>NW_026575162.1:0-1200000 GCF_905146905.1 Nyctereutes procyonoides
AGAGGAGAAGAGGTGGAGTGGAAGGGTCAATCAAGGGACAGAAATTATCAAAAAAGTTTAAATAACTAGATCATTAAAATGCTGATATCTTCCCACATGACAAAGATATTAACAGGAAGAGGAAACAGTATAATATGAAAGCATTTCTCATGAAATGAATATAATGGGATTGGAGAAGAGGAAATTATACCAAACTACTTGCGTTCATTATAGTCTGAATATTGGCCTTTCATACATCTTCATGAGTCCTAGGTCCTGCTCTCGTTCTCTGTCAAGAATAGCAAATCAGAATGGCATTTTTGGTATGGACCTGAACTAGCCTTAAAACTATGTCACTTTAAAATTAAAACTGCTACTCCAGTCATTTTTAAATGTATACAGTGAAAGCTCAAACCAAAGTGATTTGATATCCACCAGCATCCATTTGAAATTACAGGAACAAAATCTTCTTTTGAGTCATTTTATGTTGTTCCTTTTCTCACTTCCCCCACAGAGTTTTATCCCAATGAAATATATATATTTTTAACAGTTTTAAAATTGACCATCTTATCATATTTCTCTGCTAACAAAACATGTTTATAAATTGGAATTATTTTGTTCTTGATTTTGTAAAGCTCTGTGGGTTAAAATGCTTCTCTCTATTGTTATAACATATTTATTAACTAATAATTTATAAAGCCAAAGTCAACATACCAAATTTTTGGTACTTTAGTATTGCAAAACATAAAAGCAAAGCTCATTTCTTTTTTTCTTTTTTTTTTTAATCCTTTCACTTTATTGGAGTTCAGTTTGCCAACATATAGTATAACACCCAGTTCTCATCCTGTCAAGTGCCCCCCTCAGTACTCGTCATCCAGTCACCCCAACCCTCCACCCACCTCCTTTTCCACTACCCCTTTGTTCTTTTCCCAAAGTAGGAGTCTCTCATGTTCTGTCACCCTCACTGATATTTCCCACTCATTTTCTCTCCTTTCTCCTTTATTCCCTTTCACTATTTTTTATATTCCCCAAATGAATGAGACCATATAATGTTTGTCCTTCTCCACTGACTTACTTCACTCAGCATAATACCCTCCAGTCCCATCCATGTCGAAGCAAATGGTGGGTATTTGTCATTTTTTTAAAAATTTATTTATTTATGATAGTCACAGAGAGAGAGAGAGAGAGAGAGAGAGGCAGAGACACAGGCAGAGGGAGAAGCAGGCTCCATGCACCAGGAGCCCGATGTGGGATTTGATCCTGGGTCTCCAGGATCACGCCCTGGGCCAAAGGCAGGTGCCAAACTGCTGGGCCACCCAGGGATCCCGTATTTGTCATTTCTAATGGCTGAGTAATATTCCATTGTATACATATACCACAACTTCTTTATCCATTCATCTTTCCATGGACACGGTTCATCCACAGGATGGACACAGTCTCCTTCCACAGTTTGGCTATTGTGGACATTCAAAGCTCATTTCTTTTTTTTTTTATTTTTTTTAAATTTTTATTTATTTATGATAGTCACACAGAGAGAGAGAGAGAGAGAGAGAGAGGCAGAGACACAAGCAGAGGGAGAAGCAGGCTCCATGTACCGGAAGCCCGACGTGGGATTCGATCCCGGGTCTCCAGGATCGCGCCCTGGGCCAAAGGCAGGCGCCAAACCGCTGCGCCACCCAGGGATCCCTCAAAGCTCATTTCTTAATAAGGACAATGGTGATTCCGTATGTGTCTCCTGGGAAAGGGAACTTAGGGTGTCTCAATGGGGAGCAATAATTCAAATTTGCCCCTAAAATGATATGCCACAAGGGGGTAAGGTATAAGTGGGAGGTGTGCTTTTCTTTTGTAAAATGGGAAAAGATTTACGCAAAAGGAGGTTGGGATGAAGAAAGGAGAACCCAACTAATGTAAGTGCCTGGTGTCTTCCTCCTCAGATCAGTTTTAGAGAGGACTGTACTGTATGTTGAAGCTGAGGATCGGGTTGAGAAATTGAGTTTATTGAAATTTCTGTGCCCATTTTCTTCTTTGGAATAATCTTGAGCCCACAGAGATCAGCAATGCCTCTTGGAAGGTCTGAATTATAACTTTCCCATAATTCTTGGTAGATCACTGATGAGTGGAAAGGGATTGAAAAAGAAAAGCACTTTTAAGCTCTCTGTCATATATTTTTAAAAGATTTTATTTATTTATTCATGAGTGACACAGAGAGGCAGAGACATAGGCAGAGGGAGAAGCAGGCTCCCTGCAGGGATCCTAATTTAGGACTCCACCCCAGGACCCTGGGATCATGATCTGAGCCAAAGGCAGACACTCAACCACTGAACCACCCAGGTAACTTCCTCTTTCATGTTCTAAGTGCAGGGGCTGTTTGACAAGGAGCAAGCAAGCTCAGCGTGATACAGTGGCAGGACCCTGGGTTGTGGAAGCTGCTTTTGATTTGTGGTTTTGTCAGTCATTAACAATTAAACTGCTAGTTTTGTTATTAACCACCAGTTTTATCATTAACCTATGAATTTGGGTTAATCTTTAGATAAATGTTATAGAATTTATTTAAAGAAGTAGCACAACAAAGGTAAAGCACCTATGTTATAACAGAGGGAAAACATATAATAGGTGTTCAATAAACATTTAAAAAATGTATATACATGTGCGTGCAGTATTTAATGTCAGCAAAATTCTTCAGAGGAAGGACAAGCTCAAAAATACCCGCAGATTGGTCTCAGACACACTCAAGAGGCAACTGGTTATTTACCTGCTGACTCAGAGATAACCTCAGTTGTCTTTTTTTTTTTTTTTTTTTTGAGAAAAGAGGAAGAAGTGACAACCTAGGGCTCTCCCAAACAATGCTCGGAAATTGTTAGAATTTTCTCAGCCACCTTGGAACACAGGATGATATATGCAAAAGCCACTCACAGAGGGGGCCTCTTACTCTAGACATGTAACAGCAGAATACAATGTCCAACAAACAGCTAGAAGGTTTCATTTCACCAGAGAAGAGCTCCTGCTTTGAAAGGTTTTCAAAGTTTCCATGACAAAATATTCCGCCACAGTCTCTGCATCAGCGAGCTGCTTTGTATTTCTAGCACAGCTAAGCAATTAAAATAAGATGAATAGATGTATTCCGGCATGTGTGATAACAAATGGCATACTTAAGGTGACAAGGTTTTCTGTGTTAACTGGCTTTGCAGTCACTTGCAAGTTTTTGAAAAATATTCCTTTTTATTAAGAGTTTTTTCCTGCTTAATCTCAGTTTAAAGGCTATTTTTTCTCAAAGCAAATTGGAAGAGGACTTTTCAAGTCATCTTTGATGGGACAAAATATATGTACATATTCCCTCTGTGCAAGGGAGCTGCTGCCTTTTTTTTTTATGACAGCTCAAAATTGTCTAAAGTTTTAAGCATCAAGCTGTTCACCATTACAAAAGATGCTCATCTTGGCTAGGAATGATGAGACGTCCACAGGAAATGGAGTTGGTCCACTTAAATTGCTTCTCTATGGCTTATGTTTTTAGTTAAGGTTAGTGCAAATGAGGGAGGCTCTCTAAGGATCTCGGACTCAGGATATTGTTGGATCTAGACCATTTCCAGGAGCAGGGAATAAGAGAATTTAGACCATTTGGTAGCAAATTGGTGAAAAGAGAAGCAGATGGCATTAAAGCCCTTTTAATTTAATCTTCAGTTCTCATCAAGTCTTTTACTTTTGTTTGCTCTTTTGGAAAATTCACCTATCCTTGGACTTCAGTTAGGGTCTCTCCAGTTATTTAAATTGATGTTGTTTTCAATCTGATAATTAGAATCACAGGGAATGCTAACCTGGTTGTTTATGAATTGTTTTGTGGCTTCAGAAAATGGGTAGTGTGATATAAATTAATAAAGACTGACTGAGGAAACAAACCTGGATTCAGTTTCTGACACTTTGGGATCTGTGACCTTAGGCAAGTTACTTGACCTTGTTTAGCTACCAGTTGCAAATGTAAAATGAGGAGTATCTGGTGGCTCCGTCAGTTGAGCATCAGACTCTTGGTTTCTGCTTAGGACATGAGATTGAGCCCCCGTGTTGGTCTCTGTGCTCAGCGCAGTCAGCCCGTCCCTTTCCCTTAACCTCTGCGTCTCTGAGCACTCCCTGTTTCTCTCTCTTAAATAAACAAAATCGTTTTAAAAAAAATCTCTTAAAAAAATCTAAAATGAGGCCTTGGCATTTAGGCCTATGGGTGCTGATATAGCCTAGTGGCTAAGAACCTGCTTTTGCCATCAGGTGGATCTAGATTTGACAGACCACTTCTACTTCATAACTGTGAAACCTGGAGAATTTTATTTAATCTTTCTAGGCTTGCTCATTTCCTTACTTAAAAAGTAATTCAAATATTAAAATAATAACACCCTTATAGGGTTCTTGTGGGGGACTGAAAGTGAGAATGTACATTTGATAAAGAATAGTTCATTTGAGCTAAGAACTCTCTTACTCTACAAAAATTATGTACCATTGTAAGGTCATTAGCAAAGACTCAAAATCATAGAACCACATGCAAAGGCATGTTACTCAGGTGGTCTAATCTAAATTCCTTGTTTTCTAGATGGAAAAACAACAGCAACAGAAACCAAGCGGAGATTAAGTGATCTACTCCAAATCCCACATCAATAGGTCACCCCTGACTCCATCTCTGTAACACTAAGTGCATATGGCACATTCAACACATGTTGTTCACTCCAAGAAGTTCCAAATATGGCATTTTACCTCTAAATCAGTGAACTCACCTGAAACCTCTTTCTTGTGAGGGAAATAGTGATTTTTTTTTATCATTGTATTCTTTTTTCTACCTAAAATAGCCAATTTTTCATGACTAAAAGAAGAAATGGTCAAATAAGATGGAGGGTTCAACCTTTAGTAGAAAAGTTAAGATGTTTATCAAGACAGAGTCCTTTGTCTAGTGGGAATGCATCTGTGTCTTTTGGTAAATGAATATCTGTAGACCATTCATAAGAGTAGTGTGAGAGTGCCTGGGTGGCTCAGTTGGTTAAACGTCTGCCTTCAGTTCAGGTCATGATCCCAGTTAGGATTGAGCCCCAAGTCGGGCTCCCAGCTCAGCAAGCAGCCTGCTTCTCCCTCTCCCTCTGTGTGCATGTGCATGTGCTTGCTGTCTCTCCTTGTCAAATAAATACATAAATCTTTTAAAAAATGACAAAATTTTTACACTGAATGCTTAAGTTTTTTTTTTCAGATTTATTTATTTATTTTAGAGAGAGAGAGAGAGAGAGAGAGCGCATACATGAGCATGAGGGTCAGAGGGAGAATCTCCAGCAGACTCCCTAAGCACGGAGACTGATGTGGGGCTCGATATCATAACCCTGAGATCATGACCTAAGCTGAAACCGAGTCAGATACTTAACCAACTGCGCCTCCCAAGGCCCCCTGAATGTTTAAATTCCGTATTCCAGCTCTTATCCTCTGCATGAAAGATGTTTTTAGCCTTCTCCAACCACAGTTCCTCCAAGAATTATTTTCATTGTACTTACACAGAAACATTTTGTCCCTTTGTTTCATTTTAGACATTTCATTTCTTTCGGCTGAACTAACGAGGGTTCCCAATGGAATAAAGGGAAAATGTGAATATTCAGCCATACAATAAATGTGTATTTTATGACCTGCACTCTGTGAAGTTACCTTGCTGTGTGTTCTGACTAACTAGTGCCTTTAGACATAATGAATTTTCCTGTCTGATAGACTGCTCAAAGAGGTTAGAGCTTTCCCCAGCTATTTAAAACTCTAAATTGGGGACATTAAATGACAGAATGCCTTCCAGTGTTGTTATGACCTGCATGGCAAACATGTGTTGCCATTTCACAGTTCTGTGCATGATGTCTTTTAAAGATATCCCTTTCACTGTTCCCCTCGTGCCCTACTCTTTTCTTCTATAGTGGAAAAGAACCACATGCAAAGGCATAGAGAACAAATACTGTACAGGATTTATCTACAAAACATGTTGTGGCTGGAGCTGTAATGTTTACCCATATTCTCCAATCTCCATCTGAATAAATAAAGTGGTATCATGGGATAGGCTGCTCTACAGATAACGAGTTTTAAACTCATTCATCCTGAGAAATTTCAACTGATATAGTTTGCCTATCAAATGGATTTAAAATTGTATTGTCACTGCACTGCTTTCCATGGTGATTGCTTCTGCTCTTTGGTTCCATGCCTCAATAGACGGTTTGATTGTATATATCTGCTGTTTTGTTCATACCATTCTGTTTGTAATGGTCTGTAGTATACAACCCTGCTATCCGGTAATAAAGCCGAATATAACCCCCTCCATGATTTTAACTAAAGAGTTTATCCGTTTCTAGTGCTGTTTTCTGACAATGAATGAGGATATCCTTTTTGATGATGACTATTTTTCTTTCTTTTTCTTTTGTTCTTTATTTTCCTCCCTCTCCTTCCCTCTCCTCCCCCCTTTCTCCCTCTGTCTTTCTTTCATCTATGTATCTTTCACAATTTGGGCTTGATGAATATTTCTGCTGAATTTTTGTGAGGAAAGGAGAAGTTTATCAATGCATTTTTTTCCTTGTTAATGGCTTCAGTAGTCTATCATTTATTATCTGAGTGCTGGATGCCTTGAATAGACAGACAGTGGAGTAGATGAGGCAGGCTTTCACTTGATGATCTGCCCCCAACTGTCAGAGAATAGTCTTGGATCTTTGATCGAAATCAAGGACTGTCATTTGCCTCATACTTCACTGGTTCCAGGAAGGAAGCCAGGATTATTTTCCCCTGGAAAGAGAATCAGCTATATTTCCTTTAAAATGCCTAGATTTCGCTCTCAGGTTCAATTATCTATAAAAAGAGCTTTTATAGCAAGGAGACTTCACCACAGAGAAATGATGTTAAGTCAAATGGAATATAAAGAAAACCATATTCCAAACTCTCTCTGATAAGTAATTTAATATTAACTGAAATCTGCAGTTGCAGAATATAAAAAAAGAAATAAAAAATAACTCTGCTGCTTTCTCAAGGGAGAGATTACTAAGCTGCCTGGCTGAAGTTGGCCCCTGTGTCCTTTCTACAAAATCACCCTCTTAACCACTCTCTCTGACTAAAATCCTTAAAACATCAATATAGGCATTACAATTTTATTAAATTTGATGCTGTCTCAAAATGACTAGGTGTAGGATATCATTAAATTTCAAACTGACCTTGGCATGTGGA
Source organism: Nyctereutes procyonoides (assembly GCF_905146905.1). Taxonomy (NCBI): domain Eukaryota; kingdom Metazoa; phylum Chordata; class Mammalia; order Carnivora; family Canidae; genus Nyctereutes; species Nyctereutes procyonoides. Next base: position 7,183 of record NW_026575162.1, read on the forward strand.
AGAAATGGGCAGCTATAAACAGGTTCAACTGGTTTAGTCTAGATAAAGGTGAGGAAGAAAGATTCTGTGTACAGGAACCAGAGAGGCAGATCCGCTGGTACACAAGAGAACAGAAAAAAGGTCAGGATTTACAGGAATCACTTCATTCCAAATTCTCCTTAAATATTACCTCCTCAGAAAAATGTTCTGAACACCCAAATAAATATAGAACAGAACCCTTCATCACACTCCATCCCTTATTCACTTTTATTTTTTTATTATATATGTTATATATGTTATGTGTATAGTATATGTTGTATATACTAAATATATGTTAAATGTGTATTATAAATAAATATTTTAGAATGTGATTATTATCTGAATTTCCCAGCAGTATAAAAGCTCTCCCACTCAGTGAAGGCAATAACCTTGTTTGGTTCACTGCTATAGACTCAGCACCTAAAATAATGCCTGGTACAAAATAAATGTTTGTTGAAACAAAAAATGAAAAACAGAAAATATAAATTGATTATGTTACATTATAGTGGGAAGTTTTAATTAAGAGTACTGATTGCTAGTAATCATTCCAGTTACTCAACAGTTTTTAGGCTTTATATAAAAACCATGGTCTGGGATCCCTGGGTGGCTCAGCAGTTTAGTGCCTGCCTTCTGCCCAGGGCATGATCCTGGAGTCCCGGGATCAAGTCCCACATCAGGCTCCCTGCATGGAGCCTGCTTCTCCCTCTGCCTGTGTCTCTGTCTCTCTCTTTCTCTCGGTGTCTCTCATGAATAAATAAATAAAAAATCTTAAAAAAAAAACAACCCCCAAACAAACAAACAAACAAACAAACAAACAAAAAACCCATGGTCTCTTTGGTACATGATGATACTATACTAGAAACTTGAGGTGCCTGGGTGGCTCGGTCAGTTGAGCATCTGACTCTTGGTTTCAGCTCAGGTTCTGATCTCAGGGTCCTGAGATTGAGCCCCATGTGGGGCTTCTCCCATGGTGTGGAGTCTGTTTGAGATTCTCTCCCTCCCCCTCTGCCCCTACTCCCTGCCAACTTGCTTGCTCTCTCTAAAATAAATAAATAAACAAAATCTTTTTTAAAAAGAAACTTGTCACAGATCTTGAAAAGATAGGTGAAAAATTCATATACTTCAGCCTTAGCAAGAATATCTGATGGGGTCTACTACATTCAGAGAAGTCAAGGTAGACTATCTTTCTTAGGGAGGAAAATATAGCAGAAGTATGAATTTAGCAGTACTGATTAATTGTATGTAGGAATATCTAATACTTAATGAACAAAATTAACTGGCATTCTGTGTGCTAGACAGTGTTTTAAGTACTTTATATTTATTAGCTCTTTTAATCTTGAAAACAACCTCTTGAGGAAGGTTTTGTCATTAGACCCTGTTGTATAATGAAGACTTTGGCTAGCCTTTTTCATGGTTCTTGGGAGAGAGCCTCCAAATCCTTGGAGTTCCCTCAGTTGTAGGAGTGTCTTTGTTACTCATTGTAGGCCCTGCTAGTTTTCACGAGACAACTCATCATAGGTTCCTATATAGTATCAGGATGGGGTGTAACTGGCAAAAAGACCAATATGCCACTACAGAGTTGAGTCTTTTTTTTTTTTTTGTAGATTTTATTTATTTATTCATGAGAGATGGAGAGAGAGAGAGAGGCAGAGAAACACAGGCAGGGGGAGAAGTAGGCTCCTCTCAGGGAGCCTGATGCAGGACTTGATCCCTGAACTCCAGGACCACACCCCGAACCCAAAGCAGAGCTCAACTGCTCTGCCATCCAGGCATCCCCAGAGTTGAATCTTTGAGCCATGCAATAGATGCAATATCAGCTCAACCTCCTGGAAGGGAAGAGGGTGCTGGAGATTGAATTCAGTCATGTGGCAAATGTTTCAGCCAATCATGCCTAAGTAATGAAACCCTATGGAAAATTGTATACATGAAAGCTTGGGTAGGGGCCTGGGTGGGTCAGTGGTTGAGCATCTGCCTTTGGCTCAGGGTGTGATCCCGGGGTCCTGGGATCGAGTTCTGCATTGGGCTCCCTGCATGGAACCTGCTTCTCCCTCTGCCTCTTTCTCTGTGTCTTTCATAAATAAATAAATAAATAAATAAAGCAAGCAAGCAAGCAAGCAAGCTTGGGTAAGCCAAGTGATGTGTCCTGAATCCACAGGGAGAAGACAGGAAGTTTTGCATTGGTATCATCACAGATCATGCCTTCTTTGCATTGGTTCTGAGTTGTATTCTTTTGCTATAACAAAATTGTAATATTATAGCACTTTTCTGAGTTTTAAAAGTTGTGTTAGCAAATTACTGAACCTGGTAATGGGAGCTCCCAGATTTTTAGGCAGCTGGCTAGAAGTGGAGGTGGCCTGGGAACCACTGAGCTTATTGCCAGTGTTTAAAGTAAGAGCAGTTTTGTGAAGGCCTGAGCCCTTAACCTGTGAAGTTTTGCCTTCTTCTAAGTAGTTAGTATCAGAATTTCATTGTAGCCCCACTTTACAGATCAAGAAATGGAGGCATGCAGAGATCAGATAGTTTGTCCAGGATCTTCCACTTGGTAAGTGGCAGCATTGAGAATTAAGTCCAGGCTCTCTACCTGCAAAAGATGTATACTCTTTATCATTATGCTTTTGTTTCTCTTAATCAAAGAGATCTTTTCAGCCTTCAATAGATGTAGGATTGGAAAGAATCAGTTAGAATTTATTACCCTGTCCACACTTTAATTTTGAACTTCAGGCATCCAGAACTGTGAGAGAATAAATTTCTGTTATGTTAAGCCACCCAGTCTGTGGTAATTTGTTACGACAGCCCTAGGAATCTAATACAGTATTTCAAAATTAATATGACCAAAACAGAATTCTTGATCTGTCCCCCACCCAAAACCTGCTTCCTCTTTGTCTTGCTTTCTTGGCGAATGGCAAACTTATCTGTCTAGTTGCTATGGCTAAAATTGGAGGAGTCATCCTTGATTTTTCTTTTCCTCACCTCCCACTTCCACCCCTGTAATAGCCTGACCTATTGTCTTTAAAAGAGATTGGCCTTTCCCCACTTTTCTCTAGACCTACTGTCATCTCTGGCCTGGACTCCCATGACACCTTCTTCTCTGGTTTCCTTCCTTATACTCTTGCCCTGTCATACTTAGAATAAAGTGCAAACTCCTTACCTTGGCTTAAAAAAGCTTACCTGATCTAGCTATTGCCTACCCGCCTGCATTCATCTCCACTCACTTATACTCCCTGTGCTTGCTTGCTTTATTTATTTATTTATTTATTTATTTATTTATTTATTTATTTATTTATTTATTTTTTTATGATAGTCACAGCGAGAGAGAGAGAGAGGCAGAGACACAGGCAGAGGGAGAAGCAGGCTCCATGCCCCGGGAGCCCGACATGGGATTCGATCCCGGGTCTCCAGGATCGTGCCCTGGGCCAAAGGCAGGCGCCAAACCGCTGCGCCACCCAGGGATCCCTATTTATTTATTTTAAAAAGGTTTTATTTATTTGACAGAGAGAGCACTAGAGCACAAGCAGGGGGAGTAGCAGGTGGAGGGAGAGGGAGAAGCAGGCTCCCCATGGAGCAGGAAGCCTGATGTGATGCTGGGCTCTGGGATCATGTCCTGAGCCAAAGACAGGGCCACCCAGGTGCCCCTCTCCCTGTGCTTTAGCCATACAAATATTTAAATTTCTCAAATAGACCAACTCATTCTTACCTGAGGCCTTTGTACTAGTTGTTTTCCCTGCCTGATATGCACTTTCCCCTGCTCTTGTTCCAATGTTTCTCCTTGTTAATTATATCTCAATTTTAGCATCACCTCCTCTAAGAGGCCTTTTTCTGATCACCTGGTTTAACTAGCCTTTCTAGTACTTACTCTCCATCACATTAGCCTATGAAAATTCTTTGCATTGCACCCATCATTATCTGACATTTTTCTTCTTTATTTGTCTATGTTTTGTCACTAGAATATAAGTCTGTAAGAATAAGGAGCTTGCTTGCTTAGTTGACGATTGCTTTGCTAATGCCAGAGCAACCCTTGACATACAAGAGAGGAACACAGTATATATTTGTTCAATGACTATCTTCCATTCTCCCTATCCCTTGTGATACCACATAAAAAAGTAGACATGACACAGATTTTTAATCATGGAGCCTTGAAAGCTTGGGCAATTCAGTAAGAGCAGGGTGGACAAACATCTAACATGCTCCCTTTTCCTTTATTTTTTTAAAAAGATTTTATTTACTTATTTATGAGAGACAGAGAGAGAGAGAGAGAGAGAGAGAGAGAGAGAGGCAGAGACATAGGCAGAGGGAGGAGCAGGCTCCATGCAGGGAGCCTGTTGTGGGACTCTATCCCGAGACCCCAGGATCATGCCCTGGGCTGAAGGCAGACCCTCAACTGTTGAGCAACTCAGGCATCCCTCCCTTTTCCTTTATAAGAGCCTTTTTTATAAACTTTCATTCTCTTACTGGGTTTTTAGATTTGTTCCTGCTGTTAACATATACCAAACACCTAATGGGTTGATTATATGTCGAGGAAAAAAAAACATATTAAAAAAAATGTATGGAAGCTCTGAAGTTTTTAGTATTAGGGGATCATTATATAAAATGAATGAGTAAATATGCCATTAAGTGGTACCTATAAGCCATTAGGATCTATTGAAGCAGGTCTAATTTAATAACTTTAAATCACTTACACGCAGTGAAAATAATTTTTACAGTTCACTGATAATTTTAGAAATTTTATTGTCATTAGAAAACAGTAAAAAATCAGGAAATTTCTGAAAAAGTATTGCCTCTTAAAGACACACGACTGTCTTCACTCTTTCTTTTTAAAATACGAATTTCAATTCAAAATCTATTTAACTTATAATTTCAAGAGTTGAATTTTAGGTTGATATAAAAATGCACGACCAATTCATGTAATGTCTTGGCACATATCCTAACATGTTATAACCTGTCATGCCCATTTTTGTGTGTTCTTAGCTCAGAGAAACATTTTCAATTTTTTGAATAAAAAATTAAAGAATATTGAGACATGAAAATTATATGAAATTCATGTATTAGTGTCCATAAAACACAGCTATACTCAGTAATTTAAGTACTGTCTGTGATGCTTTCCATTATAATGACAGCATTGAGTAGTTGTGACAGAGACTATATAGCCCTCAAAATCTAGCTATTTATTATCTGGCTTTTTACAGAAAAACTTGCTGACCCCTGTCCTAACATATGTAAATATTTGAGTAATATTTTTATCACTCAGTTCATCTTAACCACCTAATTAGATAGCAAATGTAGTATGTGCTAAACTCAAATCAGTATTTTCTTGTAGTACGAACTACTGGCGTTCAGTGTAAGAGCAGTAACACAAACATATATAAGAAATGGACTTACCTACATCAACTGTAATATTACATATCTCTGGAAACTATTAGTCAGAGGGTTCCCTAGACTATATGGGACCAGAGGGCTGTCCCTGTTAAGGCATCTATATTCAGGCATACCATTTAATCAAATCTGTATTTAAAGTCCTGGTGCTGCGACACAAATATGAATGAGGAAACTCCTACTTTCTAGGAGCTCCTGATAAAACAGGAAGTCTGTATTTTCATTCCCCATGCAACTCAACAAGATCATTATTTTTGCTATTTTAGAGGTAAGGCAATAGAAATGCAGAGAGATCAGGTGATTTGTCTGACCCTGAAACACTGGGAATTCCTGTATTTCTTCTGGATTCAGGTTAGTATAGTACTGAAAGATAAGATATACTTTTACAAATAGCATACTGCTGAGAAAGTACATGGGAAAAAGGAAGAACTTAAGGATGGTCCAGACCCAGCAGGAGAAATCTGTCAGGAAAGTCCATGCTAGAATGAATTCCCAGCCCATGTTGTTTCTTTCAACATCTAACAGATTCCTATATATGTTTCAGGTTTAACATGGTTGAGGGTCAAGCATAAGGGACAATGGGAGTGGGAGGGCATCATAGTGGAGTCCATCCTTTCGCAAAATATTTCAATGGATCACAGACACCATACCAACTTCCCCATTAAAAAAAAGTCTCAAAATAGACTTGGTGGGGCCCTGTAAAGTGTAATAATACAAGGAAGAACAGCTTGGGGGCTGAGAGAAGCTCTGAAGTTTGACCTTTCTCAGATGTGGATGTGATGACCCATTTCCATTCCAGGTGGAGAATAAATTCAGGTAAAGATACCTGCTGCTGTCCTATGGAGCCCACATGTGGCCTTAAACTGAGTGTGTTGCCAGAGCTCAGAGAAGCCAGGTTTATGCGTGCAATGATAGTCGCTTCCCTGGATCCAACCGGAAAGGCAAATCAAAAGACTAAGGGTTAGACTATAGACTTTGCCAATGTTAAAAAGAAATGGCTCCTCCCTCTGGCCTCAGCTACATATATGAAATCACACACACACACACACACACACACACACACACACCTTTTCTTTTCCTGAACAATTTGAGGGTTAGGTTCAAGCTTGCAGGATTCATGATACTTCCCCTTTCAGCTTGTGTCTTCTAAGAAATAGACATTTCATTGACATAACGAATATTATTTTCATACTCAAGACATCTAACACTAATGTAACACTATGATCTAAAATATTGTCCATATCTATAATTTTACAATTGTCCCAATAATGTTTTCATAGGTTAATAAATTTCTTAAAAAATTTAAAGTCAGGATTTAGTCAGGATTGTTCATTGCATTTACTTAACCTGCTTCTTTAGGGTCTTTCTAGGACAGTTCCCTGGAGCTTTTTTGACATTTTTGAAAAGTCAAGATCAGTTACTTTGTAGATAATCCTTTAATTGGGATTTGTCTGACTGGTTTATTATGATTCAGGTGAAACTTTTTAAACTCTTTTTTTTCTTTTGCAGGAATACTACAGACTTGATGTTGTACCCTTCTCAGCACTTCTAATTAGGAGACACATTAAGTCATTTTGTCCTTCATTAGTGCTAACTTTGATTATTTGATTAAGGTGAAGTCCTTTGGGTTTTCCTACTACCAAACATAACTTTTCCTCTTTTTTTTTTTTTTTAAGATTTTATTTATTTATTTGTAAGAGACACAGAGAGGCAGAGACATAGGCAGAGGGAGAAGCAGGGAACCAGATGAGGGACTGGATCCCAGGATCCTGGGATCAGGACCTGAGTCGAAGGCGGACGCTCAACGACCGAGCCACCCAGGTGCTCTAGAATCATTTTAATTTGGATCCACACTAACTTAGTCCTGATGTGAGAACCTGAGGGTTGTGTAACCAGAACAGAGCTCTTTTGAGAAATACAAGAACATATAAGACTGTAACTCTTAAGAGTTGGAAGAGATCTTAAACATTACCTTTCCATGGACAGTAGGAATCATCTATATAATGTCTTGTATCCATCTATGGAAAGTGTCCATACTTTGTTTTCTCTGGAATGCCAGTCTACTTCCCAGTTGACATGCCCTATTGCATCTTATTCATCACACACATTCTGCCATCTGCTGGTACGTTACTGAGCCTACAAGAGGAGACCAGACCCACAAAGGCCTTTGATATTTGGAGACCAAAGCAAGACCTGTGCTTTCCAATATTGTCCAACGTCAATGGACAATGCCTAATTAGCCAGTCATTTCTTTGTTAAGAATCGTTCATTTTATTTTATTTATTTTTTAAACATTTTATTTATTTATTCATGAGAGACACAGAGAGAGTCAAAGACTCAGGCAGAGGGAGAAGCAGGCTCCTTGCAGGGAGTCCCATGTGGGACTTGACCCTGGGACTCCAGGATCACGCCTTGAGCTGAAGGCAAGCGCTAAACCGTTAAGCCACCCAGTCATCCCGATTCGTTCATTTTAAACGCTTGCAAGTTTCTTGAGGAGGAAAGAAAATGGGAAATAGTAACTGGTCTCTGTGTTGGGACCTGTCATAAATGTTACTAAGTTAAACCTCAAAAAGCTCTACAGGGTAGACACTATTATCCTCATTTTCTGTATCACAAAACAGAAAGGTAAATAATTCTGTCAGGATCATGCAACTTGTAAGAGTCAAAGTGTGAAACAAATTTAGCTGACTTTGAAGGCTGTGTTCCTTTCCATTCGCTACACTGATTCTAAAGTATGTTTATCTGTGTGTGTGTATGAGGAGAGAGAGAGAGAGAGAGAGAGAGAGAGAGAGTGCACACAAAGATTTATGTGTAAATCACTGGAGGCCTCCCAAAATGTCAGACTGAAATCAACTGGGTTATAGACAATTAGGATATGTTAGAACGCAATATAATATGTACTTCTTTAGGTAAATGCTGTTCTGATATCAGATTTCCTCATTTCCACAATAAATTTAAGGAAGGCAGTAGGGTCAACTATTTAAGAGAGCCTGCATTTAATAATCTCGGACCTGACTTTGTTCATGTTTGTTTCTGTCTCCTGAATGTGTGACTCTGGACAAATCAGTAGGCGTCCCTAAGAGTTAGTTTTCTCATGCGTAAAATAGTAATGTATATGTAATATTTGGTCTAGGGAGTTATAAACATTAAGTTAAATAATATATGCAAAGTGCTTGGTTCAGGACCTGATGGAATTTGTACTCAAAAGCTGATGATTGCCATTACTAATTATGAGAGGAGTGAATGGGAATCCTTTAGGCCAGTAAATATTCCTCATATCTGAAGACATCCCTGATGCATCTTCTTAGAGATTAAGCAGTAAGTTACTCTTGCTTTTTATCCTTGACCCTACTTAACATTTAAATTAAAGTGGTTCTTAGCTAAACAGTTCAGGGCCTTAGTACCTGTTAATCAGACAGCCATCTGTGACTGTGACATGGAGACTATTGATGTTTTCTTTTCTCTTGGTGGACTTGCTGACCAGAGCCCTCAGAGACCACCTGACTTGGGAAGAACAATTGTTTTAGGACATCAGGATTTAACCTGTGACATTTTTTTTTTTTTAAACCTGTGACAGTTTTAAATCATTGAAGGATGAACTTTTTTTGTTGACATTTGTAAGGTAGATTTTGATATTCATATTAATGTTGTTGAGGCAAAGAAATATGGAGTATTATCTTCAAATATTTTTAATGTGACTTTTTTGCATAAACATGCGCAATTCTCCCTTGACTTACTGCAAATAGAAATACATGACATTTTAATTAATTTGATATATTTGTTGTCTTTTTATATTTCATCATTTTGCAGTTTGCGATGAATTTGCTTAAAAATATTTGTTATTCATTATATGCCAGGCACTAGGTCACTGTACAAGGTGTAGGGTGTAAGAAAAAAGTTAGTAAATATAAAAATATGTGTTTCAAGCATTATGCCTGGTACAGGCGATATAAAAATTAATAAGATATCCTCCTTATCCTCAGCGAACTTAGAGTCTAGTTTGTCATTGCAATTTAATGAACTTGGTATTATGAACTACATTTAGTGAGAGAGGAGGAAACAGAAGTTAAGAGAAGTTGAATTAGGGGCGCGTGAGTGGCTCAGTTGGTTGTGTCTGACTCTTGATTTCAGCTCAGGTCATGATCTCAGGCTTGTGACATTAAGCCCCGCATTGGGCTGCATGTTGGACCCGGAGCCTGATTAAGATTCCCTCTCTCTGAATGAGTGGGAAATATCAGTGAGGGAGACAGAACACGAAAGACTCCTAACTCTGGGAAACGATCAAGGGGTAGTGGAAAGGGAGGTGGGCAGGGGGTTCGGGTGCCTGGGTGACGGGCACTGAGGGGGGAATTGACGGGATGAGCACTGGGTGTTATGCTATATATTGGCAATTGAACTCCAATAAAAAAATACACACACACACACAAAAAAGATTCCCTCTCTCTCTCTCTCTCTCTCTCCCAATACCTCCATACCTTTGCTTGTGTGTGCTCTTTCTCTAAAAAGAGAGAGAGGAAGAGAGAGAAGTTGAGATAACTTGCATATGGTCACAGAGACTAAGAAGTACAATTGCAATTTAGGTTAATCAAATATTTTTATATTGTTTATTTCCTATATTGGCTCTGGAATTATATTTTGTTTTTTTTAAAGATTTTATTTATTTATTAGAGAGAGACAGAGACAGAGATGGACACAGAGAGCACACAAGCAGGTAGAGGGAGAAGGAGAAGCAGGCTTCCCTCTGAGTGGAAAGCCCAATGTAGGGCTTAATCCTAGGATCCTGGGATCATGACCTGAGCCAAAGGCAGATGCTTAATTGACTGAGCCACCTGGTGGTCCTATATCTCATTTTTTAAAAGGTGTTGATCTGAATAAAAATATGCATTCTTAACTTATTATAGGCTACTTAGAATCACTGTTAGATAACTTTCCATATAATTTAATAATTATACTTCCATTTCCCCCTTCTAGCCTCTAGACTATTTCTGTCATACGTTTTATTTTATACATATGTTATAAACCCTATAATATATTGCTATTAATTTTGTTTAAATAGCAAATTCTCTTCTAAATTGATAGAAAAATAAGAATAAAAAATATATTTATCCATGTAGCTACCTTTTCTAGTAATCTATATTCCTTTTTATAGATCCATATTTCCATCTCATATCTTTTTTGTTTGGCCTGGAGGACTTCCTTTGACATTTCTTATAGTGCACATCTTCTGGTGATAAATTCTTTCAGCTTTTGCATGTGTCAGAAAGACTTTCTTTTGCCTTCATTTTTGGCAAAATATTTTTACAAGGCGTAGAATTCTAGGTTGGCAGATTGTTTTTCCTCTTTCAGTGTTTTAAAGTTGTTGCTCCATTGTCTTCATGCTTGCTTTGTTTGGGATGAGAAATCTACCCTCACCCTTATTTATTAATAAATAAGTAAATAAGTAAATAAATAAACAAATAAACAAACTGTACCATGCTCTCCTCCCTACCCTGACCCCCTAATCCCAGACTGCTCTTAAGATTTTCTCTTTATCACTGGTTTTGACCAATTTGATTAATGTATCTCGGTAGTTTAATTCCTATTTCTTATTCTTGGAATTTGTTGTGCTTCTTGGATCTGTGAGTTTATTGTTTTCATCAGTTTAGAAAAATAATAGCCATCATTTTTTAAGCATATTTTTGGGTCCACCCCTTCCTTTCAGAAATTTTAATTATAAATGTTAGGCCACTTGAAGTTGGCCCATAGCTCACTGACTGATGCTTTTTCATTTTTGTAAATTCTTTTTTTCTTTCTGAGTTTCATTTTGGATAATTTCTGTTGTTACTTCCTCAAGTTATTTTCTTCTGAAATACCTAATCTCTTGTTATTAATGATTGTTTTCTCTTTTTTAAGATTATTTATTTATTTATTTATGACACACACACACACACACACACACACACACACACACAGGGGCAGAGACACAGGCAGAGGAGAAACAGGCTCCATGCAGGGAGCCTGACATGGGACTCGATCCTGTGTCTCCAGGATCAGTCCCTGGACTGAAGGTGGCGCTAAACCACTGAGCCACCCGGACTGCCCCTTCATGACTGTTTTCATATCCAGTTTGATTGTCCCAGATTTCTGACTTTGGAGAATCTCCCTTTTTAAAAAAAATATTTGTCTTTTTTTTATTTTTTTATATTTCTTGTCTTCTAAACTTTTGTTTAAGACATATAGAATACAGTCTTAATAATTATTTTAGTGTCCTTGTCTGTTAATTCTAACATTGGTCTCAATGTGGGTCAGTTTCAATTGATTGATTTATTTCCTCTTTATGGGTTGTATATTTTGGCTTCTTTGTATCTCTGGTAAATTTAAATTAGATGCCAAACATTATGAATTTTATTTTTTGGGGTGCTGAATATTTTTATATTCTTTGAAATCTTTTTGGCCTTTGTTCTAGGATGCAGTTAAGTTACTTGGAAACTGCTTGAATAATTTGTGTCTTGCTTTTATAATTTCATTATGTATAACCAGAGCATCATTTAGTCTAGGAATAATTATTGATTGCTTATGTCTAATGTAATACTTCCCTGAGTACTTTATCCAAGGTTCCCTGAATGATGTGGTTTGCTCAGCTTTTCAGATCTGTGCATTGATATTTTTCACCACATTTGGGGAATATTCAATTATTATTTCTTCAAATATTTTTTTAATTTTTTTATTTATTTATGATAATCAGAGAGAGAGAGAGAGAGAGAGAGAGAGAGAGAGAGAGAGAGGCAGAGACACAGGCAGAGGGAGAAGCAGGCTCCATGCACCGGGAGCCCGACATGGGATTTGATCCCGGGTTTCCAGGAGCGCGCCCTGGGCTGAAGGCAGGCGCCATACCGCTGCGCCACCCAGGGATCCCCTCTTCAAATATTTTTATGACCAGTCTCTTTCCTATTCTTGTGATAATCTAATTGTGTGCCTATTAAACATCTTTCTATTGACACAGGACACTAAGATGCTGTTCATTTTTCAGAATTTAATATTTATTTTTATTCTTCAGTTGGGATGATTTCTACTGACCCATCTTCAAGCTCACTATTTCCTTTGTTTCCATTGTTCAATTTTCTTCTGAACTCATCCAGTGAGTTTTTTTATTTCACATATTTTATTTTCAGTTCTTGAATTTACATTTGATTCTTTTTTATAGTTTTTTTTATTTTATAAATTAATTTTTATTGGTGTTCAATTTACCAACATACAGAATAACACCCAGTGCTCATCCCGTCAAGTGTACCCCTCAGTGCCCGTCACCCATTCACCCCCACCCCCCGCCCTCCTCCCCCTCCACCACCCCTAGTTCATTTCCCAGAGTTAGAAGTCTTTATGTTCTGTCTCCCTTTCTGATATTTCTCACACATTTCTTCTCCCTTCCCTTATATTCCCTTTCACTATTATTCATATTCCCCAAATGAATGAGAACATACACTGTTTGTCCTTCTCCGGTTACTGTGGCCAAGTTCAAAAAGGGTGTTGCCTGAGTTCTCCTCTGGGATTTTGATGGAATCTTGTCTCACATTTAGATCTTTCATCTATTTTGAGTTTATCTTTGTGTATGGTGCAAGAGAGTGGTCCAGTTTCATTCTTCTGCATGTGGATGTCCAATTTTCCCAGCACCATTTATTGAAGAGACTGTCTTTCTTCCAGTGGATCGTCTTTCCTCCTTTATCGTATATTAGTTGACCATAAAGTTCAGGGTCCACTTCTGGGTTCTCTGTTCTGTTCCATTGATCTATATGTCTGTTTTTGTGCCAGTACCACACTGTCTTGATGAACACAGCTTTGTAGTACAACCTGAAATCTGGCATTGTGATGCCCCCAGATATGGTTTTCTTTTTTAAAATTCCCCTGGCTGTTTGGGGTCTTTTCTGATTCCACACAAATCTTAAAATAATTTGTTCTAAGTCTCTGAAGAAAGTCCATGGTATTTTGATAGGGATTGCATTATACGTGTAAATTGCCCTGGGTAACATTGACATTTTCACAATATTAATTCTGCCAATCCATGAGCATGGAATATTTTTCCATCTCTTTGTGTCTTCCTCAATTTCTTTCAGAAGTGTTCTGTAGTTTTTAGGGTATATTTTGAGAACCATTTGAATGGTAAATGGTTCTCCAACCTTTTATTTTCAGGTTGTAGGTGTCCTTCTGTCTAAAATGAGTCTCTTGTAGACAGCAAATAGATGGGTCCTGTTTTTTTATCCAGTCTGAAACCCTGCGCCTTTTGATGGGGTCATTAAGCCTCACTTCAGTTACTATTGACAATAGTTAGTGTCATCATGATCATTAGTCCTTTTTTTGGATTGTTCCACTGAACTTCTTCTTAAAGGGGAGTTTTAAGAGTCCCCCTTAAAATTTCTTGCAGAGCTGGTTTGGAGGTCACATATTCTTTCAGTTCCTGCCTGTCTTGGAAGCTCTTTATCTCTCCTTCCATTTTGAATGAGAGCCTTGCTGGATAAAGTATTCTTGGTTGCATGTTCTTCTCATTTAGGACCCTGAATATATCCTGCCAGCCCTTTCTGGCCTGCCAGGTCTCTGTGGAGAGGTCTGCTGTTACCCTAATATTCCTCCCCATGAAAGTCAGGGACTTCTTGTCTCTTGCTGCTTTAAGGATCTTCTCTTTATCTTTGGAATTTGCAAGCTTCACTATTAGATGTCGAGGTGTTGAACGGTTTTTATTGATTTTAGGGGGGATCTCTCTATTTCCTGGATCTGAATGCCTGTTTCCCTTCCCAGATTGGGAAAGTTTTCAGCTAGGATTTGTTCAAATACATATTCTGGCCCTCTGTCCCTTTCGGCGCCCTCGGGAACCCCAATTAAACGTAGGTTTTTCTTCCTTAGACTGTCATTTATTTGCCTTAATCTGTCTTCATGGTCCCTTAATTGATTGTCTCTTTTTTCCTCAGTTTCCCTCTTTGCCATTAACTTGTCTTCTATGTCACTCACTCGTTCTTCCACCTCGTTAACCCTCGTCGTTAGGACTTCTAGTTTGGATTGCATCTCATTCAATTGATTTTTAATTTCTGCCTGATTGGATCTAAATTCTGCAGTCATGAAGTCTCGTGAGGCCTTAATGCTTTTTTCTAGAGCCACCAGTAGCTGTAGAATAGTGCTTCTGAATTGGCTTTCTGACATTGAAGTGTAATCCAGATTTTGTAACTCTGTGGGAGAGAGGGCTGTTTCTGATTCTTTCTTTTGAGGTGAGGTTTTCCTTCTAGTCATTTTGCTCAGTGCAGAGTGGCCAAAAACAAGTTGTATTGGAACACGGGGGAGTATCACTGGTCCGTCCAGCTGGTCTTCTGGGGGAGGGGCCTGCTGTGCTGATTTTCAGGTGTTAGCACTTGGGGGAGCTGCTCTGCCCCTGCCTGCTGCAGGGCTCAGCGGGGGTTGTTTACCCCGTCAGGGCCCCAGGAGGAACAGCCGCAGTTGCTATGGCAACTCTGGAAGCCTGGATTCAGCCTCCGCAGGAACTACGGGGCTCGGGGCTCTCGGTTCTCCGTCCGCAGGGCCTGGAGGCTCCGGGGCGGGGCCGCTGATCTGCTCAGCTCGGGGCAGGAGCGTCCTCGCTGTCCTGGGCCCTCCCGGCCTCTGCCTGTCCCGGGGGAGGCCGGATCCTGGGCTGTGTCCCGGCGCCCTGTGCTCCGGGGCCTGCGCTGTGGATTCGCGCTCCCGCCCCGCAGCCCCCTCCGCGGAGCCGCCGCCCGAGCCCCTCCGAGCTGCTCCGGTGGTCCCGCCGTGCGCGCTGCAGCCCTTAGGGAGCTCGGAGCACTCTCCCTGCGCTCGCAGGTGTCTGTTAGTGTCCCCGGGAGCCCGAGGGCATCCCCGCCCTCCTGGGTCCTGCTCCAACTCCCTGCGAGCCCCTTTCCGCCCGCCCGGGAAGGTTGGTGCAGCTCCTGCTCCTCCGGGACGGGGCTCTCCTGTCCTGGGGACACTCGCCCCGGCCTCAGCCCGGCTCCTCGCGGGGCCCCTCCCCCTCGGAGGCCTTTTGTTCCTTTATTTCTTTTTCCCCGTCTTCCTACCTTGATAGAAGCGCGGACTCTTCTCACTGTAGCATTCCAGCTGGTCTCTCTTTACATCTCAGGCCGAATTCGTAGATTTTCAGGATTGTTTGAAGGTTATCTAGGTAATTTGGTGGGGACAGGCGATTTGGGGACCCTGTTCTTCCGCCATCTTGCCCCTCCCTCCTTTTTTATAGTTTTAATGTCTATAGTGATATTCTCTATTCACTCATTCTATTCATCATTTCCTTTAAATCTTTGAATATGTTTATAATAGTACTTTAAGAGTACTTCTCTGATAATATCAGCACCCACATCATTCTGGGGGACTATTTTTATTGAATCTTTTTTTTTTACTTTAGGTCATACATTTTTAATTGCATGTGCATCAGTTTTTAAAAATGTATACTGAATATTATGGGTGAGACATAATTTTTGGATTATGATGTTTTCTTTACAGAATTTTGAGTTTTTCTGGTTGACAATTCAAAGTGATCACTTAGATCTTGTAGAGTAGTGGCTCTCAATCAGGAGTAATTTCCCCCTTTTGGCAATGTGTATATAGAGATATTTTTGGTTGTCACACTTGGAGGTGATAGTGGCATATGGTGGGTAAAGATTAGGAATGCTGCTGAACATTTTACAATTCACAAATAAAGCACACCATGACAAAGAACAATCTGATCCAATATTTCAATAATGCTGAGGATGAGAAACCCTATTGTAGATGTTTTAGATCTTGTTAGAAAGGATCTTTTGCAGTTTTTTTTTCCTCCCCCTTAGAGCATATCCCTTATTCTAGGGCATAGTCCTTATTTCTAATGTGTGCCTTTCTATAGCCTTAACTAAATGCCCAAAATACTAAGTAAAGTCTCTTTATTCCACTCCGATGGAGTAGAACTCCAGAATCTCCCAGCACTTTATAATCTCTGGTATCTTTTTTAGGAATCATTTTATAGCAGCTGTTCTCTGGATGGACTCACTGAGTTTCACCCAGCACAAGTACAGTCCAGTGCTTAGCCAAAGTCATGAAGGGCACCTCCATGCAGAGTTCTAGGACCCCACTTTTTGCATCTTTCCCATCTCAGGTACCTTTCTCTTTAAATTTTAGCTTCTTAAGCAATCCTAATTTCCAACTTTGTCTTCTCTAATGAGTCTGCCACTTTCTAAAGTACAGAAAATGACCTAAATGGAAATATGGGGTCAACATGAAGCTCACCCTACATGTTTCCCTCTGTCAAGGATCAAAGCCCTGTATAATTCATCGCCCAGTGTTTGACAACTATTGCCTTATATATCTTGTACATTTTTATAGTTTGGAATGAGAATATTTCCCATACCAGTCATTTAATCATGGTCAGAGGTAGATATTTCATACTGGAATTTGAATCTCAGCTCTAAATCTTAGGTTTCCTTATCATTCCTTGAGATTAACAAAATATTATTTTAACCAGAAGTAATTCTTTAATAATAGATAAAGATAAAATTGTAGTTGTCTTCTCTAGAAAATACTACAGAGGAACATTTCTGATAGGTCTACCTTCTTATTCCATTCTCCAAGGCCATTTAAACGCTGGCTAATAAGACCGTACAAATGATGCCTTCTCTTCCCCAATGATAATAGCTATATTATACTGTATACATTCTATTTCCAGGGACTGTGCCAGTAGATTTACATACATTTTATTTTACTTTATGTTCACAGAAGCACTATTTTCCCTGTTCCACTAATAAGGGAACTGAGGTACTTGGAGATTAAATAACTTGCTTAAGTTTCCAGAGCTAGTGAAGTGACAGACCTGAAACAAAGGCTTAAGTTTGTCTGACTCTAAAGCCTTTAATGTATTATACATTAATCAGTCAGAGCAGGCTAATTGATGTTCCAAACAACCCCAAAATATTAGTGGCTAAACACAGTCATAATTTATGAAAGTATTCTCATTCCTAACACATTCCAGAATGGGTTGTTGGAAATGTCTGCCTCACACAGTCCTTCCTTCATGTGGCCCCATC
Source organism: Nyctereutes procyonoides (assembly GCF_905146905.1). Taxonomy (NCBI): domain Eukaryota; kingdom Metazoa; phylum Chordata; class Mammalia; order Carnivora; family Canidae; genus Nyctereutes; species Nyctereutes procyonoides. Next base: position 24,615 of record NW_026575162.1, read on the forward strand.
ATTCCCTGGGGACTTGGAGTTCTCTGTTCCTCTACTTCATTCCAACTGCCCTTCTACTTTTGTTAGAAAATAAAAATGAGGATCCCTGAGTGGCGCAGCGGTTTGGCGCCTGCCTTTGGCTCAGGGCGCGATCCTGGAGACCCGGGATCGAATCCCATATCGGGCTCCCGGTGCATGGAGCCTGCTTCTCCCTCTGCCTGTGTCTCTGCCTCTCTCTCTCTGTGTGTGACTATCATAAATAAATAAATTAAAAAAAAAAAGAAAAAAAAAAAAAAAAAAAGAAAATAAAAATGAGAAAATGGAGGATCAAGCTAAAAGCTTCTCAGGCTTCTAAGTGGGGAACATCATTTGTGATCACTTTCAATTGGGCAAGTAAGTTGTAGAATCCATTGCAAGGCCAGGAAATAAAGTCTTGCTGTGTCCTCAGGAAAAAGGAGAATGGATTTTGGTGAATAACTAGATAGTCCTACCATACCACATGAAGCCAGATTATCCCCTACATTGTTTTTTGGGAAGCATTTATACACTTTGCTCTAAATGCAGGGTTTTTTTGTTTTTGTTTTTTTTTTTAATATGTGGGATTTAAGAAGCAAAACAAATGAACATAGGGGGGAAAAGAGAGGCAAACCAAGTAACAGACTCTTAACTGTAGAGAACAAACTGATAGTTACTGGAGGGCGGAAGTGGTGGTGGTAGGGATTGGGGATGGAGACTGGTTAAATGGGTGATGGGTAATGAGGTCACTTGTGATGAGCACTGGGTGTTGTATGTAAGTGATGAATCACTAAATTCTACGTCTGAAACTAATATTGTACTGTATTTTGAGTAGCTGGAATTTAAATAAGAACTTGAGAGAAAAATAAAATACAACACTTGTATCTTTAAATAAATAAATAAATACACACAGTTTTTCTAGGCTGGGACTTGTTTTAGTATCACACATTATCCTTGAGATTAGTGAAATTTAACACAATCATGTCCTGAGATTAGGATCTTCAGTTCTTGTATAATATTGTCCCTCAGAGGGGCAATAAAATCATCAACATCCCCAATTTTAAGCGATACATTTTTATTCTTCATTTTTGACATATTAATCCATGGATGGTATCTACATTATTTTAATTAGGGCACTCTACTCATTTTCCATCATTACCTCCTGTCATGCCATTTAGAACTGGTTGATTGGGGAGTCAATGCCTTGTTTTCTTGGCCTTTCTCTTGTCCATGTATCAGGCTTTTAGAATAGTGTCTTCCAGTGAGAATTGAGTCTATAATCACACAGTGGGTGTCAGGAACTTTCTAACTGTCCTGAAAGCAATATCAATGCTAAATTAAGAGCCAAAAAATAATCACCAATGCTTCTTAGCCTTTTGGCTAAGATCAAGTATAGTATTTGTTTTTATCAGTTTATGTCTGATATGTCCTCTGTTGCAGGACAATATATTAATGGGTTTATGCAGCAGGGCAATAGAATAGGAGCTTGCTCTGCACACTTTATGCATCAACCTGTCAACCTGGTGTCATGATACTACTAGGGAAGGTGCACTCCCTCAGGGTTAAAAAAAAAAAAATCCGAAGTTTGAGGAAGATACTTCCAGAAAGGGCTGTATTGGTTCCTTTGAGAAATGGTGGCAATACCTGGGGCACCCAACAGTTAACTTAGAAAGAGGCAAATCAGCAAAGTACTTTAGAAAGGTTGCTTTGCTTGGCCCACCTTTCTTTTGATTTGAATATATCTATACCATCTGTTTGGTTGGAGTGTTTGAGCAGATTCCCTGAATTTCATTCCAACTGCCCTTGCCTTAATCCTGGACCTCCTTTGCCTCCTTATGACAACACATCTAAAATTTCCCTGCCTTATTAATCTTTCTCCCTTATTCATCCTGCAGAGGATGGCCATTATCTTTTGAAAGTGCAGTTCATATTAGGTCTTATTCTTGCTCAGACACCTTTGGTACCAATGACACTCTCCATCTCCAAATCACAGCCCTACCTTACCTTTTCTCTGGGTTCTTCCCTCATACATGCTCTGATCTAGTCTGACTGGTGCCCTTTGTGTTCCCAGAACCTGTTCTGTGCTGTCCCACATCCATACTCTTATGAATGGAGTTCCCAGTATCTAGATACCTTCTCATTCTCATTTCTCCTCCTCAAAATCTACCCAGTTTTTAGGACCCAAGTAAAAATCGATCTCTTTTATGAAGTCTGCATCTTTGTTTCTGATTAAATAAATCTTTCTCTTGCTTGTTTGTGTAGCACTTTGTACCAGTTACAGTCTGCTTTGTGTCTCATCTTCTACGTTAGACTACAAGCTCCTGGGAAGTAGGTATTTTGTGAGCCTTCCTATCCACTTCCCACAGTGTCCAGTATCACACCTTATTCAGCAAAGATGCTTAGAAATGCTTATTTGGCAAAAATTAAAAGTAGAATGTGACATCAACTGTATAAAGACCTTTTCCTCGAATTAATCTGGGAACTAAAAATAAACCATCCTCAAGATGGTTAGATAATGTACTTGAGATAAACTACTAATGTACAACATAAAAGTGCATTTAAATGTTCTTTTTTTAAAAAATAAATGAAACAATTCCTTCAAACAGCTGATTTTGAAATTTGATGATTAGAAATGCATTATAATCATCTGCATTTTTTAAAGATAATCTTAAATGCCCTAATTAGGTAGGAAGGAAGGTTGGAATTATCCCTATAAAATGTATTCTGATTTCCAGTGCCCACAAAGACATCTGAAATGATAGATATGGAGTGTGCCTGGGATGGTGCTCTGTAGGTGGCTTCTGTAGCAATGTCCTGGATACAGATTTGCATCAAGATTGGCTTTGCCCAGGAGAGGCACAACTTTTGTTGGAAAGCACAACTGCTGGTGCAGCGGGGCAATTGGAATGAGTTACATCTGAGAGAGATCCTTCAGAGAGAATGTGTATCTTAATCAAAATTCTAACTGCGTTGGAACTGTCATTCAAAGAGTTAACATCTGTGAAGAATAAAAAATGCCATGGAGAGGTTTCAGGCAAGGCATGGGGAGACTGATAAAATTATCAGTGAATTAAATTCAGACAGATGGCTTTGGAAAGGAATGAAGTACACAAACCTTATGCAGAGTATAATGACTCTCAGCCTGACAGGGGCTTTGTCAACAGGGTAAGCCTTTTTTTTTTTTTTTAAAACTGGATTTTAAAGCAGTTGGAAGTCAAATTCTGCTCCTTTTCTGAAGGTGTTATTTAAGACTTCAACAACAACAGCAATAGCTTGTAAAACCATCGGACAGCCTCAGATGCTGAAGTTCTGGGTGAAGGTGCGCGGCTCGGGAGAAGGCATGTGGAAGGCATCCCGTGCGCTCATGCTTCTCACTGTCCTCAGATTCACTGCCCACATCGACAGGTCCTTGGCAGTTAAATTATTTCTATAGAACAGAGGTCAATCATTAGCTCTGCTTACAACAGCAGGATAGCGAAGGAAGTCTTCAGTCATTAAACACACACGTACAGGATAAAGACACAAATAGACTGATTTCTGTTTTTAAAAATTTCAGTTCTTACTATTGTTTTTGATCAAATTAAGAAAAATCATTCTTAGAATATCCCATTTTATGCTATCATTTTACATTTAGACAAACACAATGAGAAAATAATGTGTTATTTCTCTCTCAGGATTTCTTTTTTCTTGTGGTTTTTATTTTATCTTCACTTACTTGGCTCCAGGGGCCCCCTCTTTCAGGTGACAGGCCCCGGCATATTCACGCTTGGACGCGGATGGCCAGGCTGCTTCTTAGCAATGGACTTTGCCTTTGTTCCAGACCAGATGTTCTGTTTCTCCCTGGTAACAGTTTGCATTGTGGTACCTTATTATACGGTGCTCTCTGGAACTGGTGCCAGGGTAGCCTCCGAATCAGCCAAGAGCAGTGCTGAATCAATGAGACAGCTGGCGGCCTCCCTTGGGAGAGAACGTTTTTACCTTTTTGATTCATGCAGTCTCCGCTAGTTCAGATCCAGGATGCCATGAATGATTTTTCTTAGCGACAGGTGAGAACAAAAAAGCTTTGTAAACCTAATTCAATAGAAGCTGGAGACTCGGTGTGCTATTGATTAAAAGGAGAAGACGATGAAGAGAAAGTGTACACACAGTCCGGTTGCATTTTCCCCATAATCGACTTCTGTGCTGCTTCTGCCTGGGTTGGAGTTGTCAGATTTGCCGGGAGGAAAAGCTTGAAAATCAAGAGTATTGTGTTTATTGACCGAAGGTTAGGATTTTAATCATGTCTGTAAGACTGCATGTTATCTACAAAAACAAGAAGATTATTCCTTTTTCATTTTTCAGCTATAAAATTCACCGATCTATTGCTAACTTCACTAAAAATTTGAGGTTACTTTAATGGGCTTGCTCACACCATCCAGGCTTTAATGTTTGGGGTGTGTTTCTTTATTAGGGCTATGGATTTGGGTAAAAAATCATCCACATTTACACTCAAGCAAAGGATTACTACTCAGTAGTTTTCGCCCTAGGTCTGACATGTCAGCACACTTCTGAGAGAGCAAGAACACTAGTCCTGGGCTGCCTTGTATCCCACTGTTCTGTAAAAGCACTCCAATTCTTGAGCCACTGTAATCAGAGGACCATTAGATGGGTGGCACAGTACCTGAGAGCTCCAGTCCTGGTGTGGATGAGAGGGAAAAACGTGACAGTAACAGAAGTCAGGGACCCTGCAGTATATCATTCCCATCAATCATGGCAGACATATTGGCAACATGATGGATGACATCCAACCACTGACCTTGGTGGGTCAGCCTTTGTCACATAAGTAACAGAATAAGTCAAAGTAGTGGGTCTACCTACCATCAAATAGGAGCGATAAGCTGTGACTGCAGCAGAGGGAAAACAAACATTAGTGTCAAATGTTGTCTGCATTTCTGAGCCAGGAGGAGCAGATATCTTATTGTTCAGCCATTGAATGGAATTGGATATTTCAGGAAGGGGGGAAAATCAATGTTATCAAGGCATGCATGTACCTTTCTGAGTTTTTCTCTTAACTAAGATATTACTTAAAGAATAGTGAGTCTGTGGAGTAGATATTCTCATAGGGAGAAAACTACTATAACATAGATTTCTTTACTTTAAGCCTGAGTATTGGCTCATATATATGCAGTTCAACATTTAGTTGGTGACAGATGGTTTGGCTTGGGGATAAACATAATTTAGTCTGGGATTTTTGGTGATTGTCCCTTGATGGTCTTAGAATTTGTCCCTCAAACAGTCTCCCGAAGCTTCACAGTTATAAATGACCTATCCCAGATTCCTTCTCTGAGTTTAAATATTACTTGATTGGCCATAGAAAGTAAGGAGAAATTCTCAATAATGAGCAGCAGGACATGTGGAGGGCTTGATGTCTACTGAGGATAAAAGGAACAGAGAAAAGATTATGATCCCCTCACTTTTCCTAGGAAAGTGAGGTTAGAATAGATTGAAGCAAGATCAACCCATTTATTTTCCAGATGGCTTTATACCATATTGTGAGGAATTTGGTCAGTTTCATTGTTGAGAACCATATTCCGAAGCCAGTGGAATCCTGTCTCATCTCTTTTAGAGTCAATATTAAAAAAGCCAAGAGACCCAGATATCATGTGCTCATCTCCCCTTCAAAGCCAAAAACTCAGGTTGGCATCCTGAGGAGTCCAGTCAAGGGGAACCAGTCAGGTGATACATTTATATTTAGGTATCACACCTTGTATATTTCCAATCCAGCCAGGTCAAGTTGGTATGCACTTTTCCCCAGACATCTTCTGTGTGCTTACCACTGTGCCAGTCATCAAAAAAGAGGTTAAGGCAAACAAATGAGACATTATTTATCATAGCAGGCTTAATAATCTTTTGGAACTTCAAGAGGTGGGTACAATCTGAAAATGCATATGAAATCAGGAAGGAGTTAGGAAGAAAAGGAACAATTTTAGATGCATATTAGCTCAACTAAGGAAAGGAAATCTAGGGGTGTTTCAGAGTCAGCTTTCCTCTTTTGAAATTGGTATTATCAGAGAGGAGGAACCTATCTTTTCACAGATGACCTGATGTTATAAGCTATTTGATCCAGAAAGACATTTCTCCTGCTCTTGTGATTGGAGCCAAAATATCTGGATCACTTGTGTTTGGCTGCGTGGACTGGTGTCTAGAGAGAGAAGATAGAGCATAAGTTCTGATGGTATTCTATATGTGTTTCTTTCCTTTCTGGATGAAAGCCAAAGGTGCTGCTGCTATAAACTGAAGACTGAGTTCTCTTGGTAATCTTTCCCAATTCTTCTTGAATGCAGGATTTATAAGACGTTGCTCTTTGGGTCTAGGTGTCACTTTGGGATCACATCATGATAATAACTCTGTGTGTGTGCCGGGAGGGCAAAGTTGCAGAGCAATTACTCAGCTGTGCTGGGGAAAGAAGCAATTACCAGAACACGTTTTAGCCCCACTTGTCAGAGTGAGTTTCAGTCCGGCACAAGGAAAGCATTAACGGGCAGTGTCCCTTTTCTGAGGCTTAATTTATTTTTTTCTTCCCTTTAATTGTGTGATTTCAGTATTTTAGCCACAATCCCTAGGCTGTAAGAACCTTTAAACAGCTCTTTATTATGAAGCAGGGCATGGGTTTTTGAAGAAGAATGAACAGGGACCTGCATAATTTATAGGAAAACTGCACGATAGACTTTTTCTTTACAAAGAACATTGGGGTTACATTGGCACAAGCCAAATACCTTTTTAATGAATAGTCAGTAATCAGCAGCAGCTACAGTAAATGCTTGAATTTTTTTCTTTTATGTGCTATGAGTCCATAAATTAAGCATCTGATTCTGATTGCTGTCATGAATGTGCACGCTTATTGCTACCCACCCCCACTGCTCAGATCCCTGCATCAGCTCATGCTCATTTTAGAGCAGTGTGAAAAATGGAGGGCAAATCTCTTTTAATATGTTCAATTTCCATCTACTTTAAATGCTATAATGGAAAAAAAATGTTGACAATATACTCCACTTTCTTTTTTGGATCTAGATCGCCATTTGGGTTTTAAGAAAACAGTATTATGAACTAGAATGCAAGAAAAAGAGTTTATACTCTTTTTAAAAAATAAACATTCAAGAGCCATTAAAGTAAATTGAATCGCCAAGGTGTCTTTTTTTTTTTTAAGTCAAAGCTTTATCTAAATTGTAGGTTTCAATTTGCTCATTTCTCTAAGATTTTGCACATGCTATTTTCATCACTTGGAATGTATCCTTTTTTTTTTCTATTCTCTGCTTCTCAATATTTCTAATTTTAACAAAACCCCAAACAAATGCTTCAGGAAATTATTCTTTTCTAATGTCATCTGCAGCCAATTCTGTTCACTTCTCTCTCAATGGTTCCTTAGCCTCTGTAAAGTTGATGTGAACAGATGGTTATTAATTCATAACCAAGATCCTTTTTAAAAGTTTAAGAATATTTAAAAAAAATCTAAACATGTTTTCTAATCTCAATAATGTTATATTTGGTACTTATGGTTCCAGGCCAAGCAACAAGGTCTATTCATCCCAAAGTATGGATTAAGTACAAATGTTTAAAAAGCAGAATCAGAAAACCTTATTGTAATATTGACTATAGGATAAAATATTAGAGCTTCATATGTACCAGGTACTGTTTTAAGTCCCTCACAAGTACTAATTTCCTTTTCACAATACTCCTGTAAGATAATACCATGGTTTTGCTTATTTTAATAGGTGGAAACTGAGGCACCAAGTATAGGTAACGTCTTAAATTTGTGGAGCTAAGTGGTAGAGCACAGTTTAACACAAAATCCTATGATTTTAAGCAGTGTTAATGCTTTTTAAATTTTTTTTTTACTTTGGTAATTGAAGTATAGAAGAAACAAAGCTTATAAGATAACTTTAGTAAATATATACTCTGGGCCCTGTTAAGTGCTTTTTAGATAACAAGGAGGAAGAAAAAAACTTCGTAAATGTGGTATCTGATAGTTTCCTCAAAGGCCCACTAGGTGGCAGTGTTGTATGCTGCAGCTTTGTGGCTAAATCTGCTTAACCCAGGGGTAGGGTCAGTAGGGGCAAGTGAAAGTGAGAAACATGTGTGGAGTGTTTATTATTCAGCTGTCATAACTTGGGGAATGCCTTGTTAATGGTTGTCACTTGTTATCCTTAAATTTGTTTGAGCTTATGTTTTTCCTTTAACTCAGTAAATTACAGTATTTTAAGGACAGAGAGCATTGTGTCTTTCCACAGCTCCCACAGTTGGCAAACGAGTCTCTCATGTTCAGAAAATGTGGAAATCATTCCTATAGAGTGCAGAAGCTAAACCTCGCCATGGGAGAAACACCTTTCTGATCAAGGTATTTCCTCAGCCAACTAAGATTCTTAGTGCATCTCAAGTAGCGATCCAAACATGGTATTCACTCAGTTAGTATGTTGAATACATGTCTTAAAGCGTTTGGAATCCTGATTTTTACACGAACACGGTGATTTTGTAGTTTAAGTGTGAAAAGTATCCATTGTGTCATTCCATCAGCTGAAGAGAGTGACTTGTGCTGCTTTGTTTTGTATTTCACTGTTACTGCCTGAGGAGGAAGCAACATTGAATGGAGGAAGCCCCAAGAGAAGCTTTGGGTAGACTGTAAACACTGTGGAGAAGTGAAGTGTTTAGCTTTGCACTAGGTAAGCAGAATTTCAGCAAGTCAGGATCAGCAAATTTGTGTGATATTCTAGTATGCCACTTGCCTTCTGCAGCCACTCATTAATTTTCGGAAGCCTGACAGAATGGCTAAAAGGATGATCAATTTCAAGTGTCACTCCTGGAGTGTTTTTAGTCTTATGTAAAAGGAGTTCTTGACAAGTAACCCTGTTAATGCCCTCAAAATGTCTCCTATTATTAAATATTGGGAATAAGCTGAAATAATGAAACTAGCTTTTTTTTTTTTCTTTCCTAATTTTGGTCACCAGAGTGGTTGGTTTAGGAGATGATAAGATTTGTCTATTACTGACCATTAGGTGGGCTCACCAAACACTAGCAAAACCTTGAGAGAAAAGAACACTTTTCAGGAGAACGACTTTTCTTTAATGGATTTGTTTGGAACAAATGGGATATCTCTGCTCATTTTCCAAGTGATTGCATAATATTATTACCTAGCAGATAAAATCCTCTCTCTCTTCCTCCTCCTCTCTATCCATTTTTATTCTAATATGTTACTTTTATCCAGGGTAGGCAACTGGTGTCCCTGGGGCCCCTGAGTTGCCCGAGGGAGTTGTGGGTGGGACTGGTTGTGTCTCTCTACTGGAAGGACAGTATTTTTCTCTCCTTGTGTTTGCTTCTCTTTCTCTTCACTCAGATGTTTTTTCCTTTCTTTTCTGGATGTCACATTTTTCTCCTTTTCCATTTGATAACGCCCTCTATCCTTAAATCTTTAGGTCAAATCATAGACAGTGTTGGCCATTTTGATACCTATTGGCACCTAAAGCATTTGCTAATGTTGGTCTTTTTTCTTTCTTTCTTTCTTTCTTTCTTTCTTTCTTTCTTTCTTTCTTTCTTTCTTTCTTTCTTTCTTTCCTTCTTCTTTTTTTTGTTAATGTTGGTCTTAATTCCCTTTATATCCTAATATTTGGTGAACTGATTTTATTTCCAATGTGCTTGGTGAAAAAAGGGGAGAAAGTTACTGCAGAACCCAGATGCAGAATCTCTACTGCAAAGAGGTGGAAAATTCTAAGATACAGCCTGAAGGTCAGACAAACATTGCATGGCCCTGTATGTGGAGAGGTAGTGGCAGATGTGAGCGCCTGCCCACAGGGTCTGGGTGGTTAAAGCAAGTAAATGGCATAGACTTCCTAAGAATGGGGAAGAATGGAAGAGCATGCAAACTATTTGGGGGAGGGGGCAGCTGCTCTTCACCTCTATGGCTTCGTCCCTTAACTATGGGCGTGTGATCTACAGGACTTTACCTTGGGGCGATGCTGTATATATATATACAAACACACACATATATAGGAGAAGGAAAAAAAAGGTGTTTGTAGGCCCAGAGTGCCATAGACAGCTTATTTGTAACTCCTGCTGTAAAAACTACGAGTTCTAGAGATAGAATATTGTAATTTTATTATACCTGGGAATCTTAATGTTACCACAGTGTTCTGGCAGAATTTTGAGCACAGTTTTCTAGATGAATGTTCATCTACTCAATTAAAAGTCTGTAACTCATCAGAATGTGAAATTCTGAACTAAGACTGGAAACAATAAACTGACTAATTAAACAACATCACCTACTGTTAAAATACAAAGTTATTAATTTATAAAGCTAATTGGATTGGAATCCAGCTAAACTAAACTCAAACCAGAGTTACATTCTAATTGCTTCTACTTTAGAAAGTATCAAAGACCACGAGATGATATTTTTATGGTGACAGTTCTTAACAATCCATGTGGGGGTCTTCCATAGAGGCTTTTATTAGAGTAGTGACATTTGAAAGAATTAAGTGTTACAGGCCAACCTTATGGAATTGACTCAGAGTGCATTAGAAAAGGAATTTATAAAGGACTTTTAATAACACGGACTTTATCCCATATATACTAATATCTAATAGTCTCTTAATTTTTTTTATTTTGTTTTCTGCAGTGTTGTCTGAAATACAGATTTGACGAACCAAGTTGTTTTCGATACTTTGAAGCAGTTAAGAATTGTTTCCTCTGTCTTAATAGAGCTGTCAGGCTGTTTATAATCATGTTGGCTTTGATGTCTATCAAGAATTGACATAGAAAGAGAAGGTTGGGAGGCCTGTTTGACATGACACTCCCCATAGATGCAAAGTGACTGACTTATCCAAGTGGAAGAGCATGTAGAGACAATGTGACATGAAGTAGAGGACGCTTGGTCTTCTAGTCCGAATGCTCACTGATGTTTGAGCATTGCACTGTGAACACTTCCTCTCAGATGTTTCTCTTCAAGGAGGGCTTCAGGTTGCAGAGACTCTCCTTTTATAACCTAAGTTAAATTAACCTCAGAAAGACCTGTGAGTCATTTCAGTTTTCTTCTTCAGTGAGCTTCATCTAGCTGTTACCCAGCCTCCTGAAACTGTGCAGCCTGCTGAGTTTCTTGGGAATCCCGAGTGCACCCATGTCCCCTGTTCCTTACAGTCCTGTCAGGAAGTGTCAACTGTAGCTTAATCCCCAATACTGAGGATTGTCAGGATGCTAATCCCCACCCACTGAGGGCTCTCAGTGAAAGTAACTCCTAGGAGTGGTGCTAAGTCCTTACACAGGACTCTGGAGGCCTGCCAGTGCCAAGGTTTGTTTCCTGTGGTGGCTGGCTGGAGAATCCTGAAACCACCTGCCTTCTTTCTGGCCACAGCTGTGAGGAGCCAGGCTTTATGGGACATCCCTACTTTCCAGCTCACCACTGCTACTGGCCTTGAGCAGATGCCTCTCAGGGTGGGTCATTTGACCTCCTTGGGCTCTGTCACACATGCATTCCACCTCTCCTTCGTGTTACTTTCCTGGCTGCCCATTTATGGGTGCAAACAGTGTCTCATTATCAGTTCTCTCTCTTTGTCTTTTGCTAGCCTCATGCCAGGCTACAGTTTGTCAGCAGCCTGTCACCCACAGTTCAAAACCGACGCTCCTGCTCACTTTGCCCACACGCATCTCCTCTCTGTATGCCATTGGATGGAGACTGTTGTGTGGCACAAAGGAAGACAGGGTTAAGAGAGGCTCTGAACTCGGTCACCTGTCAAACATTATGTCTTTATGAGGCAGTTTCACCCAGGCTTTGCTATTTGTGGTTTTCCCAGGCTTGTGGTTTTCCCCTACATGCTTCTCAGCCTTCTTGCCACTATCACATGCCCACCAGAGAAACTGTGGTAACTATAAAGTGGGATTTTAACTTGCACAACTATAGGACTTGAAAGGTGAAGATCAAGAGCGATACCAAAACACTGAGTGGAAAGAACAGGTAATTGCAATTCACTTGCCACCCATACACCTCTGTGGGGAAGATGGCAAACTATTGGCCTAGAAGAAACAATCATAAGGCTCCTTTAAGAGTTTGCACAAGAGAAGAGATAATCTATTCTGTTTTGGATTAAGGCACATTGCTTCTGAAGCTGATTGGTCTTCTCATATGACTATATTTTCTTTTCAAACATTTCATCTCTCTCCTTTTTCTTACTAGATGTAGAAACCTGCTTCCTACCTTAATGGCATTGAATTGAGTAAAGCTGCGTTTACTTGACAGTAAAAAGCATGCAACGTAGCATGTTGCAAGCCAATATGTGTGTGATGTGCATATATTTCATCCTTGGACTTCTCTTTCTGTGAGCAGTGAGTGAACACACACCCCTTTGCCTGTGCGTGTGTGTGTGCATGCACATGCACACACACTCTCTATTCCATAACAATCTCTTTGTCATATATGCCTAGATAGGTAATGCCTTATGTAAATAAAGCCTCTAATTAATTTTTATGACCTACACAGGCTTCTGCAATTCTTTTTCTCAGCACCATTGTGTACAGAGTTAGCATAATATAAAATTCTTTTAACAATTTTTATTCTTTAATCTGCTATCCTATTTCCAATCTGTAGCACTTTAAAAATTGATTTTTTTCTTTTGAAATCCTTTTTTTCCTCTTAAACTGGAAAATTTTGTAATTAGGTGGTGTGATAAAATCAGTAAAATAAAAAAGAATCTCTCAAGATTTTACTTCCTCCGTGCTATCTTTGGACAGCGACTTGCAAGGTGCCTGAGAATGCACGGACTGAGAATTTGTTTGGACTGCACTTTTTTCAGTAATTGAAGTAATAGTTCATGTGTGGACGCAGATTATAAAGTTCTGTAATAGTTCCCATTTGTTCATATTTTTTATCCTTGCTGCCAGCATCTGCTTTATTTTCTGACAGCATTTGTAAGTATTCTCTAGAAGGTATATGAGAATTTAACCTTCTCTCTCACAGAGGACAAGGAAATGCTAACAGACGAGGCTCCAGTGGGGTCTTTTTTGCATCTTCCCATTTTCCCACCAAACCGTGCATTTTTATTTCAGTGTTATGATTCACACAGAGGAAGGACACAATCTCATTTGTATTACCTCAGCCAGGTATGTGCACCAACAGGCATGCGCTTTTTACACGGAGAGGAATTCTCACTGCTCATTGCAGAGACCTTCTTTTTAAAATTTCCTGGTAGTAGGGTTTTTATTACATTTTAGTCTGGAAACACAAGCATTCCTCTGGGTTCCTTTTGTGTGTGTGGAGCCAAAGCGAGTCTCTAGAAGTCAGAGGCTGTGTCTTCCCTTTGCTTTGTTATGGGTACATTGTAGAGGTTTCTCGTTACAGATTGTGCACTTTACAGGACCAACAGACCTTTCCACTTAGTTACAGAATGTGTTTCCAAAGACAAATTAAATCGTTTCTACTGAGAGTAGAGATATCTCCCCCACACACACTAGAAAAGATCTAGTTAGCTTATATTAATATCAAAATCCTTCATGTTATGGCATGACTTTCTCATTGTGCATCTTCTGAAATGCTGCTCACGTGACTGGGTGTAATCAGGAAGTGGGTGGTATGATTAAATAGCCCTAATAGCACAGCTTGGAGCTAGAAGCTTCAGAAAATATGTGGAGGATCCTTTGATATTTCTGTTATTTTAATTAAACAGTTTAATGTACACATTTCCCCTGAATTTGATGGCCTACTCTCCCCCACCCTAAAACCCGCTAAATATTCTATGTTATAAATGCATTGACTTCTCATAATTGGCCAGAATTCTAGATAAATTCTACACCAGTTGTCAGGAGAATGGTTTAATTAAAGTATCCAAAGAGTGAGGTTGAAGCAAGGTCAAATTAAAGACAAAGACCTGGTATGATCATTGCCATACATGTCTTAGGTTGGGGTGCCCCCACAACAGACCCCCAATATGGGGATTAGTGTATGATTTGCTAAAGAATGCTCCCTGGACAAACACAAAGGAGAGACAGAACCAAGGGTGTGATTCCATGTTAAAATCTAGAGGAGACTGGCTTTGGTCTACCCCACAGGGAAATACTTAAGGCAAGAAAACTGGACTTTTCTAATCCTGCATTCCATGAGCCATTAGCTCATACTCAGAGGGTGAAGCAAGCTGACCCAGTAGCTTGAGGGCTATGTTCCATAGAAGAATAGTGTTAAGAATAGAGGTTAAGGCCCATTGCAGCCAGAATAGGCCACAGAAACAGCAAAGGACAATTAAGCAGAGCATGGCACAACCACATGCTATAACTCCTGTGAAAGCTGGTTTGGGCTTCATAGTATCACCTGGATGTTTCTTCAAAGGCAAATTATTTTCCCTTAAGTTAAACCTGCTCGGATACTAGTCTATTAGCAGGAAACTTGAATGCTAAAAAGGAGAGATATTCTGGAGTCCGCTTCATTCTACTTGCAAGAGCTGATTGTGCACATCTCTTCCTAACTCCTTGTTCAGGGATGCACTGGTGGTAACTTGTAATCAGCTATGGTAGGAGTGTTCCCATACAGAAATTTGAAATTGCTGCAAATCAGGGCTTTAGGGGAGGGTGGGTATGGGGGTGGGTGGCAGGTAGGGATGGAAATCGGTTGTTAAATGATTACCATCATACCACCCTGATGCCAGGCAAAAAGTTAATAGAGAAAAGATATTATTAAAAGTGAACATTTATTTTATTTAACACAGTAATGTTTACATTAAATAACATTAAATAATGTATGTGAAGAGATTGTGTAATCATGAAGTGCTATTTAAATGTAATTCTTGAAATCAGCTATTACAACATATGAAACGTAACATTTCTCAACAGTGCAACTAAACTGGCAAAATACTATAAAATAATTGTGAAAAGGTCATTCTTCAGTTTTCTGATACAACTGTTGCTGCTATTAGGCTAGAGTGATCCCAGAAGAGAGTTTAGTTATCACTTACTTCTTTTATTTCCTTTCCCAATATGCTTGGTTAATTGCATTATGACTCGTCTTATATTTGCTTCTCTCATAGGTAGATAAAAATGTTTTGTTGGGAGAGGTCACCACATTAATGTGTAATACTCTCTTTTCTGATGGATATTGTGAGGAAAATAGTCCAATAGAAAGAAACCACAACAAAAAAAACCCAAGAATTTCCAGCCTGCCTGTAGGAATACTCTTCAAACTTTAAAAAAACACTCATCAATGATTTTTTTTTTTTAAGCGCTATGTCATGAAGTCTTGTTAGAGGGATGGGGGTGTTGCTTTAGTTCATTAAGCAACCCCTAAAATGCCATGATCAGTACCCATGTCCTGGGGTATTCAGTGAAGAAAACTGCCCTGAAAAGATTGATTCACACCCCTTCTCCTATTCCAGAAAGGCAATGAGTCCTACTTGATAGCTGAGATTTTGAAAGCTCAAGAATAATAGAATCATGCCCTCCCTCCTAAAAGATGTTCACATACTAATTCCTGAAACCTGTGAATATGGTATTTTACATAGCCAAAGGGGCTTTGCAGATAGGAATAAGTCAAGGATTTTGAGATGGGGAGATTATCTTGGATCATCTGGATTGGCCTAATGTAATTACAAAGGTCCTTATATGAGAGAGGCAGGAGAGTCAGAATCAGAGAAGGTGTGATGATGGAAGCAGAGGTCTGAGTGACTGGAAGGGCTGATGAACCAAGGAATGAGGTAGCCTGTAGAAGCTGGAAAGAACAAGGAAGGAAATTCTCCCCCAGGGCCTCCAGAATGAGCACAGCCTAGTCAACATCTGTTTTTAGACTACTGACCTTCAGAACTACAAAATAATAAATGTGTGTTGTTTTCAGCACTAAGTTTGTGATACCTTGTTACTGCAGCAATGGGAAACAAATACACCAGGGTTCTAGGCTCTAGTCTCTCCTCTAAAGGTACCCTTTAGACCTCCTTTTACATAGTGCTGTTTAGTGATTCCCATGAGCTGAGCAGGGACAGTATTAAACGCAATTCCAGAGAGGAATGCTGGCATGTGACTTTTAATGAGCTAAAAAAAACTTTTCTGCATTGATTCATTTATCCCAACAGATTTTTTTATTATAAAGGATTTTATTTTAACTTAGCACACAGAAACATTAATAGTTTCTAATATATGAAGTCTTTTCAAATTTTATAATGTTCCTGCTAACCTGATTTTTACAAGATAAGCATTTTCTATTGTAAATGAATTAGGTATTCATTATAGAAAATTGGGTATAGAGGGAAAAAGAAAAAACATCCGTTTTCCCATTATCAGAGAAAACCATTCAACATTTTTTCTTCCAATGTTTTATGCACAGCTTTTATATTTATTACACTTATTTACGTAATAACATTTTGTGTCCTGCTATTTTCACTTAATACTATATAAATATTCACTGTATGTTTGTGAACTTATTGTAACTATAATTTTTTCTGTTCTCTGGTTTGTATTCTTGAATAAACCCAAACCTAGTAAGGGTTCTTGGATGCAAATGTAAAAAAAAAAAAAAAAGAAAAAGAAAAAAAAGTCAACTCTGGCTAATGGAAACAGAAATTTTCCATTAGCACACAAGGCTCCATTTCACACAAGGGTAGCTGTGTGACTTATGGAACTAATGGGCAGACTGGAGAATCAAGGGAGATGACATGTAGCCAAGATCATGCTGCCCAGGATGCTCAGGATCCTGGTCATGGGGCTCTCACTTCTGACTATGCCTTTAATACACAGTGAGGCTCATGAAGCATTGTGGCAATCTTTGTGGTAGGAAGCTCCCTGCATAGCATAGTAACCTTGGAGAGAATATTCTGATATTGTCCTCCATAAAATCCCTTAAATTGTCAGGTTTCTGTATTTTTAAGGGGTTTATATGCCACTTTGTGATATGTAGGTATCTTCCCAAAGTTTCTAGGATAACTTCTATCCTGATTTCCAAATCAAAATATCATCAACACAAGGGACAAACATGATGTCTTGAGGAGGGATGTGATCTTCAAAATTTTGTTTTGTACAAAATTGTGGCACGGAGCTAGAGATTTCATCTCTAGGCAGGATAGATAATAAAAATATACTGTATTTTCCTTGCCAGATTAGAGCAGACTGCTCTGGACTTTTCTGCTTTTAGTGATACAGAGGGAGAAAAACACTTTTTAAAAATTAAAAATACTAGGTACCCAAACCTGTGTCTATTTGCTTCAAGAAGGACAGCATACCTGGAACAGCACCTTCACTCAGAGCAACTAACTGATGAAGTGAACATGTCTTCACTACACTAAATTCTCTAAGACCCATGTGTCTTCTGCATGGGCTAAACTGAAAGTTAAATAGAATTTTCCATGTATTTGTTCCACAAATATGTATTAAGTACCTACTGAGTGCCAGATCTATTCTGCACCTTTGAGATACGTAAGTAAACAAAACACATCAAAGGTTTGTGCCATCATGTAGCTCATATTCTAGTGGGAATTACCTCCTCTGCATTTTTCTGGATTGGAGGAAGACACTCATCCTGGAGATTTATTACTTGGGCAGAGAGGAAGGGTGCCAGGAGTTTCCAGGTGGCTCTTCCTGCTGTACTGGCACTTACTTTCTTCAACCTCGGTACCACCTTGAGGGACATTTTGAAAATTTGTGGGTACATGTTTGATTGCTGCAATGATTGATCAGTGCTACCAGATTTAGTGGACAAGGGCCAGGAATGTTAGTCACTCTGCAATGTGCAAGGCAGACCTCTGCAGAGAATTGTCCTCCTGCACAAATTGCAATGATACTCCAGATATTCTGTAGCCTAAACTAATTATATCCTTCACAAAAACACTAGTTATGTTTGTACATTTTAGTACTTTTTTTTTTTTTAAAGATTTTACTTATTCATGAGAGACACAGAGAAAGAGGCAGAGACATAGGCAGAGGGAGAAGCAGGCTCCCTGCGGGGACCTCAGTGTGGGACTTGATCCCGGGACCCCGGGATCATGACCTGAGCCAAAGGCAGATGCTCAACCACTGAGCCACCAGGCATCCCCAGTTTGGTACTCTGAATCTTCCAGGAGTGTAAATTGAGAGTTGATTTTACCTTCCTTCCTTTAGAACTTTTTAAGACTTGAATGCAATTTTTCAAAATCACATCAACGATGGCAATGTTGCTTCTGTCCCTTGAGTCACCAACATGAAAGACGTATGCCAGTCTTCACTGGTAGCTGTAACTTTCACAGTGAATCTCCATATGGGGCAAGCATCTGACTGATTCATTATGACTTCTAATGCAATCATGCAATTGCATAATTATAAGTTTATTTGCTTTTATTTCTTCTTCATATTATAGGTAGGCCATTCTCTTGTTCTGTTTAAAAACATGTGTATAGATTGGTTATATTTATGAATTTCATTCCAGGGAAGTAAAGCAGGCTTTTAAAAATTTCTCGAGTTTTATTGACTGGAGGTTCACCCCTTCACTGGTTCCACAAATCAAGGAGCCAGGAAGTGGATTCTGTTGGCCGATGAGTTAACAATGGTATACATAGGATAAAGGGAAATAACTCATGTTATTGCATTATTAATTGGGTTATTATACCCATGATATTTTAGGGGTTCCAACAGGACTACTGTGATGTGCTCTTTGTTTAGAATTTATCTGTATTTACCAGAAGACCTACATAAGCCCCTATCTAACAGGTGAACTCCAGTGGTGCTCTGGGGAGCTAAGATTCAAAGTTAGCTTTAGCATGTGGCCAAAAGTCCCCAGTGCCAGAAGTCCCCTTTGAAGGCTGGGGGAGGGTCCACAGTGAATTTTTCTATGGAGTCTTCCTCAAAGACACCCCACGTCCCCTTCAGTTAAGAAGCTTTTCATCCATGAGGTATGGGGATTGTTGATACTTTGGCTCAGGTTAGATCTTTCTTTTTTTTTTTTTTTTAAATTTTTTAAATTTTTATTTATTTATGATAGTCACAGAGAGAGAGAGAGAGAGAGAGAGGCAGAGGGAGAAGCAGGCTCCATGCACCGGGAGCCCGACGTGGGATTCGATCCCGGGTCTCCAGGATCGCGCCCTGGGCCAAAGGCAGGCGCCAAACCGCTGCGCCACCCAAGGATCCCAGGTTAGATCTTTCTTCACCCACCTGGAGACTTACCATTTCTACAGACTAAGAAGCACTTTGGTGATCTGCTCATATATTTTGGTGCTGTAGATTTCATGGTCGATTGTTCTCTGTTGAGAATAACTGCATGCCAACCATTCCAATTTTCACCCTGGCCCCCCTTTTTGTTTGTGGTAGCCACTCTTGTGTCAGGGGTTCACTGGTGCCCTGAGTCTCTTGTCATCTCAGGATCCTCCCATCCACAGGGAACTCAAGTGGTTGAGTTCCTTATGGCCGCACTGCACTGTCTCCCTCAGTATCTTGGCCTTAGGCAAAAACCATTTAAGTGCTTTTCAGAGATGCGAGCACTCTCCTCACCAATATATTTCTCAAGGCCTTGGTGAATGGTGTTAGAGCCGCTTGAAGGACATAGAGGATGGGTGGTAGACAAATTGCTCAGGATTAATCCATTCCATTATTTGTATTTCATGAGCTCTTTGTGTCTGTTCCTGTTTATAAACCAAGTTGATTTTTTTCCCTGGCATCTCAACTTCATTTAATGTTGCCCACTGCTATGTCTAAGTTAGGAAAAGCCTCCAAACACCAATTAAAATAGTTTGTAACTGCTTAAATTATTTTCTCAAATTTAGAATCTCTAGGTGAATGTACTTGTGCTGAGTATACTTGTTTGAGCACCTTCAGAGCTCTTTCTACACACATTCCCCAGACTTTTCTGACTTACAATTGTAGAGTCCTGCAATTCTTTTGGTGTAGAAACCTTTTCTGCAAGTGTTTGACTTCGTGATTGTATTCCCAAAACATGCTGGGATCTGACACTAGTTATAAAACTAGTAGTGGCAAGAAGTGAGGGATAAAGAGAGATGGCTTTTTCTTGCCAAAAACTTCTTTATATGAGGTTACTAGAGGGTCTTCACATCCAGTAGGGACAGCTTTGTCACAAGAATGGCAGTTGAAGTTTCAAAGTACTTAGAGTTCTCCAAATCTTCCCTTATGTACTAGTTGGCTTAGATTCCTGTAACACAATACCATAGACTGAGTGGCTTAAACAACAGGAATTTATTTCTTACAGTTCTGAAGGCTAGAAATCTAAAGTCAAAATACTAGCTGATTTGATTACCAGATGAGGGCTTTCTTTCTGCCTTGCAGACAGCTGACTTCTTGCTGTGACCTCACATGGCAGAGACACAGCAAGTCCTCTGGTGTCTCTTTCTATAAGGGCATGAATGCCGTCGTGAAGACCTCATTCTCATGAACTCATCTAAACTTACCTCCCGAAGGCCCATTTTCAAATAACATCATACTGGTTAGAACTTGAACACATGTGTTTTAGAGGGAAATGATTCAGTCCACAGCACCATATATCCTCAGAATAATATTTGAAGTCCAAATTACTTTCCAATTAATATCCTAATTTTCACATATGACATATGGTAAACATATGAATTTAAGTGATATGATTCAGTAATTTCCAGGATAAACATTCCCAATTATTGTTAATTTCCATCTGTCACTTGGCTCTTTGTGTCACACTTTCAATATTCAAAATTCCAGGTGTGAGCGTCTGATTGATTGAGCCTGTGTTGTAGGCATGTGTCCTCAAGGCATGAGGCCTAATCTTTACCTCATGGGATTTCCCTTAAATCAGAAGAATGTTCAGGTGCTGAAATCCCAATTGTTTTCTATAAAGATTTTCAGATATTTTTCTTCAATGTTCTTGCTATTTTTAATGACACTGATAAATAGCAAGGTTTTCAGTTATTTCCTAGATAGATTCTCTAAAGTAAAGTTTTGGGGGAGGGTCAAAGGTTTTATAAAAAATTTAGATTGTGGTATATACGGTCAGATTGCTTTGTAAAATTTTGTACCAATTTATTCTTACTCCAGTGTTTGAGTGATCCTGTTTCACAGTGTCCTCTCTCCCACTGACGTAGAGCATTTCCTTTTCTGTCAACAATCCATTACTTTTTTCTTGAAAACATCAACTTTTTGTCTTTTTAAAGAAGGTTAGTAGGATGCCTGGGCATCTCAGTTAGGTGTTTGACTCTCTATCATGATCTTAGGGTTGTGAGATTGAGCTGATACTCACTCAATGCTGTGCATGGAGCCTGCTTAATATTTCTCTCTCTTCCTGCCCCCCTCCTCCTCTCTTCACCTTCTTCCCCTGAGCAGGCTCTCTTTTCTCTTTCTCTTAAAAAAAAAAAAAGTTTGGGATCCCTGGGTGGCGCAGCGGTTTAGCGCCTGCCTTTGGCCCAGAGCGCGATCCTGGAGACCCGGGATCGAATCCCACGTCGGGCTCCCGGTGCATGGAGCCTGCTTCTCCCTCTGCCTGTGTCTCTGCCTCTCTCTCTCTCTCTCTCTCTCTGTGTGACTATCATAAATAAATAAAAATTAAAAAAAAATTAAAAAAAAAGTTTAAAGAAACTTAGCATTTCTCATGCCAAAAGAGAGAGAGAGAAACAAAAGAAAACAAAAACCCTCTTCAAGCCAAATAACATTCATATAAATTTTCTTTTAGAAGAGCTAGTCACAGCATCAGACCAATTTAGATATTTCTAGATTTTCCAGATTTAGCCAAGATATATGCTGGCCATCTCCCTATGTCTTACTTGGTGATATTATTTTTCTTATGATGATTAAAAATTCTGAAAGGTATTTTTTATTGACTATTTACCTTTTCTGAAAGGTATTTTTTATTGACTACCTTTTCTTTGAAGAAATTAAACACACTTCCCACTGTGGGGGACTTTCATGCACTATGTGTCTGGCCTACCACATCAGTTTGTTTTGTGTACAGTGTAATGGTTCAGTGTTGTATTGTGAAATGATCACCATAAATAAGTCCAGTTAACAACTGTGACCATACTTGGTTACAAAGTTTTTTATTTTAATGAAAACTTTGAAGACTTACTCTCTTAACAACTTTTAAACATGCAATACAGTATTATTGGCTATAGTTTTCATGCTGCATATCACATCCTCATGACTTTTATAACTGGAAGTTTTTACCTTTTGATTCCCTTCATCATTTTGCCCACCCTCACCCCCCTACATCTGGCAATCACTAAGAAATAAGTATTGGTGAGGATGTAGTTAAAAGGGAACTCTTGTGCACAGTTGGTAGGAATGTAAACTAGTGCAGCCACTATGGAAAACAGTATGAAGTTTCCCCCAAAATTAAAAAAAAATTGCTATATGATCCATTAATGCCCCTTCTGCATATTTATCTGAAGAAAATGGAATGAAATGAAAATGAAAACACTAACTTGAAAACATATATGCACCCCCACGTTCATTGCTATTATTTATAATAGCCAAGATATGAACACAACCTAAGTGTTTACCATTGGATAAATGGATAAAGAAAATATGAACTCATATATGAATTTCATATAATATGAAAATATAAATGTGCTAGACAGAGAAAGACAAATACTGTTTGATTTCATTTTTCTCTTATTCTGGATTGAAAGTTTTTCTGAATACATAATTGAAAGCTGAAAATACTGTTTTCTAAGAATTTGAAGAAAATGTTTGATGGCAAGAATTTCCTGGGGAAACTCTTTTTTTTTTTTTTTCCAGTAAGCTCTTTCTTTCTAAACCCGGAATTGTAATTGGAGAGATAGAAAGTTTGAATCTGAATCTCTTGGTATAAAAACAAAGAGTCTGTGTTTGTAATAAGAATTTCATATTTTTATTATGTTTTGTTTTGTCCTTAGCTAAAACCACTTCATTCTGTATTTCACTTTTCTGACTTATTTTCACACCTCCATTTCATGGAAAAAGTAGTTGGTTTATTCTTTTAACAAACATTTCCTCACTGAGACTTAACTTTGAATTATTCATTGATATACAGAAGAGCCAAGGTCCCTGCTTGCAAGGAATGGCCCTTCAGAAGGACGAGACAGATGAGTAAATATCAATTACATGCAGCTTGAGAAAGATTTGTTCTTCTCAAGAGCACCCAGGAGAGATACCTGGGGATTAGGTGGGCTTTCCTGCAAGTAGAACACCTGTGCAGGTAAAGACTGGGGGCACCAGTGTCTGTGGTTTCTGCTGTGTATGCACATGCATGAGTCTCTGTGTTAATCTGACTTCAGCCATCTTCTCTCTATGATTTTCAGTACTACTAGTTATATCTCATGCATTTCTTACATCCCTCACTATCTCCTTTTACCCTCCCCCTTTATTTATTTGTTTGTTTATTTATTCACTTATATTTATTTTATTTTTAAATTATTTTTTTTAGATGTGGATCAGAAATGTTTATTGCAGAAATTTGGCTAAGTTTCCAGTGGGTGGCCCCAGTTGGGGTTGGGCTTAGCTCTCCTTCATTTTTTTAACTAAACCATTTTGAGCTGCCAAACATCTCTTCTCCATTGGTCTTAACCTGCCAGATTTCTCATCACAGCCACTTATTCCTTCTGCCTCTGTTTCCTCTTCTGCTCCCTTGTTCTTGTTAGACCTTGGACTAGTAAATTGATGTGTTCCTTTGGATCCCTGCATTCCTATACCCTGTGCTGTGGGCCCATCAGTGACCAAAAGACTATTTCTGACATTGAATTAGGAGGCATGATTGGTCCACAACATGCACAGTGATTTCTCTTCACTCTCTACTGAGACTCAGGAGCAGGTGGTTTGCCACAGTTCTGTCTGACATCGAATTCTCCCTAACTGCATGATGCCTCATTTGGATGAGTGAAGGTTGTGATAGTGCCAGCTGTCTGGAAAGACTTTAAAGACTTTGTTCATAAAGTATCTTTGGATCGAGTCTCTTGGAGCACTTAAGGTGACAGTAATTTGGGTTCATTTTTGGGTCAGTTGCTGCCTTCTCCAGAGTGCTCTTAGTTCAATGACAAATTATATGCTGATTGGGCCTCTCTATTTCTTCTTTCTCTTTTAGAAACTGTATATATCTCAATTTTCTTCTCATTCTCTTCCTTTAAGGTAGGCCTTATCATAGGGCAAATGTAATATGTTGAAACGTTAAATATTTGGAAGTATTTGAACTAAGGGAAGATTCAAATATGGTCAGGAAGGGGGATTCAATATTGTTCTGCGAACTTGTATAGGACACCTCTTCCAAACCACTCTATTTCCTCTCAACCATGTTTCCGTGACTGGTTCTGTGCATCATTCAGGTAGTTTCTCACAGGTATCATTGGTTAGCACCTCACGTCAGGTGCTACCATCTTTCGTCCTTCCTTCCCTGAGCTTTTCTAGTCTCAACATCTTGACTTCCATGTATGTGCATCCTGAAAATGCATTTGTGGAGTCATCCTTGAGTCCTGGCAACAGAAGCCAGTGGATAAAGTACATCTGTCTCCTAGGTCAACAGTTCTGACATTTCCTAAGGCTGCTCAGAAGGTTGCAGCAGGATCAAGCACAAGTCACATATAGTAGTATTAAACTGTAATGCACCTTTCTATTATTCTTTCCTCTTTCTCTGTTTCACTCTCATTGATCTCTCACTACTGCTTCATGAACCATATTCTATAAAGAAACTACCTATGCTTAAGACTTCACATCAATTTTTGCTTTCAGGGGAAACTCAAACAATGACATCAAGATTGGGGGGCAGAAATCCAGTTCACACTGTCCATCAAAACTTGTGCCCTGTTGCAGGGCTTCATCTGTCCAGAGGAAGGAGCCGCCTTTTCCTTCTACAAAAGTGTTATCTGATTGCCACCCCCTGTATGAGGGTCTTCCCCTCATAGAATCTTCCTAGAGGGAGCCTTTTCTAATTTGTCTGCTGAGAGTCGGGAGCCTTTAAAAACTTATACAGGCACCTTATAGGCTAGTTTTGGCTCTCATTTCATTTCATCAGGGTATCAGATTAAGTGATGGGCCAAGATTCAGTTCACACTAAAAATCCAAAAGTATTTTTCAGATGTTGGGCAAGGGTGGAGTGGGGGGTGCAGAGGGAAGAAAGGAGACTGAGATGGACAATGGTTGAAAGAGATGATGGTAGAGGAGGAGGAGGGTAGGGTATTAATGTACTAGTGATGGACCTAGTCATGAGCATGGCTTCATTCTCAGGTCATTTTTATGATTCCACACAGGCAAGCTTTTTAATGCGTATGAAAATGCTCTGGAATGCTCATACACACTGATTGACATGTTTTGTCACTCCTTCTCTACCAAGGCTTCCTGAGTGGGTCCTTAAATTGTACCCTAAATTTAGAGAGTATGCAACTATGTGCATTATTTTTTGAGGGAAGTCTATAACATTAATAAAATTCTCAAAAGGATCCAAAACCTAAGACAGGTTAAAAACTAGAGTAGATAAAGGACCTGGCCTCCTCCCTCTGAGTCTCTGCAGTCCAGACATCTGTTCTCTCTTATTTTGTATCTGCCTTATCCCAGCATGTCTCATGGCTCCCGGAGCTCTGACTGATGCACTCCTACGGACCAAACACCCTTCCAGCTCTCAAGAACACCACTTAACATGAATAAAGTGGGTATGGTGATTCTTCCCTTTCTACTGAATAGGTCTTCAAAAGTTTTTGCTTGCATTCTCCCAAAAAGAATTTTGAAAGATTGTTTACAACCACATATCTAAAAATAGATATTTAAAATTTTAAAATCAATTTTAAATAAATGTAGAAGATTTATATTCTGGCATATTGTATACACTTTAAATATATTTTAATAAAAACTTTAGAGTTGCAAATTTAGCTCATTCAGTAGATTCAAAAGTCTGACATATAATTTAATTAGCAAAGTCAGTCCTTGCAGTTGAACTTATCAGCCATATCAAAGTTATTTTTTTCCACAAGAAAAAATGTTAGACTTTAATTCTTGAAAAATTCAGATCGATACATGAGCACATTCTTATGATAACCTTTTTCATTCTGAATTAAAATTCTTAGGTTAGTAAGTTTATAGGAGTAATTAACGAAGTAGGTAGGAGAGAGAGACAGAGACTTGCTACAGGTTAAAAAAGATTTAGCTCTGATCACTATTCTTTCCTGCATTGTCTTTGCTCTCTTCCTTTTGGACTTACTCTCACAGGCATTTCCAGATTTGTCCCCTGGTGTGCTTTGTAGGTGGTTTTACACCCTAGGGCAATTGACCTCAGCAAAATGAAGTATGAAGAAGAAGTGTTTTCTTTTGTCAAGTGGGAAGAGGGCTGCTGTGAAGGGAAGAAGGAAAAAAAATGGTCAGAGGGAGAAGCATTCTCAAGGACGTCAATTAAAACTTTTAAAAAAAATTTTGAAGTAATTTTAGACTTATAGAAGAGTAGTAGAAATAGTCCAGAGAGGTTCCATGTGCCCTTCACCCAGCATAAAAATGCTGAGCTCTCTTCCTAGCTGTGCCTGTAACTGCTGAGTCCTGTCTCATTATGGCCTTCAGATCTGCTTTGAAGGGGAGAAGGCTATAGGATCCATAAGTCCTGCCAGGAAACTTGGTGGCTTGTGGCCTGCCACTGTTTTTGGGCCAAGTCAGACAAGAAATTCTCCGCCTTGAGGTTAATAGCCTGGATGTATTCTAAACCAGTTATTGACCTCTAGGCACCAGCTGTTATGTAGTACCGCTACCTTGAGCACAGATTACTACTCTGTAAACCAGCCACCACCAAAAGGAGAGCAAAGGAAATGAAGGATCACTTTAGCTATTGGGTACATTGGGTAATGCTAAATCTTTCCCTAAGCCACTTTATCTCAGAGCAAGCATACCATTAAGGTTAATCATTGTATAATTTCTCATTTTATTATCACCTTCACTCTAATTCCTGGCTTCTTGTCTCTTAGAGTAAATGGTTTCTGCAAGTTTATAAGCATTATTATAACTTCTTAAAAATATTTTATGTACTTATTTATTTGAGAGAGAGAGAGAGAGAGAGAGAATGAGGGGAGGAGCAGAGGGAGAGAGAGAATCTCAATCAGGCTCCTCACTGAGTGAGTGCGGAACTGAAACCCAGAGCTGGTCGCTTAACTGAGCCACCCAGGTGCCCCAGCATTATGGTTTCTGGTGAAAATAAAGGTGTTTCTTTCTCCAAAACAACAACTACAAAAATCGTGCTTCTGCTAATGTTAACATCTAACAAAAACATTGTGTATTTATCAAAACTGAGAAATTACCATTGGTATAATCTTGTAGACTGGTACACATTTCATCAGTTTTTCACTGTGTCTTCTTAAACTCTTCAGTCTGTGATGGTGTTTGGTCTTTTCTTGTCTTTCATGACGTTGACACTTATGAAGCATACTTGCCAGGTATTTTGTAGAATGTCTGTCATTTTGGGTCTGTCTGATGCTTTCTCATTGTTACAGTGAGGTTATGCATTATAAGGAAGAATACGCCAGAGGTGAAATGTTCTCATTGCAATATATCAGAGGTGCATGATATCAACATGACTTATTACTGGTGATGAGTTCAACCTTGATCACTTGGATAAGTGGTATATGCCAGTTTCTCCACAGAAAAGTTACTGTTTTTCCCTTCCCATTTTCTGTTTGGTGCAGTCACTAAGTACAGATCACACTCAAGGGGAGAGAAATTAAGCTCCACTTCCTGGAGGGAGGAATGTCAGAGAATGTGGATATATGTTAAACCACAGCAATTATTACATATTTTGGGAGAGATTCTTTGAGACTATTCAGTGATCCTGTTTCTCATTAAAGTTGGCCCACTAATTTTAGTGTGCATCAATGGGTCTTATCTGCAGCAATTATTGCTGTGACATTCTGATGGTGATTTTCTATTTCACTCATTCCTTCTTGGCTTCACTCATATCCAAGCAACTATATAAGGAAAATTTGTCTTTTTCCATTTATTTATTTATTCAATCATTTGTTTATGTCACAACAGAATCATGGATATTTAATTTTATTCTTTGTATAATAAACCGATACTACTGTTATGTATGTAAGTGGAAATTGAAGATCTAAAAATGGATTTCCTTAGAGCTATCTATATCCGCATATGCTATGAAAGTTCTTATGTGTTGAACATTATTATAAGGCTTAAATATATAATGTGTATTGTGCAGTCTAAATACCTGAGAAATAAGTTTTATGAGATGCTAATACAGAGACTATATGTTCACAACCTATGTTATATGTGATAGCTACCATGCTTTATTAGAAATAAGAGCAATGGCAAATCAAAGCTGGTAAAGAAAAATGAAGCCCACTAACTAAATGCTATGGATTAACCCCACTTGTTTGTTCATAAGATTCCTTAAAGCTAATTGAGCTCAACTCTAATTAATTAAGAGGCATTTCACTCCATGAATGCATACTCTGAACCTCTTAGCCTCGGTTGCAGAGACGTAGGTAGGTATTAAAATCTCTGCATCTTTGCCTGGTATCTTCATGTTTCCTCTCTTCCAAATATGTTGCATTAGCAATTTCCTGCTTCACTGGTCTTCCCTATAAAACAAGCTGTAAGGTTTCATGGTCTTAGAGCAGAGTTAGAGTAACTGTAACTTCCATTTCTCTTTATAAAAATCAACCTTCTTTTTCTTGCCTGGTGTCTTCTTTAGCACGGTCATTCAGGCTTTGAGGATATTTAAATAGGAGTAAAAGTGGGGAAAATCACCCCATCACCTGATGATAGCTCTGCTTCCCTGTAATTTCTCTTGACCCTGCCCTGCCTATACATGCCTTGATCTACACTGTGGGAAATGTCTGAGATCAGTGGCTGAGACTGAGTATGCACACAAAGTAACTGAGGGAGGATTTTGGCTATGCTAGCTTTCACCCTGAGTACTGTGGGCTTAAGGAAAATTTCAGCCTTGAAGGTGGGTACTGTTACCACTTTTCTCTTTTTTAAATTGTTGCAGCATCCCTCACTGAGAGAAGACATTGCCTAAACTTCTAGGAAAGGGATAAGATAATTAGAACATAGGCTAAACAGAGATCCTTTGAATGAGCTTCAGATTGTGCGTGCCTTGCCGAACACCACCAAATTTACATATGTACACCTGTTTAAGTAATTTCCAACATTTTTGGATATGAAGACATGTTTTAAACGTCCCCTGATTTCTAAAATTTTCTAATAGCAGTTGTATTTTTAGAATCTTTTGAAAAAATACTTGAAGACAAAAGCTATTATCAATTTGCAATGTTCTGAAATAAGTGTCTATTTTTCATCATAATATATACATACATTGGAAAAATAGTCATCTGTGTTTATATGATATATAATGTTTATTCAATCTATAAATAACTCTTGGTTCACATATTGATAATGGAACTCCTCATGATAAGCTTGGGGTCAGGATGAGAGCATGATGGTCCAATAACTACAGTTATAAACAAAAGTTGATTTATTTAACCAATATTATCAAGAGTTCTTACTCAGTTAAGGATGATAAGCAAAACAAGTTTGAGCCTTAAGTACAGAAGCATATTCTCTCATAAGATTTACTCATAAAAACAATACTTTACAATATTAAGTGACATACACATTTTTTCAATATTTAACCAGAATCCTAACAAAGAGCTTAACTCTTTTTTGGAATCACTTGATACCTGGAAGTAGGGGGATGAGTAAATTAAATTGTATTTGGTCATGATAAGAACAAGACTCATATGGCCATTTGTAGAGTAGAGATTGCTCTGAAACAATAATATTAAATTTAGCAGTGAAACAACCACTCTGATAATATTAGAGAGAATTAAATTAGTACAATTTCCTATGATAGCAATTTGGCAAAATGCATTGAAAACTTAAACATCTTGGCCCAGTAATTCTATCTCTTGGAGATATGAAATGCATTTCAGCATTTTTTATGTTTGTAAGGAATATAAATTTATCTACATTTCGAACAATAGAGACATAGTTAAGCTAATAATGATCTATTGACTGGATGGAACATGAAGTCATTAAAATTATATTTACAAAGTATTCATTAGGTATAGAAATACAAAAATGTTATTTAAGAAGAGAACAGTGTACCAAACTACATATACAATATGACTAGATAAATCAAACTTCCCAGGTTTTTATAATAAACCTGAATGTCTTTTATGAAGGAAAACTCAGTATGTTTTTTATTTTCACACTTACGGGGGCAGCCTGGGTGGCTCAGCAGTTTAGCGCCACCTTCTGTCCAGGGCCTGAACCTGGAGACCTGGGATCAAGTCCTACATCAGGCTCCCTGCATGGAGCCTGCTTCTCCTGCTTGTGTCTCTGCCTCTCTCTCTGTGTCTCTCATGAATAAATACATAAAATCTTTTAAAAAATCCTTTATTTTCAAACATACATTATAAACAATTTTCCCCTTTTTTATAATATTGGAAGCAATATCTAGAATAGCAAGATCATTTGCTTTCTTTTTTCTTTTCTTTTCTTTCCCTTCCTTCCTTCCTTCCTTCCTTCCTTCCTTCCTTCCTTCCTTCCTTCCTTTCTTTCTTTCTTTCTTTCTTTCTTTCTTTCTTTCTTTCTTTCTTTCTTCTTATCATTTGCTTTCTAAACAGGCAGTGTTGGTTTCATATTCCAGTTCCAGGCGAGGTAGATATGTGACCTAGGCAAGTAACTTAAAAGCTCTAATTTTAGTGTCCTTATTTACATATTGGATTATACACATATGTAAAGTGTAATGTAATGTAAGCAATGGTAGCTATTTGGTTTAAGAATTCAGAAATTGCTTTGTATGTGTGCATGCAAACTGAATAAATGAAGAAGAAATGGATGATGGATGATGGGAGGCAGGTTTTACTGTTGAAGAGGGAAGTTATGGATAAACAGGGAGTGGGGATGGGAAGCTAGAATGAACTGGATCAGAGACAAAATCATCAGTATAAAATCTTAAGATAGATCAACATGGATAGAAACAGAAATAACTATACACATATATAATACATATATATGGATTAGCATATAGACATATATTTTTCTAGTTCTGTGGACTGTGAGGACATAGAAGCAGTAACACTCCAGGAGCAGCACACATACTCAGAACATAGATCTTATTTCTAATACTATTTTCTAATAGAAAGGAGTCAGGGTTCTGTGGAGGAATGCCTGATTCTAGAAGCAGGACAAGGAAAATAGAAGATAAGCCTGGAGCATCTTGTAGTGTCAGAAAGTAAATGCTCAAAAGACAAAAAGATAAGACCACGTCCAAGTTACACAGGAACCAACCTGGAAGAGTTCCCTATGGCCAAAGCTGGGAGGGTTTGAGCAACAAAATGAGTAGTGGTGATACTGGATTTTAATCTAATGAGTAATAGAAATATTGATGAGTCCATACTGATGTGAATGATTGAATGAATAAACAAATATGGAGAAGAGACACCTTTTCTTTAAAAAACAACTCCAAATAATTTATGTCGATATTATCTCTTCCATGAAGTGGAGTTCAATTGCTCCCACTCCACAGTGTGGGCTGTGCATTGACTTGTTTTCAGAGTTGTGTATAGGAAGGGGAGGAAAGAGCAACTTTATAGTGGAGAAATCTGACAAACACTGCCTTAGCCAGGTGATCAATGTTGATATCAGTATCCATAAGTCATGTTGATAACATGTACCATTGATAGAATGTGATTAAAAATGACACTTTACCTTCATGGGTCTTTCTTTCCTAAACCCATAACCACAGTACATTTATGAGGAAAACAGACAAATTTAAATAGAAGGACATTTTACAATATACTTCAAAATAGCCAAGGTCACCAAAAACAAGTAAAGTTTTAGAAACTGTTACAGTCAAGAGGTGCCTAAGGATACATGACAACTAAATATTACCTGGTATCCTGAATGGGATCCTGGAAGGGAAAAACACTAGTGGAGAAGCTAGAGAAATCTGAACAAGTGTGTTTAGTTCATAGGAATGCACCAGTGTTTGTTGTGACAAATGTACTGTAGCAATGTATCTTGGTGGCACCCTAGCAAGAAGTCACAAATTCCTTCTTGAGCCTTCCAATGCACAGATGGAAGAAGCCTGTTCTAGCTTCGGTCAGTTCTGAGGATTAGATTATTGACTTTTCATTCTGATTCATCCATTCAGTTAAGGCCCCCCATGCTAGGGCATTAAGATATATAAGTGAAGAAAATGAATGTGGTTTCTCCTTTCCAGGGGTGCCTGGAAAGTGCATCCCTGCCATGAGCAGACATCTATTTATTTCCATGTAATATTTACCTAGTGATCCTAGTTTTACCGGCTTTGATGCGACAATGTATATAGAAAATCTCTCTTGCTCAAAATGATTTTTGAATTTAGGAAAGCAATGGCATGCCTCCCCTGGGCTTCCTCCAGACAAAAATGCCTTTTTTTCCCCTTCAGTATATCCTCAAATACATATTTTTGGCTTCTCTTTAAATCCTGTTTGTCTTTCAGCCTTTCGATTTTCTTCTTAGGGGATGGAGTTCAGAATAATTTTAAGCATTACTATTTACCCATTCTACTCATTGTGTGACATACTTTCATGAACTGTTTTTTTTTTTTTCAGTAAACCCCACAGTTGATATTATTACCTCATATTACCAACGAATACAGTGGTCAAGGACATTAATTCATTCTGTGAACGTTTAGGAACTACTTTGTATTAGGCCTTCTTCAAAAGGATGGAGATAAAATAGTGAATAAGGCAGATTATGATCTTACCTATGGAGTTTGTTATTCTAGAGCAGGAGTTAACAAACTATCACCAATGGGCCAAACTCAGCACCTGTCATTTGTTTTTGTAAATAAAATTCTATTGGAACACAGCTGCACCCATTTGTTTACATATTATCAATGGCTCCTTTCCCCTGGGATTTCAGAATTGAGAAGTTGTGACAGAGACCCATATGGCCCACAAAGCCAAAAAAATTTACTAATTGGCCCTTTATTTTTTTTTAAATCATGTTTCTTTTTTTTTCATTTTTATTTATTTATGATAGTCACAGAGAGAGAGAGAGAGAGAGAGGCAG
The DNA here is from genome assembly GCF_905146905.1 of Nyctereutes procyonoides. Classification (NCBI taxonomy): domain Eukaryota; kingdom Metazoa; phylum Chordata; class Mammalia; order Carnivora; family Canidae; genus Nyctereutes; species Nyctereutes procyonoides. Next base: position 57,558 of record NW_026575162.1, read on the forward strand.
AGACACAGGCAGATGGAGAAGCAGGCTCCATGCACCGGGAGCCCGACGTGGGATTCGATCCCGGGTCTCCAGGATCGCGCCCTGGGCCAAAGGCAGGTGCCAAACCGCTGCGCCACCCAGGGATCCCTAATTGGCCCTTTAAAGAAAGTTTGCTCACCCGTGTTCTAGAAGTTTGAGGATGGGGAGAATGGTGGTTAGGCTTTGAATGAGAAAGAAAAAAGTGAATACAGGGATCCCTGGGTGGCGCAGCGGTTTGGCGCCTGCCTTTGGCCCAGGGCGCGATCCTGGAGACCCAGGATCGAATCCCACATCGGGCTCCCAGTGCATGGAGCCTGCTTCTGCCTCTGCCTCTCTCTCTCTCTCTCTCTCTCTCTCTCTGTGACTATCATAAATAAAAAATAAAAAAAAATTAAAAAAAAAGAAAAAAGTGAATACAGAGTTCTGTAAGTCAGATGGTGATGGATGCGATGGAGAGCAGTGAGGCAGCAAAGTGAGACAGGGAGTGCAGCAATGGGATATGCGGGTGTAGTGGTGTCATTTAGGATGGAAAGAGGGGGGACTCTACTTGGGAGTAGACACCTGAAGACATCCAGGGAATAGACTGGGAAGCACAAAGACCAGAGACTTCCTAGGTTTGAGGAGAGAACATAAGACAGGAGATGAGGTCTGAGAAGACAGGGTCTGATAGGAAGTGGTACAGGGTCTTCAAGCCTTGGGGCATTTCACTATTTTGGCTCTTTTGCTGGCTGTCGTGAGAGTCATGAGAAGATTGGGGAGTGAGGTCACAGGACCTCCAATGATGCTCTGGTGGCTGCATTGAGGACAGACCGAGGAAGGGCAAGGGCAGGCAGGACAGTAGGTAGGCTTCTGCAGGGATGCAGGCAGCAGGTAGAGGTGGCTCAAGCCAGCCACATAAGGAGTGAATGACAAAATAGAAACTGCAACCTCAGATCTGCCTCACTCCAGAGCCCATGCCTATCAGATGTGGATTTTAACCACAGATCCTGATACTTTAAGACGGAGTCATGTAAGGCAGCACTTACCTGCAAAAGATCTTCCTTCCTCATGGATTTTCTACGTCCTTTCAGGAGAGTTGGGTAACTATAATAGATAAATCTGTAATAATAAGATAATTGGAGGGGCTGGTTAAATCCTGTAGGCAGTACTCATTAGCTCTTTGAATCAGAGCAGGGACACTCTTGAACATCTAATTAAAGCTGTGGAACACACTTTCCAGGAAAAAAGGAGGTCATATGTACAAATACACAATGTTTTGCATACATTTTTAGGGTGTTTACAACCTCTGCCTTTAGGATTTAATGCTAAGAAATGATTCTTTTGGGGTTATCTAAATTATGGTACTGACTTTAAAGTTGAGAACTTGAGCTTCAGCAGGAAGGGAAGATGGTACTTCACTGAGCAAGTGGGGAGACATTTAGGCACGTGTGAACTTTAGGGCATCTTTCAAGTCACACGGAGCAATTCACCTCTAGGAAAGGAATATTTGGATCTGGATGTGTCTCCTATTGTACTGAAAAAAAAAAGATAGGTTTCCTAATTATTTTCAAATCAGAAATTTATTAATGTTAGAAAATATTGTAGAATTTCTTTGGTATAAAAATCAAAACGAATGTCTCTGTTGAAATATTTTTAAAAAATTGAGTACAAGGTGATGTCACAGCTCATCTTGAGCATCACATGCCTTTGTTACATTTCTGCTCCCATTCATGTTTTGTAAATGAAGAAATTGGATTGTTATATAGGAAATCTAGATTCTTCTCCATTCACTGACTTAGCTGGAAACAGAAAAAAAGCTAATCAGGCCTAAATGATGAACTTTCTCCTTCCTCCTTTATTACCTGACTGAAATTGTACAGCAATGTTTGGCTTCTCCACGAGCAGACCAGGCTAGTTTATTACCCTGGTGTGTATCTGGATTAAAAAGATCCAGATTGTAATTCTGTTTCCTTAGACAGTGCTTTTTATCTGACCCAATCCTAGCACTTCTTAGCTAGAAGCAAAGATGTTTTTCTGGTTGTTGGATTTCTTTGATAAAGAGATTTGAGAAAGAAAAAAGCAGAATATTAGGATATTTCCTGGAGGCACATATAGATGCCATCTCATTTCCACGTGTCTTAAGAACAAGGGAATTTTTTGTTGTTGTTGGTACTATTCTGTAACATACCTAACCTATTTGACATTTGGAGTGGATCAGTTTTTTTAACACCACCTTTTTTCTGTATGACAAAATTATTTTCAGTAATTACCATGAAGTAGAATTAGAGATCTATAGCTTTCATCCATAAGGATGGTGCATAAGGCATTACCTCTAAGTGGCCTTGTGTCCAGCTGTTGGTTTAGAATACTATCTGATTGCCTGATGCTGATCACAATATACCACAATTCTGCCTCAAGGATGTTGCCACATTTGCCTCTAGGAATCTGTCATACAGGTAGTTTGGTCAGCACTAAAAAGAAAGGACTTTGTTAAGCCTCTAGACTAAACTATATGAAAAATTTTGTATGTGCGTGCTATTGAATATTTATTTAATACATGTGTATAGGTGTGGCATAATTTGATCTGAGATGTGCTTTCAATTATCATTTGGTAATGAGGCTGTGGGGGAGTAGATGTCGTTCACCTTTTTTTTTGTGGTAAAATAATCATAATAGTTTTTTTTTTAATTTTTATTATAGGCACACAGAGAGAGAGAGGCAAAGACATAGGCAGAGGGAAAAGCAGGCTCCATGCACCGGGAGCCCGGCGTGGGATTCGATCTCAGGTCTCCAGGATCGCGCCCTGGGCCAAAGGCAGGTGCTAAACCGCTGCAGCACCCAGGGATCCCAAGATGTCGTTCACCTTAACCTTAACCTTAACCTTTTGTGTCCACTATTTCTAATTACAAGAACTGGAGAGTGTTCCCAAACAAGTCAATTCACACACATTGGGTTTTCAATGGTCATCCTTTGTTTCCATGTTTCCTTGGCTGCTTTTGTAAACCCAGTTTGTATATGTGTAGTCTTCTACTCTAAGATCTCTAAAATATTTAGCTGAATAAGTCATAAAGTGACTTACCTTTTATGAGAAACAAGGTCAATCTTATAATTCCATCAGTTTTCCAGAGCAAGTTAGTGAAGCCTTTATCAATGGGAATGAACTCCAAAGATATGACTTTCAGTTCAACAAAAATAAGAGACCTTCAGCAATTTAGAAGCATTAAAAGAAGATAACAGAAAACATCTTACCTATAATATTTCAAAATAAAGCTATGAAGACTTCCTATTCCTTTTATTTAGGATGTATATGAATACTTTTGTAAGAAATTATTAGTTTGAATACGTGAGCTGGGCAACAGAAATACGTGGAAAACGCTAGGTGGCGCTAGAGGACCGTAATAATTGACCACAATTAGCGTCCTTTACAAGTCCTACCATTGTCAGAATCAAGGAGAGTGTGAAATTTTACATTAAAAGTGACGCAAATGATCAGATTTTTTTCTCTTCCGACTATGGCTTCACTCACTAAAAGTCTAAGTGCAGTTTTGTCATGAGTGAAATAGAGTTTTTACAGTGCTCACTGGGCAATAACTTTTCAAAACAAATTATACTGGAGAAACAATATCCCTTTGTTTTGGATACTCCCATTTTCAAATGTTAATCCTCAAAGTCATGGTCTTAGTTTGGTTAACAGTAATAAACTCTTTATAATCCACGTGAAAATGTATTTGATAGTAACCTCTCTAGTGACTGACAGTTTCTTTATTTTGTGCAAGCTCCCCCCCCCCTTTTTTTAATTTAAAGGGTCACTGTAAATCTTGGAGCATAGCAGAGCACATGATAAAAGGTGAAGGCTGTTCCTTCACCCTCCATTTGCTCACATTGTAAATAAGAATGAAAAATGTCTGCTGCATAAGCTGATCTTTTTCATGTTTCATCTTTGCTCTTCAACAGGAAAATCCACTTTATAATTATTCCATTGAGGCTATTTTTGTCCATTTTCATTGAAAGGTATCCACTTTCTGGTAGTCTGTTACGATTTGGCAAAAGAGAAAATAGTATGTAGGGTTAATTATCATTACATTTCTATTCTGTTTTTGAAAATGATATAAGAAAGCATATTTCTAGTTTCTCAACTAGTTATTTGTCAAATTCCTCCACAATATCTGGAAGGGTTCTATCATTAACTGATTCTGAAACCTTAAGTCACAAACTAGAAGTAGTAAGCTTGAGATTTAAAATACAAAAATACATAGTCTAAAGATAATTTTTCACAAAATTAATGTGTCTAATATAGTTCATCCTATTTTGAATTATAGAAGCGAAAATCCAAAATCTCTACATTGCAGATTCACAATTTCCCATGAGAACAACCAAAAAAGCATTTAAGGTCATATAAAATGAGTCAATAACTAATATACAGTTAAATTTCAGTTAACTTATCCTGATTTCATGTTTGTCAAAGATAATTTTATTTTATTTTTTAAAAAGATTTTATTTTATTTTATTTTTATTTTTTATTTTATAAATTTATTTTTTATTGGTGTTCAATTTGCCAACATATAGAATAATACTCAGTGCTCATCCCGTCAAGTGCCCACCTCAGTGCCCGTCACCCAGTCACCCCCACACCCTGCCCACCTCCCTTCCACCACCCCTAGTTTGTGTCCCAGAGTTAGGAGTCTTTCATGTAAGATTTTATTTATTTTAGAGAAAGAGCATGAGCAGGAGGAAGGGCAGAGGGAGAGCGAGAGAGAGAATCTCAAGCAGACTCCAAGTTGAGTGTGGATCCTGACACATGGCTCTATCTAATGGTTCTGAGATTACAACCTAAACCAAAATCAAGAATTGGATGCTTAACCAACTGAGCCACCTAGCCGCCCCATGTCAAATATTATTTTAAAAATTAAAGCACTTTTGTTTTATATACAACTCCTCTGAATATCTCAATATAATCTCAAGTTTTGAGACAGAGGGCACCCTGGGTGGGCACTTGGGATGCTGAGTGAACCACTTGGCTGCCTTAACTAGTTGGTTCTTCTTAGAGAATATACTTCTTTTATAGTATCATGTGTTGCCATGTAACTCTCTTTCCTTAGTTTTTTACTTAGAGCCCATGACCAAAAGTAAAGAAGATAGAATTGCCTGATTTTTATTATTAACCTTGAAAGATGTCATGATGTTGGGATACCAGTTACTAAATTATTCACTCAGATCTCTTATGATGCCTCAGTGACCAAAGAGGGTTAAGAAAGCTTTCAAAATTCACAAGAGTTTCCATACTGAGGAAGTAGACAGAACATCTTTTTAAATATATCTGAGGTGTGGAGTTCATATAAGCTCAGAAAGCACTTGCTTAGTCAACTATTCTTTGTTTTGTTCTTTTAAGATCAGAAATCTGAGAGGAAGGTCTTATGGTAGAAAGAAGTCCACTCCAAAGAGGAAAGAAATGTATTCCCAGAGAATATTTTTATCTTGATTTTCAGGAACTCAAACTTGTAAACTATTACCGTTGGAGTCAATGGTTGTCCTACAAAGTTTTTGAGATGTAAAGGGATTGAAAACAGAGTTAAGAATGGTGCACTGTGTTTTGCCTATACTTTGTTAAATTAAATGATCAAACCAATTAGACTAGTAGTTCATATGTTATTAAAGGGGAAAAGAGTAGAGCTAAAGGTCTACAGTTTCATTGAAAACAAATTCAGCCAAACCTCGCCAATTCTAAGTGAAGATGTTGGAAAACAGCTTTGAATTTGGTTTTGAGTGGTTTTATATTTTTATCCAGCAAGCAACTATGAAGGAAACAGGAAAGGACTGGGTTCTGGAGTCAGAGATTTAGGTTCCAATGTCCTGGTATAGCCTTGAGCAGGTAAACCTCTTTAAGACTATTTCACCTTAAGACTATTTCAGCCTGGGTAGCTCAGTTGATTGAGCCTCTGCCTTCAGCTTAGGTCACGACTGCAGGGTCCTGGGATTGATCCTGGCATTGGGTTCCGTGCTCAGCTAGGAGTCTGCTTATTCCACTCCCTTCTTCTGCCATTTTCCCCCGCCCCACTCCTGCTCTCTTTCACTCAAAGAAATGAACAAGATCTTTTTTAAAAAGACTGTCGTCATAGTCGTATAAAAAGGATACTATCCACATCCTATGGCTCTTGAGAGTATTAAAGAAGATACTGTATGATGAATGAAATAACTGTAGTGTAAAGTCCTTTTCATCTATCCATCCGTCCCTTCATCATTTATTTATCCATTTTCTCATATATTAATCTTTCATTAAATAGCCTCATGGGTGGTGATATTTTGTTCCTCATCTCATTTTTCCTTAGTCCTAAAAGTGTTATTTGATGGATAGAATAAACAGAAAACTAAAAATATTAAGCTTGGTCCAAGATATATTTTTTTAAGATTTTATTTATTTATTCATGAGAGATGGACAGAGAGAGAGAGACAGAGGCAGAGCCACAGGCAGAGGGAGAAGCAGGCTCTATGCAGGGAGCCCGACATGGGGGACTCGACGTGGGACTCGATTCCCAGTCTCTAGGATCAGGCCCTGGGCAGAAGGTGCCGCTAAACTGTTGAGCCACCCGGGCTGCCCTAAGATATTTTTTTAAAAAATGGAATGTATATAAAAGTAGATTTTTTTAATCCAGTAGATAATATGAAAGGTCATGATGTTGAGGTATAGATGATAAGCCTAAAATCTGGAGTAACTATACATTAAAAATAAAGTACCAAAAGTTGAGATTAGGATTCTTTCTTGATTAGTTTCTGGGAGGAGAAAAGCCCTTGGGTTGGAGGAAGAATTTCCAGACAAGGATAATATTACAATTAAAATGACATGTAAAAATAAATGTCCTCATTTCAGGAAATGGTCAATAAACTGTCTTAACTAAAGCAGAGGATTATATAAGGAAATACTAAAAGATACATTTTGGGTAGGACCATTTCATGAAGGTCCTTAAAGTTCAAAGCGAAAAGTAGAAATTTGACCTATAATTAAAATTATAATTGGAAGAGCTAAATAAAGGAGTAGAGAATGTCATTAGATAAATATTTATTAGTTCATCATGTGTTTTCAAATACTATTGGTGCAGAATTGTATAACTCACTGAAGGGGGGTTTGCAGATATAAAAGGAGATATTGATTCTCACAACTAAGGTCTTCCAAATTAGTTAGAAAGAAGATAGAAACATAGTAAGCATCACTGAGGCCAAAATATGATGAAATGCCAATATGAGTACACTGGTGCTAGATGATACAGAGACTCAAGTTGAAGGAAATTAAAAAGGGGTGAAAGAACATACTGGAAGACTGGTCTATGCTCATTGTGTACCACTCATGTTTTTTATATTTCTTTCTTGAATTTGCTCCATTCAGCTTTCCCCATATTCACCTACTGAATATCCTCTTGTTAAGGTCACCAAAGACTTGCTTAGTTCTAAATTCAGTTGCCATTTACAGTCTTACCGGACTTATCAAGGTGTTTGATTGAGTCGCCTCCTCTTCCTTCCTGGCTTCCTCTAATACCAGTGAGTACTCCTTCTTAGCTGGTAGTCTGGTTTTCTGGGTCCACCCCACTCCTGACCTCTCAACAATGATATGCTTAAATCCTTTTTCCTTCATCTACTCTGATTCCCTTGACAGTCTCATGTTTTTAAATACCTTTTATGTGCTGATAATGCCTAAGTAATATCTAATTTTATATTTTCATCCCAATCATTTCCCATAAATTCTTGACTCCTAATACTAATGTATTTACATGGATGCCTAGCATACATCTTAAACTTAACATGGCACATTTCAGACTCTGCTGTTCATTCCTCCTCTCCCTCTGCCTCTCTTCTTCCCTCAGTCTTCCTCATAATCTGAGTACTGGGGGCAAAGACCTTGGAAAGTGTCTTTCACATTCCACATTCAATCCATCAGCAAATTACGTCATCTCTCCCTTCAGAATGCATTCAGAATTGGTTTATTTCTCACCACTTCTACCATAAATCCATGTCACCAAACCATTACTGCCTCTTGCTTGGATGCTTCCAACAATTCCTAACTACTCTTCCTGCTTCTGCTCTGTTCCCACTTTAAACTGCTTTTGAGATAGTATCTAGAATAATCCTGTTAAAATATGAGTCAGACATGTTACTCTTTTGCTCAAATTAAGGGCGTCCTGTAAGGACTTACGAAGCCAGGTCATCCCAGTGCCCTTAGATGCTACTCCTTCTGTTACCTCTGATCTTATTTCCTTGTCCTCTCTTCCTGCTCACTCCTTTCCAGGCACATTGGGATTCTTGTTGTTACTAATACATGAGGTGTACACCTGTCTCAGCTTTTTCCACTTGTCATTCCTGCCTGCATAGCTTTTACTCCAAATATCCACATGGCTTATTCTATTACCTTCTCAGTCTTTACTCAGTTGTCATCTTCTCATGAGGCTTTGACTTTAATTGCTACCACATGAGGTTCACATGCACCCTGTGAAATAAGGCTTTTACATTCCTATCTATCACTTTCTAAAGTGAGGTTTCTCAAAGCATATCCTTCTGACAGTGTTTATCAGGATCATTTGGATGCTTGTGAAAATGCATCCTTTTCAGGATCAAAGCTTAGGCCAATAAATTGTAATAGAAAGTGGGTGGGGGGCTGGTAATGTGCATTTAATAAATCCCCTAGGTGAAAATTAAGCAAACAGAGATTTGGAAACTATTGTCTTAGGGTACTCTAGACAGTTACTAGCTGTAGTATTGCTTGGGGATGGGACAGAGGAAAGAAGGTAACATAGAGAAGGCTGTAGGTATGGATATAGCATTCTACCACAGATTTGACCAGAGACACTTTAAGTTTCTGTTTTGCTTGTAATATTTCTGAGTGGGGGCTCTCTTGAAGAAATAGTTTCTTATTTTATTTATTTATTTATTTATTTATTTATTTATTTATTTATTTAAAGATTTTATTTATTTATTCATAAGAGACACACACAGAGAGAGGCAGAGACACAAGCAGAGAGAGAAGCAGGCTCCATGCAGGGAGCCCGACATGGGACTTGATCATGGGTCTCCAGGATCATGCCCTGGGCTGAAGGCGGCACCAAACTGCTGAGCTACCGGGCTTTCCTTTATTTATTTTTTAAAGATTTTATTTATTCATGAGAGTCAGAGAGAGAGGCAGAGACATAGGCAGAGGAGGAAGCAAGCTCCCTCAAGGAGTCTGATGTGGGACTCAATCCCAGGATCCCGGGATCATGACCTGAGCCAAAGACAGATGCTCAACCACTGAGCCACCCTGGTGGCCACCCAAGAAACAGTTTACTGGAAAAAAAATACACAAAAATAGCCCTGCTGTGGACATCGGAAAATAAAAGATGTGTGTATGCATAAGGGAGTGATAGGGCAAATATGTTATTTAAAAAATAATCTGGAGGTAGTATAAAGAATTGATCCATGCATCAGGCAAACATTTATTGAGAATCTATTATGTGTGGTATGTACATACCTGAATAAGACCTAGTCCCTACCATTATGGTGCTTACAGTAATGATATTAATTGAGGAAGATTGTAGCCAGGGAAATCAGTTAGAAGGTAGCTGTCCAGATATGAGATGATGAAGACGTGGTGTACAGTGGCAAGGAGGTAGATGCAAGGGATATTTTGAAGGATGACTTGGCAAGATGGTGTGCCTGACTAGTCCACAAGACACATACAAAAACAATGAGAGCTAATTCTAAGCTTTAAAGGCAATGTACAGAGAGAATTTGGGTGCCACTAATAAAATAAGGTTAACTGTGAGTAGGAACGTGTATCTATGTTAGGGGTGGTGTTGTTGGGGGTATTGATGAGCTTATTTTAAAAATAATTTATTTATTTATTTTAGAGAGAGAGTGTGTGTGTGTGTGTGCAGGGGGAGGGACAGAGGGGGAGGAAGAGAGTCCCAAGCTGACTCTACACTGACCCCAGAGCCCAATGCAGGACTCTTATCTCACAACCCTAAGATCACTAGTTGAGCTGAAACCAAGATCTGGACCCTTTACCAACTATGCCACCCAACTGCCCCATGGTGAGTTCATTCTTAAATATTGTTATGTCAGACAATAGTAGGATATTTGAATGAAGATGCCTTCTGGTAGCTGAAGATATTAGAGTGCAATTTAGGTCAAGGGGAAGGACTTGAAAGCACACTGACAAGCTGGGGAAAGCTGGTAGGAATAGCTAGCACCAGAGACAAGAAAGAACTGCCAAAGACATAGGAAAGAAACCCAGAAAGGATACTTCTATAGAAAATTGATATGAAAATTGAGAAGACCACTGAATCCAGTGAAATGTAGACTACAGGTTACTTTAGGATCTTGTCAATGCAGGGAGGGAGACACAATTCAGGGATGTTTAGTGAGACCTCAAAGTTCATGAAACAAGAGCCATTGGTATTTATCACATCAGGAGTTTAACTGTGACAGGAAAAAGTGCTAGTGTTTTTCCTTGACCAAAGATCTCACAGTTCTACTTTCTGTTAAAAAGATTCATTCAGGGATCCCTGGGTGGCGCAGTGGTTTGGCGCCTGCCTTTGGCCCGGGGCGCGATCCTGGAGACCTGGGATCGAATCCCACGTCGGGCTCCCTGCGTGGAGCCTGCTTCTCCCTCTGCCTGTGTCTCTGCCTCTCTCTCTCTCTCTGTGTGTGTGTGTGACTATCATGAATAAATAAATAAAATCTTAAAAAAAATAAAAAAAATAAAAAGATTCATTCAGAAACCCAGAGTCCTAAGGCCTAGTATCCTGTTTTTCTATGGTTAATCCTATCTCCCAGGTCCAGAATTGGTAATGTTATGATGATGGTGTTCATGTTCCTTTCCTGAACCCTCCTCTCTCCATCCTCTGTCCTATTTCACCTGGTCCAAAAGCAGAGGGAATAAAGCAGGGTCTGATTATGATACATCTTTGAGTAAGAAACTAATTAAGGGGTGGAATAACTGAAATGTGAGCTAGGATCTGGGATGTGCTTCTGCAAGATGAAACTAGAATTTAGGGATATCCAGAGACTTTTGGTACCAAGATATTCTTGGCTCTGGAAGTGAGGGGGTTAATGAGTCAGCGACTGAGTAACACATTCAGATCAGATTATTCATTCAGCCTCTGATTCTGAGAAGACTCTTTTTTTAAAATGATTTTATTTGTTTATTTGACAGAGAAAGAGAGAGAGCACAAGCAGGGGGACCAGCAGTAGGCAGAGGGAGAGGGAGAAGCAGGCTCCCCGGTGAACAGAGAACCTGACATGGGGCTCTATCCCAGGACCCTGGGATCATGCCCTGAGCTAAAGGCAGACACTTAACTGACTGAGCCAGCCAGGAGCCCCTCTAAGACTCTTTGAGTGTGTTTGGGATGAAGGAGCTTATGCCTTCTGGCCTAAGCCTTCCATACTGGTCCTGTTTCTTTTGCTAATTTCACTGGGCTGAGGTTTGCCTCAGAACTTTTTCCAATTATGCACTGTTTATGTACTTCATAGAGGAAGACTTGTTATTCCACAGTTTCTGATATGCTTTCTTTTAAGAGGTGCACTAGGCTGTTCTCTGGGCACTGTGCTTTCCAAGTGTGGCTGAGCATTGAACTTAATCTACTCCAAGGCAAGGTAAGGGGTACGAAACTGAATGACATAGTCCAGGTGAGGAGACAAATGTATAAACAACATGATGTAGTTGATTTAATAATATGTTTCAGTGTGCAAATCTCTAAGATAAGCAAAGAGGATGGGAGGCAGTCTCTGAGCAGAGTTTTGTAGGAAGATTAGGGGTTCATCTAGAGGTTGGAGTCAGAGGATTCAAACAGAGAAGAAGGTTCAGAGGCTCCAAGTTGAGACATAAAGTTGTGTGTTGGAAGCTCTAAAGATCTTCTAACTGATGAATGGAGAATTACACAGTCGAGTGGGGGGCAGGAGGCAGGAGATAAGGGTGAAGGAGTGGTTAGAGGTCAGTTCAAAGTAGTCTTGTGCTGGGCTAAGAAATTTGACTTGAATCTGTAAGCAGTGGGAGGGCTGTGAAGAGATTTAAACAGTGTATGATGTGGACACATTTTTGTTTTAGCTCTGTCTTCCAGGGGCACTAAGGAGGACATATGTATGGAGGTAGAAGCAGAAAAGGGTGAAGAAGTTAGCTAGAAGACCATTGCCATAGACAAGGTGGCTGACGGTATGAGCCTCAGTCAGTAGCAGGAACAGAGGAGATGAGAGATGATCACGTGAAAAGTTGAGAGGTGTTAGTAATTTTATTTTTGATGTATAGGAAAAAAAGAAAGCGTAAGAGAATCTGATACTTTTGTTTTCCAGTATGAGAGTAGTGTCACTAATTAGTCAATTTTGGCTACAAAACAAATAACCCCAATATTTTGATAGTTGAAGCAATAGACATTTATTGCTCACTTTTGGATCTGTGGGACTGCAAGTCAGTTTTGGTGGCTATGCTCTAGACCACAGGTCAGGTTCTGATCTCCTCCATGTGGTTTTCCGTTTAGGAAACCATACTGAAGGATACAGTTTCTACTTGGTGTGTGCTTTTCTCCTACTAGCTAGAGGAATAAGTTGAAAACATGCTCTAACTCTTGAAGGCTCTGATTAGGATTGAAAGGAATCCTGAAGAAGGATTTCCTAGGAAGTAAGGAGAGGAAGGAAAGAAGGAGGAAGGAAAGAAGGGAGAAAGAAAGAAATTTGGCCTATTAAGGAGGAGAACTTGCTCATTCCACCATGAAGTCACTTGGCAAAGGGCATAGGCTTAATCCTGTTACAAGTAGAGGACTTCCAGAATCTGTCACACGAATTAGCAGATTATGTAAGATGTAATGTAATGGTAATAATGTATTCAGCTTTAGACGTGTTAATTCTAAACACCTCTAGGACATCTAAGTGGATGTAGAGACAATAGTATATTTGGGTTAAAAAAATATCAGAGCTGGATTTATGAACTAGTTTGTCATTGTGTGTGAGTAGTAAATACAATCATGGGAATAGACAGGATTGCCTGGTCAGAGTGAAAAGAGAAAGTTACTGATACAGCCCTCAGAAGCACCAGTGTTTAATGTATGCAGATGAGCATGTGGAAAATATAAGAAGAAATGGTGAGAGGATTGGTCGAAAGATCTGGAGAGGGAATGGTAATACTGAAGCTGAAATAGAGTTACAAGAAGGAAAAAGTGGTAATCAATGGGCCAGTGAGTCTTAGATTTGTTTGAAGTCAGCTTTGTAGGAGAATGAGTGTGAGGAAGGAGATCTTCTTATCTAATGTGAGAAGTTTCCTTTCTTTTCTTTTCTTTTTTTCTTTTTTAAAGATTTTATTTATTTGAGAGAGAGAGAGAGCGAGAGTGAGAGCGAGTGAGAGAGAGAGAGAGAGAGAGAGAGCGCACAAGAAGGGGGAGGGTCAGAGGTAGAAATAGACTCCCCACATCTCTGGGACACTGGGGCTCAGAACCTGAACCATTCAGGAGCCCTGAGAAGTTTCCTTTCAAGACTAAATTGCAAATTGATGTTCCCAGAATCACTAGGGAAACAGTGGGGTAAGGCAACTAAAACTCAGGGCACAGTTCCTGGCATGTGTCTAGCACTCCCTAAATGGGTAGCCATTATTATTCTATAGAAATCTGTGGACCTTTGAGAAACTACCCCCTAGTTTAATATAGAATTTGATATAACACCATTTTGCTTTGAGTTTTATCCAAAGTATTTTACTATTAGAGCTAGAAGGAGCAGAAAAACATAAGGTTATATGATTCTTATGGCATCGCCCTTGAAGTTAATTGTGGTGAAATTAGTGGTGTAGTTGTTTTCATTAATCTGATGTTAAAAAGGGGAAATATGGGGTGTCACTGCATCCCTGTGAAAGCTCTTATTTAAAAGATGTCTAATCCAAGACATTCTTATCATTATATTTGTTGAAGCAGCCATTTGCTCCTTGCCTGTATAAATCATATAGTTTTCATATCGCCAAATCAGGATAAAAACTGGAAGATGCGTGTTTCAGAGTAGCGATGGACTTTAGATTATGGAAATAAAATATGCATTTGCAGACTCATTTTCAGCATCGAGCCGACTACAGGGCTTGCAGTCTTTGTCCTTGTAATTTCTTCTACCTGTATGTGGTTCAGAGCCCCAGTGTTCTTTCTGGCTGAAGGCATAGACCGTGTTTTACTTTGTTAACAGAACATTGGTTATCAAGTTCTTTGTCTTTAATGATTCTGCTTCAGGGAACTGTCAATTAATAATCCCTGGAGGGACCACCATGAAGAATTTTTGTAATTAGATTATAATGCAAAGGTTTGCTGAATCATGATATTTTTTAAAATTTTAGTTATGATTTTTGGGCAATGACCCCAATCTTCCCATCTTTTACATTCAACTGCCTTTTTAATGCCGACTTTCTTCAATTTCTCTTATTGTGCTCATTCTCTTTTTAAAGTTTGTGAGTATAATTAAAACTACCCTACCTTTGAGAACCCTCTGTTCTCACCTAGCAGAATAAATGAAATATGGATACAAAGACTGAGCATATAAATTACCTCTAAAAAAGAAAATGCCTTCTACATAAAGCTTTTTGATTCTCTTTAATTTTTTTTATTCTACAGCTTGATGGCTATTTTTTCTCTCTAGTCCAGTGATCTTGTTATTAAAGCATTCTTGTAAAGGTAATTTAGCACACATGCCTCATAGTTATTAACCAAGTTCTACTACATTCAAATACCAAATCACTTTGCAAATGATACTTCCTTCCTCTAGCAAAATAGCTTGGGGTGTGGGAGGACCAGGGAGTTTCTTAGTTGTCCTGAGTGACATTTAAAAATTCTACAAAAGTAGTGAAAATGGCTATGGGTCTTTTAAGCAAATATTCATAACTCTGATAAGGATGCCATTCTGAGTGTACATTCTCATAAATCAATGACATTAAAAACATGTGCAAACAATTTATTTGAAAAAAAATTATATAACTAATACAATAGAGTCAACCCTTGACCTAGAAGAAAGATTATGAGGGTGGGGCACAGAAGAAATGCACAAAAAAGGCCTCAAACCCACAAACACACTTGCCTAAAATCTTTGCAATGAAGTGAACAAAATATATTCTTTTAAATTGTTAATATTTTTGAAAATCATAATACAGTATACAGTTGTCATTTGTGAAGTTTTAGAAGCCAGAGATAACTTTACGCTTACTTAATCATAAAAAAACAGAATAAAGGCATTTTACACATCGCCTTCATTATATAGGGGAGGAGACTGAGGCCAGAGGAATCTTCAGGCGTTTGTCCAAGGTCATCAACATGCAAATACCAGGCTATACTGAGGTCAAGGCAGAAGGATAATGCATGCCTTATAAGTTTTATTGTCATTGTTAGGGAAAAAATAGGTACAATGCAGTTACTATGTACAAAGTGATATAATTTGGCCTGAAGCTTAGGCAAGACCACAGTTGGGTGCTTCATAACAACTGTTTTCTGTTTTTATTTGGATTTTGGGTAAAAGATAATGATATTTATGCATTTTAAAGATAGGTTCATTATAGGACAGAGTTTTGTAGAACTCAAAGTTCTTTCTCTCTTTTCCCCAGCCCCCAAATAATTCAAACTCTCAACTTCTGCCCTTTATTTCCCATTCAGAAAAAGAGTCATACAAGTGAACCAAACCAAATCAACCAAAACAACTAGTTATAGTTAACAGAATTATCAGTATATTTCAGATTAATTTGAATTTTTAATTTCTTCTGGTTTTAATTATCAGGAAAATTATTTAAAATCACTGTTTCCTTTTGTTAGCTCATTTTAATTCTTTTAAAGATATATTTCTTGGAGAAGAAGATGTTCATTTCAGATTGGATCATGTGGACTTGGGAAAAGCAGAGGGCGGAGGATTGTGTTTTACCATGGTTATAATTGACATTGAGTTTATACGTGTATTTAGTTGTGTCACACATAAAATTTAGAGAATGACTTCCAAAAGGATTCTCAACATAAACTTTTCAGAATACTATCTGAAAAAATTGACACAAATACCATACTACTTAAGGACACATTTTTGTTCTATCCTGGTAAGGCTGATTGTGGATGTATCCTAAGAGAGCATTTTAGAGCAGGGTAATACTTTAAGCAGAAGAGTAAATAAAAATCGTGTCCTTATTGTTTTTACTTCTCTTCTTTTTTCTGATAGGAGAGAAGGAGGGTGAATGAGCCATCCTTGTCTCCCATGGCCTCCCACCCCCCCAATGTTATGTCATTAAAATTGGAGAGGGTTAGCAGAAACAATGGTAAGTTTTACCTGGCTTAGTGTCCTTTTCTAATTGAGTACTATAGGAAATGAAGACTCTAGCAAAGATACACAAAAATGAAAATCCACTGCTGTTTCATATCTCAGGCCAAGTTTCTCATAGGATCCGTTAAGAGTTGAATGTCTGGGCAGAAGGTCTCAGGTCATTACCATAAAATGCTCTTTGGTACCCTCTGTCACAGAACAAAGTGTCAGACCAATTCCCATTACTAGGTGCCTGTGGTGCTTTTCTTAAATAATCAGTCCCATTCAGTCAGAGATTTTAAGGTTCTTCATCATCTCTCTATTTCATAAGCAGTAATTTTTAAGGCTAAATGGCACTAGAGGCAGAATGTTTTTGAAGTAAGGTTTAGAAAAAAGAACTTAGTATATCCCAACGCTGGCCTGATTCTTTCTCATTTTTGCCAAAGGTCATATTCCAAGTTCAACCCTGACAGCATTGTACGTGGGCATCTGGGGAGAGGTAGGCAATATTCATTCCTGCTCTACACTCCAGCCTGGGAGGCCTGGGAGCTCACGTACAAGTGGGGATCAATTTTTAGGATGCCCTCTTGAATCCTAGAGAGTGGAGACAGACAAAGCTTCCCTTGCTCTACTTTGACCCTTGAGGTTCAGATATGGGTGCCCTTACATTTGCTTTTCTTCTTTAAACTTAAGAACATGAACAACCAGGTAAATGAAGATAGGCAAGGTAACACTGCAACTATGCTATATATAAATGTGCAGTTTTTCCAAAGTGCATTTTCAGAGTCCCACTTAGAAAATGTGCTTCACTGCCTTACTCTGCATATGCCCCAATGAATTCCAAGAGGTCATAGCAACAGAGTACAACTTTTGAGATTAGAAGAGTTTGCTCTTTAAAGAGCTATTTTTAGCTGGAAGGGAAAGTGTAGGCCTCAAAGTGCCTGGCAGTATGTCCTCCAGTGGGAATCTAAATTGCAGGTCTGATTCCAGGGGAAGGTCTCAGTGGGGTTCTTTCTGCCTTTGCTTCTGGAAAGGGTGGTTCTGCTCATTGTCAGTGTTGGGGGCTGCGGGGTTAGCAGTTCCTCCAGGGAAACTCAACCTATAGTCATCCAGGACCTATTGTGTCTGGGCACCCAACTGACCAGAAACGCTGGAGCCTGAGGTGTCCAATAGCCACACTGGAGGAAAGCACTCCCGATTCATTAAAAATCCCCATCCCATCGTATTTTGATGCCATCAAGTAGGGCTCCTGAGATAAATTTCAGCCCAACTCTTACAGATTATTAATCGAGTTTTCATTGTGTAGAGGGCATCATTCCAGGTCAAGCTCTGGTGAAGGGGAGGACTTGGAGGGGTAACCAGCAAAGTGGACAGAGATGGGGGGCGGAGGGGGGGTGGTGGAACGTAAAATGCTTTCAGCCGCACTCAGACTTGTGGGCTGAGCCTGGGCACCCCGAGGAGGCGCTGGCTGCCTGGCCAGCACTCGAAGGGCCTGGTCTTGGGATCTCATCCGATAGGGGCAAAGCTGGCTTGACGGTTGTGCTCTGGAGAGCGAGAGGGAGAAGAAAAGGACAAGGTTTGGGAGGAATGGCGGGATGAGGTTGAGACAGAGAAATACAGAGATGGAGAGGGTCAGAAATCCTGAAAGAAACACACAGAGGGGTAGACAGATGCAGCCGGAGGACGGGCACAGAGCACAAGAAAGAAAGGAGGCAAAGAGATACTGAGAGAGACACAGCAAGGGAGAGATGGAGAAAGACAGAGTCAGAGCAAAGAGGCCGCGAGCGGGAGACGCCGGTTGGTAGGGGGGTACCCGGAACGAGGGAGGGGGCGAAGGCTCCGAGCCCCCACCGGCGTCCCCCCTCCACCCCACACCCCTCGCTTGGCCCAGCCCGCGGCTAGGAGTCCAAGGCGCAAGGTCGCCAGTCCCTGGGCTGTCGCGCGCTCCACGGCTGGCGGGTCCGCAGCGCCCCGCCTCGGGCCCCGCAGCCACAGGTCCGCGAGCCCCGCGTCCGCGCGCGAGGCGGACGGGGGTGGGGTGGGGGGTGGGGGTGGGGGTGGGGGGCGCTGCCCCTGCTGCGCCCATTCCTGCCCTACGCACCGCCCACTACGCTCCCCTCCGCTCCTCTGGCGGTCGCAGCTCTCCTTACAGCCCCCTCCCCCCACTCCCCCGGGGACTGGGCGCTGCGGCCACCAGAGCCACCGCAGAAGCCACGTCCCGGTCCACCGAGAGCCTGGGCGAGGGATCTGTTTATTCGGGGTATTAATTAGTCTTTGAGGACTCGTTCACCCACGTGCCAATATAACTGCCCGTGTCGGGAGGGAGGGCGCCGCGAGCGGCCGGCCCACCGAGAAGGCACGACTCCGGCGGCGCCCCGACCCCCAGCGCGCTCCAGAGCGTCCCCCAGTGGCCGGGCAGGACCATGCACGGGGCCTGCGACCCGGCTCCGGAGCGGTTCCCCGGCTGCCCGGGGTCGCGGTAGACGCGCTGCCGCGGGGTGCGCCAGGAGCCTCCGGGTCTCGCCACCCGCCCCTCCCTCAGAAACTCGGACCGTGGGCGCTTGCCGTGTGGCTCCTTTCTTCCGGAAGGCCAGTGCTTTCTCCCTCCAGTTCAAGTCCCGAGGACTTGCCCAGTCTCCTCCCCTTAAGTCCTTTCCAGCATCCTCCGGCAGCCTCGGGAGCAAGGAGCGCCGGACTGCTCGTCCCGGAGCCAGCGCCGGCGGTCCCAGTCGGTCCGGCGCTTTCGCCTTTCTCCCTCCCTTCCTTGCTCCCTCCCTTTCTCTCTTCCCCTCTTTTCTCCTCTGCTTCCCCCGCCCTCTCTTGCCTCTTAAGTTTCCTGCACCGTGAATCCAACTGTTCCGAGCCTAGGCTCCCACCGAACCAAGCCTGAGCGCGACGCGGGCACTGAGACGCCGACTCCGCCGAGGCTGGACGAGGCAGCGGGACCGGTCCGCGCCTGAGCATGGAGATGAAGCGCCAGGGAGGGCATGTCCGGGGCGCCGGAGACGCCAGGCCCGAGTAGCTCCTCCATGGAGCCTGCCCAGAGCGACCCCTGCTCGCCGGTTTCGCCCCCAGCCCTGTGCGGTACGTACACTTCGCCTCCACAGTCCCGGAGAGGATGTCTTGGGGCGGCGCGGTGGGACACCGCGAAGGGGCGGCGGGAGGGCCACTGCTTGGGGGACAGAGTACGCCTGGCGGGTGACCTCACAGACCCGGGCAGCCTTCCACTCTAGAAGTTAGCGACTGACGGTGCCCCTTGGCTCGAAAAAAAAAAAAAAAAGTAGTGCCAAAGGATGTGCTTGTATGCGCGTGTATCTGTGCAGAAGGGTTGCCTGGGTAAACTGAGCCCAGCTTTACTGTATGCAAATTGCGTTCCCTTTCCCCACCCCCACTCCACCGACTGTGCACCCACCGCCTAATCCTGGTCAGCTCTACCTACCCCTTCCTCTTCTTGTGCACCCCCCCCAGTCTCTCTCTAGCTCGCTTTCCCTCTCTCTTTCTCTCTCTGCTGGTGTGTACGTGTGTGAGCCCTGCCAGGGCTGGCGAAGAACCAGCCGCCGCCTTTAAGTCCGAGCCGCCCGGCCATCAAACACTAGGGCAGGTCCCGCTGCCAGAGACGCTTGGGCTCCCAACCAGCTTGCACGCGTCTCCGTGTGCCCCGCCACCTCCTGTCTCCACCGCCCGGGAAGTCGCACCCGAGGAGTGCAGGGCGCAAGGAGCCCCTCATCCTCCTACCCTCCTGCCCGCCTGCCTGCGGTCCGGGCGCTCGCTGGTTTCAGGCGCTGGATTTACTCGCTTTTCAATTTTTCCTGCCCCCCCCTTCCTGGTTTTTGGTCCACCCCTCCCCTCCACGACCCCCTTTCCTCGCTTGGTCGCCAAGCCTAACCTTGCCCGCGTGGTCATGGGATGTCTAATTTCATTTGTATCTAGGCTGCTGAGAGCGCTCCTTGCTCTGTAGAGTGGATGTCAGGTGGATCTATGTTTTTGAAGGAACAAAGACTCAGCGAAAGCACCGCCGAGGAAGTTTGAGACGCGGGAGGATGCAGGCTGCGTGCTGGTACGTGCTTCTCCTCCTGCAGCCCACCGTCTACTTGGTAAGTCGCTGCCGATCCCGCGCCCCCGCAATCCCACCCTGGTCGCGAGGCCAGACAACCGGGGGCGCACGGGAGGAGGGTGAGTCCGCCAGTTCAGCGAGAGCAGCGTTCCTGGCGACCGTGTTGGAGCAACTTTGGCAAGCTGGTCTTTGGATCCCTGCGGGATTTTCCGGGGTTCCCACCCTCCTATCTTGCTCAAGTCTCCCCTCTTCCTGCGTGTGATTCTGAACAGCGTCTAGGGCGCCCTGGACACCCAGAAAGCGAGGAAATAGTGGGACGGGATGATTTATGGGGAGAGAGGGCAAAGCGAAAGGCTTGAAGACATGGAAACTCTCATTAGTTCATCCACAGAGTTTGAACGAAAGGAAATGGAGGTAGGGAGTGCGGAGCACGAATCTGCCTAGGTCTGTGACTTTGAAAGTGCACCCACCCACCTAGTCCCCCAGTTTGGAGATACCGCACGTAAAGAAGTGCAAGGTAACTTTGTTCGACCTGTAGGGTTCAGAGGATAAGTAAATCAGATAACAGCACCACAGGCGATGAGATAGAGTTAGGTCAGGGATGCCCCGGCAAACATGCAGCGGCTCTCCGCCCTCTCCTCCCAATCTCTTCTTTCCACCAGATAACCGAACCCCAGTTCCAGCGCCGAGCTTCTTACTAGGGAATGGCAGACCTTGTTATCAGGAAAATACTAAGCAAACCCACTGCCTCAGTCTTTCTGGAGTGGAGTTTCGGGGGTCTGGATTTTGTGCACTGTTGGGACTGGAGGTGGAGGTGAACTGGTAGCTGTGGGCACCGCGTGGAGCCAAGGCGGAGAGCATTTTCCCATGTCTGGCCTCAGGGAGGGCCAGGGACACTCGCACCCTGCTGGCGAAGTTGTGTTCAGTGCGCTGACTCCCCATAGCTTATTTCTGAGCCACAAGAGTGCCCTGAGGGCTCAGTGTGTTCTGACCAGGGGCAAGGAGCACTGGAGCGGCCTGAGCTCTCTGACGGGTCTGGAAAAACGGGAGAGAGGGGCGGTGCCTTCGTCCCTCAATCCCAAGAGCTTCAGACCCCACAAGCCTGGGAGCAAAAGTGTTGCCAACCCCGAAATTGAGAGCATTTCCCAGCTGTTGCCCTGGTGCATGTGACTGCGGGGCTGCTAGTTGTGTGAACTCTGTGTATGTTAATGAGTGTAAACGCGTGTGTGAATATGTATGTGAGGGTGTGTGCATCTCACGGGTCTCAGCTTCACAGTCCAAGAACCCTCGGTGTTGCCTGTCTTTGCATCTTTATCGCTTGACTGTCGCAGCCGCGGACGCCAGAGGGCGCTGCACGTCAGTGTCCTCGCCTACAGGACACCTTGGGGTAAACAGGTGAAAGCCAGGGCAGCCAATACAAAAGAATAGCCTTTCTGACTCAGTCACCGAAGTCTGTGCCTTTCCCGGCTGGCTGGAACGCAGACAGAATGCAAAAATTGTCCTTCCCATTTCCCATCTTCAATCATTCTTGCCCGCACCTGTGTCCAGTCAACCCACTGACATTGAGAGCCTAAAGACCGGGGGGCAGAAAGTTTGGCCAGAGGAAATACAGCAATTGCTTATTGAAAGAAGGGGAGGACCGCAAAATGGAAGCTACAGGGGAGGGACATTAACGATCCCCTTGACCATGGAAACCCTCCTGCCCCTTTGCTCTGCATACCTCTACACCTGACCTGAACCTCAGGACTGTTCTTACGTCCTTGGACTGTTGCTTACACACGGCAAAGGCTCGTGGCTGTGGTGCAGTTTATTGCTTGGAGCAAGTGTTTCGATAGTCTGGAAAATAATCTATCAAAAGCAGAAGTGAAATCAATACGTTGTGTTAAATTTTAAATGTGTTTGTTGGCAGTTAAACCGTTTTCCACTCATTACAACAACAGTGCTGGATTTATTCTAATGCGCTGCGTTCTCAACAACAAGCGCATTAATTCTCCTTTAATTGTAAACTGGGAGCATTTGAAAACCATTCAGTGTGCAAATTATGCTGATTCAATTACCGTTTAGTTACAGACTTCATTACCTGAATGCCTTTTGGCAATACGGAGAAAGGAGACAATTTTTCCAATTTCACTCAAAACAATACGAAATGTGAACAATAAAATAGAGAAGGCGATTTAGAAGTCCATTCTTTTCTCTCCGATCTAAAGTTGTTTTGTGTGTCGGGGATTAGAAACCACACGGCACCACAAAAACAAAAGGCTGGTGGCTGTGACCCAAGGTAGTATTTCCAGGGATTGTAACCCCATAGTTATTTGCCCACAGAATTCCAAGATATTTTCCAGGAAGAGCGGGGACTGGTTTTTACTATGGAAATAAACTTAAAGAGGTGAATTGGGCAGGAAGGACAGGTGTGGTTCTAGGCAGGTAAGGAAGTGGAGAGCCTTGATTAAAACTCTAGGGCAATGAGGCAGACCAAGTAATGGTCAAAGCTTCTTTCTCCATCTCTTTTATTAAACATCACATACAGTAACTGAATTTATCATTTTTTTGTACCTGTATCTTAGAACATCCCAGATCTTTGCAAGAAACTGCAATAGATGCATGCAGTTTGTCAGGAATTGAACTGCTTCAAGTTACACCCCAAGAAGGCAGGAGTGGCAAAAACCATTATTTTATCTTATTTTTTCTCCCTGAGAGACCATAAACCAAGAAGGAGTTTAATGAGTAGTTTTATATCTTTAAGAGCTCACACAACAAGTTAAGTGAGAGGGTGCTCTATATATGCATTGCCTCCTAGCTGATAGCACAGTACACCTTTCTCTTTAAGCCCCCGGAATTCCAGTTATGTTTTCTAAGGAGTGATTGTCACATTATGTTCAGGGGACAAGATTTGTTTAGGTATCTCTTGTACAAAAATATTCCTGCTTCTGCTTATAGAGAAATGCCTTAAATATTCCCAAATTGGCGATTAAAAAAAAAAAAGAAAAAGAAAAACAATTCTCTACCTAACAGGTCAGGGCTCTGTTCTTAAGCCACACTCTCCTGCCTGGATTTGAGTGAATGTTTTTAAAATGTTTCTTGGCTCAGGGTTCTTTGAATTTCTGTTTTAGCTTAAGGATTTGAGTGTCTTTTTTTGTGTGTGTTTATTGAGAGATGTGTCTGTCCTATTTCAAACTGGAAGCTTATTTAGTACTGCAAAGCAAAGTTAATTAGAAATGTGTCTACAAAGTAACCTTCTGAAGCATATTAGCTAGGGATAATGGGGATAACTTCAGCCATAAATGCAGGGAAGTAGGAAACCATTTTTTAAAAAATAAAGGCAAGGAAATTTTTTGTCTATTGAATTTTGTGTACTTATTGTAGATTTTAAAGTCTCAATTTAGTAGGAGAGGAACCTATGGCATAACAATACTTGTTTAAAAATAAAAAAAAAAAGGTCCTGCAATCTTTATTCTCCTGTCAGTTCTGGACTGATTCCAGGATGTTCTCAGTATGATAGAATTGGGTAACAGGACAATGGGATTTTCACTGAATTGAAGCACACATTGGATAAACTAGGAATATATTGTTTCTGGTTCTGAAGAAAGGGAGTTCTAAATTGGGTTCTTTTTGGTGGATCAAACGGAAGAATAGGCCAGGGTACACAGGGAGAACACCTGCCAGCAGAAAGCAGAGGTGTCTTGTTGGGGGCTCACCTGTGGCAATTTTCGGAGTTCAGAACTGAATCTAATGAGCTCTCCCTGGGCATGTCAACAAAAAAGTTACTCAGAAATTGAGTCCAGAGAATCTGGCAAGGGGTTGCATGATGTTATGGTGATCAGTCACACATCCACAGTTCTATTTTTATGAGAAGAGGCTTCTTATCCTCCAACTTAGATCCCATCAGTTCTGCTAGAAATGAAAATTGCTAATAATCTAGTTGCTTTTTTAACCGATATGGTCAAGAATTGAAAAATTCTTTCTAAACATTGTCCTTAAAAAGATTTTGAGTCAATTACTCCCTCGAATTTAGGGTGTCCTTAAAATGTGAATACCACACCAATTGTTTAATAGAGATTAAAGAGTGATTAATATATCCATAGAATACTATCTCTTTACTATTAGAAGCCAGACAATTTTGGTGAATTTTACTCAGTGTGAAGGTGGCTGTTAAGAACTGAGGAAGGTGAGGGAAAAAACAGCAGGAGAGAGACCATCAAAGTCTGTCCTTTGGACTAGGTATGGGCACTGTATTTACATCCTTTGAAAATTAAGCCACTGTCCACTGAAAATTTTACAATTTGAGCTTATTCCTGAAAAGAAGAGTGCATTAACTCCCTAACAGTGGCTATTCAGTGTTTTCTATTAAGGCCAGTTCTTGGAGGCAGTACTAAAAGTTCCCTAACACCACTGCATTTTTCTATCCCACATCAGCGTTCCCGATAAAGGGAGAATTAAACCTAGATGTTTGAAGGATCCTGTGCCCCGGGAATATAACATGAAAATTTATCAGTCCCAAGACATATTCTAGGGCTCTGTGGGAGAACAAGTTGCTACTATTCCAGGCATTTTCCTGAAATGTTCAGTTTTCCATTGACCAAGAAAGCAGCTCCTCCACCGGTGTGTGGGAAGCACTTGGGTGGGTTGCCCTTCTGCCACACTTCAGGAGGATCATCGTGGTCTGGGGCCTTCTAGTGATAGCTTCTGGGAGAAACTGCCTTCAGTATTAGAAGGGGGAAAACCACAATTACTCCAACTTTCTCAGCTGTATTTTCCCAGAAAGCCATTAAGTTCGTGGCTCCTCTTTGTGTGAACTTGATTTCTATTTGGCTTTGAATTGTTGACGGCTATTTCCTTCTTAATGAAAGTGTTGTCTGGGTGAAAAACATATCTGGTGGCAGGAAAATTGGTTGATTTTTTTGAGATAGGTGCCCAATGTCCTACTTTTCTATCTGAGGGAAAATTTTCTGCAGACTACAGAAATTGACAGCATTGTCCAAGTAATAACCACCGTGGACAATATTTTCAAAAAGACATTTGAGTGATGAAAGCATTTGGATATTGCTTTTTCAAATAAGCAATTTTCTGTCTTGGCCTTCTTTGATTTTTATAGGGGGTGGGAGAGAAGGGACCAGGGATTGGCAAAGGGAAGCCTTCCTGGTTTCTCCCAGTCCTGAAATATTGAGGTGCTCCTCAGCTTCGCTTGGAATTCCGGGGTCTGAAGAGCGCTGAGTGGGATTGGCTGTCTAGGCATTGATTTTGAGAGTCAAGAGGGAATCTTGGGAATGAGGAATGACACTCTTCTTGCACTCCTCTGCCCAGAAATAAAGCAGATGGAAGCTTTGAAAGTTGCATGCTCTCAAGCGGCTAGTTAGGAAGTCTGCATTCTTTCCGAGTTGTCTGTTGGTTTTAAATAAGGTGCCTGGCTTTGATTTGATTCCGGAAAGTTCCCTTAAAGCAACCAAGTCCTTCTGGAGCCTCAGATCTCCTACTAAGACTTGAACAGTCTTTGCCATTTTAATTCATAGAGGGAGGCGGGCTAGGCGCGGGTCGGGTCAGCTGCTCCCAGGAGCAGCGGGGTGGCAAGGCGGGTACGCTCTGTCGCCTACCCCTGCAATCGCCTGGCCACCATTCCTTAGGTCGGGACAAGTGTCTGCAGGAAGTTGCGGTCTTGATTTATCCGCTGCTCAAGCTTCCGACCAGCTTGCTCTTTTTCTCTATGTCAGCACTAACCCCTCCCGGAGCTCGGTAAACAAGGCGCGCACATTTGTTTTCTGCCGTCGATTGGCATGTTGACGACTCTGCTTGAAGGAATGTGACAATAAAGTGGGAAACCAAAGCTTGGCAAGCACTTAATCAAGGATAAAAAGGTTCCGCTGTAAGGATGTCACTCAATTTATTGTGAAAGTCGAATGAATTACGTTTAATGAAAGTGCTCCCCAGATGAATATTACCAGCAATTTCCTGAGTTGGCTCTGTCAGCTCGAGATGAGGAAATGCCAACCCAGATCAGAAATGAGCGCCCATCTCAATTACTATGCAAGCTTTCCAAGAGCGGCTTTTTATTGAGATAATATATATTGGCGGCTTCTTCGTGCCCCTCCGCGCGCCTAGGAGCGCATTTGCGCGTTTTCCAAGTTTGCCATCTGCTCTCGAAGGTTGCAGGTTGTTGTTTATACTTCTAATGAGTGCGCCGCGTTTCTGCTGCGGGCTGGAAACCTAATTACCCCCTCTGTAAACAGCCTTTTTTTTTTTTTCCCCTGGTACATTTTGTTTACTATGGAGGTGCGGGCTGGCGGGGTTGTCGTGGGGGTGGGACGGAGAGAAATCCTTTGCTCGGGTGCCCTGCGTTGCAGAAAGTTCCTTTGTCATTTAGTCCGGTGCTCTGGGTGGTGGAAAGCAAGGTGGCGACCAGAGCGGGGGCGCCGGGAGAGGGGGCAGGGTGGGGTCCCAGGAGCAGCGGAGGGTGCATCCGCCTGCCTCTCCCGCCGCCGGTAGCGAAAAGTCTTCTAACGCTCCAGCTTCCTTTAAATAAATGAGGGTATTTTACTTGTTCAAGCCGGAAATACGACGGGGAGGGGAAACACAGGCCGCAGCCGGAGCACATCACCTCATCTGCATGAGAATGGAGAACCGAGAGTCTTTTCATGTACAGCTTCTTTCTCCCACAATAAGACAAATTGCTGCTTAGAAATACCGAGTGTTTCCTTAGAAACTGGCTCGTGGGGGCTCTGCGCGTCCCGGTTGAACCTGACTTCGGCCAGGCCTGGCCCATCACCTTCGCAACCCCAGTGGATTTTGACGGGAAGGATCCGAGGTAGTGGCGGTGAGGGCCGCAGAGGGAGGCTGGGCGCCCTCGCCCCAGCAGAGGGAGGGGGCGTCCTCCCGGCCCATCCTGCTAGGTCTCAGGATCCCTCCCCATCCCACTGATTTTAAAGGCCATTTCAAGTCGTCTTCTACAGTTAGAAGCGAGAAACTTCCTTCGACGTAGGCTTCATACCCGAGAACCGGCAACTCAGCCCTCTCCCCAAAGCCGCAGAGTGTTCGGGCCCCGGGAAGTTTCCCAGCCGGAGTCGCTGCCGCCGCAGCTGCGCGCTCTGTTTTCCGGTTTTAGCCTCAGGTGACCTCGAGCAATCCCAACTGGCTTGAGAACACGCGGCTACAGCCGTCTCGCGTCTAGACCCCCAAAGCAAGTCTTCACACCAAAGCGTTGCTTCTGCGGAACTTTTTGCGGACGCCGCCGAGCTTCGGTGCTTCTGGGGCAGCAGGCAGGACTGCAGCAGTTCTGGGGAGGGAGGTCGCCGGCGCCGAGAGGGAACGGGGTCGCTGGCCGGTGGCGGAGCCAGCCCGGCCCGCGGAGCGGGGCTTCAGGACCACGGACAGAGCCAAGGCTCCGCCCCGCCAGGTGGCCGCCGCCGAGCATCCCCGCCGCCGCGCGAGCTCCGCGCCCCTGGAAGTGGAGTCGGCGCTTTCCGCGGACACTGTACCGCCCAGTCGCGACTCAAACCCGCCTCCCCCTCCCAGGCGTTCGGGAGCCCTGAGCTCGGGTCGCTAGGTCCCCAGCGTTTCCTGCGGCCGGATCAGCTCGTTTGCACCCCTTCCCTCCCACCCCCGTCTCCGTGGCTGCGGCGTCACGTGACTACCGCAGAGTTTAGGCTGAACGGAGGTGAATCCTAGGTTCCCCCACTTTTCTCCTCTCCTGTCCACATTCCCTCGCACAGTTGGCTAAAGCTCCCCCTCCTCCCAGGCAAACATGAATGAAGTGATGTAGAGCTCCAAGGCTTCTTAACAACGTAAAAGTCCCGTCTGGCACACAAGGAAACGGAGGGTACGGAGAAGGGAAGCAACTTTCTCGCCGGAGTAAAACCTCGCGGGGGCAAGTGACTCGTGCCCTATCTCCCACCTGCGGGCAGCTCGGCTGGAGCCACAGAGACACCCTCCAGGACCAGGCGCCCTTAAAAAAGCGACGCGGGTGGAGGGTAGGAAGTCTTAATTATTATGAATTTCTAAAGGAGCAGTAATTATTCACGGGGAGCAGGACAAACCACAGCCCGGGCAAAGGAATCGATATATTTCCTATCGAAAGTGCCTGGCTCGCTTTTAATGCAGACGAATTGGGATGCAGCCTCATTATTTTCCGTGCGGTTAGGCTCCCCGGCGTGGGGCCTGATGCAGCGTGGAATCTATCATCATTAGAAGCAGGATGGAATAGGGGGAAGTTTCTCCCTATTTACCTAACAAAACAACAGACAGAACCCCAACAACCCCCAAACACCCTGACACAACCGTTGCCCCGCCTCCCCTTTCCTTCCTCCACCCTCCTTGTCCGGCTTGCTGTTGCATACTCTCCCCTGGCCTTTCTGAGCCTTCCAGAGCCAACACTGCGGCCATTGAAAGTGTGCGCAGTTTCTCCTTGGCTGTGGTCACACGGTTGATTTGGTCCAGAAATAATAAGCCCGGGAGTACCCAGAGTTGGCGCTAGGGGTTCTCTGTGTCAAAGGCGAGGGTTGGCTGAGAAGTTCTCTCTGTTTCTCTCCCCTTAGTGCAAGCGGTAATCCTTTCAGGATACCTAATTCTGCAAATCCCCTCTGCATTAAAGGAGCAAGAGGTCTGGCAGGCAGTGCTAGCTTCATCAACCTGTGTGAGAAGCCAGCTTGGAGAAAGGCAAACCCCGGAGAAGAGAACCAGTCTGAAGGTGAAGAGAGGCGGAGATCTGAATAGGAATGGAAAGGAAGGTTCAAGTGCAACGCTTCCTCCGTGGCCTTCTAGGAAGGCCTTCCTCTTTTGATTGAGAAGCTGGCCTTTTGCCGGCTGGAAATGGGCCCCACCTCAACCCACTAAAGATGCTACAAGTGTCCGGGGTCCTGCCTAGTGACTTGCACAGCGTTTTCCTATTTCTACCCATTTGTGCAGCCAGAACCTGGGCACAGTCTTTCTTACTCTTAGAAATTGCCTGCTGCCTCTAGTGGGCAGCTGCTGGGTTTAAAGTTGTATTCTTATGTGGATGTCTTCACTGTTTCCTGCAATGCTTTGCTCTTAGGTCAACAAAGAGGTGTGTGTGTGTGTGTGTGTGTGTGTGTATTTTTGAGTGCTTGGTCTTCATCTGGCTCATCCCTTCTTTATAACAGATCAGTCTAGCAGAGAAGATAGGGTGTGGCACTTAAAAAAAGCTAACTCCTCCTCCTTAATTGCATTAAAATTAATAATAACATCTTTAATAGCATTAATGAATAGAAAAACTAAAATTGTGCATTTCCAAGCCCTAGAGTAGAAATGATACCCTTTACTCCTTGGATTTTCTTTTCCTTAGAGCCCAGCGTTTCATGGTATATTGTGATTACCTGAGTGTCTTTGTTTCCTTGCTGTCAGAGACAGCGAGCTAACTCAATACCAGGACTGTATGATCTACTGACATCATTTCCTCCCACCATCTTCATTTTTAGAGGCTTTATAATTAAACTCTGTGAGATATATGTAACATGCATCCAGCGGAGAGCCTTTTTATTTATATTTATGTAGCATGCTGAGGAAGGAAAATTAAGGAAGTACTTATATTGAAGTAATAAGCCTGCTTTGATATTAGCAGGAATGTCCTTTTAATTTACTTTTCTCAAGTCTAAAGACTATCTCTGGAAGACCAGACCCCACAGTCATGTCTTTTTAAGGAGAGATTCCAATAAAGTGAAAAGACATTTATTAGCTTGTACTAACTTAGTGGAACAAAAGGCCCGGCTAACCACTCACTGAAAATGTACACTTAGCATGGAAAGTTGCAGTATGATGCAGGAAGCTGAGCAGAAAGAGCTAGCTGGAAACATCCGCAAGGCCCTACATTTTTCTCTGCCTCTCCCTGCACCTAACCCATCACAAGATACACATTTATACATAGTGTAACAAGGCCTTTCAGAGCCAAAAAAAGACATTGCATGGCAAATTGGGAGGGATTTTAATAAAACCGAAAGTCACAGTCTAAAAGGAAGGAGACAGATTTTCTTCTTTAAGATAAGTTATTACTAAGAAAAAATTATGATAGAAAGGCTTGGAGAAAATTTACTCACTTAGAAGAGTCTTTCTCTTTTCCAGGTTAAACATACACCCATACGCACACAGCAGAGCAAGATTAGATGTACATCTGTACATCTCTCTTTGAAAAATTCCGTGGGAAATTATAGCAGGGAATTCTTTTGTTTTCTAAGTTGCTGGCCTTGCAATACCAACTTGAGTTTGACAGAAACATTTCCTTGATAGGAATCTGGTTACTGACACTATACTGTTGTCCTGTTTATGTCAGTATTTTCAGCTATAGAAGGAAAGCAACTTTGGTAAAGAAACTATTGGCATGACAGTTTGAATTCTGGTTATGTATATATACACACACGCCAACCTCTCTAGCCGAACTTTAGAAAATGATTCTTCTTCCTTGTAACCTTGTAGCTGAATGTTATTGGCGGCCCACAGGTATATAAAACAGCTTATATAAAATTAATGGACTGCTTTACATTCACGATCTCTTACTTGTGAAGAAGCCCTTGTAAAATATCACATCTACTTAAAATAGGAAGAATATAAAGTCAGGTTTTGTGTGCAATCAATAGTTGTAAGTGGTTCGGTGAAATATTTGATTGTTTTGAGTGAGTTTGACAATGTGATGGAAATTTATTGTCCTTCTTTGTGCACTGATGTGCTAATCATAAGGCTGCCCCTCTTTTATGTACTTGACCAGTTTTGAGACTGATTATAAGACTCCCAGGTAACATCTAAGTACACAACCAAAATTTTAGGAAAGATGCATTTATTGATTTGCCACTATTACAAGGGACCACATAGTGGTCCATGGACCACTATGAAGAAAAATAAACTGACCCTCCAATACTGTGTTGTTTTCTTTAAAATGATCAACAATATACTTATTGTTTTATTGGAGTTGTATACTATGAATACTTAAGATGCATTTTTGAAGAAGAAAATAAGTGGAGGTTTTAAGTTAGTCTCAAACTTCATAAAAAAGACTTTCTGAATATAGTAAAATTATTAAAATAAATCTCTTCAGCTACTTTGCATAAATGTGGACAAAATTTAGAAAAATTGGAGGTCCTCATTCTTTTCTTTCTTTAGACATGTATTAAAGACCATGTGTTTCTTTATTTCATCACTTGGTTTATGGATCTTGAAGACATAAGCCATAAGCCTCACTACAAATTTCTTTCCTCTTTCTTTCTATTTCCTTCCTTCCTTCCTTCCTTCCTTCCTTCCTTCCTTCCTTCTCTCCCTCCCTTTCTCCCTTTCTTTTTCTTTCTTTTTAAATTGTGTATTTTCATTTAGAGAGTGAAGCCTTTCTTTTCTTTTGCCTGATTAGATTGAGAATTATAATGCCAAAAGCCATAGTTATGTTTTCAAAAACTTCTTCCCTCTTCCCTCTATTTCGTTCAAAGATTACCTAAAGTAATCAGACTTTTTTTCTCCCTTTCCTCCTCTTTGTAAAGATGGCCCTTGTACTATTGTGTTAATATCTCTTTTAAATAAGAAACGGTGCTGCCCTAAATTACCAACTGGCTATATTCTTTGCTGATGCTGCTCAATGCATGATGGAAAACTCTTAAAAAAACATGGGCTGGATTACATGAATTCCATTACACTTTCTGTTTGAGAAGTTTTCAATGAACATACTATAATTAATCCCATATTTGATTCTAAATCTATTTGTAGAATGGTGAGCTGTGATTTGTTGATGGAGCAGCTGTGGTGTTGGTAATAGGGCTATATGATCTCTAAAATTGAAAATATAAAATACCTTTACTCACATATCCTTTTCAGTTATTTGTGTATAGTTTCTCACACCAGAGCACCATCATTTATTGTTTTACAGAATTAAATTCAGAGAAAGATGCAACCGTTGCATTTGAAAGGAAGTTATTCATGCATAGTCAGTGTAGTATTTCTCTGGTCTTGATGTGAAACTTAATTGCTATTGATGTGATTTTACAGAACATGGCAGAGTTTTTGCCTCTTTCACAAGAAATACATAATTGAATGATGAGTGCCTCATGTTAGATTTTCAACCTTATTTCTTTTGGTTTAATAAGGCAGAGTTATGAACAGCTGCACCAAAGAGCCAGCCACAATCTCTAGCCATTATCAAACTAATGCAGATCTGGTATTAGCACAGATGAGCTGAACTGCCTCTTTTGGATCTGTAGCCCTGCTCTCTGAAATGTGCTGGAGAGTGGAAGCATGAAAAGTGAATTGTTTGGCCCAAGATGTTTAATCCTGCCTTGCATTCTTGACTGAAATCCTTTACAATTAAAATGATTCTAAGTAATATGTGGCCAGATGTATATACACATGTCTCAGATTGATGGACTACCCACTCCCTACCCCAACAGCTTGCTTCTGTTCTTTGACCAAATGGTGAAACAAGAGGCTTTAAAGGAAAACACACATGTGGAAAGATGGCTGATATCCTACCAAGATATACTGTACTGCTTCCACTAGGTGGATAATGTCATGGCCTCTGTGCAATTGTTAACACTGAATTTGTTCTTGGTAGAAATAGGGGAGTTATGAAGTTATGATAAGAAAGTGGAGGACTTCTGGGCTCCATGAGGACCTGGCCACAAGAGGGAGAAAACAGGCCCCTTTCCAATCATTTCAGAACCTCTCCCTCTCTCTTTCTCTCTCAGATGGCTTACTTCAGTTCTTAAGGGAAGCAGCCCTAAAAAAGACTTGTTAAGAGAAAGGAGGGAAAGAGAATGGCAGTGGATTTTCTTAATCCTGTGACCCTGGACAAACTTTTTAGCTTCTCAGACTCCATTTCCTTGTCTGTAATATGGGCCTAACAATACTTTCTATCCCATATAGTTATTACTGAGGCTTAACTGAGTTAATGTGCTGTAAAAAGCTTTGAAAGGTGCATGATGCATGGGAGTGGCGAACTAATAAAGAAAAAGTCTTGTTAACCCTTTAGACAGAAAGGTGTCTGGGCCAGGTCTCCTGTTCCCAGCAAAGCTCTTATGTGGGTAAAATGCAAGGGCTGACTCTACCCTAGGACCATCCTATCTTTGGTTTCTCACTGGCTTATTGCTGTAAAGTTACCCAGCGTTGCCCAGAGAGCCATAAGTATTTAATGTGAATAGTAACCATTGTGACTAAAGCCAGAAAAAGATGGCTATTTCCACAGCAACTGTTTTGAAATGAAGATACAAGTCATTGACAGGCCTAATGAACAGATTGCCTAGTTGAGTGAGAATTCTTGTGATGTTTTAATTTTAGGTGGCAAACAGTGTGAACATTTATTAAGATATGATTTAAAGTATTGATATTTATGAGCAGTAATGGCTTTTAATTACTTTTAACACTTGACATTCTCTTAAAATTTGTGCACAAGGTAATCAGAACATCTGGCCTACTGGTTTTAAAGCCCAGGGACCTCTGGCCAAGGGATGTAGGCTACTTTTCTCCATTAAAGTTCATTTTAGTTGAATGTCTATATGTGGCAGCACTGTAAGCTCCCGGTAATACTAGATGAGATAATTTGATAGGATGAGAACCACAGCACCTCTCTCCTATGCTGCTCAAAATATCTCCTATCTGCCACCATACCCCTCCTTCCAAGGCATTGCCCTGGGTGCCTAAGAAGAGTTCCTACATAGAAACAATGTTTTGTCTTGTTTTTGACATGATAATTGGGAAAGGTGTGGGATGACTTCAGGGGATAAAATGTTCCACATTCCTCTTTATACCTAGAGCCTGGACTCTTTTTAAATTCACATTTAATTTTCTCAATCCTATGATGATAGGTACTCTTAATATGAGTAAAGTATTATTAATATCATTAGCGTTAATATATTCCTATGACCATCGAAGTCATATCATTAGTAATACACCATTTTATAGATGAGGAAATTGAGGCATTGAGAATGTCTCTGGTGCAAAGTGGTGATATTCTATTCCAAGCAGTCTAATTCTTTATTTTTTAAAAAGATTTTATTTATTTATTCATGAGAGACCCAGAAAGAGAGAGGCAGAGACATAGGCAGAGGGAGAAGCAGGCTTCCTGCAGGGAGCCCAATGCAGGACTCCATCCTGGGACTCCAGGATCACTCCCTGGGCCCAAGGCAGGCGCTAAACCGCTGAGTTACCCAGGGGTCCCGCCAGCCTAATTCTTTAAATTGCTGCACCGTATTAGGTGTGTGTGCGTGCATGTGTGCACGTGTGCATGCATGGGCACACATAATGGAGGGGGAGGGGGCTGAGCCTTATTTTAAAGGTTTTGAAAGAAGTAATTGTTGCTTTCCACTTTAATGGACATTTCTTTTCCACTCCTCTGAGTAGACCTTACTTGGGTAGGTGGAGTGTGTGCATAAAATTGCTGTAGTGTTACCATAATGTATTAGTTTTCATTACATGTAGTTATTCTTGAGGGGCTTCCCATCAAATAGGAGACACAAGGGTAGCAAATGCAGGTTTGATATTATGGTTGTGACTCAAGCTTGTGTTGATGACATGTGGGGCACAGTCTCTTTAGGACATCTGCATCTATTGACCTGACGGATATGAAAAATGATCCCTGGGCCTCAGGGTAAGGTAATAAGTGAGATCAGGGCATAAAGCACAATCCTCACAGTCATCTGTGATGGAGTTTAAAATGATCCATAACATCTGTATCCATCCTAGCAAATCATACACCTGTTTTGTGAATTACTTGCCGTATCTGGACAGGAAGAGGTGGGGAGAGGAGAGCAGAGCTTATTTGTAAGAAGATAAATCACATGTAGGAGGTATAAACTCCAGTTTCTCCCATGGCGTTTATTCTCATGGGTCTTGTGTTCCAACAACTTACCAGATATAAAACGGAGATTCAAATCCATACTTTTTAAAAAAGATTTTATTTATTTATTCATGAGAGACACAGAGAGAGGGAGGAGGAGACACAGGCAGAGGGAGAAGCAGTTTCCTTGTGGGGAGCCTGATT
This sequence comes from Nyctereutes procyonoides, assembly GCF_905146905.1. NCBI lineage: Eukaryota > Metazoa > Chordata > Mammalia > Carnivora > Canidae > Nyctereutes > Nyctereutes procyonoides. Next base: position 92,810 of record NW_026575162.1, read on the forward strand.
GATGTAGGACTCAAGTCCAGGATTATGTTCTGAGCCAAAGGCAGACACTCAACCACTGAGCCGCCCAGGTGTCCTGCAAATCCATATTCTTTTAGGAGTAAGATCTTTGTGTGATGATACAAACTAAGAAACTTTATTTTTTTTAAGATTTTATTTATTTGTTCATAAGAGAGACGCAGAGAGAGAGAGAGAGAGAGGCAGAGACACAGACAGAGGGAGAAGCAGGCTCCATGCAGGGGGCCCGACGCGGGACTCGATCCTGGGTCTCCAGGATTCCACCCTGAGCCAAAGGTGGCGCCAAACCGCTGAGCCACCCAGGGATCCCCCAAACTAAGAAACTTTAAAAAAATCTGTTTAGTTTGATACCTTAATGACATAGTAGTCCCAAATATTCAACTAGTTTAGCTTAGGTATTTTTTTTATCATAGTCTGGATATATGATTTAAAAAAATAGAAAAATGTTCATGAAATATTCTATAGAATTACTCATGTTGGATTTAGACATTTTTTCTATTTCTGAAGGATAAAAGTAGATCCAAGATATTTCTGTCCAAAGTAGAAGCCCTCTGGCATGGGATGGCAGGAGGAGAGCCTGGTTTCATTTCAGTCTTGTGCTACATTTGACCTTGGGAGAGCTTAGTTATGCCTTAGGGCAAAAAATTAAATGTTCCATTTTGCAGCAGTATCATCTTTCACCTTTATGTGGATTTAAAAATGTAAATAAAATTGCTTTCTGTAAATGGTATACATGAAGGTCATATTCATATTCTCTGCAAGAATTCAAAATGCCATTTGACCCATCATTGGCTCAATAGATAATAATGTGTTCTATTAGTTTCTAGTAATCTACTTTTTAAGCATTTTATGGCCCAATATTTTTATGCCTAGTTCCTAGTTTGTGAAATAAGAAATCAGAAATAAACCTTTTAGTACTTCATTGTAGATTTATTTATAGAATATATGTTTTCAACTTTGAACTTATAAAAATTCCACATCTTCCCAGAATACATTTCCTTAGTTATAAAAGTGGTCTGGCTGAAAATCTACAATGAGAGAAGAGTGTACTCTTGAAAAATTTTGAGGGGTCAAGCTATTCCAGTTATAATCTGAAAAGCAGAGTGCAACCACCGGATTTAGAAAGTTAAGTAACTGCTCTTCTCTTTGAGGAAGAGGGTATTTGAATTATTTTCATTGAAATTTGGATAATAAGACCCTAATAGATCCTTGTATTTAATTGTCATGATTTTGATCGTTAATGACTTTTGATTGCTTCTTCTGGAGGCACCTGTCAGCCATCTCTGAAGCACAGATGGCTTTATCAGCAGCAGTAGGAGTTTCTTTTTCTTACTAACCTTTAGCTGAACACATTTTTTGGGGAAGATGAGAAGACCAATGTCATCCTAAGTTTTTCTGTCTTTGGGAAATTAGTTTGTTTATTGAATAATGAATTGAGATCACCGTTTCAAAAGTGTGTATAGTTTTTTTTTAATTGTAAAGAGTATTAGTCCTCCTTCTAAGTTGATATGTAATGAATATTCAGTGACCTAGGCCATAAGACTATGATGATAATACCCCTCTGTTTCTTTGGGACAGACCTATTTTATGCCTGTTGTTTATATCAAAAATATTTTCTCTGATTTTCAAAAGTGTCTTAGTGTAGATGATAGATTATATGGTTGGCTTACATGTAACTCAGTGTTCAAATGGCTGACTGTGGAAGGTTGATTATGTCTTTTTAGGACAGTCTTATGATTATGAGAGATTGTTGAACAGGCAAGAAGAGCATTTCCATCTATTTTACATTCCCTTTATCATGGAGCATTCAGGCTCTTCGTGAACTTGGATAATCAGGGTCCATTACCATGATGTGCTTCATGGAACATATCCGTGTTTCTTCATTTAAAAATCTGGTAAATTTTTTACTAAATATTATGCATTACACAATCATGAGAAAAGAGGATGGAAGATGGATTAGCTGAGGTCCTGTAGAGTGGCATCAGCTTGGTGAAATTGTTTTGGTCCAAGGCACAGAAACTAAACTTTGCCAGCGCTTTTTGAGTTAACAGTCGGAAATAGACTCGCTCTAACCTGAACATTCTTTTGATAATGACCTTTTCCTGGGAGAACAATACCTGAAACACTTATCAGAGCACATTTCTTTCAATATGGTAGCTCTGGAGAGTCCAATTAGTAATCAGAACTTGATACATATCCATGTATCTATGTATCTATTTATATCTCTATCTATCTATATATCTATATCTAGAAAGCTTTGAGGTTATTTCACAAGAGTACACGGCAGAACCCAAAGTAAAGTTAAAAGTTCTCTTTTTCTGTCTTGTGCCTTCTTATCCTTGAGAGTGATGAGCATACATTACCCTTATTGCTTCTCTGAATCCCTGTTTTCTATGCTAACAAACCCATTCAGTCTTTTTCATAAATTCTTTCTCTAAATATGTTATTATCACTGACGAAACTTCAAATAGTAGCCCCTATTCAATAATCTTCCTATCCTCATTTTTTATTGATTTTATTAGATTCCCTGAAGGTGCTGTTTTCTCTTTAGTATCTTGGTTCTTTACGATCTAGAACTTTATTAACACTGTTGACTCTCTACCACCTTTTACATCTCTCTTTTTTTTAGGGCTCTGCAAGGCCTTGAGACTAGGATATGTGAATATGTAATATTGATTGATCGATTTTTTAAAAAGATTTTCTTTATTCATGAAAGACACTGAGAGAGAGGCAGAGACACAGGCAGAGGAGAAGCAGGCTCCTGGCGGGGAGCCTGATGTGAAAAACTTGAACCCAGAATGCTGGGATCATGCCCTGAGTCAAAGGCGGATGCTCAGCGACTGAGCCACTCGGACATCCCTGTGATATTGATTTAATAGGTTTTTCTTTTATGCCTCTATTCAGGAGTTATTTGTGATGGGTAACTTAAGCAAGTAAATAGCAAGGCAAAGCCATTTAGTGGATGGTGGGAAGAGGGGAGAAGAAAACCTTTTCCATATCTCTGTTTAAATGCTTGACCTGTTTTTAAAGTAGACATCTTGTAGACATGTCTTGCTTTTTCTAAATTTCTTGGGATTGTAGAAGTAGGTGCCTGGTAAAGCCTTAAAAAGAGTCGGGGTGTGTAGGGTGAGGTGGCTGTGGGGATTAATATTAGAACCACTGGACAATTCTTTGTTTTGCAAATGTACTGGCAGAAGTTAACTGGATCCTCCTTGGTAGGAAGGATCAATGTGGATCACTCCTGCTGATAGCTCAAGAGAGGAGTGTGCTTCCTACTTTGCTTTTTTGGGGAAAACAAAATCTCATGGGGAATTTTTCCCTGGAAATCTAATTCATGCAGGTCTCTGGCAAGAACAGAGTTTAAAATTAGTTTTTAAAAATTTATTTTTAATTATGGTAAAAGAGACATAACATAGAATTTACAATCTTAGTCATTTTTAAGTGTACAGTTCAGTATATTCACATTTTTGGGCAACCAATTTCCAGAACTCTTTTCATCTTGTAAAACTGAAATGCTGTATCCATGAAATGGCAACTCCCCATTTCCTTTTCTCTCTAGCCCCTAGCAATCAACCATTCTACTTTTTGCCTCTGAATTTGACTAGTATAGGTACCTCATGTAAGTGGAATCATACAACATTTGTTCTTTTGTGACTGGCTTATTTCTTTTAGCAGTATGTCCTTAAGTTTTATCTGTGTTGTAGTGTATGTTAGAATTTCTTTTTTTTAATTAAAAAAGATTTTTTAATGTGGTCATATTTATTGACCTTTTTATTGTTTGTTGATTTTGAGTTAAAGAGAACTTTAGCCTACAGCTAGTTAATAGAGGAATTCCTCCATGTTTTCTTGTACACATTTGGTTTTATTTTTTATATTTAGAACCCTAATCTATTTGGAATTTATGTCTTATGTATGGTGTAAAGTATTAGTTTATGTTTTCAAATGGATAACCAGACATCCTAGCATCATTTATTTAATATCCCATGTTTGCTTCAGTGATTTGAGATGATGGTTTTATCATATACTAAATATTCTTACATTTATTTCTATTCCACTGGTCTGTATGCACGAGAAACACTATGTTAATTAGAAAGATTGTTTAGCTTTATTTAATATTTGTTGGAGCCAGTCTCCTTTCATAACTTTTTTCCAGCTTTATTGAGATATAATTGACGTACAATATTGTATAAGTTTAAAGTATGCAAGTGATGATTTGATACTCATCTATATTGGGAAATATTTTCCACAGTAAGGCTTGTTAACATATTTCTCACCTTGCATAATTACCATTTTTACCATTTTGTTGCAATTTTTGTTATGATAAGAACATTAAAGCTCTGCTCTCATAATGATTTTCAAGTATACAGCACTGCGTTGTTAGCTAGAGTCACGATGCTGTATATAGAGTTATCATGCTGTGCATTAGATCCTCAGAACTTATTCATCTTATAACTGGAAATTTATACCCTTTGACCAGCATCTCGCTATTTTCTCCACTGCTCAGTCCCTGGCAACCATCATTTTACTCATTGTTTCTATGAGTTCAACCTTTTTATATTCCTCATGTCAGTGAGATCATACAGTATTTGTTTTTCTCTGTCTGACTTATTTCACTTAGCATAGTGCCCTCAGAGTCTATCTATGTTGCCACCAATGGCAGAATTTTCTTTTTTTTTTTATGGCTGGATAATACTTAGGTTGTTCTCATGTCCTGGCTGCTGTAAATAATGCTTCAGTGAACATGGGAGTTCGGGTATCTCTCTGTGATACCGATTTCATCTCCTTCGGACATATATCCAAGACTGGGAATGCTGGATCATTTGATAATGTTATTTTTCATTTTTCGAGGAAACTTCATACCATTTTCTGTAGAGACTGTGCTAATTTACATTCCCACCAACATTGCATCAGAATTCCCTCTTTTCCATAAACTTGCCAGCATCAGTTTCTTTTTAATAATAATCATCGTAACAGGTGTGAGGCAATATATTTCACTGTGATTTTGACTTGCATTTCCCTGATGATTACTGATTTTGAGCACCTTTTCATATACTTGTTGGCCATTTGCATGTCTTCTTTAGGAAAATGTCTATGTAAGTCCCCTGCCTATTTTTTAGTCAGACTCTTTTTCTTTTCTTTTTTCTTTCTTTCTTTTCTTTTCTTTTCTTTTCTTTTCTTTTCTTTTCTTTCTTTTCTTTTCTTTTCTTTCTTTTCTTTTCTTTCTTCCTTCCTTCCTTCCTTCCTTCCTTCCTTCCTTCTTTTTTTCCTATTGAGATGTAGGAGTTCCTTACACATTTTAAATATTAACTTCTTATCAGATATATGGCTTGCAAACTTTTTTGTCCCATTCCATAAGTTGACTTTCCATTTTGTTGGTTTCTTTTTTTGTGTATGTGCAGCTTTGTAATTGAATGTAGTTCTGCATGTGGATTTTTGCTTTTGGTGCTTGTGCTTTTGGGGTCATATCCCAAGATACCCCAAAACCAAAAAGCAAAAAACAGAACAAAACATTGCCAAGATCAATGATGAGGAGCAAGGAAAGAGTTAAGAATTAATATAATATGTCAGGAATTTCATTCCAGCCTGGAAACTAAAATGGACTAAAAAAGATAGAAATCATCAGGTTTATTTTTGAAGATACTTTTTCCCCCTATAGAATTAGGAGTAGAGAAAGAAGAGGAGAGAGGGGAAGAAAGAGCAGGAAAGAAAAATATTTAGTATTTGCAATTATTCTGTATTTAGAAGCTATCATAATAAAAATATTGACTTTTCCAATGAGCTGAACAGTTGACATGAGCTTCTGCCTTCTTAGTCTCTCAACATCTAAAAGTAATTCTAAGTATCTTAATAAGCAGAAAAGAGACCAAAGGGAAAAGATTCCAAACAAACAAACAAACAAACGAAAAAACGAGCAAACAAATACCATGTGTGATCACCAAAAAATTTTATGGAGTCTCTTTGACTTCCAAGATGGCTGTATATCGAAATGGCATTTTGCAATCAGGTTGTTTTTCTAAATATAGTAAATGGGCAAATACACTCTTAAGCAAAACATTTGCTTTAAGAAAATTCAATGTTTTATTTATTAAACTTCCTCAGCTGAGGAATTTCTGAATTGTACATTATAAAGCTTTGCATATTATTGTGATATTGGTACTAATAAATTCCAAGACGTGAATGACTTTTCTAACATGTGCTTTATATGTAATGTTGAAAGAAAAAGTTGGAGGACTGCCTTTGGGATTCGGCAGATTGCCAGTGAACAATAACGTATAGCTGAAATAATAGATTATTTTCAATGTCTTAGGAATTTAGAGTTTAAAGAAAATGGCCAGTTCTAACTACCACAGATAAGGGACCAAGTATTTGTCCCCTGCATTATATGCTAGGTTTCCCCTTCTTACATGATCTGTCTTTTCCATGCCTGGCTTCTAATGACTGGGGAAGTGATAGAATTAGGACAAGAAGGATGTAGAAGATTTTCTGATGATATTTTTTGGCCACTAGCTCCTCTTCTTTTTTTTTTTCTTTAAGTGATATAGGCTCCACATCTAACATGGGGCTTGAACTCATGGCCCTGAGATTCAGAGTCACATGCTTTACCGACTGAGCCAGCCCAGTACTCCATCATTAGCTCTTCTTTTGGACCCCTATTATGTCTCTCCTCCCTCTATCTAGGATATACTCAAAATTAAGAATGAGTACAAAAAGATTCTTTAAAAAGGGAAACATGGTTCTAGAGACACACTGTTGGTTAATGGTGAAGAGAGAAAGAATGAGTTAATTTTTTTAGTATTCAGTGTTAACTGGAGTCCCAACATTACAGCCAGGGTTTACATCCCTGTGGAGCAATGTAACACTTTTTGTAAATCATGAATTTCTCTATTCTTGTTATGGTACATAGTGTTTCAGACAGGAAATAGAAATATGAAAAAATTGTGTGGAAGTCTTTGTTTTCTTTGACAAATGCAAAAGATAAGGACAATTTTTAAAAAATAGAATCTAGAAATCTAAATTACGCCACTGATACTATCATTTGAGTTGCTATGCACTGGGGAGTAAATCATGGGCCAGAATATGGTGGGTGTTTGTGCCACGAATTATCAGCAGTAACCTTATAATGCCATGTCATGCCATTACTTTCCATAAGACATCAAATGAATTAATGAGTTATTCTATAAACTATACAGTCCTCCTTTCACGTAAATTTCACAAAAGCAGACTAAAACTGTGTTTGCAATCTGTAGTATTGGGCTGAAAAGAGAATGAATTGGCTTAAAGATCAACTTGTGGCCACTTTAAAAGACTAATCCTGAAACTTTAATCAGTTCGTATAATATTCCATGCATGAAGAAAATTGATGTACTTGTACATTGTGTCTTGGTGAGTATTCTCTGGTCCTACTTTCCTTTGCGGTACCATTGAAAAAAGAAATGAGTGGATCTTTTAATGGAAATCAGGGCTGTTTCAGCTTTAGTAGAAGGGTGAAAGGTAAAGCTTTATTTCCAAGCGAGGCATTTAGGCTCACAATGAGAACAGAATTCCTTCTTTCTGTTCACCATCTGTATACACAGGCTGTGGCTTGGGTTGCCATTTACTGTCTGGAGAGAATGGCACTTCCCAGAAAGGATCAGAATTTGAGTCTGGAATTTTAACATTCGTAAGCCGTCCGTAAGCAAAGGTTGGGAGGAAATTGCCTGATGCTTATCGGTGTCCACTTTTTTGCCACTTCTTCCAAAAGTGTTTGGGCCAATATTTGACATCAGATGCTGTTGGAAGCCTCTAACCCATAAAATATTAAGTGGCTTATTACAATACACATTGATGTACTTGTCATTTGTTCAAACCAAATATGAGATGCAGGGTTTTTTTTCTCCCCCAAAAGTTATTTATTTATTTATTTTTTTGTCAGTCATTTATTTGTTGACCCTTACAGAAAAGTATAATTCTTTGGAATGGTATGCACCATTCTTGGGAAGTCATAAGGCAGTTTTCTAACAAACTGTAGAAATGATCCCTGAAAGTTTAGCCTTATAAGGCAGTTTTTTAGATGAAACTTCTGCTCTGAAATGGGAGGGTAGGGAAGCTAGGTATTGGTAAGTTATTTTACTTTATTTTATTAAAAATTTTTTAAAAAATATTTTTAAAATTTATTTATTCATGAAAGACACACACACACACACACACACACAGAGGCAGAGACACAGGCAGAGGGAGAAGCAGGCTCCATGCAGGAAGCCTGACATGGGACTCGATCCCCAGACTCCAGGATCACGCCTGGGCCAAAGGCAGGCGCTAAACTGCTGAGCCACCCAGGGATTCCTTGTAAGTTATTTTATAAGTGATAAAGCTGAGCACAGGATAGTTAATCAATGTCTTACCTGAATATCACATGTTAGAATTAGAACTCAAGTCTACTGCCTTCCATCTTGCCAGGAAGAGAAATTTAGAGCTACAGGATTACATACTATGCTACTTCTGACTAGATAAAGGTAAAAGCTTAACGTATTGACTTAGGAGGATCTTACCTAAAAGCACAATGTTTATAAGAGAGATAAAGAATTCTGAAAAAAAAAAGAATTCTGGTTTATTCTGGTAGGAGCTGATTATAATTCATTGATTCCTGGCTTGGGAATAATAAATAAGGAATAATTATGATTGTTTATCATTATTTCTTGATTCCAAGGTTGCTGTGGTTTGAACACTTTCATGAAATAATCTGCCCATCTCTTTAGAATTCACAGAGGCTGTGGGACCTTGAGTCTGGTCCAAGAGGCTGTGTGTGCTCAGCATGTGACAAAAATGATGAATGGAGATGCAGGTTCAAGGAAACAGAGGTCTTATTGGAATGACATCTGCTTCTCTTCTAGGCCAGACATGTCATACCAGGGATCAGTGAATCATGGTGGAAGAGGAATTCGACAGGCTTAAAAACATAACTTTTTTTCTGGTCTATTTGATTTTGAGCAGAAAACAAACAGAAACAAAAGTAATTGATTTTTCTATTTCCTATACTTTTTACATCCAAATTCATAAAGCCACATTAAATTAACTGCAAAAGTAAACAATTTTTTTTGGCTTTATAAGACTTTTGATTTAAGCCATGATTGCCCTTTTAAATTTATTCACTTATTAAGGTTCAACTTTGTGAAAGCAACATTTTACTTTTGCTTCTTATTTTCAAATTATTTCTTTGTCAATGATTTCTAATTCTCCATTCACACTGCTGGCCCCACTACTGTCTAAATAGACTCTCTAAGTTTCAAATTATATTAAATTTTCAAAATGTTAGCAGATTATCCTAGGTAGACTTCCAAATACTACCTCACATCTAGAAGAATCTTTTATTTCAATAAAGATCAACTGAATATTTATACTCAATGGATGGGCATTTAAAAACACTTTATATGGGACTTTGTGGGAGGGGCGTCTGGGTGGCCCAGTCAGTCATGTGACCTGACTCTTGGTTTCACCTAGTTTGTGATTTCTAGGTTGTGATCTTGGTGGGGGAGTGGGGTGTGGGATCCAGCTGCATATTGGGCTCCCACCTATTGTGGTGTCTGTTCCTCTTCTTCCCTCTCTGACCACACCCCCCCACTCATAAGTAGGCACAAACACATCTAAATAAATAAATAAAATCTTAAAAAAATTTTTTATAAGAGCTGTGGGTTCCTTACATCTTAAAAATGGATTTTAAGAGGTATTTTCAAACTCTTCAGTTGTGGAAGAGGCATTATATCTTGACTTTTCCACTTAATTTCTTGTGGCATTAAAGAAATGCTCTTTGTTGTGCAACCATTTTACAGTGGTTGGGAACTAATGCAAATGAAACAGATCTCTGCTTCTCTGGTCTAAGTAGTTTCATTTTCTCAGGCAATTTCAGAGCTTCTTTCTTTCTTAGAAAGAAAGAACCTACAGATGCAGTCTGTGAATGGTATATGCTGGATCAGGATTGGTATATGAGTGGAGAAAAAACATTTGTCAAGCTGTACAGCTAAGAATCATGGTATTTGTAACATCCCTGGCCTGGAGGCCCACATTCTTAACATAGCTGAGAAACCTAGGGTCTGGTCACACATCATATTTTTCACTGGTAGGATGCTTTCATTGCCCTAATTTTCATGAACTTAAAAAAAAAGTTGAAAGGAGCCTCAAAAGGCAGGGAAGCCAATTTCATAGGTCCATTAGGTCTCATAGCTACTGGCACTCTCCCCTATTGTTCATAGATTTCCTCAGCATTCTCTTTGGACTGAGCTCTTTCTTAGGATCCAAATAAAGTACTCACATATCTATCCTTGCTTCTCAGCCCTCTGGCAAAGACTAGGTACAGGCTGTTCTTCTCCCCTTACCATGTGTGTTACTTTGAAGACTAAGGTAGGCATATCTGTCATCTTTGTTGCCATTCATCAGAATAATTAAAAAAAAATAAAACATTTAGAAATGATTCAGACCAGTTCTAGTTTGCTTACTTGCTTAAGGTCAGACAGCCAGTCAAATGCCCGAGCAGGGTTCCTGGAACAGTTCTTTATGATGTCATAGTAAATGTCTTCATTAAGTCTTTAAGACTTGTTTTAGGTAAGTTGATATACTTTTCGAAATTATGAAAATGAGTACTGGGTTGCAAAAATTATACAATGGTCCTAGTGAATTGATGTCTAATGAGACTGCATGTAGTCTCTTCTTTTTTTTCATAGTTTGTAGGACTATGCCGATGTGACATGAAGAACAAATGTGTTCCAAGGAGGCATGGGGGGTCTTTTATTTTTAGGTTTATAAGCAGTGGAGAGAGAACCAGATGAATAATCCAAGATCTATTCTAATTCTGATTCTCTTAGTTGGTCAAGACTTAGAACTGAAATACACCCGGAGTTAGGAGTTAATTTACACTAGCCTTTCATCTAACTGATAAGGAAAATAAGCAGAATGATGATGTGGCTAATCCTATACATAGTTATAGGAGGAACAAGGAGTAGGATCTTGGTCTCCTGACTTCAACTCCTTTAGTATTTCTCCTACAGTAAACTGTTGTCAGAGTCATTCAGCCTCTCTAAGTCTCCATTTTTTCATCTGTGAAGTGTTGATTGTGGTATTTGTTCAACATTTAATAATAGGTTGTTGCAAAGAGTAACCTGTGATAAACAAGACAGTGAGATAGAAGATATATTAATAATTTAATGAAGGAGGAATTTAGTGGAATAGGAATTATGATTGAGGCATTACAAATTTAGGAGGTTGAAATAATCTTGATGGAAAGGAGCACTTTGCATAACTATTTGAAAAGATGCTTTCTGACATGGAATTTTGGGGTGAGGTTAAGAGAGAACAAATATGCCATGCTTTTATTTAGTTAAATTTATAAATTATTGTCTTGGGGGTAATCTTATCCATAAACTTATAATTACATAAAATAGCCCCTATCCCATATAATAGCTTTTTGATGCTGATCTATTAATGATATTTCTTTGATTTTTTTTCCCAAGCAGGAAAAAGTTAATTTAATGAACATCTTGGGTTGTCTTTGAGGTCTAATAACTTAATGCTTATCTAAGAATTTTAGTATTTTGCAGGCAAAATATTTAATGAGGACATAAAATTATTCATTTTTTTACCTGAATTCTAGATGAAATGATATGAAAGAAGGATGATTAATTTCATCATGTGGAGACTTTACTGGCTTTTACAAATTAAAGCCAAATACCCTTCATGAAATTCTTGGAGATGTGACAAACTGATTTATATTCCATTAATTTAACTCTATTTAGGCAGAATCGTGGACTTTTGTACTAAAACACAAAATTAATTAAATTGCCCAGTAGTATAATTACAGTTTCATCAACAGAGAAAACAACTTTGAGTGCCAGAGTTTTGAAATGTTAAACTGCATTTCAGTTTAATTTGGGTGCCCTGCCATCTTCTTCCCTTTAGAAATGTTAATGCAAATGCATGCACTGTCTCCCCCCCCCCCCCCCTGCTTATGACTTCAGCTTTGATTCCAGTGTGTTAGACCTGTCCACGGTGGGTCCTCAAGGCTTGAAGGAACTATGAGGTTGGGGAGACGAAAGCATCGAAATGGAGTGGAAAAGGTAAGGGAAATTTAAGGGGGAAAAAAGTAAGGATGTATAGTAGATATAAATCCCATTATGAAGTCTTTGTTTTTGTGAAGAGAATGACAGAAGGCAATCTAGAGCTAGATAGGCAATAAATATTTGTTGCATGAATGAATTCATGAATGAATGATACAGGGCAGGAGACCCCTTAAAAATGAAAGCAGCTATGAGTTATATAAAATATGGATGCTTAGGCAGACTGAGCTATGCCATGATGACCACAAAGTTTAATAAAATAAGTGGATTTCCTTAGGATTATGGTTGAGTTCGTGACATTTCTTGTTTTCATATTGGGTTCTCTGTTAGTTTTGTTCATATAAGTGAATAAAAAGCTTCCTTGCAAGTGAAAAGAACTTACTATTTTATTTACAAGTATAAGAAAGATATATCATTTTTTAACCAGGATAAGCTTTTGAGGTTGAACTTTTGTTAATTTTATCTGAAATTTATTATTTATCAATTTTATATCTCTGCTCTTTTTCGTTTGTCCTTCCGAATGGCCCCAGATCCCCCAAAGGAAGATGAAAGTAAAGAGGGGCTCTCTTTATATCTTTTCTTGTCCATCTAGTTGTTGTTTTATACTAGATTTCATTAAGAATCAATTTTTAGAAAACTAAGTGGCTGTGTACATACACATTTAGGTGTTTGAACATTGATAGTAAAATTGATTTCTCTTTGCATAATACTTTGCTTCAGAAGCAAACCTGAAGCAGATCTATTTCATTAGTAGTAGAATGGGATCAATGGGAAGGCTATCAGTGGGAAGGCTGACTTTCAAACCTTGCATTGCTTTGGATATGCCAGGCGCTGATCTTTCCAGATGAGTCGTAGCTTGGGGAAGGTAAGTCCACAAGGTTTTGAATAGTTTTTGCTTCTAACACTCAAGTTTTATGTCCCCTGGCATAATGGAAAGTGAAAGGTAAAACAGCATGAGCCTTGGGCCAGCCATGCTTGAGTTTGATTTTCAACACTCCTAATTATTGGCTGTCTGTCTTTGGCAGAATTATGTAACAACAGCCAGACCTCTGTTGCCACATCTGTAAATAGGGAGATCATACTAATCATCTCCCAGGACTTTGTGAAGAATAAATGAAATAATGTCTCTGAAAGTCTCTGGCATGCAATAGGGCTTTATTACATTTCTTCATCTCTGTTTCCTTTCCTTTTGGCTCTTTGTATCCAAAACTTTGCAATATTAGGTATTGCCAAATTCTTAGAAGTGAAATTGTTGGGATGCCTGGGTGGCTCAGTGGATGAATGTCTGCCTTTGGCTCAGGGCCTGATCCTGGGATCTTGGATGGCGTCCCGTGTCAGGCTCCCCATGGGGAGCCTTCTTCTCTCTCTACCTGTCTATGCCGCTCTCTCTCTCTGTCTCTCACGAATGAATAAATAAGTAAAAAAAAAAAAGAAGTGGAATTGTTAGGCTGAAAGACACGCAAAATTAAAATTATGCTAGATATTATCAAATTGCCCACCTGAAGTTTTGTCCCAAATTATATCTCCATCAACACAGCACACGTGAGCTATTTCTCACATCCCCACTGAGTTTTTGATCACCAGTGCTTTCATAGAAGAAATATAATAACATTTTGATCATTTGTACTTATTTAATTTTAAATGAATTTGAGTACCTTTCATGCGCTTAAAGCCATTTGTATTTCTTTTTCTGGGAACTGTTCATATCAGGTTAGTCCCTTAAGCTATTGAAACTTCATTTCCCTCATTTGTAAACTGAGGGTTCTGAGGACAGAGAATGCAATGGGGTTTTGCATAGCTCCTGACAGAAAATAGGCAATTAATAAATGTTAACTGTTATTGTTATTTTAGTATTTCTGCTACTGTGTATCAGCACCTTTTTTTCTGTCATTTGGATCTTTCTTTAGGATTCCAGATTTACATTTCTGTCTCTCACTTTGCTTTACCCCCTCTCTATGTCTTTATATTCATTGATAGAGCCTTTCCTACAGTCCTTAACTGTGAACTCTTGCCTCTTCAATCCATCCTCCTCACTGTTTTGGAAATTTTTCTTTCTAAAAACCAAGGGAGTTGTTCTGCATCTTCTTCAAATTATTTGATAGATGCCTGATGCCCACACGCTAACGTCCAGACTCCTAAGCCAGGCCTTCAAAGCACTTTGCAATTTCAGTCTTCCAGACTTTTAGCCCACTCTCCTAATTTTTTCCATGACCCCAGAGGCTTCCTGATATTTAACCATACAAATCCCCCTTTTCCCTATTCCCTGAATGTTCTCAAGCTGTTCCCTCCACACCTATCACTTGCTCATTGAAGCCTCACCCATATCTTAGATGCTATTCAGATTCCAGTCAGTTAATGGCATTCTTTCATGTTTGGGGCCAGAGCTCATCTTTTTATATGAAAACGGCACTTTGTACCTATGAAGCCTTTTGAAATCACATGACGTGTTTTAATGAGTCAAGCTGATCTGGAATTGAATCCCTGTTCCTTTAAGGTGACTTGGGAAAGTTACTGAGATTCAGTTTCTTCATTTATTAAGGTACAGGATTACAAAAATGAAATGATGATTGTCAAAAAGCTTAGTAGAGTGAGAGGCACGTAGTAGATCTGTAGTGCATGCAGTTTGCTTTGCTTATCCTTGAAAAATATCCTTGACAGCTCACCTGGAAGTTTACTGACAATTCATATAGCGAGTGTATTGCTCACTGGGTTGGCACCATTTATGACCTAGGATCCATATGCACATGCTCTGAAGGGCCTTAAAGTTAGCCTAAGTAGTGTAGAGTTTGGATTTTTGATGTTTTTTGAGGAAGGGAGGGGTATAACCAGAGTGTACTTTGGAAAATTGATCTGGCAGTGTGATATAGACCATATGGAAGAGAAGGTGACATGGAGCCCAGTTAAGAGGGGGGTAGGTATAGATACTAGAACTGTGGAGTCTGGGACAGGGGAAGAAGCTCTAAGTAGGAATAGCAGCACTTATTATAGAAAGGACAAAAGGAAAAGATATAGCACAGGGGGTCTTCCCAAAGTCTAAAAAAAAACCCCTTTTCAATTGCATGAGGAAGTCTTGGTTTGATGGAAAAGCATGAGTGAAATCCAATTAAAATATCCAGAAGATTAAAATGACATCCTTACAGAAACACTTGGTTTACCTTTAGAATTTCTGCCAGAGCCCCCTTTCAATGTGATCTCCATAAAGAATGTAGAATACTGGCGTTTCCTACTTGCTCTTCTCTGTTCAGGTGACATTGGGAATTGTGCCTCCTGGAGTATTAAGTACTATGAAAGGTCTTTCACCCCTGAAAGGCTTCCTTTTAGGTCATGGTCTAGCTCAGCCTGGGTTGAGCTGGGAAGGCTTGTATGTAGGATGCCTGCAGTGCCCCTGACAAGTAGATAGATGAGCTCTCATTTCCCGTATTGTGCTATTAGATTCCAGAGCCAGTGTAGCGCAGGATACCGGGAAAGTATTGCAAAGCAGGGGGCATTGTCACAGTCCCTTTCCAGCTGTTGGCTGTTAGCAGCAACATCCATTCTGCTGCTGACACCCCGCTCTCCCCAGCGGCACTTATGCTTAGGAATTATTTAAACCACTTAAAGACAGTAGAATATTTAAAAGTCAAAATGCCTGCTTTCTAATTATTCCCTAGACCTCACTTAGCAATAGCTGGCTTCATGTCACACATTGTGACTCTCCTGGGGACTTCAGCAGCCCCCTGAGCAGAAGTGATGGCATTGACATGCTATTAACAAAACTAGAGACTGCTCTGCCCCAAGCCTTGCAGGGGAAGGCGAGAGGCCCTTCCCCCTTCCCAATTCAATCCAGTTTGTAATCCTGTGGACAGGGCAACTTCAATGGGCTGTTCTTAGGTATTTAGAGGGAATCTTGAGGCTATTCCTTGGTTTGCTTTAATTCACTCAGGTCATTTCTCATGAAATGATCTGTGAAAAATGGGAAGTAGTGAAAAGGGGATTTGGTACTGTTGGCCTCTCTTGACCTTCCCTGACTTTCGTTAACATATTCAAAAGTGGTGACAAAATACAAAAGAATTAATGAGTTATAGGAAATCAGGACTAGGACCATCATATTGTCAGGAAGTTTGTTGAATGGGCTTTTGAATTTACTTTGTTAAATCTTGAAAATGGCATTAAGCAGCTAATGGGGTTGATATATTAAATACAACCCTAGTCTGTACACAAAATGGACACTAGCTAATCAGTGATTTGGTACATCAATTGATATGGGAAAGATGAGCTCTTTTTATTAGGTCAGCGGAACCAGTGATGTATGGAGGTACTAAAATGAAGGAACAGATTAGGCTGCTCTTTGCAATTTTAATTATGAATTTTTATGAACAGAAAAATGTAGACATCTTTGACTGGGAGAATAAAGGTGTCTGCAACGTTTGCTGGAGTTCTGATCTATTCATGTTCCATTTTTCTTTAGTCTTACATCTAGATAAAGATTTGAAGGGGCATTATAAATTTACATATTCTTAGTTTTTAATATATTTTTAAGGAAGATGAGGTGTGAAAAATCCTTTTATCTGATTTCCTCTGATATTACTCATATTACCCATTTAAAAAAAAAAAGAAAAGAAAAAGAATTTTAGATCCAGAAAAAATTTAGGAGATGCTGAGTTCTAGTCTTTTGTTCCCTAGTCCTGAAAAGTCACTTTTCTTTCCATTTGTTTCTCCTGGTAATGTGCATGGGAGGTGGCGAAAGGTAGTGGTGAAATGAGCCCAGCACCTGGAATCATTAGGGCTTATGCAAATAATAGGCTTTGCCACTTGCTAATTCTGTAACCTGGGACCCTTTCCTTAATCTTTTCTGGATGATAGTAGTTTCTATATCTATAAAATGGAGACAGTAACACCCCTAGGGCTATTTTGAGGGTGGATAATAGAAATGAGAGAAATATAAAATATTTAGCACACTGCCTGATATTTATTGTTGAGTGAATATTTTTTATTATTTGGGTTTGAGTCCTGCAAAATCCTCCTCTTCTAGATACCTTTTTTCTATATGGAAGTCTGTGACTGCTCTGGGCCTTTTCTAGTATGGCCAGCTCAAATCTGGTTTGAAAGGTCAATGTATTTTATAGGACTATGAAAGGGTATTACTAGCTAAATACTGCTAAATGAGGAATCATAGAAGTATCAGGTGATAAGGCCTCTTCTAGAATCTCCTTAAGGCCATATCATGCACGTTTGCATATAGTTGGCATATGATTTACAGATGCTTCCTATCTGTTCTGAGATATGTTCAAATTAGACTTTTATTATGGCTCCCCTCAGGACACTAATTTCCTGAGTTTCCCTAATCTTGTGGAGTTTCTTATGTCTTACACTCTTTATGTTGTTAATTTTCTAAAAGCATGAGCCTGAGACAGTAGATATATAAACTAAATGAGGGGTACTGTAGGGGATTGGCATAAACCTTTGCCAAGGCATTTTAGCCTATGTATGAAAATGTGTTTTCAGTCTAGCATCTTGATTAAAAAAAATATTTATTTGAGGGGGGTGCACAGAGGGAGAGGGAGAACAGACTCCCCGCTGAGCAGAGAGCCCTATGTGGGCCTCCATCCCTGGACCCTGAGATCATGACCTGAGCTGAAGGCCGATGGTTAACCCACTGAGCCACCCAGACACCCCTGGTCTAGCATCGTTAGGTCATGTTAGAACATCTTGGAACTTCACTGGTATCAGGTTGTATTCAGGACCAGTTAGATAATAGGGTGAACAGTAACAAGATAACCACTCTCAGTTTAGAACTTTTTGATTTAAAGTGAATAATCATGAATAGAAATTTTCTTGGAAGAAAGGAGTTGCTGGATATTCTGCCTATTTCTTTTTCCTAGAAATTTATTACCAACACTGCTGTTTATTTTGAGGCCAATTCCCAGTTTTTTGGGCATCTTGTGCTATCAGTGTTATGGATTGCACTCTATAGAGATGTCTGTAATTTGTATGAAGTTAATTAATAAAGTTTATTGAGCAATTAGTTGGGAAATAAATTGTACAAAACAAGAAAAGAGAAAATAAATTGTGATCTGTGCATACTCTGTTTAAATGAAACAGAAAAAAATAAGTAAGGAAAGTGTTTGGACCATATTTTAATAAGCTTTCCCCCAAATTTCTAAAACAGATATATCAGATTATAGGAAAAATGATAAATATAAATCCTTCTAGAATGAAATACATAGGATGATGTATGAAATCAAACGTAGAGGTTGACTAAAGCATTAAAAATAAAGTCAGACAAATGAATTAGCAAATGGTTAAGAATAATCTTATCTTCCGCAGTTTCTTCTAAAATGGGTATGTAGATGAATTTAGAGAACTTGAAGAGGACTTCAAACCAGTTCAAAAATTTAAAGCCTATTTGCATTTTATTTTTGCAAGTCTCTTTTCTGAAAATACTGACCATTAGGTAAAAGCCATGTTTGCTACAATCTGCATTTATTTTCATGTATCTCATTTTATCTATGAGATTTAATCTTTGAATAGAAAACGTGCTGTTTTTTTTTGGTTTTGAACTTGTGTTGTATAACCTAAGATCTGTCACATGTCCTACCACTCTGTTTTTCACCATTACTCCCTATGGATCAGGGAACTATGGCCTACAATGCTTCCCTACACGTAACGTTGTGCACTTGGAACCACTGTTGTGTACCACAGAAGCCTCTCCGATAACACTGGACTTAGAAAGGTCAGAGCTTTGGGTTATGCATCTGTGTTGTTTCTGTTGATCTGTTGAAGATACTTCTTCATTTATTTGGAAGTTTTTCCCTGGTAGTTACAGCATCTTGATAATTTCAGTTCTTAGCTTTGAGCTAAGTTAGTGTAGTATAAAAATTGTGTTAGTGTAAAAAAATTATCTGAAATAAAATTCTGGAAAGGTAGTTTCATCAAGGAAGATTTCCTTCTATTTATGAAAATACATGTAAGGCAGTTAATCAAGTTTTAAAGATTGTTACATTTATCTGTGGTTTATTTGTTTTGTTTTTAAAAGATTTTGTTTATTTATTCATGAGAGACACTGAGAGAAAGGCTGAGACATAGGCAGAAGGAGAAGTAGGCTCCCCATGGGGAGCTTGATACAGGACTCCATCCCAGGATCCCATGACCTGAGCCAAAGGCAGACCCTCAACCACTGAGCCCCCCAGGTGCCTCTATCTGTGGTTTTAAGGCTATTTCTCTTTCATGATATTGACATAATAATCTTGTTTTTAAATAAATGCTTATGTTGAAGTGCTTATTTTTTTAATTCATAAACTCAAAGTTTACCTAAAAGTAAATATTTAAGTCACAACTATCTTTAAGATAGAGAAAAAAGAAATATTAAAATGTAGAAAAATCATGTCATTTTCCTTACAGTTTCATATCATACAAAGAAAAAAGTGAATACATTAAAAATTTTTTCAAAGTACTTGTGTGAACTTTTGAGATACTGCAATATCTGGAATTTTAAGACTTGGACTTCTTTAGATTTGCACAATGAATTTATCTAGACCTTGAAAATGACTTCTCTTATAGTGACCCATAGACTGTCCATGATAATAGTCATATGAACATAAATATAACCTTTATTTGTCAATACATTTTTATTGAGTACTTAATCAGGTGCCAGACATGATGTTGGGTTGATTTAGCTCTAGCTTAGGAACTCTTGGTTCTGTGAGAACAATCATGTAGGACTTAATGATACAGAGGAACAAATATGTCTTTGTGCTCTCATCTGTTTATTTATTTTTCTGAGTCCTGTTTCCTCCATTAATAACTCTCTTTTCCCTTTCTTTTTCATGAAACTACTGGTATTTTTCAAAGTATGGTCACAGGAAAGAATCAGAGTCAGATAATTTTACATCACACATCTTATCTTAAATAAGTTACATCTTATTTTGAATAAGTTAACTATGAATAAGTAGAAGAGGTTCACTATGAAAGCTCCCAGAGACTTTTAAACTTCAATCTAATTGCAGATGGTAATGTACACTATATTGAGGTTAAAATACACACCATTACTATTATTGTTAAGGGTAGATGTGTATAGCATGAACTTTAGGTTAGGTATTATGGTGAGCATTTTGTATACATTATTTCTACTCTATGTAACAATCTTTGTGACATGTCATTATTATTACTCTAAGTGTACATGAGGAAACTGAACTTCTGTGATGTTGGGCTTGCTCAAGTCTCTGTGGCTTGTGGTTGGAAGAACTGATTGCATCGGAGTTCTGATGTTTCCAAAGCCCAAGCCCCTCTCACTCTACTACTTGGCCTCTGAATATATCTTTTTTTTTTTTTAAGATTTTGTTTATTTATTCATGAGACACACACACACACACACACACAGAGGCAGAGACACAGGCAGAGGGAGAAGCAGACTCCTGGCAAGGGAGCCTGATGCAAGACTTCATCCCAGGACCCCAGGATCATGCCCTGAGCCGAAGGCAGGTGCTCAACCACTGAGCTACCCAGGGGTCCCTCTGAATATATCTTATTGTTGAAAATATTAGAGAATGTGAATTGTATGTCTTGTTTATATAGTAAAATTTCTTGTGTTACAGAAGTCCAACTCAGGTGAAGTCAAATGATTGAAAGTACTTTTGGGTTGAGTTTAGTTTAAGAATCCAGAGTTGGTCATATGTCAACCTACCAGGCTTACAGAAAAGACTCTATTTGTAATTTATGCTCGCATTGCCAGAAGAATCATGTAGAGAACTACATTGAGCATTAAGATGGTTAAAATGTAGATTCCAATTGTTTCATACATATATAAGTGATATTAGTACACATCATCTAAGAATAAGAGGGATTTTAGAGAGTTGGAATTTCTGATACATGGTTAAGAGTAACAGATGATCATTCTTAACAATTCCTGGGTCTGGAAATGATTTTCCTATAAAGGGAAACATTTCACTTTATTCAAGATGTGCTGTTTTTAAAATTCTCAGAGAATGCATATTTTGTTTAAAGTTGAATCACTTCTGAAATTTAGACCATTTAAGGTCAACTTCGGCTTTACTGAGAAAAATGCAGAGTAGGAATAGAGATGGATCTCAGGGAGGGAAACCTGGTGTCTGGCCAGGTCAGTAGATAAGGGGCAGAATGTACTGGAAGTTAATGAGGGGTGAGGACAAAATGAACACCCAAGTTTAAGATCCTTGTTTAGGCGTTTCAGTCTTGTTTTCACATGGATTTTTATACGCTCTTTATCAAGTCCTTTCAAATGTCCTGTAATAACCACGAACACCTTGTTACAAGGTGCTACTTTTGTATATTTTCAAGGCCAATGATTGTGAGCTCTGCTCTTTCCCACCAGCTGTGCCTCTGGTATGATGAAAAATGACTTTTTAAATAAAAAAATATGGAAATGGCAGGATGGTCTGGACATGAAATTGGGTCTTACAAAATTCTGGGGTGCAGAAAGATAACTGGAGGTTAGGTCAAGGTCAGGAAAGGAAGTAACTACCTGGAACTTCTTGGGTTTCTTTTTGGACAGTTAGGCAGTGGGCAGATACAAAATGATGGTATTTGGGCTTCTGGGGGGTTTGTATCTGAAAATTAGAGCTACTTCAGCAGGCCTGGTTTAATCCAAATTGGATTCGAAAAACTTGTGTGGAACTGCCAAGCTTAGCATCTCAGAATTAAAGAGAACAAGCAATGGGACATGGTCATCTTTGAATTTCACTTTTTAAGATGGATATCAGGTCAGGGAGGCAGTATGCTACAATTAAGATTGCATTTAAGGGAATTTATAAGTAGAATGAACCTTCACTTTGTGAGAAAGGATTGTGAAGAGTAAAATTTCTGGGTCAGGCATATCATTAACATAAAAGATATATTCTCATAGACCTGGTCTTTGTTTAGAAGAGGGATAAAGGGACAGATGATTGAAAAGGATGACTATTAAAAGTCACAATATCTCAGTTTTGCTACTTAGGGTTGGAGCTGCTGAGTGAGCGATTGCTTTGGAAAGAGATTGTATATACAATAGGAGTGACTTCTCTTAGGAAATAACTTTGTTGCTTACTACAGAAAAGATCTTGACTTAGCATGGAACATTAGTAGGATGGATTTGTCCATGGCCTTCAACTAACTGGAGAAAACACTTTTTAACTTTTTAAATTCTCGATCTATTTTTTTTGTTGTTCCCTGGAGAATAGAGACCTTTACAGTGGTTTCCTCTTCTCATGAAAATATTAGTGCCCTATTACTCTTTCATATTCTTCATTATTAACATATTTCACAGGTGTTACTTTGTTAGAAGATATAGACTAGCATTTTTATCTTTTTAAAAAATATTTAGTATTATTTTTTTAGAGGGGGCGGGGCAGAGGAGAGAGAGAAAGAGAATTCTAAGGAGGCTCCATGCCCAGTGAGGAGCCCAACATGGGGCTTAATCTCATGACTCTGAGATTATGACCTGAGCTGATATCGAGAGTTGGATGCTTAAACTGAGCCATCCAGGTGCCCCTGGACTAGAATTCTTATTTCATATTCAACATATCAAATCACAAAAGGATATGTAGAGTATAATCTCATGATAAATGGTACTTACCATAATGTTAACACTGACATTTTTTCCTGAGAGAGGAATTATAGGTAATTTTTATTTATTTATGTTCTGCTAACCTACAGTGTGGCCATAAAAACTGAAAATGTAAATAATAGTATTTTACCATGTTTACAGTGTCATAACAATAAGCCATTTAATAATAATTGTATTCCGAACTCGGTGGCTGCCCTAATCATGTCTTGTTATTTCTATGGGCAATGTGTCCTCTTTGTACTGAGAAGAAAGAAAAATAAGTTAATATATTTGTAGTCACATTGAAATTGCACTAATTTGTAATAATTTTGCTTTGACATGTATAAAAACTCTGCTTCTGTTTGACATTGTGCAAGTCATTTAAGCACTTGGGGACTGTTTCCTCATCTGTTTATAATAAGGGACTGCATTAAATGATCTCTAAGGTCCTTCTAAAATTGTGTGATTTTGCGAGTGAATATTTTTCAAAGTACTTTCATATTCATGATTTCATTTGATTCCCAGAATGCCCAGTGAGGGAGATAAGATCAATGCTATTTTACAAACGAGGGGCTGTATCACAGAGGGGTTGGGCGCTTTGTCCAAAGTCACCCTGAATCAATATCCAGCCTGTGTGAAGACTGTGGCTGTCCTTTGGATCCACATTTCTGTCACTGGGCTGCCTGCCTTTTTACCTCCAGTTCTTTCAGACACTCTGGCTTCTGGAAATGTTATAGATGCCATCCTCCTGGGTGGGCCCAGCTGGCTGGTAGGAAGAGACTCTGGCTAGGACACCAAGAGTGTCCCTATGGCAAGGGAGGAGATAGAATAAATCACCAGGCCAAGGAAGAGGAGTCACTGATTGCAAATCATCCCTCTCAGCCTAATAATGAGTGAAACTAGGTTATGGAGGAAACCTGCTCATTGGCCACAGCAGATTTCCATTTGCCTAATGGAGGCAGAAAGCTTGAATACAAGGATCTGGACTACAGGATGGAAACTTATGTGTGGTATAGTACTTGGTCCCAGCTTTCCAACAGGCTTCTAGAAGTTTAGAAAAACCGTTACTGCTCTGATGCTACGGTTTCCCTGTAGTTCAACAGCAGAGCCAATCTACCTTCTCATTGAGACATCACCTTGTGGATCTCACATATAAAGGGTTGATTATTAGTGCTATGTGCTGCCCTCCAATTCCAGAAGCAGAGAAAGATCTAGATGGGGCCAAGAGCCACTCTTCCAGTTATGGTGTTTAGACATGACATAACTGATGCTCCTTTCCCCCTTTTTTCCTATCACTGTACCTGGAGTTTTCAGGGAACAAATTTTGGATTAATTCTTCGGTGTGGGAAAATGGTCACTGTCATGTACTTAGAACTGTAACTGCTCTAGCAGTGCAGCTATTCCCGACCAGGGCTTGAAAATCATTGACTCAAGCAGGCTGCATCGTCTAAGTTAGTTGTTCCAATGCATTACACCCAAGCTGTGTTATCCATCATAAATGTACAAGAAAGCCTTTTTCCCACTGCTATTGATTTTTGCATGGTGAGTATTTGTCTGCACTCCTGACAGGATGACAGTTGGCTGACATTGCTAAGCTAAAATGTCCTTTTACACCTCTTGTAGTCTAAAACTGGCATGGGGGTGGTAAGATTCAGATTAAAACCCACTTAAATAATTGCTCTCTTACTGGCTTTCCCCCCATATCACTTATTATTATACTGTACTGTCAGTTCCAGCATCTTGTGTCCCTCCACTAAACTTTAGTCCTATTTTTTTTCAGTGTTTCTTCTTATGCTGTGTTTTCTGTATAAATAAGGTTATATTCTCATTTACTAGATTCTGAAGTCATTCTGAGGCAGTAGACAGTGACTTGAGGTAGGTATTAAAGTGTCAAACTTTTCTAGGAGAGGAGGCAAGTTGCCAAACCCCAGCAATGATAGACCTTCTATTTAGTTAACTTTTTAGTCCAATTAGACTCGTCTAGATGAATCTACCCCAAAAGAACGGACATTTTCAGCTCGGGCCGGATGTCATTTCCCGTTTATAGGCTACTCAGATTTCATTTTCCACTTGAACTGCTGTAGGTATCCTGAGCTCCCTTCAAACTACCCAGGGGCTTGATGAATAGCTGGACTCACCAGTGAGTGGACAGCTCATTAGCCAATCTGTGAGGGCCTGCTGTGACTATCTGGAATCAAGAAGCTGGGTTTCTAATGGCGGATGGCCAATTAACAGCAGAAAGTACCCTCATGAATTTTAACTGTTGCCTTGTCAGAAGGCTGAGTTCGTTGTTCTTTTTCATGGTGTTTACTTGCCTTATGATAATTGGGAACATGGGAGGACTTGGTGGAATTAAGAACTAGGTGAGCGAAGACAGTTCTAGGGGTCGTGATGATTGTTATGAGTGCTTTGCATTATTTTTTCTTTCTCTTCAATTGGTATAATTTTCATCACAAGTTTCCATCAAATGGGTGTTGGGAGGAAGGATACAGAAAAAGTAGTAGCAGCATCACTTTCAATTTTATTAATTATTATTATTATTGCATTAATTGCACAAATTATGAAAATATAGAGAAGCCTAGGAAAGAAGAAAATCTCTCATAATCCCATCACACAAAGTAACTCATGCTAGCATTTTTTTCTACATCCTCCTGTCTCTAGGCCTTTGTCTCTATATTCATCTATTTCTCACATGCATCTAATATAACACATACACGAGTACCCTAACTCTATATGTTTAGACATATTTACAAAGATGAATAGATACTCTGCAAACTGTTTCCAAACCTTCAGTTATAGTTGATTGTTAAATTGCGACCATCTCCCTCATATCATTACATGTATTAGGAGCCATGATTTCAGTAGTTGCCTGGTAGCTCACAGAGTTTTATTCAACCCAGCTTTAAACATTTTCCTTTTTCCATCTACTTTACTCATCCAAGTCCATACATTTCCATTTTTCTTTTTTCCAACCTCACTTTCATGCACCTCTCTTTAGCTTTAGGACATTATCTGCCTGCCACTGGCTTTTTCCTCTCTCTTAGCTGGAGTTCAAGATGAATGCATCATGAAGCTGCGGCCGCCCTAGTTCTTCCATGAACCTTCTCCTAAGGTGAGCAGAATACATGGAACTGAAGCCTGAGTATAAGGAGAGAAGCAGGTGTGAGAGAAGGGATGTCCCTAGCGAGGTCCTGGTGCTGGCCACTACCTCTACCGATGGGGGGCCAACCTTGGTTGTTTTCTTGCATAGTTTTCCTGCAGTGTGCTACTCTTTTGCTTTTGCTTCCACCTTTCTTGACTCCTTCTTCAGAAATCCTTAAATGTCAGCTGTTTAAATCTTGGGACGAGAGCTCTAGGATATGAAGCCTGATTTCCATTCTGACATGTCCACCACAAACTCCATTTAAGCTCTTCTGCTTGGTCTTTTCAGGGTGATTCTGAGGGACTTTGTGCTTCCTTCATTGTTCCTTTTCATGAGAGTCTTTTTGTTCCATAACCAGACTATAAAGTTGTACCACTTAGCTCTGGTATAAAAGTAATGGATCATTTGGGAAGATTTGGGGTTATGTATATGAGGGCAAATGTAGACATGATTTATGATTATATCATAATTAAAGAAACCCAGGGGGACGCCTGGGTGGCTCAGCAGTTGAGCGTCTGCCTTTGGCCCAGGGCATGATCCTGGAGACCTGGGATTGAGTCCCACATTGCCTCCCTGCATGGAGCCTGCTTCTCCCTCTGCCTGTGTCTCTGCCTCTCTCTCTGTGTCTCTCATGAATAAATAAAATCTTAAAAAAAAAAAAGAAACCCAGGGATTGGAGAGCCTCTTTAAGAAAGCAGTGGCCAAACTGAAAAGCCACCTCGACCAAAAAAGAGCCCATTGTGAATCACATGAAGCCAGCTGCTTTCATATGCCTCTCTTTACTGCCTATAGCATGGTAATCAGGAATGAATATAAGAGAAATTTTAGT
This sequence comes from Nyctereutes procyonoides, assembly GCF_905146905.1. NCBI lineage: Eukaryota > Metazoa > Chordata > Mammalia > Carnivora > Canidae > Nyctereutes > Nyctereutes procyonoides. Next base: position 119,416 of record NW_026575162.1, read on the forward strand.
GTTCAAAGTGTTTCTTTTTAAGACTTAGTCACAGTAAAATATTATCTCAAACAGGGTTCTAGATTCTAGAATCCTTATCTCTGTTTCTCTTCCAGTTAATAGCGATGTCCCCCACCCCTGCCCAACCTTTCTAGTTGCCTCTCACTTTGCTAACAGGCAGTGTTTTTGTTTGTTTGTTTTTAGGGCAATGGAAGTGGGGGTGAGTCTGAAATGATGCTAACATTATGCCATTGATCTTGAAAATAGTTTAAATTCTTCTGCAGCAGGTTTCTTAATTCTCTGTCTGAAATATTTTGTTTTTTTTTTTTTAAAGATTTTATTTATTTATTCATGAGAACACACAGAGAGGAGAGAGAGAGGCAGAGACACAGGCAGAGGGAGAAGCAGGCTCCATGCACCGGGAGCCTGACGTGGGACTCGATCCCGGGTCTCCAGGATCGCGCCCTGGGCCAAAGGCAGGCGCCAAACCGCTGCGCCACCCAGGGATCCCTCTGTCTGAAATATTTTGTATTCCCTTCTCCCATTATATATGTATTTAAAAGAAGTTCATGAAAGAAGTTCATGACTATGGCACTTGCTCTTAGCTGCCCTTTGAGTGATATTAATGAGGGTGAGAAAGTCCCAGTTATTTTCTCTATCAGCTAATCATCCTCTTCTCTGAAGTACTTGACGTACTTTAAATTTTTTTTGAATTTTATTTAAATTCCACTTAACATACAGGTGTGGAATTTCTTGATTCAGAACTTACATATGACACCCAATGCTCACCCTTCTTAACACCCATCACCCATTTAACCTATTTCCCCATCCACCCCCCCCCCCCTGGTAACCCTTAGTTTGTTCTCTACAGATGAGAGTCTGTTTTCTGGTTTGCCTCTCTCCTCCAGATCCCACTACGTTCATATGTTCTGTTTCTTAAATTCCATACAGGAGTGGAATCACAAAAATCCACAAAATCAGGGATCCCTGGGTGGCGCAGCGGTTTGGCGCTTGCCTTTGGCCCAGGGCACGATCCTGGAGACCCGGAATCAAATCCCACGTCGGGCTCCCGGTGCATGGAGCCTGCTTCTCTCTCTGCCTGTGTCTCTGCCTCTCTCTCTCTCTCTCTCTGTGACTATCATAAATAAATTTAAAAAAATCCACAAAATCATATGATATTTATCTTTCTCTGACTGACTTATTTCACTTAGCAATATATTTTCTAGCTCTATCCATGTTGTTGCATATGGCAAGATTTCATTCATTTTTATGGTTGAGTTAATATTCCATTGTTTCATTTCATTCTTTATCCATTCATCAGTCAGTGGACATTTGGGCTGTTTCCATAATTTGGCAATTGCAGTTAATGCTGTTATAAACATTGGGGTTCATGTATCCCTTTGAATCAGTAAAAAAACAAAATTTACTATCCTTTCAGGCCTAGGTTTGTGTCTTTATGTTCCCAGCACAGATATACTGTTGGCTGTCTCCTTACAGAACCCTCTTACCTAATCATTTCTTATCTGATATCAGACTAAATTCATTTTCTTCCCTTTCTAACACTATTCAAATATTCACTCGTTTCCTTTTTCCTCAAGACTTCCAAATTCACATTTGGTATTAGTAGTGTTATTAACAATTTTTGTGTTTAGTTATTTTTAAACGATATTTTTATACTGAAGTTCCTGACATCCTTAAATGCCACTCTATGTATGCTTTCCCTTAATAAAGATAATAAATTTTACATTTTAAATCTAACAACAGTGTAGAACTATTCCTAGAGCTGATTTCTGGAGCAGGTTACAAATGTCTTCCCTCCCTATGCTCACCCCTCATTTATTTCAAATGGATAGTTGGCTGGGGATTTTAGCTAAAGGAGGATATCTAAGTTCAAATATGGTCACATTTTTTTTGTGAGACTTGGGGCTTGTCTGTATGTCACATACTACCTCAAAATGCATTGTGCATGTATAGTTTGGGAGAGTGAGCAGATTAGGAATTCCTTCTTTTCTTCTTGGCTCTAGAATGGAGACAACAGTCTGAGATATAACTCTAAGGAGGCACTCCCCTGGAAGATGACCTGGGATGGCAAACTCCTACAGTTCTCATTAGTAATAAAAAAAAAATAGAAAATTCTGATTGGCCCAAAGAATGGTATATTTCTCTGCTTTGTGTTTACTTATCTTTTCTTGGTTTTTAATAGTTATGTTGCTGGAGTGCAAGTGACTGATGGTTATAAGTTATCACTTTAGCTGAATGAATATGTATTTCCTTGAGGCGAGAATGGCTGGGGAAACAGTAGTAATTCTCTTTCCTTCTTACCTTTTTGCGTAGATACACATATTAATGTCCTATAGGACAGAGTGAGCTATACAGTTAAAAAAAGGGATATGCAAATATACCTAATTTTATCACATCTTTAATGAGCCTCTTAATATAATTCTACATTTAATGGCATATTAGTGCTTGAGTTAGACCAATGTTTTTTTTTTTTTTGAGTTTAAACTGTATAGCATGATGGCTTGATTTACATATATTGTGAAACGATTACCATAATAGGTTTCGTTAACATCTCTCATCTCATATAGATATAATAAAAAGAAAAAACATTTTCTCCTTGTATGCAAACTCTTAGGTTCTACTCTCTTAACATCTTTCCTATATATCATGAAGCAGTGTAAGCTATTGTCCTTAATGTTATACATGACATCTCTAGTACTTATTTATCTTGTAACTGGAAGCTTGTACCTTTTGATCACCTTCTTCCATTTTCCCTTCCTCCCAGTCCCCACCTCTGGTAATCACAAATCTAACCTCTTTTTCTATGAGTTTGGCAGTGTTTTTTTTTTGTTTTGTTTTTTGTTATTGTTTTTGTTTTGTTTTGATTCTACATGTGAGTGAGATCATATAGTATTTGTCCTTCTCTGACTTATTTCATTTATCATAATGCCTTCAGGGTCATCTATGTTGTTGCAAATGGTAGGACTTTCTTGCTTTTTTTTTTTTAAAGATGTATTTATTTATTTGAGAGAGAGAATATGTTCAGGGTGGAGAGGGGCAGAGTGAGAGGGAAACAGAATCTCTAGCAGGCTCCTCACTGAGTGAGGAGTCCAATATGGGGCTTGATCCCAAGACACTGAGATGATGACCTCTGATTAAATGAAGAATCTGATGCTTGACTAACCCTGGTGTCCCTTCCTTTTTTCTTTATGGCTGAATAATATTCCATTGTACATATACATCCCATCCTTTTCCGTTCATTGATTGATGGACAATTATGTTGTTTCCATGTCTTGGGTATTGTAAATGATGCTATTATGAACATAGAGGTGCAGATACCTTTTTTGAGTTAGTGTTTTTGTTTCCTTCATATATATTCCCATAAATGGAATTATTAGATTATATGGTAATTTTATTTTAAATTTTTTAAGGAACCTCCATACTATTTTCCATAGTGACTATATCAATTTACAATCCTACCAGCAGTGCAGAAGGGTTCCCTTTTCTTCATATCCACCCTAGCATTTGTTATTTCTTGTCTTTTTGATGATGGCCATTCTATCATCATGAGGTGATACCTCATTGTGGGTTTAATTTGCATTTTCTTGGTGACTTGTAATCTTGAGTATCTTTTCATGTACCTGTTGGCCTTTTATGGCTCTTCTTTGGAAAAGTGTCTATTTAGATTCTTTGCCAATTTCTTAATTGTGTTATTGGTTTTGTGTTATTGAGTTCTATGAATTCTTTATATGTTTTGGTATCAACCCATTATCAGATACATAGGCCAGTGATTCTTTTTTCTTTTTAAGATTTTATTTATTTATTCATGAGACACACACACACACACACAGAGGGAGAGAGAGAGAGGCAGAGATACAGGCAGAGATACATAGGCCAGTGATTCTTTTTTCTTTTTAAGATTTTATTTATTTATTCATGAGACACACACACACTCACACACACAGAGGGAGAGAGAGAGAGGCAGAGATACAGGCAGAGGGAGAAGCTCCATGCAGGGAGCCCGATGTGGGAATTGATCCCAGGACTCCAGGATCACGCCCTGGGCTGAAGGCAGGGACTAAACCCCTGAGCCACCCAGGGATCCCCTAGGCCAGTGATTCTTAATAGGAGTCACCTTTTTCTGCAGAGGTGTTGATGGGAGGATGGCTATGTCAAAATAATGTGGAGAACTGTTTGACGTGCTGTCTTAAGGACACATGTTTACTGAGCTGAAAAATCATCACTGACTAGTTAGCCTATTGTCTGTTGCTGTTTCATCCATTATATATGTTGCGGTAGAAGAAGGTTGAGGATCACAGAAGTAGGTTTTCTTCAAAGACTTCATTATAATTACCTATTTGATTTTTTGACTCCCCTATTACATTGTAAATCTATAATGGCCTAGACAATGTCTGTTCCATTAATCATTCAGTTTATTAATCATTAATTATCTTACTAAAAATTTGACCTATTGCACATATGTTAGAGTTAACTCACTAGATATTTATTAAATGAATAAAAGAATGAATGCATGGTGATTGGGGAAACACTGTAGATGGATATTTCTCTGAGGTTTAAGTTGGATTGTTTAGTCAGGCATAGCTTGCATAAACACTTGCAAAAATTTACCACTTTTCCTACCCCCTCCAAAAAAAAATCTACCAGAAAAATATAGTTAAAAAGAATAAAAACTGTAATGTATTATTTAAAAATAAGCTAAAGGTTAAGAAAATGGCTCAATACATGGATCAATCAAAGCAAAATAAAAAATACTTAGAAATGAGGGAATGTAATTTAGGAAAGAATCAGAAACAAAAGAAAAATCAGTTCAGAAATGAAGACTTAACTAGAATAAACAAAAATGAATCAACACAACAGAGACTTCCTTAAAAGAAATGTAAAATGAAAAGGAGGGAAATTTTAATGGTTAAAAGGAAATGAAGGAAAGAAGTAAAGAAGTGTTGAAGAAAGAAGATCCAACATGAGTAGAATAGGAATCTCTGAAGAATTAAACCAAGGGAACAGACCAGAATAAATTCTAGAAACTATAATTCAAGGAAGTTTTCCTGAAATTCAAAAAGGATTTGAAACTACATATTGGAAGATGTACCTGAGAATATCAATCCAAAATGAATAATGCCAAGACATATTCCAGTAAAATTTGGTGAATAAAATTGCTTGAACATCTTTACAAAACAGAAAGAGACTTATAAGGGAAATAAAATTAGATCATCATACTTTTCTTTTACAGCGATGCTTCATGTCAGAAGAAAATGGAGTAACATATCTAATAAATTCAAAGAAAGGAAAATGTGAGCTGAAGATCTTTATAGGTAGAAAAATTGGATTTTAAGTATAAAGAGCACAGGCTTTGATTAACATATAGTGACCCAAAGAGTATGATTCTGAGGAATGATCTTGAGAATGAACTTCAGGCAATGAAAATAACTGATGGACATTGCTGTGAGGACATGATGAGTATTCAAGATATAGTTACTTATAAAACTAAGGCTAACTGAGGGCCAGAAGGGAGCAAGTATTTATGAAATAGTATGCTATAAAGTGTAGATAAAGGCTAACTATAAACATGGGAACACAAATGCAGAAAGCATATGCAAATAGACATTTCAAAACTGTTCTCATTAATTATATTGGTGGTAATAGTATTAGTATTGGTATTCTGAGACACTTATTCTCCTAATAAGGGAAAAAATACATGAGTAATTATGTAATATTCTATCACCCCATGTGTCTTTAAGAATTATAGTTTTTGGTGTGGAATGTAGTATTGAAAGAGTTGAATAAAAAGCCCTATGTTCTTGAATTGCAGATATCAATATGAACCTATGAAACACTGCATATGTATAAATGTATGTATGTGTATCCATTTCTTATCTCTGTCTATTAGAGAGGCCCAGAAACAAAAAGCAACCCAGGGGGCAAATGTACATCTAACATCCAGATTGTGGTGGTTCTGAAATAATATTTAAATAATATTAAAATAAACTGGGACTTGGAGAATTAGGTAATTTTAAGTCTGGGGCAAGAAATGTATAAGATTAATTTGGCACATCGTGTCATACCATATCAAAGACTACTGGGTCATGTCAAAAAAACTCAGGAACCAACTTAATAGCTTCCCATTGGGACAATTTAAGCTTCAAAAGAAATAATAATTGCAATTGAATGAAAGTCTATAAATTATGCTTAAAATTACAAGTACATAATTGTATTTAAAAAAACCTAGCTACTTTCAGAAGATCCTAGAGAACCACTTGATTTTCTTGAAAATAGATAAGCAGAGGGAAATAATCAAACATTTATCCTGCCTTTCCAACATGAAACACTGGGAAACCAAATAGTTGATGAGCATTTATTTATAAACTATTTTAACTAATAAATGGAAGATAATGGGTAAAATTTCATTATCACCATTTTGCAAACCACAAATGAATTACTGGGTTTATGTATTAAGGCTCAACAGCTGCTAACAGTAAAAAAGATAATCAGACATTAAGTGCTTTTTGATGAAAGACCACACTAATTAGAATCTTTGCAAAGGATTGGAATCCAAACCTGGTCAAGGTTCTGGATCCAGCTGCCAATTTTCAGGAAATATGCAGGGCAGAGGGACATGTTGAACTGTACCATGTCCATCAGCAATATCTGGACTCTGAGAAATTGCAGGTTAAATGCCCAGATCCTTGAATAAATAAATTAAAAGGCAAAGAAAAGGATAGTTGAGAAACTTGTACATTAAAAGAGAGTTAAAAAATGTATCACGTTTAATAAAATGGGCAAGGCTAAAATATGAGGTCTAAGAATGTGCACTTAAGTAAAAAAATCATAAAAAGTGATTCCTATAAAAATTAGGATAGTGGTAACTTTTGGGAGGCGGACAGTTTGAGATATGGATGCTACACATAGATGGAGTACCTTAGGTGGCTGGCAGAGGTCTATATTTTGACTTAAGTGGTGGTTGCAGGATATCTGTGTTGTAATAACTCATTAAACTACATATGTTTTTGTGGTTTTCTGTAAAAAGTTTAGAAAAAAGAAAATAAGATTGCATGGGATTTTTGTTTCCTCTTCTAAGTAAATTCTGTGATTCTTCCTCTGCTAATCTATGTGGTCTGAGATCTTATTAATGGCTAAAGTCCAGAGACTCTTAAAGTAGAGGACAAATCCATCTTTACATGAGAGTATACCCAATGCTCCAGAGAGTTGACATGGTTCAAAACAGACATAATTTCCTTTTGAAATCCAGCATTTTTCTGCATTTTATGTTCCTCCAGGGAAAACACCGTGACTTTATATGCTTGTTGTCATCGGTAAGAATTTCTAACACTGGGATGCCAGGGAACTGGGCAATAAATCTCAGTGGACTAAACCACTGCCCTAAGTGGCTTACTCATGCCTTAGTACTCCCTGAATAGCCGATAACAATGACTGCAAGCTGTACTTTCCAGAAGCTAGAGTTGATCTTTATTTAATCTATCTATCCATTGTGTGAAGGTGGCCACCTGGGAATTGTAAGAAGAAAAATGAGTCACCAAGACTTATACATTGTGGAAGGCAAACTCTCCTTTTCCCACAAGCAGTCCTAGAAATTAAATCTTGTTTTCCTTAGTGATTCACTAAGTGTTTGCAATCATGGTCTACACATTTAGTCATTGTCAAGATGGATGTTTCTAAAGGAATTATTTTTTTCATTTCATGGTGAGATTCTTTTTATCTTCAAGACACTTCAATTACTGATAGAAACTGGACATGAAAGGCTCAGGTAGTGAGGTTTCATTTGTACATTGGTGCTCAGGGATGAGGCTCCCATATGTACTGGGTTGTTTCTAATGTCTGAGGAGCCACAGCAGCCCCTTTTGTGGACATTGATTATGATTTCTGAAACTCCATTCAGGGTCTACCTTTTCAGTTAATATAAAAAAAAAAAAGAAAAGAAATACCCTGGGATGATTATACCAGTCAACACTTTTCTTCCTTCTTTGCAGAACTCATATAGAATAAACTGCTTCATAGATAATGCCAGGGGAACTAGAGAGGGCTGCAGGCACATTTTTGCATTAGGTCATGGAGCAGATATTAGAGAGGCATTTGCAAAGGTGCAATTTATCCAGCAATAGTGATCACGTAGATATAGAAACATCTTGAGAGAGAAAAAAAACTTCTGAAAGGACATTTGGTGGTACTGGGAAGGATTTTTTAATCTGAGTGTTTAGGAGTATTGAGGAATGAAATAAATATTAAATTGAACAGAGGTCAGAGGTGAAATAGTGAGTTCATATTCATTGTTTTTGGGTTTGTTTGTAACTTAGAGACATTTTATTGGGAGGAGGTTATCATTCAGGGGAAACAGTGCCCTGTATATGGTTGAAAGAAGAATAACTTCTTCCACCATAAACATGCTTTATCTAGGTCTAATAACTAGTTTCTGAAATGAATCATGATGGCTTCCATTTCAGGGCCCCTCTGAAGTTTTTGTGTCATCCAAACTCTGCTGCGGAAAGACTGAGCAGGACCTAGTACCCTCATTGACAGCTTCGTTTTGGCCTGGACCTAATGCACATGGAGTTCTGTTGACTTTTTGCGGAACTCCCTGTAAGACTGGCTTGGGAGGCCCTGAGCATCTGGCCAATGTAGCAGAATCCGTGGGCTGGGACTCTGCAGAAGCTTTGGCCCAACAGAGTGAAACTGCTGAACTTCAGCTTTTTTGCCAGTTTGCTTCACTTTAAAGAGCAGCCTCAGCTTGAACAGCTGGGGCTAAATTACAGGGGAGAGTGTTTCCGTGAGCTTCGCTGGCTTTCCCAAATGAGTGTGTGAAATCTGGCCCCTGTCAGCAGTGCCCAAACACAGCCATCTGATTGTGCCTCAGTGAAATGAGGGTGGTTTCATTTCCCTTTTTAAAGTCCATTTCCCACACAATCAAACCTCCTCTAGTCAGGCCCACTTACTTCTGTTTTTAGCAGGGAGCTGTTTAGGCAAGGACAATATCTGGAAGCACTTATTTTTCATATGACTTTGGGGTCTTTACGTCCTTTCTGGGCTTTCCAAGCCTAACCTGGTAGATAATGCGACTTAAAAGGAGAGCTAGATCAGGATTTAAGGCTTAGTATTCTAGCCTTTTTCTCTCTTTTGAACCTTTGGCATCTTAAATCAAGGATAGTGATGACTTGACATGTGTGACTCCATTTCTTCCTTCCTGTGCCCTTCTGGTGCCCAAAAGGCTGACATTGATCATGATCATGGGCTCCTTTCTACTAAGTTAATACACAACCTCAGAATACCTGTTATTATGTCCAATCAGTGAGTTAGCTTATGTGTTGCATCCTTTTTCCTGTTCTTGGTAAGAGGTGCTTGTGTGACAGTGGAGTGGCCCAAGAGATTGGCAAGCTGGTCTTGCCCCAGTATTGTAATGAATGGAGTATTGGATAGGATGGTTAGAACTATGTGCTTGTCTCAGCTCCTCTACTTACCAGTTAACTACATTTTATCTCTTTGAAACTTAGTTTTCCTTATTAGAATAATGGACTATCCACTTTGGATGCTTTGCAGTTTGTTATAAATATGCAGGAATAAACTGAACGGATATGGATGCCTTTGCAAACTGCCTACTGTGAAACTCATATAAGCTGTTAACAACATAGTGTATTGAAATTTCTGCTACCCTATTTCCTTGACTTACAGGAACTTTTAGATGCTAGGTACTTTAAGTAAATACCTAAAATTCTCAGTATTAATACTGCTGTGAAAGAAGCACTAGACTGGGATTTGGCATGTCTGAGTTTTTGTTTAAATCTTGTAACTAATTGTTTATGACATTTTGGGTGTTTGGGATCTACATCCATAGCTGTAAAATTACAGGGTTGAAGAAGATGAGTGCGTGTTAAGCATTCTTTTTAGTACCTGAAATCACATTTACTAATAAAATCGTATCAAACCCTGATATATAACTGGGATACTTAAGAGGAGCTATTCTAAATTGTATGGGAGTAGGGTCTCCAGAGGCCTACCTATGTGACCTTTTGTGCAAGCATCCTAGAGGCACCCTTCTGGAACTTTAGAATCCCCTGGAACACAGTTTAAAAACCACTAGCCCAGCTGTTCTTCAAGATCCATTCAGTCTTTGATATTCTATAATTCTAACTGAACAAAGAAAATTTATCTCTCAACTTTTATTTCTTTCTTCCTTTCTTTTTTTAAAGAAGTAGACTATAGAGGACTTCAGAAATATCTCTTACAGTCTATGGGGTTGTCTTTTCCATGGAGCCATCTGTTTCATTAAACCTAGAATCCTCCATACTCTCTCTTCAGGTACACAGAAATTTGTTCAGTGTCATGTATGTGCTAAGCATGATATTGTTTGGGGTATCTTTGGGCCAGAGTTACAAAGGTCACTAACACACAGCTCTGCCTCAAGGATCTCATATTACAAGAGTTGTTTTCAAACTGTGCTCAGCAAATGGAGCTTCTTATGTTGGAATTTACATATCAGGATTTTCTTAGGTTTTTAGTGGTTGGTAAAAGAAAATAGTTTGGTTTTTGTACCTGAAATATTTGGTCTGCTTTATTTGTTGCAGCTTGTCTTGGTCTACAACATCACAGAGGATGATGCCAATGCCTATGACTCAAAGATCAGTGATAGAAGCTGTCAAGGAATAGGTTTGGGGCTTGTGCATGAACTCCAAAACCATTTCTTTTTAACAAAGTGAGAAAAAATTAGAGGTTTTAAAAATACATTTTTAACATTTTAGCAATTAAAGCAATAATGAAATGAAATTAGCTCTCCCCTTTGTTAAACTATATACAACATAACCACCTCATACGTTGCTCCAGGCTTATTTATCTTGATCTTCATTAAACTAAGCTTCATCAAAAATGAGAAAAGCTTCAATAAACTGTCAATTTTGGGATCAGTAAAGGAAACCTGGCATATGTACATTTAATTTTCTCTTTTTCTTCAATAAAAAATACTGGTCTTTTTTCTTTTAGGAAAAATATTGTATCATTTTGTAATAGGCCTTTTTTTTACCTTTAGATTACATTCCAAATGTAATAAAATTCCAACAATGATCTTTAATCTATGTCATTTCATACTATGCTTAGATATAGAGACCACCACTTAAGCAATCTGCAAAATACGTAAGCTTCTGACCAAAGGGAGAAAGACAAGGTAGGTAATCATGAACATGAAGCACACTTGTTAGACTAGTCCCAAAATTGAAGGGAAACTAAATTAGAACTTGTCAACTCATCCTCCAGAGCATTCTGTTCATTAAGATCCCAGAAGTTTCTTAGAAAGAAACTTTCAATTTCTCATTATGTCCCTTTGCTCCACTGAAGGATGACACAAAGAACTACCCTATTTTTCTCTAGGTACCATGAGATTCAGTTCTCTATCAGGAGTTAGGTGGGGGGTAGATATGGGATCTAGAGATATGTAGTATTTTGGTGGAAAGGGGGTCTTAAAAGACTTAACTTTCCATTTGATAAACTTATTTTTCCTGTTTTAAATATAGTATTAAAAGGGAAACCTTTTTCAACTTCAGGATAATACATTTCAAAGGATTCATCAGAGATAGTGTATAAGAGGCAATTAACTGCAGATCATTTTTCTGAAGAGAACATTTTGGAATCAGGTATTGATTAGGACCCTCTGTGAAAATGAGAGGAAGCCAGGGTTGATAAGCTCAAATCAATGCCATAAAAACAAGAACAGTAGCTTCCAGAACCATTTATAGGTTAAACATTATTGGTATTTATCTGGCATTGGCACTTGTTGTAAAGATCAGTTTCAACCTACTTGTTTTTCCCTTTCCAACCTGACTAGCTAGGATAAAATCTTAGAAAAATAGTTGCTTCTTATATTAAAAAAAACACTTATATTATGGTATTTGAGATGCCCCCAGAAACATCACATCTTTCCCTACCTATGTTTGAACCAACTGAGAGGTGTCCGGAAGATAAATTCAAAATATTTCTGTTTCCGATGAAACTGATTTTGGAAAGCATGGCTTTTATCTGCTTGCAAGTGGATTTCCTCATTCTAAAGGCAGAATTAGGGAGAATTGCCATCAGCCACAGGCAGTAAAATGGTATTGTGTGACTCCTAACATAACACATGGAAGACCAGAGCAAAATGTGTGCTTCTTTAAGGAAGAGAAATGGAGGAAGGAGAGCCTAGGCTGAGTGCTCCTATTTCACCTTCCAAACTCATCTGTTGGATGAAGTTGCTCCTTCTGCAGGAGTAGAGAAAGGCTGCTCTGTTTTGCTGGTAGAGTCTCTTACTTGGAAGAAATCATCTGGAAAGGAAGGAACATTTAAGACTGCACTCTCCCAGGGACTCAGCTGTGTGAACTCAGAGAATTTGTTAATTTTCCTAAATCTTTGTTTTCTCACCTGTGAGACAGACATGATAGAGACCTACCTCTTTTCTTAATTGATTGAGATGATACATGTGTGCTAAACTGGATCTAGGCCCCGATTTCCTCTCCAAACTCATTGTGTGCTCTTCCACTTTTATTCTCAATGTTTGGCTCTATAATCTTTCAGTCCCAAAACACATCAGGCTCTTTGTTTGCTCAGGAGTTTTGATATGCAATTATCTGTACCTGGACAGGCCTTCCCATTTTTCTTGATCTGGTTAATTCCTACTTCGGTTCTCAGCTTGAATATGAGTTCTTTAGTTAAGCTTTTCCTGACCTCCTCATTATCTAAATTACTTGCATTTTATTATTTCTCATTCATAGACCTTATGATTTAAAATTTAAATTTGTTTATTTAAATGATTATTTAATGTCTGTTTTCCCTATCTGCATATTATGCTTATGAGAATAGGGACTGTGTTTATCTTGCTTGCTGTTGTATACTGAGAGCCTTGCAGAGTATCTGACATATAATAGTTGCTCAATAAATATTTGTTGAATGAATGTGTTGACTAGCATGTAGTGTGTGTCCCATCAATACCAGTTTCTTTTTCTTTCTTTCTTTCTTTCTTTCTTTCTTTCTTTCTTTCTTTCTTTCTTTCTTTCTTTCTTTCTTTTTTTTTCTTTCTTTTCTTTCCCTTCCTTCCTTCCTTCCTTCCTTCCTTCCTTCCTTCCTTCCTTCCTTCCTTCCTTCCTTCCTTCCTTCCTTCCTTCCTTCCTTCCTTCCTTCTTTTTTTCTTCAAAATTAAGCTTACTGGTGAGTAGAATGGTAGACCCATCACTGATTAGCTTCTTTTTGTCCTTTTACCTTATAACTACCTCCACAAGTAGAGTGATAATTATGAGTTGGTACCGTAATTTCTACCATCACTGTGGAAGACTTGAGTTTCCTGAAATGTAAATCTTTTAACTTTACTTACCACCTTGTCCTGAAATAAGTAATTCTACCCAAAATAGGAAGTCTTAGAAAGTAAAATTATGGAATTCACTTAATTAGGATAATTTTTCCATCTAGGGTGAGATGTGGGATGTTGAGACAGTGTGGGGCAATGGAGAGGGCTCATGGTTTAATATTAGAAGATGTAGTTCTGAGTCCTCTTCCAAAACTCACTCATATGAATAGGTTATTTAAATTCTCCAAATCTTAATTTCCCCAACTCTAGAATACTGAAGGTCACTTGAAATGACATATGTTAAAAAAAATACAGGGGCACCTGGGTGGCATAGTAGGGTGAGCTTCTGACTCTTGGTTTTGACACAGGTCATGATCTTTGGGTCATGAGATTGAACCCTGAGTTGGGCTCTGGCTCTGCTCTCTGTGTGGAATCTGCTTGAGATTCTCTCTCCCTTCCCCTCTGCCCTTCTTGCTCATGCTTTCTCCCTTTCTTCAAGCAATCAATCAATGAATCAATCAATCTTAAAAAAATACAAAGGGATATTACAAGGCTTATAAGGATCATCAGTTGTAGCTTGGTGGGACTAGGTACTTATCAGGCCCTGCCTGATAAGTTTCCCTGTTTCGGGAAACTTTTTTACCCATCATTTTGTCTCATATAGTTCCAGTTCTTATTTTGCTTAATGTTAATAAAAATATTTGACTTATAAAACTCATGAAGATACTGCATAGAATCTGCTTATAGTAGGTACTTCCTTTCCTTTTCTACCATACCATACTGTGCTATTTTATAAATACAATATTACAGACTAAATATTTACGTACTACCATAATGTGATCTATCCATTTATAAATCACATATCAATGGTTGAATTGGAAGGATTTCTTTGCATCTCAGTAGCTTTGCTGGATGCTATTTTGATCTGATGTCTAGTTCAGGGTGATTTAATTAAGCTGAATTCCACCTTAATCCTCTGAACCTGAATCCTATTGCATCCTCATTGGTAAAGCCAGAGATGCACAGCCTTGCCTCGAGAGGCAGGTTCCTTCTGGGTTGCTTAATGACTTAATCTTGCTCATTGGAACACCTTTCTCAAGGTAAGCTTCTGATTTGGACATACAAATTTCATAATTTTCCAAGGGACATACTTAACTACTTTTCTATTAATAAAAAGGGCTTCTGGGGCGCCTGGGTAGCTCAGTTAGTTAAGCGTCTGCCTTTGGCTCACGTCATGATCTCCCAATGTGGGCTCCCTGCTCAGCGATGAGCCTGCTTCTCCCTCTGCCTGCTGCCTGCTGCTCTACCTGCTTATGCATACTCTCTCTCTCTCTCTCTGTCAATAAATAAATAAAATCTTTAAAAAAATAAAAATAAATAAAAGGTATTCTATGAATGTTACCTAGAGAAAAATTAACCAAATCACTCTTGCAGTACTTTAGATTAAGACTAAATGAAAAAAAAATGGAGAGAAACTAAATCCATGAACAGTATTTGGATTAGCACAGAAATTGTCCTCATATATATGCAGGCTGTTTTCCCAACACACTTAACTCACCAATTGCAACTTTGTAATCGAACTTTCTATTTGGTATTTCATAGAAACAGCCCTTTATTTCCTTCTCATTCGGCCTTGTATGAGTGAGGGAATGTGGAAGTGATGATTCATTTTGTGTAGTACTAGACTTCACAACCAGGGAGATCTTTGCTTCCTGTGAAGCACATCAGTTCCAACATTTGTGGTAACATTTTGACTAGCACTATTTACTAGTATAGAAATCTGTGTTAAAAAATGTGAGAATTGCTGTTTTCTCTGTAAGATGTCAATAGTTTTATAATGGCAATAAATATTTAAGGGAGGAAGGAGGCACGGTGTTTAACTTATTCTAAGGCTTGACATCCCAAGCTATATAATTTAATCACAACAGCCCCACCCTCCAGTTCTTTAATATTTTACCAAATACATTTCATGAATAAATATTAGCCAAGCACTTCTGGAGTTTGTGATTAAATATTAACAGGGTTATTTTTGCAAAATGCAGAGGAACGTTTCACAGGATTGTGTCTATGAATGTAAATAGATCTACAGATATTTTGATGGAAGCTTAGAGTTTCTTTTAGTGACACCTACTTTGGATATTACTTATTATTAAAAAAATTTTTGGCTAACATACACCACTGGCCTCCTCCTCAATGTATCTTATGATTTGTTACCATCTACAAGCATGATTTTAGCAGGACAATGAATAATAAAAAAAATTGTAATTTATCCTAATAAGTTTGAATGGGAATCCACTTGGTTTGGACATTTCCAGCCAGGCATGATTTATCCCCATTCTTGGCTGTGAAATAGTGTGGATCTTCTTAACTGAGTCCCTGACAGATGGTTTCAGTGTTTTCAGGACTCCATTTCCAATCATTTTGCCCATATTGCAAAATTGGCCTTGAAACAGGGTAAAGAGTTGTTATGCTGCATTAACATCCCTTCAGAATTGCTTGCTGTGAAGGGCATGAAGAAATGAAGGAAATCAAGAGAGCACTGCCTGAAAAATATGCTTCTGGAAGTTAGAAGTGTTAGTGACATATTGATGGTCCCAGATTACATCACAATCTCCATTTAATTTTGATTGTAAATCCCAAAGACACATTAAATGCAATAATAAAAACACAAATATTCAGTTAATGTGGCTCATAAGCCATTCTGATGGCATCCATAATGTGGCAAGCTAGAAAGAACTCTAGTTTAGGCTGGCTTCCTGTCGTCTTAAATCCTGCTGATAGGTACCACCACTGACTATTAGATGAACAGAGATTCTCATAGTACTGTTCAAGCCTTGCCACCAGCTCATAATGGAAGTGCTCAAATATCTACATTCATTTTCCAGGAAACATGAATTGATCACATTCAGCATGCCAAATTTTCATTTTCTTTTGCAGCTTCAGCTGACTGACTTCTTCATATAAAGTGCTGTTCTTTTCTTTTTGTCGCCTTTTAGTTTATGATCAAAATCAATGAGGACTGAAGCTTTCCACAGCCATCTATAAAATGCAATTACTGTATACAACACACAGTAAAACTCCTGTGGTGTATATGTTGAGACATAATTTATGCCACTTACCTCCAGAGAGGTATCGATCTTTTTTCTGTGAATGTTTTACAAAAGGGTCTCTTGAGTGCAAGTGCAAGGAAATATGTGGCTATTGGGGCTGATCTATAATTTGATTAATAATGACCAATCTCTTGAACTTGACTCGTCACTACACTTTTATTGTGATCTGACCTTTGTGTTTTAGATTTTTTCTTTTGCCATTCTTTTCAGAAGCATAGTTATTCCATTTTGACGTGCTAATCGTATTACTTGCCTTATCCATGATGTAGCTCTCATCGAATTTGTCAGCATTATAGGGGAATGGATACTAAATTTGGAATTGGAATACTAAATTAGTTTGTCTTCTGACAGCCACCGAGTAGTGTTTACCTTGGGCACACCGCTTACTCCCTGAGTCTCAGTTTTATCCTGTGTAAAATGGAACTAATAATCCACTTTAAGGGACATTGTTTTCTGAGGATCAAATAAGATATTTAATTTGCTTATTCAACAAATATTTACCACTGAGACATTTTGACAGGCTTTGGGAAACATGACGATGCATAAGACAGACATGGAGCTTAATCAACTCGTATGTAAATAAATTTCATATACTTGGATATGTCACACCTATGGAAGGTGGCATCATCATCATTATTGTTATATTGTTGTCATGCCTGAGAGTGGAAAGCAAAATAATGCTGATGCTGTTCCTGACAGTCGGTCCCATTGGTGGAGGGAGCAGTTAGAGCTAATGACATGGAAATTGTTCTGAAACTGCACAATGAGCCTTCTTAATGCTCCAAGGTTTAGCGTTTACCAGTTCATCCCCTTAAGTTTGGCTGGAAACTCTATTTATTGATTATTTCCCTTGTATCCCAAGTGCCCTAAGTAAAAAAGACAGAAAGAAAAAGAAGGAAAGGTCTTTTCTTTATACTCTTCTAAAATATAATTTATCAGAGTCAATGGGCATGGGAAATAATTTTCAATGAATAAAACTCCCTATTTCAACCATGACTCTTCAGGATCTTATCTTGGGTCACTATGTGATAGATAATCCACCATTGTCTGAACTGTCTTTGTGAGGCAGGGCAAATTTGTCAGGAAGGGGTTGTAGCTCTTTGAACTGCAAGATTTTAGTCATGCCTAGGGTCATATAATGGTATTTTTTCTGTCTCCAAATAATGTGGGGACAATAGTTAGCTTACTTGGAGGATGTCTCCTCCTGAGCATTCTGTGCTAACCATGGAAGGAAGCATATTTTAAATTACTTGCAATTTTAACCTGATAGTTCTGCCTATTTCAACAATGCTAGATGAAAGGTAGGGTTCAAACCCAGTACTTTGCTGATGTGAAAAATAGCAGCAATTTAGTAAATGATAAATGATCAGACTGCCTTGTGCTTTGACTTTGCTTACTGCTGTTCCTAGAACCTTCTATTCTTCTGGAATATTTATCTGTACCATGTGAAGAAAGAACATTTTGTCCTGATAGAATGAGGGAACAGTTCAAGCTAATTTACCTTGAGCAGGAATCTGGAGAGTAGTATAAACTTCATTGTTATATGACTACAATATATTTTCCCACCTTGACCTGGAGTAAGTGTCCACTTTTGGGATTAGAGGAAAATTAATTGCCTATTTTCTGTTCATGGAGGTCAGCAACATAATAAAATGCTCATATATATGCAATCAGAAAGATTATATGGTCAAGGAAACTTTCTAGAGAGGTCAAGGTCTACTTTTTGGCTTAGGAAAAAAGTTCTGGAAGAAGCCAAGTCACATGAGAGCCTCATGTGTACAGTCATGTGAACTCTCTCTCTCTCTCTCTCAAGTTGAGAGAATTTTCTGCAAGTCTGAGGCATCAAGAGTAATATGGGGATAGTGCTGGATAAGAGCCATAGAATGGGATGTTTTATCTCAATTTTGTTTGCTCATATAAGAGTGAGAATACAAAAGTAAAATGAAGGAAAATATAGGCAGCAGTTAGTTGATTTTTAAAACTATTTTTCTATTTGGGAGGGCCATACTTATAAATCCTGGCTTTTTTACTGTGATCAATTATCAGAGGCCGTAGCTGTGAATCACATGGTTAGCAGGCTCACAAGGGATACATGTTGGCACACTTTGTTTTCTCATTCCTTCTTGAATTGTTATAGCAGAATAAAATGTTTAGGCAGATAAGTATAATTTCTTTAGGTAGATATTTATTTCTGCAAAGAGGAGAGGAACTAATATTTCTTGAATGCATAGAATGTGTTACGCTTGTGATAAGCACTATTATGTATATTATTGAATTTTTTCTCTCTTCATATCAAATTGTGAGGTAAGTAGTATTTTTTAATTTTACTGCTGATGGAGCTAGGATTTAAACTTACTCGTTGTGTAACCTTATTTGACACCTGTGAGCCTTCCTTTATTATTTGTTAAATGTTAGCTAATAATACCTTTTTCATAGATGTTTAATGATATAATATGTATAGAGTGAAGGTCACTAAGGATTTCAGAAAATGAATTCTTTAATATATTTTTTGGGGTCGCCTGGGTGGCTCAGTGGTTTAGCGCCTGCCTTCGGCCCAGGGCATCATCCTGGGGACTCGGGATCGAGTCCCACGTTGGGCTCCTTGCATGAAGCCTGCTTCTCCCTCTGCCTGTGTCTCTTCCTCTCTCTGTGTCTCTCATGAATAAATAAAATCTTTAAAAATATATATATATATTTTACTATTATAACAAGTGTATTTCCTCATCAAATACCTTGACAATACAAACAAACCGCAGTCAATCATCTGAATGGTTTATTTTTGTGAAGTGCCAACCAACTGGTTCAATCAAGTTGTTAGAATTATCTTTATCTTAAATTGCTGAATTAAATGTTCTTGTTCTAGACATTTATGATTTCATGGGTGAATGCACAAATGAGATGTAACTGATTTAGGGGTTCAGCTTTTATGGACATGTGATAATACTCCACAGTGGTGAGAACATAATCTTCTGAGTCAGAAAGTCTTGCTCAAATCCCAAAGCTCTATTATCTATCTATCTATCTATCTATCTATCTATCTATCTATCTATCTATCTATCTATCTATCATCTATCTATTTATCTATCCTCTATCTCGAGCTTGATTTTAATATATTTATTTTAAGAAATTGGTTCACATGATTGTGGGGACTTGCAAGTCTGGGAGTTGTAGGGTAGGCCAGCAGGCTGGAAATTCCTGAAAAATTTCATGTTGTAGTCTTGAGCTCTGAGGCAGTTTTAAGGCAGAATTCCTTCCTTCTCAGGAAACCCTAATCTTTCTCTAAGGCCTTCAACTGATTAGATGAGGGTTACTGCATGATGAGGGTGATCTGCTTTACTCAGAGTCTACTGATTTAAATGTTTGTCATATCAAAAAATATCTCCACAGCAACAGTTTGAGATTGATGTTTAAACAGATGGACATCTTTGCCTAGCCAAATTGACATTTAAAATTAACTAGGACACCTATGATTTAATGGATGAGAAATTCCAAAGCTGGTTTTATATAGGTCAGTTTCATAGAGGAAATGATCAAGAACCACTTTTTGAAACCTTTTTTTGCACCCTGAAAATTTGAAAGGGCCTGGTGAGAAGGAAGAGGAGTCAAGATTTGTGAAGAGATGTAATTGAAGAGAGGCATAGTGCATTGTGGATCTGTACTTGCCTTGCCTTACTACAGGGAATAGGGATGCATATTACTTCCTTTGCCTCAAGCTTTGTGAGGGAGATTTCTATAAGACTGCTTGGAGACCAAATGTGTTCCTTGTAGTTGGGAGTATATCTAGAGGATACATGAGAATGGCAAAGTGTCCTGTGGCATAGAAGTAGCTGCCATGCCATTGCTGTGTATTCCTGGAATTTGCTATGTGGTAGCATTTCCAATGAACCACAGGAGAGAGAGCTAATGTCATGGGTCTCCAACAGGGCCTCCTGAAGGGACAGAGGGACCCTGTGGCAAGAACCAAGAGGGTGAACATTAGATTTCTAGGGACTGAGGAAGGAGTAGATGGCAGCTAGTTAGAATAGAGATATAGCACATAACTTGCAACACTGAGATTCTCAATCCACTTAAGCACCTACTGGAGATGAGATTCAATTTCAAACTGCCTGAGTGAGAATGTGTGAAGGCTGTTACAACACTACCAGTTCATGTAAGGTCTTTACTCTTTATCTTTCTTTCTTTTACCTCTAAAGATCCTCTCCACCAAGCACAGAGGAGCTGGTATACTTGGGGAATAGAAAGCAGAGGAATCAGAAGCCAGTTGGGACTCTTTATCCCTCTTTCCTACTCTGCTGTCTGCCAGCCTGAGAAAGCCTGAATATAAAGAAGGGAGGAGTTTTAACATTAAGTTCAGAGTTTTGACTAATAGCATAAACTGGACATTACACTTTCTGAATTGAGATTATGTGTATAATTATGTTCATAATTTAGAGTATTTGCAATTTAGAACACAACTGTGAGCATGAATGCTTTGGGATCTGCTCACGTTTTCATCTGGGGTTAGTGGAAGACAGAAGAGAATTCTGTCTTGAGTACTTGAAAAATGGTTCTCAGAGTGCTCCCCAGACCATTCATATTAGTGTTGTCTGGGAACATATTAGATATGCAACACTACAAAGATACAGATGCAGTGAAAAACCGAGATACCTGCACCCCGATGTTTATAGCAGCAATGTCCACAATAGCCAAACTGTGGAATGAGCCTCAGTGTCCATCAAAAGATGAATGGATAAAGAAGCTGTGGTCTATGTATACAATGGAATATTACTCAGCCATTAGAAACGACGAATACCCACCATTTGCTTCAATGGAACTGGAGGGTATTAAGCTGAGTGAAGTAAGTCAATCGGAGAAGGACAAACATTATATGGTTTCATTTATTCGGGGCATATAAAAATTAGTGAAAGGGATCATAGGGGAAAGGAGAAAAAATGAGTGGGACAAATCAAAGAGGGTGATAGAACATGAGAGACTCCTAACTCTGGGGAATGAACAAGGGGTAGTGGAAGGGGAGGTGGGCGAAAGGAAGGGGTGACTAGGTGACGGGCACTGAGGGAGGCACTTAACGGGGTGAGCACTGGGTATTATACTGTATATTGGCAAATCGAACTTCAATAAAAAAATATACAAAAAAAATGCAACACCTCCTCCCCGCCCTTGACCTCCTGACTCAGAAACTTAAGCAATCTCAAGCCCTTTAGGTGATTATTATTCATGCTAAGCCTTGAGAACACTTGTCCTACAGCAATGTCTGCCAGTGGCATATACACAAAAAAATGGGTAATAGCCTCCTACCACACTCAGAAATATCTCTTTAATGATCCCAGCCTTTCATAATAAATATAAAAGAGGTATGTAAATAACAAAATATTTAACCTATTTCTTTACGGCAGTAATATTACAACTGACGTTTCCTTTTCTGTATGAGATAATCATTCCTGTTCTGCTTATTTTGTAAGAATATCATATCAAATAAGCTAATATATTTGAAAATGCTTTTTAAACCATGAAGCACTGTACATATGCAAGTTATTATTATTACAAGTAACTTATTTACATGGACATCAACTTCAGTTTGAAAGTGATATCCCTGGGGTTTGCTGAGCACTTAACTTTCATTATCACACCTGTCAACCAGATCCTATCACTAACTAATAAGGTATCAAGCAGAAGAGCCAAATCAGAAGGGAAAATTGGTCAAATCATGGCTGCATGCTTTAATTTTAGTAAGAAAAAATAGAGTTGATGGATTTTTGTCAAGGCTGAAATTGAGTATTTCGAGTACCTTAATGACGACTGGTTTATCAATCCCCCTGTTTCTTTTCCCCCCACTTTCAAAAGTGTTTCTGTCTATCATGTAGACACAGCCTTGAGTGAGGTTAATAGCATTTGTAAAGCAAAAGGAATTTAGGGATGAGATTGACTGTTTTTGAAATTTCCATTTGTGGAGAGTGATTTCCATATTGAATATTGTATCTCATTTTGTTTGTTCTTATTGGAACACCCTTTTTCAGTTCTCCTGGGGAATTAGAGCACAATGGGATATTGCCTTTATAGATACTGATAATTGTGTGTCATGAACTTCAGTATTGCCAATAGTCAGTGATCACACTATTTTGAGCTGTTACATGCAAAGTCCTAGGGGAGTTGTCAAATGTGGTATTTTTCCAAGTTGTCCTCAGAGCTTATTTGGGTAAAGGAATAAGATTCAGGCTCTGGGAAGGGAAATATGTAATGTCAATCAAAAGAGTGGTATGAACAAATAGAGTATAAGTTAGGATTGGGTAGACAACGTATGGGAATGGGTGGCTTTATTGAGAATTTGGAATTTTAGTTCTGAATAAGTGGTATATGTTTTATTTAACATGAGAGTATAATGTTTGGCAGTTGGCATTCCAGCAACTTGGATTTGGGAATATTTAGCATGAATTAAACAGGTTCTACATACAGTAAACCTCAGATCAGCAAGATGAGATGAAGCAGTAATGCTAGTGGGAACCCCTACTACAGGTGCCTGGGTGATTAATTGTGTTAAACAGGAAGTGTATCTTTGAGGTGTGCCAGTGGAGGGTTTTTTCAGTTTTACATCAAGCAGGAAGAGACCATTCTTAAGAAAGGGGCTTAACAACCCCTCCTATCACAAAAGAGAACAAGTTGAGCATAAGAATGCTCCTTCCAGCTGAGAGAGCTCAGATAGAAAGCTCAGGAGACCTCCAGCTGGGGCAGTTTTATACTGCCCTGCCCTCCCTGGGTTCACAGCAAACAGCCTGTGCTCCAAGACTGTACTTTCATCAGGTGTCCAGGCAAAGACAAAGACTTGGTAATAAGGGGTCTAATGCAAACAGTAGAAACCCCAATCCCAGCTGAGCTATGCCAGCCCACAAGGGCCTGTCTGGGTTTAAAGATAAGGAGGAATGAGACTTGGATTCAGCTTTAAATTGCTTGCAGTTTGGTTAACTATTGAGCTACTAAAACCAGCAGTGTAAAGATAAAGGCACAATGAGTGAGTGGATGCCGCACTTTCCCAGTGCCTCTCAGATTCTGCACAGAGATAGATGCTCCCAAGCTCTGCAGTCAATACTGATGTCTACAGTAAAGCAACAACTGGATTGGGGCAAGGCCCACCTAGTCCTCAAAGGTTTATTTTAGGAATCTTTCCTCTCAATGCCATAGTTGTACATTTCTGAGTGTGGGCCTGGGCAGCTGGACTAGCTATGGCTTCCCATGCCATCACAGACTTCAGGGGAGAGGGGAAGCCTGGACCATCAAGGAAAGTCCTTCTGCAGCCATTTATTTATTGGTTATCTCTACTTCTCCCACGAGGAAGAACCACAGGTGGAAAACTCTCTCCATGTCCTTTACACTTTATTTTATGCAGTTAGTGAACTGGAAAATAAAATGAATGATATTTTTATAATAGAGTGTGGGGTTCTAACATCCTGGACAAATCTGTTTTGTCATTTTCACATATTTGCGATTTAAAATATTGCATCTAGGCATTGTAGATTTGCACTGGTGGAAATTTCCTGACCATCAGAGTCAAGATTTCTCCAAAATCAAGGCTTTTGGGTGTCTGGGAGGACACAGACTTACAAAGATAGCAAAAAGTGTAGTTTTCTGGAAGCATGGACGTAAGTAATGGTCACTTTTGCATTTTAAATCTGTTTCCCTTCAACAGCATCAATTTCCATGTGTCACACAACCACTAATGGTAAGAACATTGAATCAGGTACTCAGATTACTTACAGTTTTTCTGGAAAACTGATAACCCATTGATTTATAGGAATAGTCTATGATTGGGATTTTTTTTTAAAGTTTGTTGAACTGTGAAGAGGCAGGGTATGACAATAAGAACACAGACTTTAGGATCAAATTACTTGAGTTCGAATCCCAGTCTGGTATTTCCTAGCTGTGGGACCTTGGTCTCTCTGATTCAGAGATGGTACCTGCTTTACTTGGCTATTGTGAGAATTAGATGAGTTGCTGTGTTTTGAACGTTTGTAACAGTGCCTGATATCTAAGTGTTTGCTATTATTATTTCCAAACACAGCCTCCTCTTTTGTGAAGGGTACAATATTGTCTAGACTACTTATTTTCCCTGCTGCTGTGATACGGAATTTTTGAAAGGAATTTTTCTCTTAACTAAATGGTAATAATGCTGTCTATTACGATTGGAACTAGCTGGTACATTATCTGTAATCTTGATAGCAAAATCAAATTCAACATGTCTTAGTTTCTTAACCTTACCTTTCACAGAATCATTTGATTTTAATGCAGACCATTTCTAGTTGGACATCTTCATTTTTCAGACATATATATATGTATAACCAAAGGTAAGTAAGTAGGTAGCAATCCCCAAGCTTATAGTTAAAGTCAGAATTCGAATACAAGTCTTCATACTCTTAGATCTAAGACATCTCCAATAAAACATAATGTTCAAAGATAAATACTATAGATGAGGTCTCTAGAACTCTAAGCTTTCTGGGATCATGGGAGGTGTCTTATTAAATCCTTTCATATACTTGTTTTTGAGTTACGCTCTTCAGCATATGTTTTCGGTTTTTGCTTTGAGAGCTTTGGAAAATCTGGCAGCTGTCACAGATATGATTTCTGTCATCTGGCTCTTTCTAGCACTAAGGATCTGTCATTTCTAAATTTCATAATATAATGTGGCTATCAGTTCTCAGCATTGAACTGAAGTTGGGCTTTTCATGTGCATGATGCAAAAATGAGAAACTGTAATTTGTTATCGAGTAATGAAATGGCAAATAATCAGTTCTGCGAAGCTTTTAGGAGCTGTGCTATCCGAGATGTGACTATAAAGCAATGAGTTCTGAGTGCCTGGAACAGTGATTCTCACACCCAGCCATGCAATCCCGGCATGTTTTAAAATGCAGATTCCTGGGTCCATTTAAGCTTTTGGAATCAGTATATAAGGTGGATGGCATTATTTCTGAAAAATTCCATGATAATTCTGATGAACCACTTTTCCAAGTGACACATTAAAATAGTCCTGAAACTTTGGAGTGAAGTTTCAAATATTAGAATCAAAGCACATAAGCACTGGCAATGATTTAATGTAACATCTAGTCCAATTGTACATTTTGTAGAAGAAAGTAAGATTGGGAATGACATAGAAGTTTTAGGATCATAGTGGTTTAGAGGAGGAAGAAAGCTCATAACATCTTAGAGATGAAGAAACTGGGATACAGGAGTATTACATGAAGGGCCTAGAGTCAGAGTCAGAGGCATAGTAGCAAGCTGAGACCTATCATTATCGTGTGTCCCCATCACAGGGATAAGGGAACTGTAAACATATTCAAGGTCTTTCCAAGGGTTGTGGGCATATCAGTGGTGGAGACAGGTATTGGAAGGTAAGACCCACGGAGGAACCCATCAAGTTAGCTTGTATGAATCTCCTAAATTTGTCTTGAAATATTTCACATTTTAGAGAAAGTGTTAATTTAAGATGTCATTTGAGGTTGAATCAATGTTGGTCACAGTTGTTGTGGAGTTAATACGGTAAAGGGGAGAAAAGCATTTAGCTGAGAACTAGGAGATCAAGTTCTCACATTCATCACTAATTAGCACTGTGGGATCACAGGGAGAGCATTTAACCTCTTGGAGCTTCAGTGTCCCTATGTCAGGAATTACAGGGATAATTTCTTCCCTAAATACTTTTAGAATAGTTTCTTGGGGTGGCTGGGTGGCTCAGTTGGTTAGTGTCTGCCTTCAGCTCAGGTCATGATCTCAGTCCTGGGATGTTGGGCTTCCTGGTGGCCTCCTTTCTCAGGAGGGAGCCTGATTCACCCTCTCCCTCTGTTCCTCCCCCCCACGCTGTTCATGTGTGCTCTTTCTCTAATAAATCATCAAATAAATAAATAAACTCCCACTCAAGATGAAAAGTGTTTAATATATTATACCTTTCAATATACTTTTCTGGAATTTTTAAAAATTTTATATTCATAATGATTAATATTTAAATAGAAATGCTTTTTTATGAAATAGGGGGATGTTGAGTTTATCATCCAGCTAGTGCTATTATGCCCATCAACTAAAACACTAAAGTATATATGCTTTCTCTTAATATTTGTTTTTAATATCATTATTTAATGTAGATTCCTGGTCTTTAGTAGGACAGATAATTTGTTTTATTATACAAGTATATTTAATGGCAAAAGCTGTAAATGAAATAGAAGGAAAGCAGATAGTTTTTCTTTCTCCAAGAATACCAGGTCAGAGTGGACATTTATATGATGATAGATCTAAAATTATACTTTTTCTTATATTATTATAACAAACACCATAGAAATGTAACAGGAACTGTTTTGCACTTAAATCAGATTTTATTAATCCTCTTACATCATTCAGGGTCTAAGAAGGAGACAGAAACCACACAGTAGTGATTTAAACAGTGGAAGTGATACCTAAAGCGTTAAAAACCATGGCAAAGGGGACGCCTGGGTGGCTCAGAGGTTGAGTGTTTGCCTTCAGCTCAGGGTGTGATCCCAGAGTCCTGGGATCGAGTCCCACATTGGGCTCCTTGCATGGAACCTGTTTCTCCCTCTGCCTATGTCTCTGCCTTTCTCTCTCTCTGTCTCTCATGAGTAAATAAATAAAATCGTAAAAAACAAAACAATATGGCAAGAGATTGGGTTTATGAGGCATTGACTAGTAAGAAGTAAAGAGAATTCTCGGGATCCCTGGGTGGCGCAGCGGTTTGGCGCCTGCCTTTGGCCCAGGGCGCGATCCCGGAGACCCGGGATCGAATCCCACGTCGGGCTCCCGGCGCATGGAGCCTGCTTCTCCCTCTGCCTGTGTCTCTGCCTCTCTCTCTCTCTCTCTCTCTCTGTGACTATCATAAAATTAAAAAAAAAAAGACTCTCCTTGTTAAAAAAAAAAAAGTAAAGAGAATTCTGAAATTATAGGATTAACTCATAATAGGGGCAGCCACTACCCCCCAGGTTGAGATAGAACTTCCATGGAAAAAATAAATCTGAAAGTGGGTCCTCCCTACCCCAAGACTAAGATCCAGACCTCAGTGGAACGGGTGTGGCCATGGCATGCATGACAGTGGAGGAGGATCCAAGGGGCTACACTGGTGAAACCTCCTGGGAATCTGTCACCCTGGATGTTGCAGGAAGTTGTTCATAGGGATGTGGGGGTACCTCAGAACTTGCTGCAGTAATGCTCAAGGAAGTCTTAGGGTGGCAGGGGGACTGCTCCATGACTGATGCTGGCCACTGAACACTACAGAAGCAGAATACTGGAAAACTCATTCTCTACAAGAGCCTGATAATAGAACGACCACAAGCAGCAGGAGGCTGTTGAGATGAGTGGGAACTGGCAGGGAAACCCCTTTCTCTTCCAATGTCTCTCCAGGGCCCCCTCTCTTGATGATGCTCAGCATCATGCCAGTTGGCAAAGGAGAACTATTTAAAGGGCCCATCTCAATTTGTGCAGAGTAGGCAACAGAAGTTGAATTTGGAGCTTTGAGGGAATAGATGGACAACTGGAATGACTTTCAATAGTTCTGTGAGATAGGTGCTACTATTATCCCCATTTTTCAGATAAGGAAATTAAGATACTTGCCCCAGGAAGGTCACATGGGCAGTAAGTGGCAGAGCTAGGATTTGAATCCTTATTTTTTTGGCTCTGGCACCTGCTCTGAATGCACCCCTATGTAGGCTCTGTGTTTATTTTCTCACATGTGCTGCTTGTTCAGGATTATCTCATGGCTTCATGTGCAGGTCTCACTATAGTCCAACTTGACAATTGGTTCCTACCTTTATAGTCATTATATAAAATCTTTGAACTCTAACATAAAGTTTTCTTGTTGATCTTCCCATGTGACTGTTCTTCTGTTTGTTTTCCATGTTTATTGAATTCTCCCAAAAACTGTATATCCAAACCAAAGCTCAGATCTATTTGCCTTTAACATTTTCCATTTTATTTGAGGGGGGAAAATGTGAAGGAGCAGTCTGTGGATTCTCTGTATAACATTTCTTTATATATTTTGTATCTATACATTCTTTATGTATTTCTATATTTGTTTTCTGCTTTCCATCTCACTATACTAGTTCAGACCCACGGTACCTCTTACCTGACTGTGAACACAGTCTGCCTACCAGTCTGTCTGCTGCCAATCAGAAGTCAAGGTCGTCCTGAACACTAATCACTGCATTAGCTTTCATGAAGAGCAGCCCTGGTCATATCACCACCATCCTTCACAGTCTCCGGGGGTTACTCAGGCACTGTCCTATTAAAGCACATTCCTTCAGTGTTGGCCTGCCATATGCTCTATGTGTTGATCCTAAGTAGCTTTCCAGTTCCAGCTCTTTCCTCTTCTACTAGTACCAGTTTTCCTAGATAAAGTGACTATTCTGTGTTCCTTCAAATTTGTTTTTTGCCCCATCCTTTGTTTCAGGTGTACATTTTGCCAGAAAGATTTTTCTGCCCACCTGTATGGGTCCAACCCAACCTCATCTCAGAATCATCTCAGAAGCTCCTCTTTCCACTAAGCCTTTGCTGTTTCCAATAATCTTTTTCTCTTTTGAGGGTCCAGAGCACTGTATTTTTCTCATATTGTAGCTTTTTATGATAGCAATATTGTTCTTGATATCTGCCCTATTTATTAGATCACAATTTCCTTGGGATGCCTGGGTGGCTCAGCAGTTGAGCATCTGCCTTTGGCTCAGGGTGAGATCCTGGAGTCCTGGGATTGGGTCCCACTTCGGACTCCCTACAAGGAGCCTGCTTCTTCCTCTGCCTATGTCTCTGCCTCTCTCTGTGTGTCTTTCATGAATGGATAAAATCTTAAAAAAAAAGTTCCTTAAAGGCAGGGGCAATATTTTATGCTTTTCTTTCTTTTTTCTATTTGTCTATCATATCTATCTATCTATCTATCTATCTATCTATCTATCTATCTATCTATCCATCTACCCACCCACTTATTTACCTACCTACATATCTACCTACCTATCTAATTGACTGATTGTATTTCCTGAAATTCAAGAGGCCATCAAATAGGTTTCAAGGTTTGGATTGTCTGTCAAGTTTATAAGACTTGACTAGGCCTACTTAATATCACATTTACTTAGGATATGGAACAGGGAAGACAAATATAAATTACAGAGTCACCATAGAGCCTACAACCATTCAGATGCAGTTTCTAATGTTTCTTAGTCATTGCTGGGACATGTTTTTGAGTCAAGATTAATAGGAAGTGGATGGAGAGGAAGGCATATCAGAGAAATCACTGGTTCTGGGTCCATCAGCTCAAATTCTCTGCTAACTACAGAGGTTTGGAAGGGTAAAACACATTCCCTAGCATGGTGCCTTGAACAGAGTACAAAATTAAAACTTAAAAAAATTTAATTGTATATTATTTTGGATTAAGTGTTTGGGTTTTCTCTGTCCTGAAGAATCAACATTCTCCTACTTCTCAAGAGAATGTTGGGTCTCTGAGTCACCACTGGCTATGCTTCTGTTACATATGACTTTCCCTGTTTGTAATTCTTAGCCTCATTCATACCTCCAGTAACTGCTTGAACTTTTCTACTGACCTGGACTCATTTTCAGTGCCAACATCCTGCTTGATACTTGAAGGCTTGCCTCAATCTCCTCTCCAGTTCTAGGTCCTTATTGTTTGTCTATAATCTGTTCCAGAGTAACGGAATGGGCAAAACAGTCATTTATAGGGTTTGGCATTGCAGATCGAATTCTTGAACCACTCAATAGAGGTTCCTGGTGGCAGCAGTTTAGGAAAAAGTAGTGTTTTTTTTTAAAGATTTTATTTATTTATTCATAGACACACACACACACACACACACACACACACACACACAGAGAGAGAGAGAGAGAGAGAGAGAGGCAGAGACACAGGCAGAGGGAGAAGCAGGCTCCATGCAGAGAGCCTGACGTGGGACTCCAGGATCACGCCCCGGGCTGCAGGCGGCGCTAAACCACTGCACCACCGGGGCTGCCAGGAAAAAGTTTTAAATCACATTTTTCATATTAGAACATTGTAGGAGATATATAACAGCATATACTTATTGGATAACTTCCACAAGACTTTTTGTAAAACTTGGACGTTTTTGTGCCCATTAGGTTTTCCATGGGACTAACTGGAAATTTCAGGTTGCACTAAATTTTTGCATACATTGTATATTCAATTGCTGTTAGTTGGATAACTGTGTAAAACACATGGTGTTTTATTCTCAATTATCAGAAATCTCATTGTTTGCTTGAAAATTAACTTTGAAGAACAGACAGGTGTTTCTGTACAAGGTCTTAACCAGGTGATTAGCCTTCTCCTTGAGGATATTTGCCTTTTTAAGCAGTCTTGCTGCATATAGATCACTGTTTCCAAACTTTCATGTGCATGAGAATCATTTTCTATGCAAATTAAACATTTAGATTTCTGGGACCTCAACCATTTTGATTCAATAGATCTGGAAATAGGCCCAGGAATCTGTGCATTCACAGCATCCAGTGTGGTTCTAGTGCATGTGGTATGAGGGCCATACTTTAAGAAACATAAGAAACACTAAATTATTCTCTAGAGAAGGTGTTTAAATGTTCCATCATTTTTGAGCTACTTTCTGGGTTAAATTCCAAAATATCACTTAGGAATTATGATGCTTTTTAAAAACAGTTATATTGAAGTATAATTTACATGCCATAAACTTCATCTACTTTAGTGGACAAGTCAGTATTTTTAGCACATGTGCTGAGTTATACAATTGATGTGATAATTGTCATCTCTTTTTTTGCTTGGGTTGATTTTCAACACAGTCCATTATGCTGACTGGTGATAACAGACAATACACTTTCTTATTTGGAAAGTAGCAAAGTGTTTTGGAGGACCAGAGAGTCAAAAGATCCGAGTTTGAACTTTTACTCCATCACCCAGTGACCTGAGTGGCAAGAGACATGGTTTTTCTGAGTCTTCATCATCTCCTCTATAAAATGAGGATAGTATTAACTAATATCTTTTCTATAGGGTTCTTGTGAAGATTAAATGGAAAAGGGTTTTTGGAGTATAATTTATAAGTGTTTTAGATTATTTAATTAATAAGTATCCACTTCCGTTGCTCAATTACTGGTCTAAGGAATGAAGATATATTAATGGAACACCATCCCTGTTCTCTAGGAACAGATAGTAAGCAAATTGAGCATGATTCTATGAGGGCATATAACAAAGAAATTTTAATTGAGTGAGGAGAAGGGAATTTTCAGGAAAGTTTTATCCAAGGGAATAATGTTTGAGATGAGAGTTGACAGATGACTGGCATTAATTAAGCAAGAAGATGGTGGTGCTAGCATTTCAGGCAGAAGGAGTAGGGGATGATATGGCAGAGGGTACAGGATACATTTGTAGGATGTGAACAAATGCTGGAGTAGCTGGAGGATGAAGCTCAAGGAAGAAGGTAGTCCTAGGAAACTGGTGCCAGACTCTACATGCTCTGTAGCCATGTGATGGTTCAAAGCCTAATTCTTGAAGGATGTTAAGTTTATGGGCATGTGTGCATGTCATGACCAGGTTTGCATTTCCAGTGCCCACTCTTGGAAGATGAATGGGGAGTGTAGGAGGGCAGAGGATGCCAGAAGGTCAGTTGAGAACTATTCCAACAGTTGAGATGAGAGACGGTGGTCTAAGGTGGTTGTGGTAGACCTAGAATAATGCTGAGTATTCAAAATAGATTTAGGGGATGCAACTGGTTGGATTTGGAGGGTTTGGGGAGAGTGGTATCTGGATGACTCTTGGATTTCTGACTTACATAATTGAATAATGGTGGTTCATTCACTAAGATATGAGACACTACAAGGACAAAGAATCTGAAGGTGAAGGGGGAGAAAATGAGTAAAGAACATGTAAAGCACTTAGAGCCATGCCTAATGGTCAATGAGTGGTAGCCATGATGATGATAGTGGTGATTTTAAGATGCCTTCAAGGCATCCTAGTGGATATCTTGAGCTGTAATGAGCCATACAAATGTTGGTTATCACTATTATTTTGGTCATAAAGCTTGGCAAGTAATATATTAATTCACGTTTTAATTTCTTTAGCTTATACTTCAAAATCACTTATAACATTAATCCTTCCCCCAGTGGCATAAAAGCAGGATTTTACTGTATTAAATAGGAGCCTATGTTTCATAATCTTCCAAGTTTATTGATTGAAGCTGAAAGCTTCAACTAGATCATTCCTCAGAGCTCCTCTAGGGAGTGTTACATTAGAAAGATAACAGCAGGCTTGTAAATTAGTACAGTTTACTAACCCACAAACATTTGTCACAGTCTCTCCCCTACCCCCGACCCCTCACAAGAGAGCAGGAAGAAAATAAGCAGCCTTTCCTCAATGCCTCCTGCCTCATGATTTGTTTGGCATAAATTGCTACCTGCCTTGTGGCTGGGCAGTTAGCTAATTTAAAGGCTGAATACGAAAGCTCTGAAAACAGCCAGAGTGTTCTATTGAAGTAGATGGCCAGTCAATAGGGAAAAAGGGGAATAAGCTGATTAATGATGAAATCAGGAACACCTTTTGTAAAGAATCTTTATGCTTTGCCAAGCTGATTTAAGTGGATCTCATATTCCTGGTGCCTGGTGCCCATCCAATGTTTCTGACTTCAACTCTAGACAATTTCCAGTATATTATTACTAAATCTTGGCTGATTTTTTCCCAGTGGAACAATACTGAGATGATTGTGATTTAGCTTTTATTTTTCTATTATATATTCAGTTATCTCTCTACCTGTGAAACATAATCACAATTAGATGAATATTTGCATATTTACAGGTATATTTCAACCTAAGAGAAAAATCTAGATGTTTTTGGCTAACAAATTCATTTGATAAGGGTGTATGGAGTTAGTGGTTCTTTAGTGTCTGATTTAGGTTAGCATTCTGATTGTTTCATTAATTCAACATGGCCAATGTCATACAATTATCTCTCTAAGGTTTGCTTTTCTCATCTGTAAAATAAAAAAGATAATAACATTCTCTCTCTCATAGGATAATTGCCAGAATTAAATGAAGCAAATATCTGTTATAAATATCTGCAAAATGCTTTATTTTTTATTTTATTTTTTATTTTTTTCATTTGTTTTTATTGAAGCTCAATTTGCCAACATATAGTATAACATCCAGTGCTCATCCCATCAAGTGCCCTCCCCAGTGCCCATAACCCAGTTTGCAAAATGCTTTAAACAGTGCCTGCCATATGAATGTCTTATTCTCTTTGGGCTGCTATGACAGGATACTTTAGACTAGATGGCTTATAAACAACAGGAAGTTATTTCTCATTGTTCAAGAGGCTGGAAAGTCCAAGATCAAGGCCCTAGCAGATTCCATGGCTGGGGGCAGTATACTTCCTGGATCATTAGTGGCTGTCCTCTTTTGTGTCCTCATATGGTGGAAGACGTTAGGGAGCTCTCTGGAGTGTCTTTTATGAGGGCACTAATCCCACTCATAAGGGCTTCACCCTTATAACTTAATCACTTCCCAAAGGCCCTACCTCCAAATACTATTACTTTGGGGATTAGGTTTCAACATATGAATTTTGAGGTAACACACACATTCTGTCTCCTGCAATAAGCATTCATTCTGTGAGGGCTATACTTACTGCTAAAGACTCCCTTCTTAGCCCAATATGGAGAGAGAATATAAATATTTCTTTATCCTTGGGTGAGCATTGTGGATAGAGTATAAGCCAGATGAAAAGAAATTGCCCTTCACTTATGAGATCTCAAATTTGCTGAGTATTTTCTAAATGTCTAATGTCTTCTAAATGTCTAATGTCAGGCAGCCCTGGTGGCTCAGCATTTTAGCGCTGCCTTCAGCCCAGGGCCTGATCCTGGAGCCCCGGGATCGAGTCCCACGTAGGGCTCCCTGCATGGAGCCTGCTTCTTCCTCTGCCTGTGTCTCTGCCTTTCTCTCTCTCATGAATAAATAAATAAATAAAATCTTTAAAAAAAATAAATTTCTAATGTCTAAAATACGAATTCTGGAGGGCCAAGTCTCCACCTATTTCTCTTTATATCCCCAGTGTCTGGCCCCTTGTGCTCTATAGGGTCAATCAATGTGTGTTGCATAAATGAATACAAAGTACGGTGACTTGTATTGTCCTCAAGATTCCATGGAAAAGTACAAGTTAGGGTCTTTTAAAAGGAGAAGGATCAATCTGAGGCTGCCAGTAACATATCCATGATCGTTTGAGGAGATGGGGACATCAGAGAAAATGGGACCGGATTCCTGGCAAAATAGCTAATTCTTGCAGCACGGATTCTTGTAACAGTCCCAACAAGTGATATTTGTAAAAATAAGTCCATATTTGTGGATATTGCCTCCTTTTAGATGGTCAGATTTGCTTGAACGAGACATGAAGCACCATGAAACAAAAATTGTAACACTTTGCCTAATCTTGATGCCTTTATTAAATGACATTATCCATTAGTGGATGACTACTAAGTCAATTATTTACCAGTCTGAGATGAACTACAAAACTTACATATATCTTTAAAAATAGAATGTTGATTCCATAGGGTTATCAAAAAGTCCAAGTCATGCTCATTTAATATTGCAAGATAGAATTAATTTTGGAAGGCATTGTGTATGATCTGAGTAGCTTAATTCTCCATTAATAAATATATTGTGGTGTCTAGGATAAATACCTAGTTTTGGAGTAGTACATTGATTCTCCAAGACAGTGTCAACTTGTGCCTTGTTATAGAGAATAGTATCATGATATGCAGAATGTCTTCTCTTTCTTCCTTTCTCTCTCTCTCTCTCTCTTTTTTTTAATTCAATTTACCAATATATAGTATAACATCCAGTGCTCATCCCATCAAGTGCCTTCCTCAGTCTCTTTTTCTCTTTTCTGTCTCCGATGATAAACATCTTCATTTGCCTAGGGTCTAGAGTAATCAGAGTCACCCCGAGGAACCTCTGGTGAGTCTCATTCTCCCTCTCTTTTGCATTCCCCCTCCTTTTTGTCTGTGTGGGACTTGGAGGGAGCTTGCAAGGGTCAGCTATGGGCAGAAACTTGTGTTGTATCTGAGTGAGAGAATAGTGATGGTACATGGGGACGTTGGCTGTCCCATGTCTCCTCATTGTGACCTGTGCTGCTTTTGATGTTTGTTAGCATGAGTGTCACTAGCACCAGTGAAATATTTCACACACGCTCCAAAAAAAGCAAAACCAATGTAGGGATATTTCATAAATCCTTTTGCAGGGTGAGCAACAGGAAGTATGGGAGACAACATCTTATCATGTAGCTGAGAATTAGCAATGATTTTTTTCTTAGAGCATCTGCTTAATGATAGCTTTTTAAAACTTCATCAGAAAAGAGTTAGTGAGAAATCCTTACCCACAAATCTTGCATTAAAGAGTTTTATTTAGATATTTTCTGTTTCAGAGTCACTAGCTCAGAGCTAATCCTAAACTTTAAGGTGCTGACTACTTATGTGCCAGACACAATTCTAAATAGTGCTCCCATAAACTCTAGGAGAGTTGCTTATATAAAAGGGAGTCCAGCTGAGGACAAAGCAAGGCTAAAATCTGGGTGTGACAGTAGGGGAGGCAAGAAACATAAACTTGACCATTTTGCTTATTTCTGGCCCTGAAATGACTACTTATTAGTCATTGACTTATTAGTCAATGACAAATATAATTGTAATCTTATTAGTAATTCCTAAGGTTTATCACTGTACACAAATATTAAGTGAAGTGCTTTCACAAATATTATTTCATATAATTCTCACAATCACTCTGTGAGATAATTACTATTAACCTCATCTCACAGATGGCAAAATTGAGGCTCAGAGAGGTTGAGACATTTATCTGAAGTACAACTGGGACTTGAATCTGGGAATTTTTTTTTCAGATACTCTGCACATACAATTTAGCATTAGTCCCACTAAGAATATAGGGTCATGGATAAAGATAAAATATTTTGAATTTTTTTGAATTTTGATGATTGAAGAAATATTGCATTTTTGTTTTTAGATACAATAAGAAGTATAGGAACAAAAGTATAGAAAGCTTGCCCCTTTTGGAGGAATTATATAAATATTTGCTAAAATATAGGGGTATGTAATTTTAAAAGATGCATTGCATATATTCTGTGTGTGTGTGTGTATCCACCATTAATATTTACTTAAAAAATTCTGTTGTACTGTCAAAGTAAGGGAATAGTATAAATTTAATGTATTTGTTACTTTTAGCTAGAGCTATAGTCTCTCTCAATAAACACTTGCCTTTTGGCTCCAATTCATTTAAGTTTGAACTTTTGAACCCTTTCACTGGAAAGTTCCATTTATTTTGTCATGGAATCTTAGGAAATAAATACCTGTATTATGTGATACCATTCTGATCTTCATTTCCTTGACCTTGAATCAATAAAGGAGAGGCTGTAGAAGATGTTCTCAACTTTGCAAATAAACCTTATTTTAAGTAGAACAATAGAGCTTGGTTTTAACTGGAATCCAAAAAGAATTAGACTTGAATTGCAATTACAGACAAGTTTTCTGAAGAAATAATGTATTGCGTGTAATATTAAAGAAGCATTCTAACCTTTAATGATAGCAGGCAAAATGGGGGGTATGAAAACCTCACTTATGAATATTTGCTGTATTACCAGGCTTTATGTTGATGACTTCTGGTTTCCGGGTTAATTCCTCAGAGTTTATCTCCTTTTCTGTAGAGGCCACAAGTCTTGTGTTAGATGCTGCCCAAGCACAAGTTAGCATTTCCTTTTAAAGTGTGGAAATTATACTGCCTATGAATATTGTCCTGGCCATTGAGTTCAGATTTCTTGTTGCAAGTGGCCTTGGGTCCAATGGTGTCTGACACTCTGCCCCTTCTCTCAGGTATGAGGCCATTGTGTACAGTGTAGACCAATCATCTCTTGTTCAACTAGAGACCTTGAACTGTCTCCTTCATTCTTTGAAGACTGGAGATGAACAGCCTAATAGTAGAACAAAAGGGGAAGTTGCACATTGTACCCAAAGGTTTTGGGGAAGACTTTCTACCTGCACCCTAACCCTCTGGCCCTAGGAAAATGGTGGGCTCTATGCCACTGGCACTAACATAATACAGGTAGAACCAGTTATTTCTGTTCCAGTGCTGAATTAGATTCTTAGCTTCAAGTCCTCACATAGCAGGTTTATAGACCCTGCTGAAGATTCTGGCACAGTTTCAGTCCTACTGCAGGCAGCTTCAATAAGACATGGGCCAGGGGATTGAATTGAAGGCATATTTCCTTTTATCAAGGTTGACTGAAAGAAAGTAACCACCAGGAGGTTCTGACAGCTCAGGACTGGGTGACCCTGCCCCGGCAGCTCTGGCCCTTGGATCTCAGCCAGGGCAGACACTAGAGATAGTCTCACTACAGCTGCAGATGCCAGAGCTCAAGATGCATAATCCAGAGCTTGACAGCTGCCAAACTAGCCCCCTGAGTGCCCAAATGAGTTGGCTCTTCTGAAGGAGATGACAGGAAGGAACCAGAGGGATTGCTGTGGCTCTTCTCCAAATATAACATTAAAGAGAAGTCAAGAGAACATTGCAATTTCCTCTATATTTTAAGAAGTGCATAAAACCATGTACTACTCTTAACCCACTGTATCATTGCTATACCTAGAGGAGGTGATGAGCTAAACTCTGTACATTTTTGTGACTCTTTTTGGTTCTGAAAGCATTCATTCATTCATTCATTCAATCCATTGATAATCATTTATCGAATGCCTACTCTGTGGCAAGCAGTGAGAATACAGAGGTTTACAAAAAGTTTAGTAACTTACTTTAAGGTAGTGGTTCTCTAACTTTTTGAACAAAGCCCACTTAGGAGGGGCTGAAGGCTCTATGGCTCACCAACTCCACTCTCTCCTCCCTTTCAGTGGCAGAAAATTTGGGAAGGTGAGTATGATGAATTTAAATTAGAATTAGTGATACATATGTTTCATATTTTAATCATAATTCCCTAGTCTAGTAATGTAAAACAGTAGGCTAACATGATTTTGATGCAAATATACATTTCTTCATGCCATAAGATAAACCAAATAACTCAAAGTAAATTTATGCTGATGAAATTAAATTAGGATAATTTTTTACTAATTGTAACAAATGCAAACTACATCCACTTTATAATACTGATAATGTTTTTCTTTTAAACGCAAAATTCTATCTATTGGCTTGGATGTATGTAGAGGAACAGCACTAGCATTGCATGGCAGCCAGGCAACTTAATAGAGAACTGAATTACTTAGAAGT
The DNA here is from genome assembly GCF_905146905.1 of Nyctereutes procyonoides. Lineage (NCBI taxonomy): Eukaryota > Metazoa > Chordata > Mammalia > Carnivora > Canidae > Nyctereutes > Nyctereutes procyonoides. The sequence continues at coordinate 158,104 of NW_026575162.1, forward strand.
ACACACTCAAAAATACTAATTTTCATTTGCAAATGCTAAGTGTTAGAAACTTCTGGCACGCTTGGTACTTTTACTAGCCAGTAGCTTTAGTGCTACGTTAAGATGAACATGTATATTATTGACCTTCATTATCCCTAAAAACATGGAGAAAAGTATTCTTTTTGCATATGTACACAGTCAGTTTGAGGATTGCTCAAATAAAAATGTACATTAGAAGGTATCATGGAAGAAGGCAGGGAGAATGCCCAACTGCCTAAGTAATGTGGGGAGATTTTGAATTGGTGCTTTTTGAACTGAGTGGTAATCATGGCATAGGAATTTTACGGGAGAATGGAATACTAAAATGTATAGGAATATCCAGACGGTCATTCTAGGTGAAAGAAACAGAATATACAGGGATGGGAGGAGTAGAATGCTCTATGGATTCTTGATCCCTTACCTGAAATTTTAAAATCTCAAAAGCTTGAAAATGTGAAGGTTTTTCTTCACTCATTTGGTAACTCTTGACCTTAAGTGACGGGAAACATGTAGTTTCTACTTATTAGTAGTAATATTCACATACTTATTTGCAAATGGATTGATGTATTGATTATAGAGTGTATTATCACACCCTACCAGGAGTTTTACATAGTATATGCTACATGTACTATAATACATTTTAAGATCTGAAAATTTCTGAATTTGAAATCATATCTGGCCCAAAAGGTTTCAGGTACGGGTTTATATACCTTTAGGTAACTCCAGACATTTCATTAGGGTTTTGGGGGACAAGGGCCATTTGGAGGCATGGTGGGAGATAAGATGAAAAGGTAGATGTCATTTGAATCCCTTGAATTTCCTTTGAGCTCACCATTAAGGATTTCCAATAGAACTACACATGTTACGTGGTTTGGCAGACTTGCCTTGCTCCATGTATTAGTTTCCTAGGGCTGCCATAAAAAGTAGCACACACTGGGTGTCTCAAACAATAGAAATTTTTTGTTTCACAGTTTGGAAAGCTAGAAGTTTGAAATTAAGATGTCGGCAGGGTTGGTCCCTTCTAAGGGCTGTGAGGGCGAATTTGTTTCAGACCTCTCTTAGCTTGTAGATGGCCGTCTTCTCCCTGTGTCTCTTTACATAGTTTTCCCTTTGTGTGTATCTCTGTGTTCAAATTTCTCTTTTTTTGTGGGGACATCAGATTAGGGCCCACTCTAATGACTTAATCTTCACAAATTACACCTTTAAAAACCTCATTTCCAAATGAAGTCACATTCTGAGATGCTGAGGGTTAGAACTTCAGCATATGAATCTTTGGGGTACACAATACAAGCTATAACTGTTCATATCTTGCCTATATTCAGTTGCCTATTCTCAAAAGCGTTGCTTCTACCTAATAGCTACTTGTTCTCTCCAAATATTTATTAAACCTTTTATATTCACAAAGCATGGAAGTTAATTATTATTATCCTTATTTCCAAGGATGACTCAGAGAGGTACAGTAACATCCCTAAGGTTACTAAGTAGTGGACTTGTGATTCAGCCTTGGGCTTTCTACCTTGACAGACAAGCTTTGGATTTTTGCCCATATTTTGGTAAATGGTTAAACCAAGAGAGAAACCTGTCCCCTATTCTACCTCAGGATGGTATATAAAACCTCCCTTCCCCCTTTGCTGCCCACTTCATGACTGTAGATTCTTGAAAGTTGTAGGGTATAGGTATCCAATAGGCAGGTCCTACCATCTCATCGATGCTTTACACTGTCAGCTCTGATCCTAAAAGACACTCTGCAAGGCTGTATGTCAAAGTGTCCAATTCCATGCCATTCTATTTCAACATGCAAATGTCCACCTCACTGTATATTTCCCACCCCTTCACTAACCTCCCCTTGCTACAAGTCAGTGGTTCAGCTGACTTAACACATATTGCACTCTAAAGGAAATTTACTTCTCTGTCTTATTTTCCGAATGTATTGTGGTCAGTTTAATTCATATGGCCCATATGTCCTCTGTCCCATACAGAAGCAGCTGCATACTAAGTGCTTCTTCTTCCTTTCCAAAGAACATTAGAATAAACAGAGCATTGCAAGAAAGGATGTGTGTGTGTGTGTATGTATGTGTACACATACACATATACAAGAAATAGAACAAGAGTGAAAAGGAGATAGAAGGAGATGGTTTACAAAACACTTGTCAGGACAAAATGACCTTTTTCACTAGATTCTAATCTAGCTGGGTTAAAAATGTTTCCCAGGGGGATGGATATTGAGTGAGGCAAAAAGTCTGCATTTCTGGGCAGATGTGTCTAGGTGGGAGGTGGGATAAATAAGAGAACAGTTCTGTAGAACTTCCATTGGTCTGTGTGATTCTGCTTCATCATCATCAATTAATATTTACTGAGATCATGGGGCACATGCCACTGAATGCTGTTCCAAAGGATAATATTTTATTTCCTGCCATGGGATCCTGGAGAGTTGCTACATTTCACAGCTAAATGGTGGATACTTGAACAGTTGGTTAAAGGAACTCAGCCATCTATTCTTTATAAAATTACTTCACAGTCTTTGGAATCAAGAGAAAACTTTTATGAGTATGAATCATTTTTAGCTGCTTATCATTGAGAGGAAGAGGAATGTATACATATTACAGTAAAAGCTAGCTTTTTTTTTTCTTTTTACTAAGAGTATAGCTATGATCCAACTCATGAACTCTGTATTACTTCTTACCAAGGCATTCTAAAATGTTTAGATAAGACCTAAAACATATTTGGAGTCACTGTTGGGAAATGTGTTTATTGCAGGTCTTATCATCTGCCGTTGGGAGAACTAAGACATTGAGCATTTTAATGATGCCAGTAAACCTCACATATGGAATGCGGATCTGTTCACATAAACCCTCTAAACCAGGACAAATTAAAAAATATATAAATTTCTCTTTTTTTGTGGCCCATGGGTTACCTGCTGTTCTCTAGCTGTATTTTCCTCTAAATCTTCCCCTTTCCCTTCTTTCTCTGTAGCCCCACCCCCACCCAGCCAGTCACATGCTTCTGCACACATACCGAGTACTCTTGCCAAGCTAGACTATTCTCAACTTTCTTAGTCATCTATTTTCCTGCCACCAAGCTTTTGCTTTTATTGTTTGCTCATTTGTGTCATCATATGCTATTATTCAAGTCCTGCTTGCTTAAATTTCAGGCATTTTAAAGGAGCTCTCAAATCCCATTACTTTTCAAGGCTCTTTTAGATAATGCCTTTCTTCTTATCGTTAGTAAGCTTTCCTTTTTTTTTTTTTAAGATTTTATTTATTTATTTATGAGAGATGCAGAGACACAGGCAGAAGGAGAAGCAGGCTCCATGTCGGGAGCCTGACGTGGGACTCGATCCCGGTCTCCAGGATCAGGCTCTGGGCTGAAGGCAGTGCTAAACTGCTGAGCCACCTGGGCTGCCCAAGCTTTCCTTTTTTCCCCCTCTTCTACCACTACACATCTTTTAGATCATCTATTATAACCCTCCCCTTGCTTCATTTCTCAAGCTCTATCTACTTGGGATTTGCTCACTAGTGGGGAACATCTCAGGCATGGATGTTCTCCTGGACCCTAGGGCATTTGAATGATCACTCAACAAACCAGTTAGTCAGTCAGTCAGTCAAGAACATTTGCTCACTTGTCCACTGTGAAGTAAAAAAACAAACACAAATCAAAGAACATTATCGTGAGCCTCAAAGGACTATTTAATACTGTTTTTACAGATTAGAAATTAAAATTTTTTAAAAAAGGAATTAAATTATTTTATATGAAGTATCATTTGAAAGTCTTCAGACATTATCTGGGGCCCAGAAATACCTTGATCCCACAGAGATTTTCATTAAGTTGATCAACAAAAGTAATGGTTTCTTCAAGGAAAGTATTTGTACAAGGCCAACACCTAATTGGGGGAATTGCTTTATTCAAGTTATTTGTACATTTATACATGTTCAAGTATGTAAGTCACTGAAGGTGGGTAGAATTCTTGAGTCTTAAAAAAAAAGAATACTCGAGTCTTGTGAATTTAGAATTTTAGTGAGAAGTAGAAGAGAGACAAAGAATGAATCTCTTGTCATTTATTCCCACTCAAATGTGTTTTTTTTGTCTGTCATAGTAGCTAATATTTACTGAATTCTTTTTTTGTTTCTTTTTTTCCCTTCTCAGCTTTTATTTAAATTCCATTTACTTAACATACAATTTAATATTAGTTTCAGGTGTACAATTTAGTGATTAAACATTTCCATACATCACCCTGTGCTCATCCCACAAATGCTCTCCTTAATCCCTGTCACCTGTGTTTAAGCACCCCCTCTTCTACCCCCTATCTCCATCCCAACTCCTTTCTGATAAACATCAGTTTGTTTTCTGTGGTTAAGAATCTGTTTCTTGGTCTTCCTCTCTTTTTCCCCTCAATGTTCATTAATTTTGTTTCTTAAATTCCACGAATGAATGAAATCATACAGCATTTGTCTTTCTCTGATTGACTTATTTCACTTAGCATAATACCCTCTAGCTCTATCCACATTGTTGCAAATGGCAAGATTTTGTTCTTTTTATGGCTAAGTAATATTCCCTCCCTTTTTCTTATCCATTATTATTAGTTGATGGACATTTGGGCTCTTGCCATAATTTGGCTATTGTTAAAAATGCTGCTATAATAAACATCAGGGTGCATGCACCCCTTTAGATCAGTATTTTTGTATCCTTTGGGTCAATACTTAGTAGTACAGTTCCTGGATCTTACTGTAGTTCTATCAAATGGGTTTATAAGGCTCTTTATCAAACAAAACCATGAGTGAACTGCAGAGAGGCTCAATATTGAGGGTATAGAAAGGGAGCTGGAAAAGAAAGAAGGCAGATATTTTCCCATCATGAGCCCATGTTTGGGTCACCTTAGGGTTTTGTTGTTGTTGTTGTTATTGTTTAAGGTTCAGTCTGATAGGATTCATCATGTGGTATGTAAGAAAGCATGTACTAGTTAGTAAATTAACATTAATTGATCGTTAGACTCATTCAATCCACAAATATTTACTGAGCACCTATTTTGTGCAGGCATAATGTGAGGCAGTAAGAAGATAATAGTGAAGAAGATGGGGGGCAGTATTTGCCCTGGCTGAGCTTGTAGACCAGTGTGTGCAATAGCAGGTGAGCAATGAGCAATAGTGGAGTGTGGATAGGCTATTACAGGGGAACGACAGTGTGCTGTGGAGGTTCTATTCAGATGCGGGGTCCCAGAGGAAGGGTCCTCTATAAATTGGGAACTGAAGGCTAAGTAGGAGTTAATTGGTCAGAATGAGAAAAGGATCATAAGCAGAGGAAAGGACATGTGTGAAGGTCTGGGGTGAAAGAGAACATGGAGTGTGTGACAGTGTGTGGCTGCAGCACGGAGGCCAGGGGGCACAGTTCAATGTGTGTTTCTGTGGGAGTCCTCTTTCTGGGCAGTGGAGAGAGAAGTGGAGCGTGGAGTGGTCCTTGCACAATAGCTTTTACATGTACTGCTTCAGATCTGACTCTGAGTTTGGAGGAGATACACAAGCACTAAAGAGGTGCTCTGATGGTTTCTCTTTAAAAAGAACATATGGTGCTGGAATACTGAGCCCTCCCAGAAGAGATCTCTACCCATATTTGTACCTGGGCTTCTGTTTATGGGAATAGTAGAACAGGGCTCAGGGAAGGGGAAGAGGAACAACATTGATTTTTCTTGTGCTCTACTAGGGACGTTTATATAGAGGCAGTTCCTGGCAATTCTTTGTGAGAACGTGCACTGGGGAGCAGGCTAGGGAGGTGATTTCTGACATCTCTGAAGAACTTTTAGGAGTGAACAGAGCTGCCTGAGACTGCATTTTGGTAAACAAAATTGTACTGAAAATTGGCAGTTTCACATATGTTTGATGCCCTGAAGCAGTTTCTTTCTGCCATTGCAATATTTGTCAAACACGCAGATAAAAAGGAGGTAGAAATAGCAATGCTCAGGTGCTGAATTTTAGTAGCTGTATTTGTGGTATTTTGCAAGCCTGGGATATCCCCCTTTCTAAATCATGACACAGTACTTGGTGTATAGTAGGTATACAAAGATATTATTGAAGTTGAATTTTGAATGTATCAGTAAAGACTACAGATTAATATGGAATTCAGGGAAAACCCCAGATTTATTTTCTTCTGTATTTAGAACAATTTATTTCCTTCTTTTGCATTATCCCTAGTACTGAGCAGGGTGCTGGATGTGGAATGTTTGTTGACATGTTGAAGGAGTGTAGTCCTAATTAAGAGTTGCATAAGAAATGTCTTCATCATCAACAACACAGTTACTGGGATGTCTCTCGTTTTGAGGGTGCTTCTATATGTATCTGTCCTAAATCATAACAGTTATTTTAAAAAGAAGAAAGAGGGATCCCTGGGTGGCACAGCGGTTTGGCGCCTGCCTTTGGCCCAGGGCGCGGTCCTGGAGACCCGGGATCGAGTCCCACGTCGGGCTCCCGGTGCATGGAGCCTGCTTCTCCCTCTGCCTGTGTCTCTGCCTTTCTCTCTCTCATTCTATGTGACTATCATAAATTAAAAAAAAAAAATTAAAAAAAAGAAGAAAGAACATTGATAGCAAAAACAGAGAATGATATGTAAAACACACTTTTATTTTCTAGCTCCAATTAGCTCTTTCTAATCCATGGAGTTTGGAGCCATACAAGTTTGTGCTTAACCCTGTTTTTCATTGGGAGGAATATGGGGCAAGTTTCCTCTCCCAGGTGCTCCTACCTCCTGATTATTATTTTTCTTTCAAAATGGAGATAATACAATTTCTTAGAATTTTGGACAATACAATGAAAAAAAAATTTTTAGGTGAGGCATGCAACAGAAGGACTGCACGGAGGAGGTATATTTAATTTTTATTTGCCTCCTCTTGGCGTTACTTTCTCCTGTGCTCTGAAGGCCCATGCTCCTCCGTGGTGTGGCTCAGCCTCAGTAGTAGTATTTATGTATTCTGAATTATTTATTATTTTGACAGAGGTAGAGGTTTACTTTTATATACTCTAAAAGGGTATGATTTTCAAAATAAATTATGTCCAGAAAGTTATAGAATGTGTTAAATACACTCAAACAACACACTTTTTAAAATGGTGAAGCCAGTGTCACAGCTATTAATTAAAGCTGCTCTGTTGTATATAAGATAGTTCTGAAGAATTAAATATTCTATCTTCTGTAATTTACTTGTGCAAATTCAGAATGGTAGCAACTTTTCCCCAAGATTACAAATGCTATTTTGTTTTCAGCACTGAACACATTTAAACTGAAAACCCATTTGAACTAGGGGATTCCAAGGAAAAAAAAGAAAGACTGCACAAAGAGTTATAATACGGAACAAGCACATTCACTGCTTTCTTTTGCTATGAAATTGAATTGCCAATATTCTTGTCTTGATAAATTGTAAAACAGCATTCCTTTTCTTTGCTTTCTTCTCTTTTCTACTCCCTATCTTTTTACCGTTTATATACGTGTACGTTACTTGAAGGTCAGGTATGGATGGAGGATGTTGCGATAGAAAAACCAAGAAAAAAGCAAATGAATGCTTATTGATTTTCAGTTAGTTAATATGTATATATATATATGTGTGTGTGTGTGTGTGTGTGTATGTATATGTACTTGCATATGAATTAACACGTAAATTGAAATGGAAAAGTTGTGAAAAAATATCTGAAAAAGTCAATGCCACCTTACCAAGTAGCTATAGATAAATGTGCTAGTGTTACTCCCCAACTTTGTTCACGATAATACTCGACAATAATTATTTATATAAAGGTATATATAAAGGATGGGAGTGTTGACTCCACATTTAAAATTGAGAAATCTGAACTGAAAAAGCTGCTTTACCATGGTGTCATGAGACTCTGGAATAATCTTCCAATCTTTCATGCTGACCTGGATGAGGCACTCAGAAAATCCATTGCAGTGATCCATCCTCTCCTGCCAGTAGCTAGACAACTTAAAAGAAAGGTTTTTTTGCAAGTCACTGTCTGACTTTTCCAGGCAATTCAACAATTTCTTTTTAAGGAAAAAAAAAGCGGCATTTGTTTTCCTTCAAAGCATTTTTGTTCTATGATTGAGATGACATGGTTTTTGGACTGCTCCCTGCAGGAGGAGAAGCCAGACGGAAGGCAGCTTTCTCTCAGCTCTGGCAATTATAACAAAGTCATAAAACCCCAGGTAAATGGGAACTCTTTAAACATTTGCAGATATAAATCCGACACAGTAGGAAAGTGACCCAAAGGGAAGTGCTTATTGATCCATTTTCCCCCAAAGCTGTCAGTGACGAATGAACATCATCTAATTTAATAGGAACAGCTCCAAGCCTGCAACCTTGCAGGTACTCTCCCTGGCTTTTCTTGGGTGGCTGTTTGACTATGACCAAGAAACTTCACCTTTTCAGGTATCCTTTTCTCCATCTGTTAATGGGGATAACAGTATCTCATCTGGAGCCTTTCTATCTGAGGCAGTTCAGGGAAATGTGCTGTTGTGTTGTATTGTATCATAAATATATTTCTGGCCAGGTTTTGTCACTTCATTTTCTCTTCAGTAGGGTCTTGTCCATCACTGTTGATTTCATTCTGTCTTAGCGTACAAAATAGGGAAGGGGGAAGTTTCAAAGTTGTAGCGTTCACGTGTAGTCAATTGAGACAACCACAAGAAATTCTAATGTCCCTGCCACATTCATTTGTCTTATAAGCTACACTTTTAGCAGTTAGAAAATGGGCCAAGAGCTATGAAGAGACATAACTTGATCAGGTATAATGTTTTTCCCTGTCAGTGTTCAGATTGAACCCATCAATAAATACTTTCTAAGGCAATTCTCTTATACATGAGGCACAGTTCTAGGATCTCTGGCAGGATCCTAATGATGTGGATGATTGTCTTGCACTGAAGGACCCCAGAGAGCTCAGACAGGCCAGCCCACTAACAAACAAGCAAGCAAAGTGCACTTTAGCTGCTATTAGTGATGTCCCAGTCTGTTTGGAAGACATGATATAAACTTACTGTAGTAGAGAATACTGGGGCTCATCCAGATCCAGATCTTTTGTTCTTTTGGGACATATAGAAACATTATACTTCCCAGCCTCCCTGTTGATAGCTGGGCTATGTGACTAGTTCTAGCCAATTGCATATTAGTGGCTATGTTGTCTATTTCCTTGGGGCTGGAACATTGAAGAACTGAAAAAGGCCACCTCCATGCTTTCTCTTCCTTTGCCATGGTATCTTTGAGGGTCAGGTGTTGAGATGACAGCATTCCAAGATGGAGGGAGCTTGGATCTCTGAGCCCCGGAATGGTGAAGAGACCCTAATAATCCCCAACAGGCTTTATATGAGTGTAAAATAAACTTTTGAAGGGTTACACAATTCAGATGTAGGGTTTCTTATTGAGACACTACACCATAGTCTGGCTTACTCTGCCTAATGAAACATTAAACACAATTATAAGAATTAAATGGCAATATAAGATAGCAGCAAATAAGAATAATCACTAAATAAGAAGTAAGACCAACAAGTTTCCTGAGCACAAGGAGGGATGAGATCAGTGTGCATGGAAGTGGTTTTAAAGATATGGAAGATTTGGATGGGAGGAGGACAGGGAAAGGAGGGAAGATGTTCCGAGAAGGCAGTAGTAGTAAGATGCTACTTCCATGGTTGCATGGAAGAGCTTCAGAGTAGGACTGGTACTGTTGCTTTGGGAGGGAGAAGAGACAGGAAACAAAAATTCTTAACATGAAATATTAAAAGCTATTACTGTGTATGCACATAGGTCATCACTGTTCTTAATTAAGAGCGCATGTTTCAAAATTAGGGCCACAGTGCATTACTAGCATTCAGGATAGAAATATCAGAGTTTATTATTTGGAAGAGAACAAAACAGGTTATAATCCACTGAAATGTGGCCATTGAGTAGGAAAAGGTGAGGGCATTTTGATTGGCAGCTCCTTATTCAGAAATTCTGGTTGGGGTCATTGTGGCCAGTGTCCATATATTGATCTGTCAACTCCTGTGCAGAGCACCCAGGATTGAAAGCCTGATTGATGCAAGATGACTGGGCAGTAGATAGGGGAGAGGAGGCTCAGTGAAGCTCAGATGGTCTCGAGTTGCCTTCAGGATTTTATCTTCAGTGCATGCAGCTGGCATTCTTGCTTCAACATCTTATCCTTTTAGAAAAAAATAACAAGTTTCCTCATGAAAAAGAAAAAAAAAGTGACAGCAAGTATGGCTTTGGCAAACTGGCAGAGGAGACCAGTCAGGCCCACATGGTCAGAAGGGAAGGACCTATGTCATTAGTTGAGAGCTGGACTTAATCATTTATAAGTATGGCATGAATTAGTATAGTGGACACTTTTGAATGAAGTTTTTCTATGAGCCCCCAGATGGACATATTTTTATGGATCCAGACTCTGGCAAGGGTAGTAGTGAATTCATTGAATTAACTGAATCTTTGACGTGTCCTCTAAATAGCTTATTCATGCAGGATTCAACCTGAAATTGTTTGGCAGACATTTATCCCTCCTTAAGAGGGCCAGCTACAGTGATTAAACATGGCAAAGAAATACCCACAACTTGCTTTGCTTTTTAGTGGGGAGTTAGGGAAAAGAAGGAGCATGGGATATGATTATTGATCTGATGGATTTTGATCCACTGTTAATGATCTGCGACATGCTAACTATCTATTTCTAATTGATTGCATGGTGAAGAGTTTCCTGGGGAAGAGGCTTCCCTCTTATAGACTGTTTTCTTTGCTTTAGTCTTCACTTTGTAGCTGACAGAACTCACAAGGGTGGTTCTTCGACCCAGCTCCAAAAGCACAGTAACTGGTTCCTTTGAATGAAAGAGGCGCTGTGGTGGGAAGGGGCAGTTTCATTTATAGAAAACAGAGGCGTCAGGAGGGAAGGAAAACAAAAGATTCTCCTGCAAAGGGCTCTTCCTCCTCTGAAGGGCGAGCAGGGAGGACTGTGGTGGTGCCCACCACCAGCAGCACAGATTGTGTCCTTCTCCATGGTGCCTGGGCTGCCTGCTGTGGTGACAGCTCTGTAGGAAGCCAGAGTGGGCGGGAGGGCCCACACAGCCTGGGGCTGTAGGCTGGACATATTTCAGAAGGATGTGGTGGGGTTGAGGCATGACTTTGGATTGCAGAAACGCTTTTGTTTTTCCAACAGATTGCATCCCACAAGTAAACAACAAGCACAGACACACGATTTGTTTTAACATGAAATCTGCACAGATGAAGTGCAAGGCATGGACCATATTGAATTGTCTTTGTTTTAAGACTCTTTGTCTGGAATGATGCCTCATTTGCATATGAAAAATATGTCCCTTTTTGCAGTGGTCTCTTCCCCCTCATTTTCTTTCAAAGAACAGCTCTAGTTTACAGTTGAGAAGCATAAAGTTTTTACTTTGTTGAAGAGTAGGATGAGTGTGTTAGTGGCTGAAAGGAGAGAAGTCAAGAAAATTGCACATACTTGTTTAATATTTTAAGTTTTTCTTAAGGTAAAATATTATTTGTCTTACCTAGGGTGGACCCTGGAAGAAGAACAAAAGTTTATAAAACAGAAGAGAATATATTAGGGTTTTTTTTCCATGTTGTAGCAAATTATTACAAATTCCCCAGTTTAAAACAACACATAAAGATAGGTCAGAAGTTCAGTAGGGAATTCTGGATTGTTTGGTTAGAGTCTTATCACGTTAGAAATCAAGGTATCAGCTGGGGCTGCAGTCCTCATCTGAGATTCTGCATCCTTTTCCAAGTTCAGTGGTTATTAGAAGAATTTAGCTCCTTGCAGCTGTAGTACTCATCTCTATTTCCTTGACACGTGCCCCTGTCATCGTCAGATCAACAATGGCACATTGAAAGCTTCTCATGCTTCTAATCTCTTATTTTCCTTTCTGTTATGTCTGACTTCCTCTTGTAGCCTTAGTTAAGAGAAAACTCTGCTTCTGAGGGCACAAGTAATCATGTAAGCCTCACACAAATAATCCTTATCTCCCTATTTTAAGGTCACTAATTAGAAACCTTAATTTCATTTACAGATTCCCTTGGCCACATAAGGTAATATATTCATGGGTAGGGCACCAGGGACCCAAAATTCTGCCTGCCACAGGGAGGGAAGAGGAGATTCAAGGCAGGAAGCATAATATAAATAAAGGTGTGGGCATGGTGTATATGAGAAGGAAAGGGAAACATGACTAGTATTTTTTTTAGCATTTTTATAGTTATTTGTATGGTTGTATTTTAGAAAGAAAACTGGAGATAAGTAGACTAGTTAGGAATTATAATGGGGGTCTATACTTGCCAAGACACATCTTCATACTATCAAGAAAGAGTTTCACTACTAGGACAGTATGGTAGTTAAGTGGGGACTAAAGGACCAGAAGGACTGTGTTCAACTTCTGGTTTTTCTGTTTATTAAGTTTTATTACCTTGACTAGATTATTTAGTTCTGCTAAGCTTGAGTTTTCTCATGTGCATAATGAAAGTAATAATAATTTCTAGGTTATAGGGATGGTGCGAGGCTGAATGAGCTAGGGAATATCCTGGCACATAATCAGTGGTCAAAAAAAGTCTATAATTTTTATTACTGCTTCCTTTTTTCCCTGTATCAGAAATATGGTTCAGAATGATTCATATCAAGCTGGGAATGGTTTGAATTTATTTTCTGTTTTCTCTCTTCCAGCAGCTACTATGTGATTTTCCCTTCTTTGTGTTAGTTTTGTCACATTTAAAATGAAGATGATGTTGATTATGCCAATCATGTCAAAAGTAAGTTGGTGATGTGAAAGCACTTTGAAATGGTTACTGGTTATTTATGAAATATATATGATTGTTTAGAGGAAAACAGTCCTGATTTCTTTTAGCTCATTCTTTGAGTCATCCTACGACTAATGGAAGAAGTCCAGGATATTTCTTGTGGGCTCATCATTCAATAGGATGTAGAGAAAAACCAAATATCGTGAAGAGCATATTGGAAGTGTACTTACCCCATAGATGGGCAGAGTAGCTGGCTGGCTAAGGGGTGTGGGTTGAAAGATATCAAATAGACAAACTCCTGACAAAATCTTTTCTATCAATCTGTGGTTAACGACCTAAATACTAATAGAAGAGACCTTTTTTTTCTTTTCTTTTCCAGTATTAAGCCCTTAAAAACAATGTGGTAGAGTACAAAGAACAGTTAACCCAAAGCAGGAATCTTCTTTTTTTTTAAAAAAAGATTCTATTTATTTATTCATGAGAGGCACACATAGAGAGAGAGGCAGAGACACAGGCAGAGGGAGAAGCAGACTTCTCACCAGGAGCCTGATGTGTGACTCACTCCCAGGACCTGGGATCACAACCTGAGCCAAAGGCAGAAGCTCAACCACTGAGCCACCCAGGTGCCCCTTCAAAGCAGAGATCTGCATCCTACTTTGGTTCTAGAGCCAATTAGCCATTAGTCATGTATCTTTCCTGAGTCCCATTTGTGAATGACAAAGGTTGGTCTAGGATGATCTCTAAGCTGACATGGTGGATTTGTAAAGTCTTTGGTCTTAGTTTGTAAAAGTTGGACAGCCCACGTTCTCCAAGGACATTACTCCAAGGGCATAGGCAGGAAAGAGGGCTGTTGTAGAGTTTCTGCAGGCAATAGAGGACACCGGCAGGGATGGGGCCAGAGTTGGGCCGGAAGAGGCAGCAAGGAGGAAGTGAGTCAACAGAAGAGATGGCTTCATGGTGAAATGAGGGGAAGGAATGCTGTGAAGCCCCTTGTCCACTTTCCTGCACTGCTGACAATCTCTCATTAGAGGGATCATCTATTCAGATATCTGATTCATACTATAAATTTACTAGCCTATTTCCCAGGCTGATTGAATTTTATTGGTGAAAACGTCAAATATACATGAGGCTAACATTTATTTGTCTGAAGGTAGGGGTCAAGGTATATAGTGTTTTGAAATTCATAAAACAATGAGGTATATTTTTTCTGGAATATATGTTATCTCATTTGTCTCAAGACAAAGAATTTAATTTAAGGTTTTTATGTCATAGTTTGAGAAAACTAGAATAAGGATCAGAAAATCTGATTATAGTTTGAGCTCTGGCACTAAATAGAAATGTGAACTTAGGCATTCTGTAACCCATGGTACATCATGGTTACATCAGTGATGTGGAGTTAATAATACCTGCCCTAATAGTCTCTAAAGCTATGTGAAGTGCTTTGCAGTTAGCAAATGCTTCATAACTATGAGCTATTATTTTTCCAGCCCTGATACAATCCCTGGAAAATTTGAAAGTTTAAAAAAAATAGTGAATGAATAAATGAGAAAAAAAGGTGTTGTGAAGTTTAAGTCAATGTGTGTAGTGGAATAAGTTATAAGTTCCTAATATAGTATAAGTTCCTAATAACATAGAAATAAGTTATACTTTATTCTTGTTGAATGAAGCAATGATTTTCACATATACAGCAACATTGTAGAAAAATCCTTAAACCTTAAATGTCTTCTTCTAAGCTAAGGTATCTCCTCTTACCTAAGTCAGGTGGATGGTCTAATTGCTAGTGTTACCTTATATCAGAAATGCCTTCCCTGACTACCCTATGTAAAATAGAACTCCTTCAATTATTCTCTACCCTTTATCTAGCCTCATTTTCCATCTCAGCACATACTATCACCTTGACAAGTCTATTTTTATTTAATATCTGACTCCCAGTACTGAATGTGAGATCCATGAAAACAGGTCCTTTGTCTGTTTTTGTCTTTTCTCACTACTTTAAACTGGATTTGTAAACAGCACACAACACAGAGTAGACACACAAGAAAGATGCTGAATTAATATCTTTTGGGGATGCTTCAGTTATGATAATGACTTTTCTTAAATGATCAAGTCTTTTTCACTCTATTGTAAAGCCTATAATCTATTACTTCTTGTTTAAAAGCAATAGCAGTGATTTTTCTGGTGGCTCATAGTAGGTAGGTATCATCGAATGTATATGGATCTTAAGACCAGGACCTGGAAACTGTTTATCTATGATCATTTGTCTCCTTAGTGATGGTCAGGATAATTGCTTCCCAAATGGAAGTACCCTCAATCCTGACAGCTACAGAGGTATCTAAGGAGAAACACCAATAATTCTGCTCTGTGCCCCATAAAAAATTAATAGCCATAAAAGTCAAATTGGCTTCCTCACTAACAAATGAACTTTACTATCTGCTTTAGCTTACAGACTCTTAGTAACTAACCAATACGTAAAAATACCAACTAGGGAAAGATATTTTCCTGCTTTATAGGCTTTAAAAAAAACATTTAATTCAATCTGGCACCCAGGCTGAATGTAAAATAGCTGCAGAGCAATATTGATGGGACAACACATGATATATTTAAACCTATGTATCAATCCATCAAGTTTAAGATAAAAATCAATCACATGCAAACAGATACCTTTAGGCAGAGGGGAAAAAACACAGGCATTTGCTACAGCCCTGCTCCTATGTTGTTCCCCGTTGGTCTTTTCTTGGAGCAATACTTTTCACCTACTGTAAGATTATCCTTTAGTATTTTCTGAGGGCCTGCTTTGTACAAGGCTCTGAACAAAATATAAGTTTTTGAGCTTGCATTAAGGTTTTGAAGTTAGCCATCTCTGGAAAAATGACATAAAATGACTTTCTCATGTAGATCACTTAGTCCAAGGAGCCATGATCTGGGGCCAAAATCTACCTAGGGAACTTGTTAAACTTACAGATTCTTGGGCTCCATTACAGAGACTCTGATTATACTGATGGTGGTCCCAATGCCATACTTTGAAAAATAGTGTCATTTGCAGCAAGAGCCCTGAGTAAGAACCTGGGCTCCATCACTTACAAATTCTATGGCCTTAGGCAAGATAATGAATCTTTTCCTAAACCTCAATTTTCTCATTTGTAATTCAAGCTTATGGGTGATAAAGTATTCTGGATACATTCTTGTCTAATCCTACTTTATAGGATAGTGTAAGAGTAAATGAGGCAAGGTGTGTAAAACATTTAGCTCAGCCTGATAAATATTGTACTATTGCTACTATCAGCAGCTAAGATACACTGAGTGCTTACTATCTGAGGAACATTGTTCTAAGTACTTTACATGTATTTTTTCTTCTAGATCTTAGGTAGATACTGCAATTATACCTGTTTGTACAGTTGAGACAACTGAGGCACATAGAGATTAAGTACCCTGTTTTAGATCACACGGCAATGAAGAGGTAGAACAAAGACAAGAATCCAGGTTTGCTTGATGTCAGACTCCACATATTTTATTTGCTATTAGTACTTATTTCTAGGTGGAGCCCACCTATCTTTCTTCTTTTGGCTTTACACATTCTTTTCACTGAGGTTGTCTTCCTGGCTAACCTGTTGTCCTCCTACATGTTGTGGCACCGATACATTTATTGGTGAAGGGGAACTCACACATATACATGCTAAAATAAGAATCTACCGGGGATCCCTGGGTGACGCAGCGGTTTGGCGCCTGCCTTTGGCCCAGGGCGCGATCCTGGAGACCCGGGATCGAGTCCCACGTCAGGATTCCGGTGCATGGAGCCTGCTTCTCCCTCTGCCTGTGTCTCTGCCTCAATCTCTCTCTCTCTCTCTCTCAGTGACTATCATAAAAAAAAAAAGAAAGAATCTACCTCATTGAATTGCAAATAATCTGCAATTCCAAAACACACACACACATACAACTAACAGTAGGAGACAAATGAGAAGAATTTGTATGGTTTTTGTTTGTTTGGTTTGGTCTAGGATAGTATGTGTCCTAGAGGATTCAGTAAGGAAATATTTAAAAATCAAATTGAAAACTTCATATTGTTGATGGCTAGCTATGATTAGTGAGATTGTGGGTAATTTCTTTACTTCTTTAGAATTTTTGCATTTTTTGAAATTTGTACCATAATGAACTTATAATACTTTTGTATTCAGAAAAATTGCTTTCTTTAAATAAAAAACAAATTAATTGCAAGTAGAACCGCACAGCATTAGTCTTAAATGTCTTCAGGCTGCTGCTCACTCCTAGGTATGCATCCTGGTCACCTCCATAGGACACTGAGAGAAAAGCTGATCAATATTTTGGTGCCAAGGGGAAGAGAGGGAGGCTGATGAGAGAGGGAATATTTTAAAACTCTGTGAGCTCTGTTAGAAGTATGCCTCAGTTCACTGACCTTGAAAATTAACCTAGGGTAACCAGAGGACTAAGCCCCAGAATCAACAAACAGGCAAGAAAATTCATTTCTAATTTTGACCAAATGTTAACAACATGTTATGTTTCCATGATGCCAAAACTCATTAATTTAATGAAAAACAACATCAGTCAAGTCATTGGAAACACACAAAAATCAATATGGGTGTTATTTTATAGATCAAGCTATCACTTTATAGATGGAATTTCTCTACTGTTCATGTATTTGTTTAGTTACCACTTGACATAGTTAGAGGTCACACTGGATTCTGAACAGATACTGGTGTCTCAAAAAGAGTAATTATGAAAATACCATGTCGCAAAAGGAAATCTAATGAAAAAGGCCCTAATACCTTTTAGGGCCGAAAAAGAGCCATTGGAAACATTCAATTTTCTAATAAAGTGATCACAATTTTTTTTTTATTTTTGGATAGCACAGTGCAATCTGTTTACTACTACATTGAAAACCTCCAGCAATAAAGAAATCGTAGACTGTATGGAACAATCCTCTACAGCAATAATAATCTCTCTGACACACTGACGTGTTAAGCTACTTATAATAAGAGTTGCTTGGTAGCAAATGGGAAAGGCGACTTGAATTAAGTATTTCATGATATTTTATATAAAAGCAGAGTTTCTAAAAAGGCCAGAAATGTTATTGTAAATTCTTGATAATGTGGAGAGGAAAATCTTGTTATTTGTGTAAGCCAAAAAAGATACCTTATAATAATGATATCTGACATTTATAAATTATAGTACTCTCAGACATTTGATGTGATTTTAGATATATTTTATCATTCTGTTACTGTTACAGCTCTAGATCAGGTAGACATTTTCACTCCAATTGATGAAGAAACTAAGGCATGGTTAAATCATTTGCTCGAAGTTACTGGTAGGATCAAAATTATACCTACTGAATTGGGGTTTATACACTATTTTTTTTGTCTGTCTTGAAGATTTGTTATGATGGCACAAAGATATCTATGAAAAGTAAAAGCAAATAAACAAAAAGAAATAATACCACCAAAAAGTCCAGCACCTATGCCCAGATCAATGAATGTGAAGTGCAATGTTTGAGAAAGTTTGGATAATTGACTATTTTTTTTTATCCATATGCTTTGGTATCACTTATTGCCCAGCTGATGCTAAGATTTGGACAGACACAGAGATTCACAGCAAAGATGATATGAATTAAATTATATATTTTATAGTTGGTATGATTTAGGTTTGAATATAGCTAGATATTTTTCACCTTTAGGGTTGTACCAAAAAAGCAAAAAGTGGAAACAATGGGGACATAAGAGTTATATAGTAGAATCTTATGCTTCACTTGGAATTTTGGGAAAATTTTATTAAAAGCATTTTTTAATTCAAGCCTTTGATGATGTGTTGTTGACTACCATTGGCTATTAGTTGAAAAAGAGGTTGAAATGAGATACCTGGAATTCTTATTATATGGACCTGATGTGGATATGTGCTGCCATTGTCTTGGTGACTGGGATTGACTGGGATACAGCACAGAGAAAACAAAAATAGCAAACAACAAGATTCTACTCCCATGGTGCTTAGAGTCTAGTGGGTAAAGAAAGAAAAAAAAAAACAATAATAAGCCATTTAAAGATTGTAGTAAATACTAGCATGAAAAATAGTTAAAAATAGAACTACTCTATGATCCAGCAATTGCACTACTCAGTATTTACCAAAAGAATACAAAGATACTAATTCAAAGGGATACATGTACTCCATGTTTATAACAGCATTATCTACAATAGCCAAATTATGGAACTAGCCCAATTTTCCACTGATGAATGGATAAAGAAGATATAGTATATATATATATATATATATATATATATATATATATATATATATATACAATAGAATATCACTTAGCCATAAAAAAGAATGAAATCTTGCCATTTGCAATGATGTGGATAGAGCTAGAGGGTATTATACCAAGCAAAATAAGTCAGAGAAAGACAAACACTGTATAATTTCACTCATGTGGAATTTAAGAAACAAAAGAAACAATAAAAGGGGAAAAAAGAGACAGGCAAACCAAGAAACAGACTTTTGACTGTAGAGAATGCACTGATAGTTAAACCACTGGGTAGGTGGGTGGGGAGGTGGGTGAAACAGGGGTGGGGGTTAAGGAGGGCACTTGTGATGAAACCCAGGTGTTGTATGGAAGTGTCGAATCACTGTATTACATTCTTGAAACTCATATTACACTATATGTTAACTAACTGGAATTTAAGTAAAAACTTAAAAAATTTAAAAGGTAGGAAAAAAAATTAAAAGGTAGGAATAAAGTACGGTGACTGGGCTGCACTTTCAGATAGGGTTGTCAGGCAAGACCCCTTTTTTTTTGACAAGGTAAAATTTTAATAATACATTTCAGTCAATTTATGGTTATGTGAAAAGGCTGAGTTTTTCAAAAGTAGTGAATATGAAAAGATTAAGATAATATGTGATGGCAGAATTATGTTAATCTTTTGTCTGCCTCTACTGGAAGCTTCTTTGTCCCTGCATCCCACCCAGCTGTCCTCTTTACTCAATTCATTCTGGTAACTTCTATTTATTCTTCAGGTCTCAACTCAGTTGATCACCAGCTCAAAAATGTTCCATACTTCCACTTCCATAATTGTAATCACACTTGTGTTTAACATCAGTCTGTCCCACTTGATTGAGTTAACAGAGTGCTAAGATCATGCTTCTCTGTTCACCTTGACATTTTATTCTTTTTATCTCTGTACATGTGGAGATTTAAGATGAGAACATAAGATTTATCTTCTATTTGGGGGATTGGACTTGCATGTGTAAGCCCATATAGTGTTTAAAGTTCAATACTAATCATATATTGAGG
The DNA here is from genome assembly GCF_905146905.1 of Nyctereutes procyonoides. Lineage (NCBI taxonomy): Eukaryota > Metazoa > Chordata > Mammalia > Carnivora > Canidae > Nyctereutes > Nyctereutes procyonoides. The sequence continues at coordinate 178,167 of NW_026575162.1, forward strand.
GGAGCAAAGATGGATGGCAGTAAGTTAATTCTTGAATGATAAGAAAATAGGTTTAGAATATTTCTATTCTTGCATTGGAAAGATCTAGTAAGCAATGAACTTTTCTGCTGTGGTCTGCTTTTTTAAAGAACCATATCATGTAATATATTCTGGTAACTGAACTCACTAGTGGTTCTTTTGGCTAGTTGGTTGCAGCTGACTAAGGTTGTTAGTTGTGCCTTTTTGGATTAACCGGAAAAATACTTAATAAGCTCAGTTATAAACAACAGAAAGGAGGCTATTATGACTATTGGTAGTCTCTCTCTCTCTTTTTTAAAGATTTTATTTATTCATGAGAGACAGAGAGAGGCAGAGACATAGGCAGAGGGAGAAGCAGGCTCTTCAAGGGGAGCCTGATGCCAGACTCAATCCCGAGACTCTGGGATCATGTCCTGAAGGTAGATGCTCAACTGCTGAGTCACCCAGGCATTCCCATTGGTAGGCTTAAGAAAGGGAGTTAACATTATCTGGTTCGCTAGTTTTTAAAGTCATTTTGCTCACTTGGTAGAACATGTAGAGGGCCAGCATGGAAGAAGAGAGACTATTTAGGAAGCTATATTAATAGCTGAGACAAGAATAGGGTGGCTTACCCTTTAATTGTGAAAATGAGGGCGGGAAATGGGCCTATTTGAGATGTATCTTGGAAATAGGATCAAGAGGATTTATTTTATAGGTTGGATACAGAGAGTGAGGGAGCTATATTTTTGCTGATTTTTGCTGTAATTGCCTCAGTGGAGGTGCTGTTTACTGAAATGGTAAAGCTTATATGAGTGAGTGAGTGAAATTGAGAGTTCCTTTATGGACATTTTACTTTTTATTTTTTTTAAGGTTTTATTTATTTATTTGAGAGAGAGACAGAGCAAGCAAGAGCAAGAGCAGGGGAGGAAGGTTGGAGGGAGGGAGAGGGACGGGGAGACGGAGACTGAGAAGCAGGTTCTCAGTTGAGCAGGAAGCCTGACGTGGGGCTCTGATACCAGGACCCTGAGATCAGTCCTGAGATGAAGGCAGACACTTAACTGATTGACTGAGCTACCCAGGCACCTCTCATTATAGACATTTTAAATTCTAGATGCCAAAAGATTGTTACATACAACTCTCCTTTTTGGAATAAATTTGCAAATTATTACATTTGCTATGTTTTAAAATAATTTAACCTGTTGCTTTGTGTGTATGTGTGTGTGTGTGTGTGTGTGTGTGTGTGTGTGTACTTCTTATAAGGATAGGATAGAATGCTTTTGTGCTTACTTAAGAAAAAGATATTTCTTTCTTTCTTTCTTTCTTTCTTTGAGTGAGAGAGAGAGAGAGAGAGCATGAGCAGGGGAGCATGAGCAGGGGGAGAGGTGAGAGAGAATCCACAGATAGCTCCCTGGCTGAGGATAGAACCCTATGCGGGGCTTGAACTCTGGACCCTGAAATTATGACTTGAGTTGAAACCAAGATCAGCCACTCAACCCACTTAACCCACCCAGGCTCTCCTTGTGCCCACTTTTGTACTCCTTGCATTTATTGGGCCTTTCAGTTAGCCCAAGAAATGAATGAATGAGTGATTGAATAGATGGTGGTAGAGAATTCCACATTGCTTACTCTTTCTTTATCTCCCTATTTTGCCTCTTCTTTTTCCCCCATTCACTGTGTGCCATCTCCCTGCTTCAGTTTAAGAAAAAGCACAAACTGGGAATCACATTTGGGTATGAGTCTCCACTAGCAGTGTGTCTCTGGAAGGTCTAATCAATATTTTTCGGAACTTCAGTTTCTTTACCTCAAAAATAAGGTAAATAGAGGTGGTCTCTGAAGTTCCTTCCAGTTTGAAAATTCTGAGTGTTATATTTTTTTCTGAGATATGCAAATCTAATATGGACTTACTGGTTTTACTTTATAACAGTTTCAAAGGAATGCATTTTTAGAAAGAGACAATTTAGAGATAATCAACTCACTCATGTGAAAGGTAAGAAAAGTGGAACCCTGAGATAGGCTTTACCACTTATAAAATGAGACAAAAATGATAATAATGGTAATGATAAGAACAATAATTATAAAAAGAACATCTACATCAAAAGATTATTGTGGGACTAAAGTTAGATAAAACATGCAAAACTGCCTTGGTAGGGATAGATGTTCACTAAATGCTGGTTCCCTCAATAATGATTATTATTTTAAAATGTCATGTAACTTGCCCAAAGCTGTCTGACTAGGAAGTGTGGCAAGCTGAGGCTCAGACTCATCCTTCAGAAGGACAAGTCTGTCATTTCTCTTTTAGGATCTTCCTATCTTCTCTCCTGGAAATCAGAGCTGAACATGCTTTAAACACTGTGGAGACAGTGCACTAATATGGTTAAGAGCATATGTTAGGGGTAACCTAACATATGGGTTTGAAACTAGGTCTGTTGCTTTTTATCTGTGTAACGTTAGATAAATTACTGAATGTTTCTGAGTCTCAGTCTCCTCATCTCTAAAATAAGCATAATAATAATGGGTACCACACTCAAAGAGATATAGTGAGGATAAATGATGTAATGCATGTCAATTACTTGGCAGGGTTCATGGCATGGATAAGATCCGCAAACAGTACCTATCCTAATTATCTTTCCTCACCCCCGCTTCCCTTGCTAAGTGGCAGAAGTTCTCCACATTGCCTGCACAAAAGTTACTACATGTATTCTTGAAGGAAGGTCTGGATACTGCCAGTCATGGCAGACAAAGATGTAAACTCCAAAGTTGTCATGGGAAATATTGTCAGAGCAGTTCAGTTTGGATGTTAGAAGATGACAGCAGTGTGTCGGGCCTCGACAGCAACTGGTATGTACTGAACAGGAGGATGAAGGGCCATTGGTGGGAGGTCTCCAGGAAAGAAATGAAACTTAGATTTTTCAATATGTTTGAGTGTGAAGAATATTATTGGTGCTTGATAGACTTCTGGTAACACTTAGAAAATATTAGCGATAGTTCATATAAATCTAAGAAAATGGTACTAGCAACTTCAAGATAATTAAAAAAATAGAAAGATTATCTACATCTATCTATACTATTTGTATCTTTCCTTAATCAGACAAAATTTGTATAAAGCTTATCAGGACTCTGACAGTGATTTCAGAACTATAACTCCCCCATATTATGTATAAGGATGTCTATAAAATGTAGTATTGGGCAATAGAATTCTTCTGACTTGAGATACAAACTTGAGGAATCATTAGTGTTGGAAACAAAGCTTGTTTTGATTATATTACAACTAAGCATGTGGTATTATTACCAAATCATGTCTTCAACCAAAAATATAGGTTGCAAATATTTTTTTTACAACTGGATGTTATGATAATACATGGTAACACTTATTTCTTAAAAGAATTTTTGAGTATAGCTGACACACAATGTTACACTGGTTTCAGGTGTACAACATAGTGATTCAGCTTCTATGTTAAACTATGTTCACAAGTGTAGCTTCCACCTGTCACCATACAGCACTATTACTATAACATGATAACACTTCTCATTTTTCTTCTATACTTTTAGCTCACGAAGGGCAGGAGCAGAGTTTTCTTCTCATCTGTAAGTCTTAGGACCAGAGACTGAATATATGAATTACAGATGTTTCCATTAGTGACTTTAATTACATGGCATTTCTTCTTATGAATTTATGCAAGTCAGTAAAGCTTTATATTTTATTTTATATAATACTTAGCCAAAAAAGATGATTTTGATAGAGTTATTTTATTTTACGTACTCCAGAAAATATAAAATCCTATCACACATTGATTACTTACTTTCCACTTTGGATCTTCAGAATCAATCTTCAGTACCCTGGGGTTGGTGAGGGTGAATCTTATCAGAATCTGAGAAGAATGGTGTTTGAAAATATCCGTTAGGTTATTAAGACCTTGTTGAGAACTACATCTTAAATTCAGTGTTATTACCATAACCACTATGAGCTGATATTTTCATATAAGGCTTAAAAATAATATTAATGAAATCAAGTCAAGTATACATCATGATATATTTAAGGTAATCCACTTGAACTGGGACTTTTGCATCCAGTACAAAATGACAGTGGCTGAAGTTATACTTCTACTCAAAACAACCAAAGGTGGACAAAATGTATGAAACAAGTTTGAAGATAGTGGACATGTTTAGGCCAAAACAGTCTCAATAAATTTAATGGTATTCAATTCAATACAAAGCATATTTTCTGACCACAAAGGAAAAAAAATTAGACATCAATGAAGTATTTCGTATAACCAATGAACAAATGAAATTATTTACTATTATAAAACAAGTCAAGTGAAATATCTTTGGGTTTTGGGGGTAAAAAAAAACCTCTCAGTTCCCACCCCTCAAGAGGAAAGACCATGTTAGAATATAGAAATATGGTCAATATAGGAACACTGCTTTATGTCTGAATTTACACTGGCAAAATAATGTGTGTACCAGAGGGAAATAAGATTTGTTCATCAGATAACCATGTGCTCTTGAATAATGAAATAAATTAGGAGACTTTGAGATCTAGAAATATTAATGCATAGGGTAATTCTATCTTGTTCTTGAATGGCATATGCAACCTAAAAATCAGTGACAGATTTTAGTCAGACAGCATTTAAATAGGATTTAAACATCTTTGAAGTAGTTTTTTTTTTTTTTTCATGATGGTTGTCCTTTGGGGGGGATAGACATTTTCAAATTGGTTCTACCATACATGTATACAGCTAATTCACTTTATTATTTCTGCTCAACACCAATACTGCTATTATGGGACTCTTCATTGACTTCTAATTACATCTCATCTACTCCCACATCTGTGCCTTTGCTCATTGTGAAACTGCACATGAATACCTTTCCTGGCTCTTCTCATCTTGCTTTTCTTTCTTTCTTTCTTTCTTTCTTTCTTTCTTTCTTTCTTTCTTTCTTTCTTTCTAGATTTTATTTATTTATTAGAGAGAAAGCGCACGTGTGTGTGCATGCAAGAGCATGAGCGGCGGGGTGGGGCAGAGAGAGAGGAACAAAGCAGACTCCCCACTGAGCAGGGAACCTGAAAAGGGGCCCCAGGATCATGACCTGAGCCCAAGGCAGATGCTTAACCAACTGAGCCACCCAGGCACCCTTCCACCTTGCTTTTCAAACCCCATCTATTTAAGCTCCCAGTTTATCTGCTATGGATTTTCTTTCAACTATTCTGACCTATCAGGAATGTTCCTTTCCTTGAGCTCCTATAGAATTGTATAAATAATCAAGACTAAGGTATAACACAGACTGTCTTATTCATTAAGTTTTAATTCAGTGGGTTTTAAACTATGGTATGCATAATAATCACTTGGAAGTGATTGCAAAAATGCAAGTTTGGGCCAAATTGTCAGAAATCCCAATCCACTTAGACTAGGAGATCAGGAATTTGTATTTTATTAAAGATCCCAGGATATCCTACTGTGATGGTCTGCTAATTACACTTTGGGGAAAAAAACCATAACACTTTAGTGAATTCCAATAACTCAATCTGTTTCACTTATAGAGATGCACAATGCCTAATCTTTTTATATCTTCATATCAGCAAGCAGAGTGTTCAGCATACTATGACTGCTCAATAAATCCTCACCAACTTTCTGAAGCAATGCAGTTATACATTTAATGTAGAGTAGACCCTCTTATCTCCAGTTTCACTTTCCATGGTTTTAGTTACCTGAGGCCATCCACCATACAGAATTAGATGATCCTGCTTCTCGCATATCATCAGAAGGTAGCCTAAAGCTATTCATAATGCCTAGGTCATTCACCTCACTTCATCTTATCATGTAAGACATTTTATCATCTCACATCCTGACAAGAAGAAGTATAGTATATTTTGAGAAAGACCATATTCACATAACTTTTATTATAATATATTGTTATCAAATTTTTCTATTTTATTATTGTTAATCTTTTACTGTGCCTAATTTATAAATGAAGCTTTATTAAAAAAAAACTCTGGAGTATATAGATGGTTTGGTACTATCTGGTTTCAGACATCCACTGGGGTCTTGGAACTTATCTTTTACTGATGAAGATGGCCTCCTGTATATACCCTTGTTATTTTTTTCAATGATTGCATAGCCATGTGTCTTAATTAATTTTTTTAACTTGTGATTTGACCTCTCATCTGAATAATAGAATTTTAGAGCTATAGGAGTTTCTAGAATTAACTTAGCTTAATTATCTCATTTTTTGATGAAGCAGTTCAGGGCATGAGAGGTTAAGTGACTTACCCAAGTTCATGCAGTTAATTACTGAGCAAGCTACAGCTGCAAAAGCCAAGTTTTAAGGTTGCCAAGCCTAGTGTTCTTGCTTCTGTACATGTTGTCTTTTACTCAGAAATTTGTCCAGTGACTCTGGGTAGTAGCACAAGTGATAAGATGGAAACACCCATTTCTCAGTAAGTTAAGTGAAAAAAATGTCATTCCATTCCAGAGAATGCATGGTAGCTGCTATTAGCTTTTTTGGTCTAGATAATTTAGGGTCAGATATTCCTTGTTCTGTGAATTATAGAAATAATAGCAGGATCCCTGGCCTCTAATCATTGGTTGCTGATAGCACTCTTTACCCAACTTGTGGCAATAAAAAAATGTTTCTATTTTTTTAAAAAGATTTTATTTATTTATTCATGAGAGACACAGAGACAGGTGGAGGGAGAAGCAGGCTCCATGCAGGGAGCCCAATGTGGGACTCGATCCTGGGACTCCAGAATCACGCCCCAAGCTGAAGGCAGGTGCTTAGCCACTGAGCCACCCAGGTGTCCCTATAAAAAACATTTCTAGACATTGCCAAATTCTCCTGGGAAACAAAATCACTCCCAGTTGAGAACTTTTGCTTTATATAGACAAGGACACAGATTCTTGGATTCATGGATTCTTAAATTTTTGGAAAGACTCAAAAGGGTCTTTGAGTCCATGCACAAATATCTGTCTTGATATTTGATGCTTTGCATTTGAAGCAATCACTATCTGAAGACATCATATACATATGTTCTTTAAACAAAAGGGTGGTTAAGCTAAGAGTACAGTGCAGTTTTATAAAGGAGAATGTAGAAGGCATGTGATGGTGTGATTTAGTTGGATTTTTGTAGCTTTTTTATTTATATAAATTTTTATTATGCTCCTCTTTATTTTATTCCCCAGTGCTACGGTGCCTGTTATTTCTTTAAGTGGAGCATTATGTTATGGTTTAAAGAGTGATTTTCATCATCTGTAAACCAGCATATATATATTCTAGACATGGGGTATTTATCTTGTGGGGTTTTCAAAAGTCAAGAAAAATTATGTATATACACCCTTGGGAAAATGTACATACGTATAGTATTTTGTTATATGCAATGTGTCTTGTCCCTCCCCCACTTTTGTTGAATGTAGAAGCTTAGGGAAGCTTATTGGACACTTTAGTTAAGCATGACCTTAACAGAATAATTTCTTGAAGGTTATCTTCTCATCTTACTGTTGTGCTAAAGAAAACAGCATCTTTTTGCTTTCCCAGGATAGGAAATATGAGCTGAAGTTTAACAGATGAGCGACATATTATCAAACAGCTGCTAGAGAAACATCTCTTCAGTGTAAGTAGAGATCCAAATGAAAAGAAGAGAAAAACCATTTAAGGAAAATTTTATCTCAAAGAGAAGCTTGTGAAATAGAAGCCGCAAGCAGGGCTGGGGAGTGGGATAGGGGGAGTAGTAGGTTGAGTTCCAGTCCTGGCTTTATGATCTGGGGCACATTTTTATTTATCAGTTAATGATGGTGTTGGGTTAGATGATCTCATACCAGCCTGAACTGCACATCTACTCTTCAAGTTCCAATTATTTATATTGTTCAGAATAAAATATTTTCTTAGCAGAAAGAAGAAAAATGACACTAGAGAAATGTTCTAAGTGATAATGTAAACTTCATCAGGAAAGACTTTCCTCTTCCAGACAGTTGAACACAGGATTTTACTTAGAGGACATATGCACATGGACACTTCATACACTAAATAGTTCTAATTAAAATAAAACAAAATACCAACTTCCAGATCATCTTCTTCTGTGGTTAAAACAAAATGCTATATTTACTCTTAGCAATATTCTGCTCAATTAGGTCAATTAGTTGTTTAATATTTAAAGGAAATAATACTCAGCAATTATAGTATTGATGATTTTTATAATTAAAATATAGAAATTATAAATATCAACTCCTTAGACTCCAATTAGCTTATTAACATGCAGTAGAGAATACGTACCTACATTATTGGTATCATTTTTCTTATTCAGTCCATGGCAACTAAGTACTGTCAACCCTTAATACGATTACGTCAAGCTCTCATACAAGTTAACTCTTGGCCAAAATCTGACACAGGCCGTCAATATCTGGGCTTAATTATGTTGATGAACAAAAAAAGTCACCTTTTTGTGTGTAGGCTAAATGCTTACTGTGTAGGGAGAACAGCTGTTGCACTTTTGATTTCACCCTAAAGATTGGAACAAAAGGTCAGAGATCTTTTGATGCAAGCTAATTAAAATATCAATGATTATGCACACCATGTAACCTTGTTCTTAGATCAGTGTGCAAAGCAGACATTTCTTTTATATATATATTATGACTCTGCACTTTGGGGTAATACTTTAGATGTTTAAGTGCCAAGTGATCTACACATTGACCTTTGAAGGAATACTTAGACAAACATTTTTGGAGTTGTTTTTTCTTCCTTTACAAAATCGAGTACATTAATGTATGTTCCTCCTATTCATGCCAAAGGGCAATTGAATTTGGGAAAGAAAATTGCAAACAAGGAGAAAAGTAGGTTCAATCAGATCATTATTGAGACCAGATGGGGATATTCTTCACTAGTGGTTGTCAGGTTTCTGGTCATATAGCTGTGAATATTCCAGCTGAATTAATTGGATTAACTTTTTTAGAAATGTATCACCATAGGTCCAACTGTGATCTGTGTACTATCTACCTTAGAATCAACTGAATGTTTTAAATTGCATTTTTCCTGGCCTTGCAACCAGATATTCTGTTTTCATAGTTCTGGAGTAGAGCCTGGAGAATTTCAGGTGATTCTGATATCATTAAAAGTTCTCAGATCACTAACTTAGCAGCATCCAGAGCTCAATCAGGGCAAACATTTTGTCTTTTGCTTGTCTACTTTTCTGCTCCTTCATTTTCCAGTGACTCTTCATCTTTTTTCTGTCCCCTACCATTACTTTATTTAGGTTTCAAGGAAATTTCAACTAATGCCTGTTGATGAGAATATTAAAAGTATTAGATTCTCTAGGGGACATTTCTATTTTTTTATTATTTTTTAAAGACTTTATTTATTTATTAGAGAGAGAGAGAGAGAGAGAGAGAGAGAGAGAGAGAGAGAGAAAGAGAGTACAGGACCAGGGGGAGGAGCATGGAGAGAGGGAGAAGCAGACTCCCCATTGAGCAGGGATCTAATGAGAGGTTTGATCTCAGAATCCTAAGATCATAACCTGAGCTGAAGGGAGACACTTTAACCAACTGAGCAACCAGGCACCCTGACACTTCTGTTTTGATAAGAATAACAATAATGATGTTTGGCTCTATACATTTCGAAACTTGTGTCTCTTTCCTCACATACTTTTGGTGCCAGAGGTTGCAGAGTGTTTTCATACTGTGAAATGACTTTGGCCCTGGACTTGTATGTGGCCACTCTAGATTAGTGGGAACATTGAGAAGTAGTAGGAGTGTTCCTGGCCCCCTTCCTAAACTGAGATATGGTTAGCATTAACTGAGATCTACATGGAAATGACTATAAACTATGTAAATATATCTGATTAAATTCCAACTAAATATGACTATTCACAACTCAGGTTTTCCTCGGATGGATACTAAAATCTTTTCAGTGCTGCAAAGCCACACATACACAGGAGAGGAAAGTGTGAGGAAGAAAGAGGAGGTGAGAGACAAGGGAAATCCAAGGGGATAGAGAAAGTGAGCTTAACTGATTGTAATTAATGTATCTTCTTTTGCAAAATTTTGAAAAATACATGGTTATGTATACTGTTGTCCCCTTCCCTAGGAAGGGCCTAGACAGTTGAGGGTCAGCTCAAGCTATGTTAGCTTCTCCAAAAGCTCACTTCTACCTACATCTAGCTCATATCCTGCAGTGTACAAAAATAGTTGTATAATAAGTAGATGAATGAATAGAAAGGTATAACCCTTCTTCTCCTAGCAGTTCAGATGAAGAATTTAACATCATTTTTGAAGTCACATAACTTAATAAAGTCACATTCATATTAAAAGGAAGTTTTCTGGGGCGCCTGGGTGGCTCAGTTGGTTAAGTGTCCCACTCTTGATTTCAGCTCAGGTTGTGATCTCAGGCTCTTAGCTCTGAGTCTGCTTGTCTCTCTCCTGCTCCTTCTCTCATTCTCTCTCTCTCTTATACATTTAGTAAAATCTTTATTGTAAAAAAACAAAGTCTCTGTTCATGGAGTTTGCTACATGCCTCAATGATCAATACTTCTAGTATAGTCCATCCTTGCTTGGGTACCATGTTTAGCATTGCCCTGGGTTTAGGCACCAAGCTGTGCAGTGATAGTCTTTCCCCAAGAAAAACTCTGCCTCTATAAGATCCATTCTTTGTTAAAAAAATGCAGAAGAATGTGATGACTATCAGGTAATTTTTTTCTAGATATTAAAGCTCCCTTATCTAGTTAACTTGTCAGTTCTTAAGAAGGCTAATAAGTGGTTGTATAAATGCTGGGGCATGGAAAGAAAGAGGGATTTTTGTATTTTCTGATAGTTTTCCAATCATAATAATGTTCTGATGCTGCCTTTGACATGAGAAATACTTTTTCCAATTCACTGGAGTCAGTATTGTATAGGAGTTGAGAGTTTGGTTTCTAGAATCAGAATTCCTGGGTTCTCAATATAGTCTGCTGCTTACTTTGTAACCTTTGTCCAGTCACTTAACCCTATTATTCCATTACATTTTCATCACCTATTAAATAGGACCATTTTGAGGATCAAATGAATTAATACATGATTTGTAAGTGCTCAATAAATACTAACAATTCCTGTTGTTATGCTTGATCTTGTCTTCGACATTAACTACCTCTTGACATTGGCAAGCAATTATATTTGAGGACCTCAGTTTTTTCATCAATAAAAGGAATAGTTAAATAATAGTTGTGATTCACAAAATGCTATGATAAGAGTAGCCTTGGATCACTATGCATAACACTTATAAAAATCATTTTGAAGTCAAAACTGTGGTGAAATTTTTTGTTTAATAATTGAATGATAAAAGCCTACTCATTCTCTAGCATCTTAAAAAAAATGAAAAAATATCTAACAAGTTGCTCTCTTTCTCTTTGGATTGAAGTCTTGTTGCCTAATGAACCAAGAGCCCAAACTTTGGATTTCATTACTCTTATGGTTCCAGATCCCTCCAGAGTCTCTTATCAAATGTGGCCTCATTAAGTGCAAAAAGCAATGCATTTCTCCATTAAATTGTGCTGAGCTAACTTGTGGCTGACATGAGCTCAAATGAAATGTAATCACTTTAAATTTGTTCTTATTGGACTGTAGTTGCACATCACAGACATATATAAACACATGCAAAACTACTTGGGAATCATTTATCCAGGCTCTTTTCTGAGTAAGTATATAGATATCAATCCTATTTAATGAGGCTCTATCAATAATAAAAACTAAATATGAAACAATTCCAATATGTTATCCTGTTTTAAGTAAGTTACCTCTAAAACTAACTCTAGTTTTTTTTCCTCCATTGAAAAATAGAAGTGTTTATAAACAGTCTGTTTATGAACAGATTACAGAGTAATCTATACTTTTTTTAACCAAGAATTTTGTAAACATAATTATAACTTTGGGAAAAAAGAAGACACATGCTTTGTAATAATCATTGCTAACATTTGCTGCATAGCAGAAACACTTTTAAGTTCTGTATATGTGTTAGCAAACTAATTGAATCTGTTTTACAGAGGAGGAAATAGAAGACAGAGAGACTACACAGTTTACTCAAGACCATATAGCTAGTGTGTGATAGAGCTGGATTCATATCCAGGATGTCCAGTTTGGGTTTGTGGTTGTAAACACTAAACTACTATTATTTCTCAAATTTCTCCTGAACTATTAGGTTTCCTTAAGGTGGAAAGACACACTAAGCATTTAATAGTGAGAATGGAAACCACAGAATGCAAGTTTGTATCTGGTGTATTTATGTTTTTCAGTGAGAAGGAATATGATATCAAATGCAGCCCAGTTTTAAAAGGGGGGAACCAGCTAATAGGTGGTTATAAAACTTGCCTGAGGTCATGTAGAGATTTTAGTGAGAGCAGGGATAGGTACAAGCTACTGATTGACTGTTTTTTTTTTTTTTTTGGCCAAAGCCACTAGAGGATGTGTCTTTGCAGTGACAGCCATCAATGGCTGTAGGGGATAGAAACAACTAGGAGACAATTAGCGATTCCAGAGGGAAGTGACAGGACATGAAATGCTCAGGGGCGAAAGAGCATTGCAGGGATCTGGCTTATGGTAATAACTTCACTGGCAAGTTCAGCTTAAAACAAAACTAATGATAGATTTTGAAACGGTATTCCAGAAGAATCATTCTATTCGACTCTTGAGTTCCCAGCATCCATTTTATAGAGTTAACCTAGGTTTTGCATACCTGAGGTCTTTTTTCAGAGGCAAAGACACATGGGCAACCTGCTAACTCTTCCCTAGACTTACCTGTAGAGTGATGTTTCTGTATTTCCTTGATTTTGAAAGTGTGCTATTAAACATGGCTTTCGAATAGATCAGCAACAGTGGGTTTCAAATAGATACATGAAAAATGAGGTAAAATATCAACATAGATTAGATAATAAGAAACATTTATAATTCCACTATTTAGAAACTCCAAGTTAACATTTTTCTTGTGCATATTTATAGTAATGACAACTTTAGGATTACATACACCTACGATTTTTTTTTAAAAGATTTTTGTTTATTCATGAGAGACACACAGAGAGGCAGAGACACAGGCAGAGGGAGAAGCAGGCTCCATGCAGGGAGCCTGATGTGGGACTCGATCCCGGGACTCCAGGACCATGCCCTGGTCCGAAGTCAGGCACTAAAATGCTGAGCCATCCAGGGATCCCCTGCACCTGCAACTTTGAATCTGTATTTCACTTTGTATGAATGTCTTTCCAGATCATTGCGTATTTTTAAACTTTGAATTTGAAAACACCATTGAATGAGTGGATAATGCATTGCACATTGTGCTTTAACTTATTTGACATGCTTCTATTGTTGGATGATTAGATTATTTTTAGATGTTGGTTATTTTTAATAATAAGTAACGCGAATCTTTGAACATTTCATTATTTTTATTGTCATTCTTAAGATAGGCATAAATTTTCAAAGACTAGAGTTTAAAATGAAGCTTAAAATAAAATCTTTAATATGTATTTAAAATTTGTTTTACAGAAATTGCTTACTAATTTTTTGTTCTATCAGCTGTATGAAAGGATATCTGTTTCACCAAATCCTCATTCTCACGATTTTCTATATTTAAAAAATGTTTTTTTTTATTATTTATTTATGATAGTCACACAGAGAGAGGCAGGCTCCATGCACCGGGAGCCCGACGTGGGATTCGACCCCGGGTCTCCAGGATCGCACCCTGGGCCAAAGGCAGGCGCCAAACCACTGCGCCACCCAGGGATCCCCGATTTTCTGTATTTAAATGCTAGGACATTATCATTAAAAATATCTTGTTTAAATTAACTGGCCAACTATCATATCCTATCCAATTCCCATTTCTTAAATGTTTGGCATCTGTGTTTTCTCTTTTGTAAATGAATTGTCTACGTAATTCTTTGTCTAAGATCTAAAATATTAAATGTTTGCTATTGTATGTTATGATTAAAATATTAGGAAATCTGACAAACTTGTTGAAAGCAAAACATACCAAATGCGAGTCAATTTCACAGGAGTTAAAATATTTTTCCTTTACTTATGTTTATTAAGACTATTTTTAGAAGAAATCTGGAAAGATTTAGTCAGAACAAATAATATTTTTATAATATTTTATAAAACTAAGTTAGGGCAGCCCCGGTGGCGCAGCGGTTTAGCGCCGCCTGCAGCCTGGGGTGTGATCCTGGAGGCCCGGGATCGAGTCCCACATCGGGCTTCCTGCATGGAGCCTGCTTCTCCCTCCTCCTGTGTCTCTGCCTCTCTCTTCGCTCTCTCTGAATAAACAAATAAATCTTAAAAAATAAATAAATAAAAGTGAGAACATTTAAAAACAAAAAAAAACTAAGTTATAAATAGGGCAGAATTACAGTTTATAATTTTGGAAAAAGGGAACAGCATTCTGTATATATAGTGATATTCATGAGCCTTATATATGACTCTATGTATATAATCCATAGCTTCTGCATTCCGATAATGTGCTACAACAACTTGGAAGAGAAGACAAATGAGCAAGGAAACATAGTTAACATTGTCAAATGTCTTTCCCCATATCCAACCCTGATGGGTTAAACAGTCTGATGGCTTCTTTGACCCTATTCACTAAAGTAGCTTTCCATTTGTTCAGATAGATCCACAGCTTTTAAAATATGTATTTCGATTGAACATTTTCCCCCTCAACCCTCTGGTGTCTCTTTTTCTTAAATAAATGGCATAAGTTTGCTTAGCTACAAAATTTATCTGTACTTTTCAGAAATTAATGTGAATCTTTCCAAGCCTCAGAATAATAATTCCATTTGGCTTAACTCCAGTGATTGGAGGGTGTGTGTGTGTGTGTGTGTGTGGTGTAGAACCAATCAAACAAACAAAAAAAAGCACAAACTGTAAGGAGAGTAATGATTTGTAGAAATCTACAGGAGGCCTTGGTCCTTGGTCCAGGAGTATTACTGCTGACAATTACACAAATACTGTTCCTATGCAATTATCCCGGCAATAACCGATAGCAAGCAAAAATTATAGAGGCCTGATGCGATTTATGCCCACAGGTTTCTATGCAGCACTTTGTTTGAATCAAAATGGCTATCTTTATTTTTTTTTTCTTTTCTTTAAAGAAAAGAGTCAGTCAACTCCTTAGGAGAATATAATTTTCTTCCATCTAGTTTTAAATGGCATTAGCACAGCAATCAGATGTCAAGGTGAAAGATAAACATGTCTGCTCCTGGGTGCATAAATGGTGAAAATACCAGGTAATATGGGTACCATCTCCCTGCTTTTGCATTTTAAATAGCATTAACCTTGTGCGGGGTAGAGTTATGATTTCTTAAACTGTTTTCTCCCTACAATGGGCAATCAGTTCCATGATTTAAAAATATACTCTGTACTGTCAAATTTTTCTATTGGATGTAAGCACATAGAAAAAAAATCAATTTGTTTTGTTTTTCATTTTTGCTTGTGATTACTGCATTGTATTTATTTCTACAATTCCTTTAATGTCACCATTTAACTACCCTTAATTGAAAACTGCTTATGTTTACTCTTTGCCCAGGAGATTACATTTCAGGTCATAGGCAATGCATTTTAAGCAAATCAGATTGGAGGGAAAATATAGATATGGTTTTTCCTTTTTAAAGATGTAAGCGTTATGGTCAAGTGTGAGGCATGTTGAAAAGTAATCACCTATGGGTCCATTTAAGAGCTCTGGTGGCCATTTTAACAAAAATTAAATGCAATTGCAAAATGGAAGAGGGGGAAAACGTGTACCAAATCCCCCTCAAACAATCCCTTTCCATCAAAAATGACTAGAAGACAGTTTTAGTGAGGCTGCCTTTAGAAACTATGCAGACCCTGCTTGGCTCAAAAAGAAAAAGGCAGAACTGGATAAATCTATTTCTCTACCTTAATGTACTGAATGGGAAATGGATTCTAGCAGACAAATTATCTCCTTTTTTGGAGTTTAAAAAGATGACATCTCAAAGGATTAGAAATTTGGTAGCTTTTTACATAATGTTTTATATTTTTTTAAAGGAAGATGGTGGGTATTTTTTCCTTATGTGTATTAGAAAAACAGAAACAGTGTAGTAATTTTCTATATTTAAATGCTGGAACATAAATTGCTTGATATGTGGTTATTGCTAAATAAATTACTTCTTAGATTAAGTATTATTTGGCATAGTCTTGGCTTGACCTGGGCCGGTTTCACGACTATTTGGTTTATAGGTACTACACCCAAGTTCTGGTCCTAATCTAGGGATGGTTTTAAAGGGATGGAAGGGTGCTTAGCCATCTTCCTCAGGGTGCTAATTTGGCATATATGTAGCAGTCCAGTGTCAGCTCGATCTATCCATTCAATATTAGCCTGTCTTTGTGGATTTAATGAATCATCAGGAATCAGGAAGCTAATAAGTTCAAAAAGGGAATCAATTATCTTATTTATGTATATATATATGTAGGTAGGTATTTAGAAAGACAGAGGGTGGGGAGAGAGGTATAGAGGGAGAGGGAGAAAGAATCTTAAGCAGGTTCCAAGCCCAATGTGGAACTAATCTTATGACCTTGAGATTCATGACCTGAACCAAAATCGAGAGTTAGTTGCTTAACCTGCTGAGCCACCTAGGCACCCCTGGAATCATGATCATATTAATCATTTGTTCTGTTTAAGTACTTTGGTCCTTCTCAGCTGAGACATATTACTACTTCCATATCCTCACCTAGTAGTCTGGTTACTGTAGAGATTTCTTCTGGACTAGAAAAACTTTTCAACTGTATTTATTTCCAAGCACTTAGAAGAAATTCTTTAATTGTGGAATTTAGTATTGAATCTCTGAAAGTCCTATTAATAGGGTGTGATTTAAATCCACAAAGTCTTAAGAGATACACAAGGTGGTTAGGGTGGGAGCTAAGCTTGTTAAGAGCTACAATCTTGGTCTCCTTATGATGTGGGACCCAGGGAGTTTATAAAATGAAGAAGACAAAAACAAAAGAAAAGAAAAAAAGATAGGTAAATTTTGCTAACTGTCATTTTTAGGTGTTAGCCTTCTGTATTCAGGATAACACTCAAGTTGTCTAAAAATACAATAATAGCCAAGGGCAGGACTTCATTCTAATGGGACAGATGTGATCCAAACCTGGAAACCATGCACTCCTCAGTGGAGGAAGGATGTGGACCATATGGTGTGAGGTCAGCTCACATCCATCAGGATGAACCCATCAGTGCTCTTTGCATTTGAAGCTGAGGACATTGTGCTTATGAGTTATTCACATATTTGGTTGTATGTAGATAGGTAGGTGAGTAGTCCTCAACACTCTGAATTATGATACCTAGATACAATTAAAACTGTTCCTATTTTATTAGTGTATGCCATATATATTTTCCTCATTGTTACGCCTCCTTTCTCTTTTTCAGGAAAAGCAAACTAGTATTTGGGAAGAAAAGAAGCTTTGAGGATAGCTGTTCTAACATTAAAAAAAAAAAAAAACAGAATGTGGCTGATCTGTTTCCTGAATTCTTTACCTTGTCCATTGTTCTTTTTTTTTTTTTTTTTTTTTTTTACCTTTTCTATTGTTAATCTTCTTGTCCCTTAGGAAGGCTCTCTGCTTGATATGGTAAGAGTCTGGTCACCAGAAAAGTAGAGTTTGTAACAATATGTGAAAGAGGATTTTAAGGATTTAAAAAAAAAAACTGAGAAAGGGGCACCTGGGTGGCTCAGTTGGTTGTCTGACTCTTGATTTTGGCTCAGGTCATGATCTCAGGGTTGTAAGATTGAACCCCACATGGGGCTCCGTGCTGGGTGTGGAGCATGCTTATGATTCTCTCTCTCCTCCCTCTGCCCTTCTCCCACCTAAAAAAAGAAAGAAAAAAAAAAAGAAAAGTAAAAAAAAAACTCCTGAGAAATAGTAAGACCTCAGCTTTTATAATTGCAGTTTAAAACTTCTCTTGATTCCATTAGAATTCTGGAGGGAGATTTCATATTTGTGGGAGATTACCATGATTTCCTGATTTACATGGGCTTTAAGACCCTTTTGGATCAGTACTCAACTAGATGCCATTTTCTGCCAAACTTGGCAGTAGGGAAGGATAGGCCTTGGGCCGCTACAGTTTGGCTTCATTTCTGATAAAGGGTAGTTCCTCAATAAAAGGCACTAAATGAAAAGCTAGCATGCAGCCCAGGTATGCTGGTGTCAAGAACCTGTGGTTTGAATGGTCAGGAGCCACTGGTTGGGGAAAACTGACACACAGCTGATAGACTGAAGTCCAGTGGGAGTTATTTTCTGCTCAGCACTCCATTGGCAGCTGCATTTGTGAATCAACTAAGAGCAGCTTTTATTGATATGGTCACTATGCTTTCAGTTCCCATTTTGAAGTGTATCTCTTTGATGGATGTGTAAGGAATCCGCTTAGACACCTCTGACAGAAGACACCAGGAAGAAGATATGACTAGATTTTGAGCAATCCTGATTCCACAAAAGAGATGACACAGACTGCTGAGTAAAACACAGCAAGCCAGTTTGTAAAGAGACCAAGCATTATGTGACAGAAGCACCTAAGTCACTGTTCAGCCTGCTTGTCTTTGAGGGCTGGAGAGAAGGCTTCTGTCTGAAAGGAGAAAAGAAAAACTTTCCCAAGGCCAAAGCACACCAGGTTGTAAAAGCTTAGAGTAGAGATTTGTTGACCCCTTGTCCCGATCTCCCCAACCTCATTCCTTTGTTCTTCTTGGCAAGGACCCTCTGCTAGAATTTAAGCAGTCTTCTTCACAGGTCTTGTCTATGACTTGTTCATTACTAGTGTTGAACCTTCACATAGCCATTTCTAACTTACAGAATCTATTCTCTGCCTGCCATTTGTATATCTATCCTATGTTTTTGCTCTACTTGAAAAATCTGGCTTAAATCAACTCTTAGGAGACATTTCATAACTAAGCTGGTCCTGCCCATGTGTTCCCTGCTTAGCCTTTCATCTGTACTTGGAACAAATGGACTTCATTTAGGCTTCTGTAATTTGTAAACCCTGTGCTGTGTTAGGTATTTCAAAACCATGCATTTTGGTTACTTCTGTGTATGGGCATTTTCCCCAACTATATTGTCACTGCCTGAGGGCAGGAACATGTTTACTTATGTAATGTATTCAATGTATTCATTCCTTCTCCCTCCATCTGGGACAGTCCAGTGATTAGCAAATAGCAGGCACTAAGCAGATGTAACAGTTATAGATCCTAAAATAAGACGTATCTCCTCCTCCTCCTCCTTCCTTCTTCTTCTTCTTCTTCTTCTTCTTCTTCTTCTTCTTCTTCTTCTTCTTCTTTTTCTTCTTCTTCAGGATTTTATTTATTTATTTGAGGGTGGGGAGAGGCAGAGAGAGAAAGAGAATCTCAAGCAGACTTTGATGAGTGCAGAGCCCGACGTGGGGCTCCATCTCATAACCCTGAAATCATGACCTGAGCCAAAATCAAGAGCCAGATGCTTAACCCACTGAGCCACCCAGGTGCCTCTAAAATAAGAAGTATTTTTATGACACTTAGAGAATGTGAGCTCCAGGAAAGTAGATAAAAATGGTGATTATATAAAGTGCTGTGTTCTGAGTATCTACTATCATCCATAACAAACTACCCGGGGACATAGCCACTTGATACAACAATAATCTGCCATTTAGGCAGAGTTTCAAAGGAACTGCTTAACTCTGCTCCATGTAGAGTTCCATGCACTCTGGAGTCTGGAGGATCTACTTCTAGATTGCTTACTCAACTGGTTTGCAAGTTGGCTCTGGTTATTGCCTGGGAGTTTAGATAGGATTGTTGGCTGGGGGCCTTGGTTCTCACCATGTGGGTACTGCTATGAGGTTACTTGTGCTTCCTTAGAGCATGGTAGAGGAGTTACAAGAGAGTGGCCCAGGAGGCAGGAAGTAAAGCCTAACAGGCCAGGTAAGGTCTATATCTAGACCTAGTACAGCCTCACTTCATCAGAAGCAAATTTTATCTCTTTATGGGATAGTGTCGTGGTCATCTTATAGAAGACCACATGTGATGGAAGTTATTATTTTGGCTATATTTGGAAAATACAGTCTGCCACAATAAAACTGTATAAAGTCACAATGCATAAAGGGAGGAAACTCCTTGAGAGTAACTTCTTAAAATCAATGATGATAGCATTTATTTATTTCTTACTCTGTCAGGCACTGGGTTAAAGGTTTATAATACACGATTGCTTATTTGATTCTTGCAATGTATGAGTTGGACACTTGTTATTGCTCACATTTTACAGATGAAGAAACAGATATAAAGAGGTAAAATAGTTTGCTTAGGGTTACAACTATCAAAGCAAAGGTAGAGTGTTAATCCAAGTGATCTAACCCTAGAACTCACACTTTCTGTCGCCTATTCAGTCACTATCTAGAGTGAGAAGTTGTAATGTAGCACAGAAATGCAAGTGGCCAGGGATGCCTGGGTGGCTCAGTGGTTGAGCATCTGCCTTCAGCTCAGGGCCTGATCTCAGTGTCCGGGGTCGAGTCCCGCATCAGGCTTCCTGTGAGGAGCTTGCCTCTCCCTCTGCCCTATGCCTCTGCCTCCCTCTCTGTGTCTCTCATGAATTAAAAAAAAAAAAAGAAAGAAATGCAAGTGGCCATTAGTTCAGGGGCTAAGAATCTAGGTTTGGGTCCATGTGCTTCTGGGGCACTTGAAGTGTCTCTGTGATTATTACACAGCATTGGTCATTTGTGTGTGTGTTTGCTCTTATCCAATTCCTAAAGATATGCTTTGTAAACACGTAATAAAAACACCCATCCAAAAACGTAAATAATTATAAAAATTTAAAATGAAAGTGTTTCTCGGACATAAATCACAAACAAAAATCTCTCCCAGATTTTATTAACAAAATAGTAAATTAGGGAAGACAGGAGAGAAATTTTAAGTGTCAAATAAATAAATAAAAACAATGTAATTAGTCCCCTTTTTCCTAAAATAGTCTTACTCTCAAATATCTTACAGATCACTTAGCTTCCTTCTTTAAAACCTTCAGAAACAGTCATGCGTGGTTCACACTAAGGGTGCACCTGCTTTGGGCCTTTGACAGACTTTGTCAAGATCTCAGTGACTCCTTTGCAATCCTTGTAATAGTGGGTGAATTACCGACCCCTCCTCTAAGGGCCCCATTTCCTGGTTTGCAGAATAGGGTTAATGACCCTTAAAAGTTGGGAGGACAAAATAATATGCTGTGTGTAATGTACCTGGCAGTGATAGATTTTCATCTGGTGTTATTTCCTTTAAAGGTATTTTGAGTGTTGCACAGAACTGGTGCAGTAAAAAACATTTCCTTCTCAAGTAGCTGCTAACCTCTAGAGGCAGGACAAATCCCCAAAGAAATCCATGTACCAAATCTCTTACATGTGGCTACATAAACAGCTCAGCTCATGTTTCAGTATTCAGTAGCATGCTAGGCTTCATATTTTCCTCCTTGTGCAAAAGCATCCTGCAGATTTAGTGCCAAGTTAAGGGACACAGAAAATCAATCCAGGCAATTGCTTCTTTACTTTCTGATCAGTTCTTCCCTGGTTATCTCCAGCTTTGAATGCACTTAATCTCTTCTGTGTAGAGCAATATCCACCCCCCTCCAAGTCTTGCCATAAAAAAGGCTCAAATACTTTATGCATGTATAGAGACTTGTTAATAAAATTTCTCTCCTGTCTTCCCTAATTTGTTATTTTGTTAATAAAATCTGGGAGAGATTTTTGTTTGTGATTTATGTCCAAGAAACACTTTCATTTTAAATGTTTATAATTACTTACGTTTTTGGATGGGTGTTTTTATTATCAGTTTTCATGAGGCAGGATTTCATCTGTTATTTTTTTTTTCAGAACAAATATGAACATGTCTCTGTGGTATCTCTTGCTTGTAATGAAGGTATGATAGGTAATTCTTCTAGTGCTTTTCTCAAATGACAACCTGGGCATCTATCCAGACTTGAAGTGTTAGAGAAGCTGAGGTTTGAGAGAAAAGGTTAAGGAAGAGTTAAGGGAGAAACAGACTTGTGATTGTGTCTTTTTATCTTTTTAATGTCTGGGAGACAAGGAAACCAATAAAACTTGGTTACTATTCAAAATATTTATTGACAGTGTTTCCAGTTTGGTCTCTTTCTTTATTCTTGGGGCCTTTTGTTACAGGTAGGTTCACTTCTTCAAAGCTTTGAAGATGGCTCCAAACTTGTCTTTGGCCCAAGTCACCTAAGAACACAACACTTCCCTTTTATGTGTTACTGTTGTACTGTCACCAGCCTACAGCAGATTTCAAATTATTTTATAGTTAGAATCGATTGAACTGCCTAGTTTTCTTGCTTGCTTTCCTTTTAATTGTTTCAGCAATGCCTGCTATCCTTTTTTGTTCCTTCTCTATTTTGCTTAGTTTTTTTGTTTTCGTTTTGTATTGGAGATGTAGTGAGCCACAGGAAAAAGAAAAAAAAAAGGAATATTGATCACATCCTAATAGTTTTAGAGCATCTATGTAAACATTAAAAAAAAATCTTCATTTGACTAAAAAACATGCCTTTTATTTCTCTGTCACTTCCTTTGTGGTTTAAGAGATTTATATTCAGCTTCCTTTAGATTAGCAAGCCGTGCTTTTGTCTTATGTGTTTTCATTAAAATTCACAACCAGGCAAACTTATTATTTGGATCCCACAATTTAATAAAAATATAAATGCTTTTGGTTCCCATTTTCTTCCTCATTCCATAAGACATTATAATTGTCTTATGCTGAGAATATTCACGTTTGCATCTCAGCTGAGTTCTCTAAGACTTTCAGCAGGTAAGTTCACAGGTGCATGAATTTTACAGCATAGATAGCTTGGGCTGGGTCTGGTACCCAAGCGAAGTGTAACTCCTATCATTTTAGGTCTCTTAATGATATCCTTCCTTCAAGATAACTCTACAGACATAGACTTCTTTTGTAGAAATGCAAATTTTTCAATGAATATAGAATGCATGATGTTACTGATTTGAAGTGGTCATGACATACTGGGCTAGTTCTCAACTTGCTTGCCAACTCTGATCCATTTGTAGTGGTTGCTGGAAGCACTGTTTTTCTGAAATCTCAACCCAGCTGATGGAAAAAAAAAAAAAAGCCAGATTGGTGATTCCATCCATGCCTTTCACGGAGGGAAAAGTGGTAATGGGAGAGCCATGTATTTGCCAGCTTTAATCTAGGCATTCATTATTTATTAAGAAAACAAAAAAGGGCTCCTTTTCATTTCATTTAGATGCCTCCCCTACAAACAGGATTCTACTTGAAAGGTTAACATAACTCATCCCTGAACATCAATACCTGCTTAAATAGGTATGGTGGAGTCAGGTCTTATTAAAAAGTAACAGCACATGTAGATGTTTATCATTATGAAAAGATTGCAGGTTGTGAAGTCTGATTTCTCAGACCCAATCTTCTCATTTTGTGAAACCAAAGATAGTCACAGACCCGCTTTACTCCTTGGCAGGAGATACCTCAAAGACTGCTGACATTTGAAAACCAGAGAAGCTGAACACTGACTCTGTAAAGAACATACTCCAATTCTAGAAAAGAGGTGATCTGATGTGTTTGGCTGTATTTGATGTAAAAATGCTGCAAGGGAGTATATATGAGGTGGTCACAGAGATGCTTTCAGTTTGGAAGCAGTGACTTATTTGGACCTGTGTTATTTCTGTTGCGCCCTCCAATGGTAGGTCATTGGCAAGTATTTATCATTCTTTCTGCACTGTGTAAGTTAAATTCCTTTTCCAAGGCAATAGTGCCCTGAGGGAATGTTAAGGAAAAGTGGGAGAAGGAGAGGAGTAGGGGATGAAATGTCTGTTTCTATAACTTCCTTCCAGGCCATTAGTTGATCTATTAGATCAGCTTCTCTCAAACCTTTGTGTGTAACTTTCCTGGCAGAGTTGTTGAATTATGTACAGCCACTTTCAGCAAGCTGCTTAGGTCAGGGGGCTTTTCTTTGGCATTTAGTTCCCACGTACTTAAACAAAACCTCAATTTGCTAAGGTTTTTAACACTAGAAGCTTGTTCTTTTCATCCATTTTATTATTTTTTTCCATGCATTGTTATTCATTACACATCTGGCTGCAGGTTATGGCATTCTGGCTGTGTTTCACCATGCTAACCTCTGTTACCTCTCCTAGGGTTTAGGAAACAGTCCCCTCTGGATTGAAATATTAATGATCATAAGTACAACAGCAACCCCTCTGCTTTTCAAGTAATGCAATTCTAAGCCTAAGGGCAGCAGCACCAATTATAACTACGGGAATCCTATATACTCTCCCAGTAGGATCCACAGATGCACACACAGGGACTCAGCTGGGCTCTGATACTTGTAACTCGATGCTTTCTTGTGCTTTGGTGTTTCAAGGCTCTAAAAGAGAAAAATGATTCTAGCAAGGAGATTTGGTTGGTGAGGGAGAACCACTCACAACTGCTGAGCTAGCTGTGTGGGAAATTGCCCTTAGGTGCATGATAGAGCCTCCTCACCTCTGCTTGTAATACTTAGGTGCGGAGATGAGGGAAGCCTATGTGATTCTCAATTTCTCCTCACTCCTCTGGGCTGTTTTCACTAATTAGAATAGTGTACCAGGGAATGCAGTAGTTGATTTTATTTTTGGCTTAACTGCCACCTGAGAGACAGGCTCTCTGTGCCCCGAGACATTCAGCCCAAGGGTGAAAACACAAATGAGCCAAGATTATAAAATGGGTTGAGTCACATGGTGTAGGCAGCCTGTTGGCAGAAACGGATCCACACACCAAATCTTTGGAGGCTGACTTTTCTGCTAGACTGCTCTCTAACTTCCGACTGACAGGCCAAAGCCTTAGACTATTAGAGGGCATAATCAGGTTTTGTAAAGGTCCATGGGTTCTCGACAGGAAGAAAGAAGAAACAGAATGTAGAGCAGAGCACAGGCAAGGAAAAATGGAAGTATTTATATTAAAAAGAGAGTTGTGCCAAAACAGCAGTACTACAGAAAAGGAAAGAACAAAAAGCGTTGCCAAGAAACATAAAGACAAAACTTCAGGTAATTAAGTGACCAAATGAGAGTTACAGATAATCACACTTAGCATTTATTGAATACCTATCATGTTCCAGGCACCACTCTAAGTGCCGGGTATATATTGACCTATGACCCTTGAAACCATCTTATGAGGAAGGGAATATTTTTATCTGAATTTTGGAGGTGGGGAACTGGAGGCACACAAAGTTTAAAGAACTTGCTCAAGATTAACATTATATTCTTAACCATTATTCTTCAGGTTCCCCCTAAGAGATGAAAGAGTCTAAGAAAAGGTTGGAACAGTTGCCCAGATAGTGATTGGTCCACCAAAATCAGTAGCATTTAGCTATGCAAATGAATAATGTTAACAAAAGCTTGTTGGCAAAAGCGGGCCTCAATCAATTCATGGTTTTTAAAGATTGGTTAGTTTCCTTAAGGGAATTAATGAAATTACTTTCCTTTGCATCCATAACTTAGGATTCAGCTCTGGGTATGGTGAAATGATGAGTTTTCCTTTTCCTTAGGCCATCAGTTTCTTGAATGCGATTTTTTACAGATATTCATCAATGACTAACATTTTACTGTTTTGAAGAATATTAACTGGAAACTTTAAAACGAATTTAAAAGTAAAGTTGATAGAATAATATTGAGATAAAAACTTCACATAATTGGGAGTGCTCATGATATACAAGCAATATGTCAAGCATAAGCTCAGTTTTGTTTAAAAATGTACGTATGTATGTGCACATATTTTAAAAGACTAGAAAGATACACCTCCACTTATCTCTGAGAATATGAAGGATTTCTATGTTTTTCTATTTACTCTTCTGAATTTCCCAGTTTTAAAAAATGACATGTATTACCTGAATAAGCAGAAAGGATGTTATTAAAAGTGAAAACAGGGGATCCCTGGGTGGCGCAGCGGTTTGGCGCCTGCCTTTGGCCCAGGGCGCGATCCTGGAGACCCGGGATTGAGTCCCACGTCGGGCTCCCGGTGCATGGAGCCTGCTTCTCTCTCTACCTGTGTCTCTGCCTCTCTCTCTTTCTCTGTGTGACTATCATAAATAAATTAATTTAAAAAATCCATATTTATTAAAAAAAAAAGTGAAAATAAGCACAGTGCTAGCATCATGTTTTAGAAATGGCTTCGGTAGATACTTAATCAAGTTATGAATCCTAACCAACCACCATACACCTATCTCTGCTTTTTATTTGAATTAAATCTTCTGACTTTATAAGAAAGATAGAACATTGACTTCCGAATCTAAAACAGGATTAGTCAAGCTTCAGAAGGTCAAATTCTCTATCACACATTGCAAAGAAAACTGTCAGCTCCTGTTGTAACCTTTGGGTCCTTGGAATCATTTGCTGCTTTCTTAGTGTACAGCACTCTTTAGTTAGAAGAAGAGCAACATGTTGTGTGAAAAAGGGAAGAAGCGATATCTCAGGGCAAAAATCAGCCTTATTTTAATGTGGGTTATATTTGGGAGTTGGATCTGAATTCTTGGAGCTCTTTGAGAGTGCCCACTCACTAGGAACTTGGATATATATGTACCTAGGTAGCTGCTAGAATGGACAGTGGAATCAGTGTATAGTGTCTGGAGACCAAAAAACTAAACTTCTGAAAGTATTACATGTTCATGTTACCATTTTCATTGGTGGCAGAAAAAGGGAGGAAGCAAAAGGGACTAAGATAAGACTTTCAGAGGCACTTTCTGACTGTGACCATTAAGGCATGAAAACCATTGAGATGCAGTATGAAGGCTGGCAAAGGGAAGAATTTCAGGAGAAGGAAAACTACCTTGAGGTGATTCTGGTTGGAGGGAGGGGTTATCCTCTTGGAAATCTCCCCTTCTTACAGATTGAGACAAACTTCACCAACAAAAGCTTTATCTAACTTACCTGGAGACCAAGGCCACCGTGCTCTCCTAGTGATGCACACAGAAATTCCTCAGGAATGCCACTTATCCTGCTTAACTGGCCTGCCCAAACTGGAAACCCTGGAGAGAACTTAGTTAAAAACTGATGGCCCATTGAAATTAAAAGAGCAAAACAAACTGCCACAAAACAAATGAGTAAGTGATGCTTCTTTGGTTATTGAATGGCAGGCAGAACTGCTCACTGCCAGTCGTAGCTTTTGCAAGAGGCAAGGGAAATGTGTATTTCAGTTTCATTGCATGGAACTAAGAGTCCCCCTAGCTTTCCTTTTGCATCCAGAGCACAAAAATTATAGATTTAGCACATGCTTTGTGGCTAACCGCTCGCTTCTTGGGCAGGAGTACCAATAATCTTGCCAAACACTTGCTCTGATGGGGCTATGTCGTCTTTCCTTGTTCATTGCCTGCTCACCATCCTAATCTCTTCTAGCAAAACAGATTTATGCCAACTGCAAAAATAATAAAAAAGTAAATATTTTTAACCAGTGTAGCAATAAATTAATTTCATGCCTATTCTAAATGGCACTGTTAATAAACATAGAACTCTTCTAGTGCTTGAAAATAACTGTATAGAAGATGTGATTTTGCTGGCTTTCTCCTAGGGATGTGACATTGCTCACAGCTCTTCCCAACTGCTGCCAGAAGCTGTGTCGGTCGTTGGTTGTGGGTGCTTAACAGCCATCTGGAAGGAAAGTTGGCATCACCTAGTAGAAGGCATAGCTCAAATCGAGGGATTGTAGCTGCCATCTCAGTTAGTAAACACTGTAGTTTCCCTGCTGGATTGAACATCTACTCCAAATTCCTGATGGGAAGAGAAAATCAAGGAGGGATGAGGATAAGCATCACCTGAATGCTTTGCTGACTAGCAATTAATTCATTAAGGCAGGAGTTTTTCTTTTATCTGGAACTCAAAGCAGGTGATGTGCGTTCTATTTTCATTCTTAACCTTATTAATAGACCTAGTCAGTTGCTGCTCCTGCTTAGAAAAAGCATGTGGGCTATTTTCTTTAGAAACCAGAATTTGGGGGATCCCTGGGTGGTGCAGTGGTTTAGCGTCTGCCTTTGGCCCAGGGCCCGATCCTGGAGAACCGGGATCAAATCCCACGTCGGGCTCCCGGTGCATGGAGCCTGCTTCTCCCTCTGCCTGTGTCTCTGCCTCTCTTTCTCTCTCTGAGACTATCATAAATAAATTAAAAAAAAAAGAAACCAGAATTTGAAAGAGTTTTTACTGGAAATAAATGAAAGAACGGGAGGCATAGGATTATTTTGTTTTTTTTATTTACTTGATAATTTAGTTGCCAGTGCTGGGAGGCATGGGCAGTCATTCTATTGAATATTTTTCTATTTGCTGGACTGGGGTCCACTCTGGGAGTGGACTTTCAGAGTCTCCTTAAAGTTTGGATTAGACATAGCAAGCAGTAGAAATAAAATAAGAAACTTTTGCTGAGAACTCTTTCCTATCTGATCACCTCTGGTTTATAAAATGGTACCTCAAAGGAGTTGTGACCTGGTGTATTTTTTCTATTGATTATTCTGAGAGACCTGGAGAATGAGGATGGATAAATATCAGCCACTGTCATCATGGATAGTTCCTTTCAAAACCAGCAAAATGTGCTTTTATTGTCATTAGAGTGTTCATTTCTTCTATTTCAGGAGTATTTCCCAGGGAAGAGTTTGTCTTTTTTTTTTAATTGAAGAATAATTGACATATAATACCGTATCAGTTTCAGGTGTGCAACAAAGTGATTTGATAATTATATATATTATGAAATGGTCACCACAATGTCTAGTATCAGCTGTTGAAAGTTTGTCTTATACCCATATTTTAAACATGCATGCAGAATGAGATCCTGGCATTTTTAAAGCCAAAAATACCAAGCAGAGCATCAGACAACAGAAAAATTGAAATGTGGGATCCAGATTGGCCACTTAAATCTAATTAAAGAGCTCTGGGTATGTTGGTATGTTTAGGTGTTCCCATCAAATATTTTAAGTAGTAAGCTGGCATTATCTCTTGGACACGGTTGCATTTTACCCGAGTTTTGGGAGAAATAACTGCAGTGGGTTTCCATTTCTAAGGCCATAGCTTGATGGATTGTAGGGTCACAAATAAATTTTAAAAAACTGTTCTTTTGGTTCATTCTTCTCCCTGAGATCTCACTGTAGCCTAACTCCTCTCTTTAGATTAGGGATGGAGGATTCCTTGTATGCCTTAAATTTTGACATATCCCTTGAAATTTCTATTGACCACTCCTAACCAGGTGGGATAATGCCAGAGAAGGCCTCCATAGTTAAGAGAACCCAGTTGTTATTGCTTCCTTCTTGGCTGCTTTGATTTGCAAGGAAGCATAGTATTGTGTTTTTCGAGTCTCCCATAGACACCAGCAAAAAAGCTTTAATCTCTTTAGTTTTGGGGCACCATTTCTTCTCCTGATAAGTCAGGCACCTGACCATATGGAATAATTAGAAGCTTCTCTATGTGACTGCACTGTGATACTTTCTTTTGTATGACATGAAATTGTTCCTAAACTAAACTTGCTGCTTAACTTTAGTTGAATGGATAGAGACCCATTACTTACTCAGATTATTTCAAACAAAAGGGTATCTAGAGTCAAGATCTATGGCTCCAAATTTCAGTGGGAACATTGTGAGAAATTTGGCTTCTCTGTTGACTAGTTGGTGACTTCTCTCCTACATTGACATCTCTGATGGAAGCGTTGCTTTTCTCTTACCTCCATTATACCTTCCTTGTTAACTGGTTTTCTTAACTAATTATCTCTGGTCCCTTATAGTTTAAGCTGATGCCAAGTATTATGGTTTTTTTTTTTTTAAGTATTATGGTTCTAACTATGGTTTCAGCTTTTCTATATAACTGTTAAAAGTCTTTTGAGTTTTCCAGAAACTATTTCATGAGAAGCCCTATTCCATTTTTATTTTAAATAGTGGGTTCTTTCATAGGTCAATTGCTAAGCTTAAATTACTTGCCTTTGGTTCATGTTTCCACCTCTGATCAAATCAACTCTGGCAGACGTCTTAGAGTAAATATTGGGCCTGGGAATTGTGAGCAGGATATTTCTCTATGGAAGACGCTGTGGGCAGTTTCTGTAATGACTCACACCTGTGTATCTGATGTGCCATTTTTGGATTGTGTCTGTTTCTATAGAACACTGTAGGGGATCCCTGGGTGGCTCAGCAGTTTAGTGCCTGCCTTCGGCCCAGGGCGTAATCCCGGAGTCTCGGGATTGAGTCTGACATCAGGCTCCCTGCATGGAGCCTGCTTCTCCCTTTGCCTCTGTCTCTGCCTCTCTCTCTCTCTGTGTCTCTCATGAATAAATAAATAAAATCTTTATTATTTATTTATTTATTTATTTTTTAATAAATAAAATCTTAAAAGAAAAAAGAACCACTGTGAGTCAGACATACATGGAAAGATAAAGGAGGAACAAACTTTCTTGTGTTCTAAACTTGGATGTTTTTATTTGTGTTATGTTTTGAACGACTCTTAAGGGAAAATGTGAAATTATGAAACAAAATACTGAAATACTGTGATTTATACAAAATCTTTTCAAAATCTGTTGTTCTTTTTGTCTTGAGTATTCAATGTCAGTAGGTTGAAACCTGTATATTTCTCTGAAAATGGACCATATTTGCTGCTGTCTGAGGTTACCTTGTACTAGTGAGGCTATGTAGAGT
Source organism: Nyctereutes procyonoides (assembly GCF_905146905.1). NCBI lineage: Eukaryota > Metazoa > Chordata > Mammalia > Carnivora > Canidae > Nyctereutes > Nyctereutes procyonoides. The sequence goes on from NW_026575162.1 coordinate 208,772, forward strand.
ATGGCGTTCATCATAAATATCTAAATATAGTTTAGTTCAAGGAGAACATATGGCTTTTTGGTGTTGCTCAGGACATGACTTGATTGGATTAATTTCAATTGTATACTTTTTTTGTGTGTGTATAGCACTTAACAAAATTACAGACAGTTTGAGTTGGGAATGGCCTTCCATCATCTAATCCAGTCTTTTCATATTTATAGGAAAGGATTTGTCCAAAAACAGATAATTAGTGGGAGTGTGGAAATTTGAAGCTACATCTTCTGAATTGCAGGTCAATACTTTTTCTAATGTTCCGTGCTATTTCCAAGGATGTATAAAACATATGGCTTTAAAATGATACTCATCAAGAGCCTTTTAAATACAGGTAAATAGATTAAAGCAAGTTATGTAGATACTAGAAATATCTAGAAATATCCTGAGGATGGTAGAGACCTCTAACACCTAAAACTGGTTCTGAACCAAGATGCTGGGCTTTAATTTCCTCAAATGCTTTCAACATTGAAAATTTCCCTTGTTTCTTTTGGAGACCCAATTTCTTTTGGAGACCCAATTTCCTTTGCCAATGAATAGTCAAACAGGAACTAATAATGCACTTTCATTAACCACATTGTCCTCTCTGATATTATGAATTTCTTTATCTGATGCTCTGTGCAAATGTTTTAGATGATAAGTTTTTACACAATGCCCTGCATAGCAACTTTTCATGAAGATCCATAAAGAAAATGCTATATTTTGTAGTCTATGTTAATGTAATGAGAAAAATATTTTATTTAAGTTCCTCTCCACGGTATTATAACTGTTTAACTCTGAGTCTGTATTTTGTGTAGATCTACAAATTTGTTGTTTAGATTAAATAATAGGTCATCAAATATCTCTTCCATGAGGTCTAAAAGAAAGTTCACTTCCTTAGCAAAATCCTAGTTTTAACAAGATAAATGTTTATTGAATCAGTGCTAAAATATTCTGTGAAGAACCAAGTAGACTGCTGGTACTTGAGTTCTAGGTCAATTATAGTTTAATGGAGGACTTCTTGTTTGTCTTGATATGGATAATAATTTCTAATAACAGAGAACTTTATCTACTTCTAAGCCAATACTGAATGCAATGTTTAAAGTCTTTGTGTTTGTACCCTGACCCATTTCCTGAGAAAACCAACAGGTAGTTGATAATAAGAATTTCAATTTACAAATGCAAAAGGAATTATGGAATTAGAAAAAAAAATCTTAAAAACTCTTAAAATATTGGTCTTTAAAAATAGAAGCCTATGGCTTCTAAAACTATTTTGATAAAATTTGTGGGAACATAGACTAATTAATGGATTAGGGTGACAATTCTTGAACTCACTGATGAATCTTAATCTCACAAAATTTGGGACCAACTGGCATTATGTGCATCCCAATTGGTGCCATGGGATATATGTATCATCCCCTATGTGTATTTTGCCAAAAATAATTGAACCTGAATTTAAATAAGCCCCTAGGTATAGCAACCAGTTCTCCAACAAATAAATGGAATGAGAAAAAAATTAGTGAGGAGGAACAGATGTAATGGATAGACATTGCTAGGATCCTAATTCAAACGTATCTCTGTAAGAAGACATTTGTATTTTTATGAGATCAAAGAAAATTGAGCATAGATTAGGTATTAGATTATGCTAAGGAATATAATTAATATTTTTAAGTGTGATAATTTTCTTGTGGCTATTTTAAGATATCTGTTAGAGATACATACTGGTGGATTTACATGTGAAATGATATGATATCTGGGACTTAAAAGAGTGATAAACAAACAAAGGGTGGGAAGGTAGATGAAATGAAGAATGGTGTATTATTGATAATTTTTGAAGTTGGCTGATAGATCCATGGGAGATTATTATGTTTTTGTCTCTGTTTTTGGGTATGCTTCAAGTTTTTAAAAATAAAAATAATTACAAAATAAGCCAACAAAGGGAGCTATGTCTTTATCCCAGAATGTGTGAGATTTTTAAAACTTAAAAATCTTAGCTTTGACTAAAATCAAATCTTTGACTTAGCTTTTGATTAAAATCAGAGCTTAGCTTTGACTTGGTAAGAAAAGTAGATATTCTTCAAGTTCTCACACTATTCAAGACTGAAGACTGACAACTTACCTCCTAAGATACGCCTGGTTTAGATACTACTTTGCTATTTTACTGGTTGTGTGCCTGTGGGCATTAACCCTTCTGAGTCATACAGTTAGCATCTGTGTTATGAAAATAATAGCATCCACAGTACACGGTTGTAATGAGGTTTAAATATGAAAATGTATGTGAAACACCTGGTATGGTGCCCAGCATGCACTCACTCCTCAATAAATGAAGCTGGTGCTGTCTTTGCTTCATTTAACAAAGACCAACTAAGTGTCAGGTATGTGCCAGACCTGTGCTAAATCTAAGGAATTTTTATGAAGAAAAAGATATGGCATCTGCCCATGAATGGTTCTAAATTTATTAGAAAAGTTAAATCCCAGGAGATTGGTGTTTTGTAGGTGTTAAAGAGTCAAATATCAGCAGTTTCGTATGGTTCAACCTGATAACTGAGGTGAGATATAATCAGAGAGGTAGAAGGTTGCAGTGGTTAAGATGATTGAGTCATGTATCAGACTGGGCTTGGACCTTGGTTCTGGCATGAACAAATTGTGTGATCCTGAATAAAGTCACCTCTAGTGCCTTCATTCATGGTCTGTAAAATGGAGATATATATAATAGTACTTACCTCATAGGATTGTTATGGGGATTTCACATAAAATACAGACAACAGCACTTAACATGGAAAGCCCTTATATTATTGTCATTAGGGTATGTCCAAAGTGATGTGTGAAGACATTCAATTATGAGAGGTGTGTGTAATCACATCAGGTCCAGGGGTGCTGGTGCTGAGAGGATGATAGAAAATTTCACAGGGAAAGTGTGACATTTGAACTTTACCAGGAAGAAGGAGCCACTCAGGCAAAGAAAATTACTCTAAGGACATTTTAGGCAAAAGGCCTGGAAATAGAAAAGGAGAGTTTCAGCAGCAGAAGGGAGTGGTGTAGGAGTAAGGTTTAGAATGTGTGTCTGGAGAAGGGAGAGGGGGCTGCACATGAAACTCACTTATTGGTGGCCTGGGTGGGTTTATATCTTGACAATTCAGTTGCAGAAGGAGTCATATGACACTTTTACCTAGAATAGTGACAGTAATGTGGTGATTAGTTGGAATGAAAAGAAGACTTGCTAGGAGCCTATAAAAATAGCCTAGAACCTTGCTTTTCAAAGTGTGCTTCCTGGACCAGCAGCATCAGTATCTCCAAGGATCTTTTGGAAATAGGAATTCTTGGGCCCCATCCCCAGAACCTGAATCTTAACAAAATGTGCAGGTGATTCATGAGTACATTGAAATGTGATAAATCTGGTCTGGAGACAGCCCAGGAGAGCGTGGCTAGGCAGGGACAGTAGAGATGGTAAGCAAAAGACAAAGACCACTAACAGATACATTTAAGAGGTGAAACTAAAAAGATTTGACTGATAAGGTCTGGGGGTCGAGGAGAAGGTGGTTGAGAGGATGCACTGAGAATAAAGCTGTGATTCCTTATTAAAATTTCTGGATGGATGATTGGGAATGCAGAAAAGGGAAAGTGTTAGGGAACAAAGGTGAGGAAAAGAATTCATTTTATGGCATGTTGATTTTAAGCAGCCTGTGGGACATAGAAGATCCATAAAAAATGGACTGAGGAAAATGAAGTTACATTATTAAGAAGAAAATCTGAAGAAAGTAGTTATCTTAACGTCAAGTAAGAATCCAATGATGACAAATGCTAGACATATCCTCTCTACTGTTCTTCTATAAAAGAACAAGGGCACATTAGAATTGGTTCTCTAGTGTGCATTAAATACTCTGAAAAAATTTTGAGCTTGTAAAGTCGAACATTCCTGGCTCCTCTGTTAAGTCTAAATGCATAAAAATAAAACTGTAAGACACAACAGAGCTTGATAATTTGTACGTAATTCTCCCATGTAGACTTGGCAAGAATTCAGGATCTGGAATTTGGAGAGGTTAGGGACTCCTGGTGATTTCTTGGCATCAATGTTAGTGGATTTTCTTTTTTAAACTTGGTTTGGAAGGATGTAGAGAATTCAGATATCTGAGTTCACTATCTGCTGAGTTTAAATGAAATGCTACCCAGGGGTAGGTTTGAGAGGTTATTTAGCCAGATTGTAGAATCTCTAAATATGCAATCACTCTCCCACCCAGAGTTACTGGGTTTAGCAAATAAAAATAAAGGATTCCTAGTTAAATTTGAATCTCAGATAAATGCAAACAGTTTTTTAGTATAAAATATTAGACCAAATATTGCATGGGATATACATATACTAAAGAAAGAATCATTATTTATCTGAAATTAAAATATAAATAGATGTCATGTATTTAATCTGGCAACTTCCCCTAATGCCCTAGTTATAACAAAGAGTGTATATATCCATACACGTATACATATATATTAGTGTTTAAGGGCTGACCTGAGGATATTTCAAGATGTTCTGTGGAAATATATAACATTAATTCATACAAACATCTATATATCCAGTTTGGAGGAAAAAAGCAGAACAGGTTGGTCAGGAACATTGTGTCATAGTTTTTCTTCCTGTGCTTATGATAAAATTACTAGTTTATTTTTTTTAACCCCTGCATACATTTTAGAACTTTGTTCCATAATGTTAATACAGAATTTAGTGGAAAGATAGTCTATAATTAAGGCATAAGTTTTCAAACAAACTGCAGATGTAGAGCTGCAAGGGTAGGCTTGATGCTTGGTTTGTAAAGGAGACTCTGATGTTAAACAGATGTGCTTCTACTTAACAAGACGATGTTGAAAATAAATCCGTATTACAGGTAGCATCTGAATATATATAGAAATCTCTTCAGGGGATCCCTGGGTGGCTCAGCAGTTTACTGCCTGCCTTTGGCCCAGGGCATGATCCTGGGGTCCCAGGATCGAGTCCCACATCAGGCTCCCTGCATGGAGCCTGCTTCTCCCTCTGCCTGTGTCTCTGCCTCTCTCTCTCTCTCTGTCTCTCATGAATAGATAAAATCTTTAAAAAAAAAAAGAAATCTCTTCAGTTGGGTCTGGTTTTAGAAATTTTAAGACATGGACCTATGCTAGGTCTGTTTTTCCCAACTAAACTCACCAAATATGTCAGACAGAAAATGTGATTAAAAAGTAGTTGGCAGTACAAAGTATTACGGGACAACAGAGAAATAAGGCATTAATTCCATCAAGGATTATTTGACAAGGTCTCACAGAGGGTGTCAGACAAGCATCTTAAAATATAGGATTAAAAAAATCTTTCTAGTATGTTCTTTTTCTAAATAATAAGGGAATATATGCATAAATTTTATAAAGTAGACAGAAGCCTATAAAAGCAGGAGAAAACGATTATCCCAAATTCCAAGAAATAGAAATACCAGTATTATTTTGACATATTTCCTTTCAGTCTTTTTCTGATTTTTTTTACATAATTAAGATTGTGTATGTAATTTTCTGTCCTGCTTTTTCACTTACCATACATCTTAAATATTTCTTTCTATCATTAAAAACTGTTAACATTGTTTAATAGCTAACCAATAATCTGTTATGTGAATAATGGTTTTTAATATAATCCCCTAACTTTGGGTTTTTCGGTACCTCGGTAGTCTTCTTTTTCTTTTGCTATTATAAAATATATTGTCATGCATTTTAAAAAAATCTATAGCTCTGATTATTTCTAGGATTTAAAGTAGAATTATTGAGTTACTGGTATAAAATAACATTAATCGTCTTGACACACATCCTACCAAACTGCTTTCTGAATAGATTGTCCCAATTTAGACTTGAAGAGTCAACAGAAAGGACGAAAGGGAGCACTGGAGGACAGAGGTGGAAAGTGTGGTGTGTAGTCAGCAGCAAGGAATACCCAGATTTGTTTGGAACATAAGGCTTGAGTGACAGACAGGTGAAAGCAGGCTAAAAGGGTAGTTTAAATCCAGATTACAGGAGATCTTAAATGCCAAGCTACGGCAGTGAGCCTTCCTTTTACAGGCAATTGTAAGCCACAGAAGGCTTCTAAGTAGAAGAATGCCATGACTTTAGAACTTTCTTCCAGTTAATTATAGGTTATTAAATGTCTCTGAACTTTTGGATCATGCCCAAATAATATTTAAGGTCATCAGCTATCAAAATTTGAATGTCTGGAAATAAACTATGCCATTGGCTCATCATGTTTAAAGATATCATTGACATTTACCTTATTGAACATAAATTGATTTTTACACACTTCTGTCAGTGACTGCATAAAGCACCTGGAAGGTAGAGAGTGCTAGGTCAACTTTATGTCATGGGAACCTTTTAATGTGTACTCCAGTGGTATATAGAACTGTGAGTGTTACAAAGATTTATTGAGGATTTAAGTTGTTCCGAGGACCTTCTTGTTTAATGCTGTGCCCTGTAACCATTCCTGGCTCCAACCAGGACTGGCAAGGCAAAAATGCTATAAAAAAGTCAATTCAGGTACATATTGTTTATTTAAAATCAGGTGCAGTGAACTTTTTTTCTCCAAGAACTTCTGTTTCTCTATGACACTACATGTTTATATGAAATATTAAAGAAATAAATTACTCAAATATCCAGATTTATTTTACACATTGTTGGCAAAACTGGGTGATTTTATTTTCTCCTATTGCACAGATGCTTTCATGGAGTATGAAAGTATGGACTCAGATTAATGTTGCTCAGTCTGGTCATGGAGGGTGTCTCTTTCTGAAGGAAAGAGATAGAATCTGTTAACTTCTTTTATATGAGTGTATGCCCACAAAAAGGAAGACGAGACACTGTCTGACTTTGGCAATCACACGATTCTTCCATGGGTTGTTTTCCTGGTGTCGTTGTGTCACATAGACTGGGGCTGGGAGAATGCAAGCTTCTAAATTTGGAATCTATTTAAACACTGAAGGTTCTGAGTTTCAAATTCAACTTGATCTTTTCAGCCTTTGGATTCTATCTCCTGCTGTCATAACATCACTTCTCGATTCAAAGGGGAAAAAAAAGAGATTCATAGCACCTCAAATAGAGCTTCTCGGGCATGGCCGTGCGTCAAGTGTAAATGAATCAGAAAACCGAGCATTAACTTTTACTTGAAATAGATAAGACTTTAAAAAATAGGGATAAAATTGCATTGATGGTTTGAAATAGCTATTCAAGTATTTTATGGCACTTACGACCAGACATGCTTGGTTAAGAGCGTGGGGGCACTCCTTCCACGTTACAGCAGTCACTGGAGACTTTTTGTTAAATCTAAAATGTAAATAGCCTCTTCCTTTTATACTGTGCTTGACTCTGACATTAATGCTATATCATTTAAGTGACTAAAAGAGTATTTCTGACCAGGCTTTCTAATTTTGTCATAAAATTTTGTCCAGAATGAATTTTTGCTTAAAAGGCCAACCATTTAATACATTTTTCTTTTGGCCAATTTAAAGCAAATAAATCAGGTCAGTTCTTCTTATGACACAAAGGGGGAAAGTGATAAGTTTTCTTCAGACTTTTTTATTTTTTAATTTCTACAACTGGAATGTCTCTTCTTTCCTTTAAGTACTGGCTGACAGGTCATTAATCCTTAATGTGGATTTATACCTCTGGGTATTTTGGGGAGAAAACTCATTAAAATTCTTTTGTTTTATGTGTAACTGTCCTAATAGAAATTTGGAGTTCATGTTTAGAATTTGTTAAAATGGATAGAAAGCTTTGAAATCCTTTTAAAAAGGCCTGAAGTACATGAAATTACTTCTACCTGTAGTCAATACTATCACTATTCCTGAATGTCTGCTGCTAACTTTTTACAGAAAGAGTGCAAGTTCTGGATGTTCACATTTTCAATATGAATATATTTATTCTTTTTGCATTATCTGGGTTAGCTTTTGGATTTAATATAATTTTCTATAGTGCTTTCCTATATTTCTGAAAAGCACTGGGTATTTTTGTCTTTATAACCAAAGGTGAGGCATTAGGCAGTCATCCTGCTTTTATTTTTAAGGGAATTGGCTCTTATTTGGTGAAGGTTAGCTACCAATGGTTTTATGTAGGCAGTGGGGAATGTTTTATTGACACTGGTGAATCTTTTCTGCATTGTGTTGCCACTTAATATCTTCCCCTTATTTCCTCTTTCTCCCCTTCCCTCTCTCCTCTACAGGATGTTTGAAGGTTTTCTAAATGGAAAAGAACTTCCACCAACAAACTTACATTTCCAGTCTCTCTAGAAATATTTTAAAATCTGTAAAAACCTCCCTAAGTTCTAAATTGGGGATTGGGATACACCCTTTCCTCATTGTCCAGAATAGCTTCTCTTTCTTTTTATCTTCACCATTGATGGTAATACCAGAACTCATCAAGAAAGACATGCTTTTGCTCTTTACCTTATTTTTCCTAAATAAGTGCACCAAGTTCTTCAATAATCTAAGCTACATTCTTGGTATGCATATGAAATCTTCATTTCTTCATTCCATGTGCACACATTGAACATCAGCTCTGGTTTGAGCCCAGTGTTGGGCACTGGAAATATAATAATGGACACAGTAGTCACTGTATGTGCCCATGAGATGGGAGTGGGAAGGATGGGGAAAATGAGAATTCGGCACTATTCAATTTGTCCCAGGAGAAGTAAAAATTGCAGTTGTGTTAAGAGCTACCAATGAGATACATAGTGCTAAAGTATATAATGGGAAGAACTAATTTCCACTGAGGTCTTTCCAGGGAGAGAAGGCTTCCTTGAAGAAACGACTTGTAAACAAGGATGTGATGATGGACATTCTAGGCAAGGTAAACCACAGAATAAAATGTTAGAAGTATGTTTTTTTGAGGACTGAAAGAAGCTGGAGCAGAAAACATGAAAAGGGAGTCTTGTCCGATGAAGCAGAGAGTTATATTTGGACCAAATCACACATAACTCTATAGTCATGTTAGTGATTTTTATCTATAGTGCATAGTCAAGAATAAAAAGCCATAGAAGATTTTGAAAAGGGGAGAGACAAGATCTTTGTTTTTACAAAGATCAGTCTGGGGCAGCCCCGATGGTGCAGCGGTTTAGTGCCGCCTTCAGCCCGGGGTATGATCTTGGAGACCTGGGATCAAGTCCCGCATCGGGCTTCCTGCATGGAGCCTGCTTCTCCCTCTGCCTGTGTCTCTGCCTCTCTCTCTCTCTCTCTCTCTCTCTCTCTCTCTCTGTGTGTGTGTCTCTCATGAATAAATAAATAAAATCTTAAAAAAAAAGAAAGATCAGTATGATTGTCAAGGGGAGTACAGATTAGTAGATTGGCAGTATGTGTGTTGAAATCTGTGTGGGGTCATTTTAATGGCCCAAGGTGGTGGTAATGGAGTATAGAATGGGTTTAGGGGATGTTGATGGATTTAGTAAGGGAGGTGACAGAGAGGATGCTCTCCAGGATAACTACCAGGTGTCTAACTTGCTCTCTATGTGAATGGGGGTTGTTCTGCAATGAAATACTGTCCTACTCCTGGGTTCATTATATATCTTGAACCCCTATAGGGTCAGAGCTGTTTCTGAAGTGAACTAATAAGCTTGAATATTAAAGTAATCAATTCTGTTCTGTGATGTTCCCTTCTTACTCTGAATGGCCTTTACTGTTTCATGGTCATAATTTACAAATATTTACTCAAGTATTTAAAAATTCTTTCAAAAAACAGTGTCAAAGAAAATGCAAATAGTGTTATTATTAGAACTTTGAAATGATAATTATAGTAATGCTTGTATTAGTCAAGAATGCTAAAAGCTCAAATCCCCCCCTGTATTGTTTAATGTATTTGCATAACATGAAGGTAGCTGAATTATGAATTTCCATAACAAGAATAATGAAAAAAATCAACTTTTGCAGTTTCTAAGCCTCTCATTAAATTTTTTATGTAAAAGAAAAGTTCATTTATCTATACATTTTGTTCTCAGCTATGCTAGAGGGTTAGGAGGAAGTAAGACTGGGTTCAGAAACTTGAGAATTATTCCAGGGGCACATGTCCTCTCCTACTATCACTAACCTCTCTTCTGCACCTTTTTCCAAAATCAGTAGTTACAATCTTTGCTGTGGTGTTTGAGGAGTATGTGAGTGCAGTCTCATTAATTGTTCCAGTGTTCTTTCTGATTTTTCCATTGCTAGTATCAGAAACTAAGTAACATCCCCTCCGTGGCCTACCGTTTCATCTATCCATCTGTGATTCCATCCGTAGATCCCAATAAACATTGATTTTAGAGCACATACTGTGCATGAAGCACTGTGCTAGTGACTTTGGAGAGAGACAAAGTCCATAGCAACCGGACTGGATGGCTCCCAATGTTCCTTGCCTCTTGGTATCCTGCCCTGTTTAGTCTCCTCCCACAGAGAACCAGGATGTGTTGTTTGTCAGATCAAGTGTGACAGAGGTGATGATATGCAATTTCCAAGGCTTGGTTTTAAATTTTTTTTTAATATTTATTTATTTATGATAGTCACAGAGAGAGAGAAAGGGGCAGAGACATAGGCAGAGGGAGAAGCAGGCTCCATGCACCGGGAGCCCGACGTGGGATTCGATCCCGGGTCTCCAGGATCGCGCCCTGGGCCAAAGGCAGGCTCCAAACCGTTGCGCCACCCAGGGATCCCTCAAGGCTTGGTTTTAAAAGGCATTTTATCTTCCATATTTTTTTCTTGGATCTTTTGTACTGAGTGTAGCTAGTTGCCATGTTGTGAGGACATTAAGCAGTCCTGTGGAGGGGCCCAGGTAGGAGGGACTGAGCCATTATTCAGTATCAACTTGTCAGCCATGTGAGTGAGCTACTTTGGACATCTTATTGCAATATTATGAGAAATTCTGAGCCAGAAACACCCAGCCATATCACTCCCAAATTCTTTCCCCACAAAAACTATAACAGATAATAAATGCTTCTTGTCTTAAACCACAGAATTTTGAGGTAACTTTTATTACTTCAAAAGATTCTGATACTGGTCCCTACCATCATATCATACTTCCTGTGTAGCAGATGATGGTAGCATTCACTGAGAAGTGTTCACTTATCAGCCATATCCCAGTCAATAATAAAGCAAGCTCAACCATAGCTTCAGCACATTGAGATTTAGCTACAATATGAGATTTTTGGAATTAAAAACATACATAGATAATAGTGGTGACTTGGGTTTTTATAGCAATTTACTTTTGCAGTTTACAAAGTGCTTTCACACAATATATATAACTATAGCTCTCTGAAGATAGTGACGATTTCAGAAGAGGAGGTACTTACTACAACTGTATTGAGTATCCACTATATGCCAGTCAGTGCACTAGGTACCGAGATCATAGAAGAGCTCAAGGCAGGGCAGCTCGGGTGGCTCAGCGGTTTAGCACTGCCTTCGGCCCAGAGCATGATCCTGGAGACCCAGGGTTGAGTCCTACGTTGGGCTCCCTGAATGGAGACTGCTTCTCCCTCTGCCCGTGTTTCTCCCTCTCATGAATAAATAAATAAAATGTTTTTTTTTTTAAAAGAAGAGCTCAAGGCAGATAGAGATTCTGAAGAGGGCTGAAACACTCAGATTATTACAAGAGTTATGCTTGCTGCCAAGGTTTAAGTACAAGTTGCTATAAAGGCATAAAAGAGGGAAGCCAAGATAATATGAAGGTAAAGGAAAGTTTCTCTGAAGATGCTATAGATCATTTGAGACTTACAAGATTCAGGGAGTTATCCAAGGGAAAAAATGTAGTAGGTAAAGGTGAGGCTAAATATTCTGGGTATAGAAAGTCCTGAGTCAGAGTAGCGTGCTTTGTTTGAAAAACTGGAAGTAGTAACATATGGATGGAGTAGGACAAGGAAAAGGACAGATGGTGCTAAACCAGCTATTCATTACCGTAGACCTGTAGTACCACATGCTTATATGAGTTAAAGAGAGTCACCTGAAATGAAGTGCAAGATTTTATGTGACTGAACTAGAACTTGAACTTAGGTTTTCTTTTCACTCCTTTCATTTTATAGCACTTACTATTTCTTTATTACAGTATCCTTGACAGACCGCAAGCGACCAAATACCTACTTTTAAAAGAGAGGAAGGAAATAAGATTCAGTGAAGGCAAGGAGAGACTTACCTAAAAACTATAACTCATCTGTGGAGGAACCAGTAACTTGGATGTTGGTCTAATGCTCATGGAATTCAGGCTTTATGACTCAAAATTCAGTATGTAATTCACCTTATCCATTTGATTTCATCTGAATCATATGGTTGTTTCATTTGATTGTGAGAAGCATCTTTAGTTCTGTTGCAGAGGTTGGATCACTACTAGGTGGCTATTAGAAAACCTAAAGGCCTGTCTGGTTATATAGTCTGCCCTGTCAACCTCCTTTGGGGCTTCTAGGGATGACCTAGAAGGGAGCTGGACATTTGTCAGCTTTGAATGCCCCTAGCTTCCGTATCTATAAAGAGCGGTAGCCAATTCTCATATCAAAAATGACTTATGGACAGCCCAGGTGGCTTGGCGGTTTAGCGCTGACTTCAGCCTGGGGCCTGATCCTGGAGACGTGGGATCGAGTCCCACATCGGGCCCCCTGCATGTAGCCTGCTTCTCCCTCTGCCTGTGTCTCTGTCTCTCTCTCTCATAAATAAATAAAATCTTTAAAAAAATGACATGTATTTGTCATCTGGAACAGTGAGAAGAGACAGTTGGGAAGAGTCTGTGCTATTCCACAACTGCTTTGTCCAAGCACTGAAAAAATGTAAAATGGGTGGAGACTGTTAGTTAAAGAATGAATTCCTGTGGCATGTTTCACTGAGGAAGGAGTACATAGGATAAGGACTCATGACCTTCCACATAAGAGAACAGAAGGAAAATACATAAGAGTCCCCAGTGACTGCTAGAGAATGGATATGGGTGAAGGATGGAGCTGATTGAATATGGAGTTTAGAGGAGGAAGTCACAAGGTGCTATTATTAAGAGTTTATATTTTCATTGTCTATGACACCTTGAAAGATTGAAGGGACAGAGAAGGAGAGAAAAGAAGGCTTTATATGGGGTCTTGCATTTAACTAACATGTACCGATTTATTCCTGGCAGATAAAGTTTAGGAGACCAAGGATTCTTGAATTACTAACCAGGGACTCCTTCTCTAGGCAAGGCGAAGCTATTTTTCTGCTTGGAGATTAGGGGACTGAGAGTAGGAGAGAGGCTGATCCTTGGAAAATTGCAAAGCTGCTGAAGAGGCAGCAGCTGAACATATTTTCCTTTTATTTTTGAATGTTGCAATGTCTGAAGAAAAAGATATCAGTCATAGAACTGACTGGCAGTGATCCAGCCAAACCTCTGGATAGCTTAGAATTCTGGTGATTGGCATTTGAGTGAAGTTCCCTGACATCCAAGCTGAATCTGCTCTATTCAAGCAGGCTGACTTGTGCAGGTCATTTTTCCCCCCTTCTTGTGGGGAGGGAGCAAAGTAGCTATGCATGATCATGGGCCCTGTTTGGCTTCTCAAGAAATTAATTAGGGGCACCTGGGAGGCACAGTGGTTGAGTGTCTGCCTTTGGCTCAGGTCATGATCCCAGGTTCTGGGATCGAGTCCCACATTGGGATCCCTGCAGGGAGCCTGCTTCTACCTCTGCCTATGTCTCTGCCTCTCTTTGTGTGTCTCTCATGAATAGATAAATAAAATCTTAAAAAAATAAATTAATTAAATTCCTTCTAGCCAGACCATTTAAGGAACCTCCTTCCTTCATGCTTCAGCTCTTCTATCAGTGAAGTATTTTATATTCTGGTGCTTAGTAAATAGAATTATTCTTATTTTCTTAACATATTTAAAAAATATATTTGGAGGTTGTTTTTTGTTTTTTTGTTTAATCTAGCCATCAGTCCACCCTGTGCTCTGGGGTTTCTGATATCTTCACCCCTGAGAAATGCCAAACCCCCGGGCAAGAAAAGAAGTTGTGTTCAAGAACCAAATGGAAGTCCACTTCTGCAATCTTAGAAATTGTTGGTCTAAAATTCTAGAATGCTCCAGGTTTATTAAAATGTTCTCTACAAGGGGGTTAAAATGGAAGAAGAGAAAAAGTTGCATTTTTCTTGCCTCACATCTTTTCTTCCTGTCTAATAAATAGATATTTACCAAAGGCATATATCTATCAAGCATTGGGAGAACAGTGATAAGCACAGCACACCAGAATCCTCACAGAGCTTAGAGTTTAGAGGGAAGCACAGATGGGAAATGTACCACTACAGTCCAGTGTGTTAAGAGCCATAATAGGAAATTGTTGATGGGGGCTACAAGACTAACTTTATTTGGGAGGAAGGCTGAGAGAAGGCCAGAAAGACTCCACACTGAAATGAATTTTAATCTAAATAATGAGTCAGTTGAAATGGAGATAGAGTTCTAAGCAGAGAGAGCAGCAAGTTGAAAGATCCAGAATAGAGATGATGGGATTGTGACAAAGTTGGTGGTAATGGTGTCAGGAGAGGGTGTCACTAGCATGGGGATGGAGATGGTGAGAGATGGCAATCGGGGAGATTAGCAGGGCTAATCTATGAAGAGTGTGAGTCCTGTTGAAGAATCTGTTCAAGAGGCTATCTCACCTATAAGGATGAAATGAAGATTCCTGCACTGACATCTATATAGTCTGCCAATACCCAATTCATTAAGACTTTACAGAGTGGGTATGGAGGCCTGGCATTTAGAGAACGCCTGCTAAATTGCCAGGTATTGTGCAGTGGTCTTAGGCTCTGGAATCAGTGTCTGAGTTTGAATCCTGACTCTGCCTTTTATTAGCCAAGTGACCTTGCTTTGGTCAGTGCCCACTAGATTGTAAGCATTCAAAACATGTTTGCAGTCATTATTGTTATTATTATCCCCGTTTTACAGATGGAAAGGTCGAGCTGCAAAAGGTTTCAGTTGTGTATAGGACAACAGTTAGTGATAGAAATGGGGTTTGCATTACCCTGATAAAGGATTTTGTACTTCTGTTTTCTGGAAGACCGAATAGACATTGAACTAGGGAAAAGGAGAGCAAGTCCTAGAGGGACCCAGGGCAAGAAGTACAGTGACACTGGTTCACAGACATTTACCAGTATAATCCAATATCTCTTTTTATGTTTTTTTTTTTAAATGACTTAAGGCTATTCTATAGCATAAAAACTGCTATCATTTTGCATTTTTAATGCTTTTCTATATCAGAAATGTTAAGAGTATTCAAAGTCTGAAGAACAGATCTGCACAATGTTTTTATAGATCTTTTTTTATTCGGAAATATCAATAATTTGTGGGAATCTCCTAAAATTATTCTATTTCTGCAACAAATGGTAACATGAGATACTTTATCTGGGCTGCTTATACTTCCATAAGTCTCTTTCTTATAATATTTTTATAAAAAGATTTGTACCTCTTTATTGGTGCCTTTCTATAAGAAATCCAAACTGCTGACAGGATCCCGCCCCTATCTATGGTGTCCAAATGAGGCATGGGTGCTCTGTCAGGTGATGCAGATTGCACCTGGCTTTGTGTTTTCTACTACAAGCATTCCTAAGTTAGGGATCTTGAACTGGGGCATAGTAGAGCATTTCCTTTAGAAAAACTCAATTCTTTCAGTAAAACTTGAGATGCTTACCATGGATAATTCATAACAAGGGTTACTGATGGCACAGTCAGGTTTCAGAGAGTCTTAAGAACGGGGTGATTATGCTCTAGTCTTACCACTCTAACATCTAAGTGTTTCATATGTAAGAAGCCTTGAATATTTAAAAAATTTTTTTTTATCTATTTGAGAGAGAGAGAGAGAGAGAGCTTGAACGTAAGAGTGAGTGGGGGCAGGGAGCATTATTAGAGGAAAAAGCAGACTCCCCGCTAAGCAGGGAGCCTGGCGTGGGGCTCGATCCCAGGACCCCAGGAACATGACCTGAACTGAAGGCAGACGCTTAACTGACTGAGCCACCCAGGTGCCCACACCTTAAATCTTATATCAGTTTTGTGAATTTATTTTCATTTTTACCCTCAGTCTGGCAATGAGGTATACTTTGGCTGGACTATTTTATTTCAAGAAGCTTCTTTTGTGTTTTAAAAATAAAAGGATGAGTGTGCATCACATATGTTGGAGCATTTGCAATTAGTTGGTGTTACTCTCTTAAGTGATTGGGCAGGGAAGGCAGACTGCCAACCTTGGCAATCTTTTCAGATTCTTTTTCATGCCAATTTGCAATTTGTGACAGTGCCATGTTTTTATCAGGAGGCTTTTATTGAGCTTTAGAAATGATGACTTCTTGACCTGACTAGGTGGATACTTGGCTAGAATCATAAAGCTGATTCTTCTTCAAATATTTTTTTCCGAGGGGATATTTGAGATGATTCAGGAAGCCCTGTGTAGAATGGACATTATCCCATTACCAGTTATCATGAAGCGATTTGGAATACAGTTGGCTATAGGGATGAAGAAATAGTGACATAGAAAGTCAGAATGAACACATCCTGTCTTAGTTGATTAAATAAGATTGGAACTGGTTGACTAAAATCAAATGAAAATTTCAGTCCCAACACACTGAGGGAGCTGAGACACTAATTTAAAAAAAAATTAATTTAAAAACACTCTGGAAAACTGTACTAGTACCCTAGAGGGTGAGAGAGGAAGAGGAGAAACTATGGAGGGTTTAAGAACTGATTTTTGACATTGCCTTTTTTTTTTTATCTTTTGACTCCCTCCACCCATTTCTCCTCCTTAAGTCTCTACCCCTCACCCCCTTACCTCCCGCAGTCACCAATTTGTTCTCTGAATCTGTAAGTACCTTGAAGTGTAGATAATTTTGTTTGGAATTCAGGATTGATTCATAGAAACTTAATTAACAGTATCCCATGTCATATGCTTAGGGCCTAATTGTATTGCAGGAATGCAAATAAGGACTATAGGTTCTGTTGGGAAATGAGATCCTTGAGTACTGAGATGGTCAGAGAAGATTCCAAGGAAGATAGAGGTTTGATTTATTTGTGAAAGGTAGATGCAAGTTAGAAAGGTGGAAAGTGGATCAAGGGAGAGCATGACAGCATGACCCAAAATTCCAGGAGTAAGAATGACATATTAAGAGAATAATACATTGAGAAAAAGCTTTACATGCTATAAAGTAAGTCAGAGATTTGCCTTAGAATAAAAGTAGTGATTTTCAATATTTTTTAAGATTCTATTTATTTATTCATGAGAAAGAGAGAGAGAGAGAGAGAGAGAGAGAGAGAGTGAGAGAGAGAGAGAGAGAGAGAGAGAGAGGCAGAGACATAGGCAGCGAAAGAAGCAGGCTCCACACAGGGAGCCTGATATGGGACTTGATCCTGGGACTCCAGGACCACGCTCTGGGCTGAAGGCAGACACTAAAACCACTGAGCCATTCAGGGATCCCTCATTTTTTTTTTAACCTTTCATATTCCTGTTGAAGTAGAACCAAGATCTTTCTTTGGGTTGGTTTTTCTTCCTTGCTTTTATGTATTCACACAGAACCCAGTTTGAGATGTCTGGGGGTATGTATTTCAGTTGATTTAAGTTGAGAATTTTAATTCATAAGAATATGAATAACAATAAGGATGTAATAATATAGCCCTTAGAAAACAAGATCATTGTAGATATTAGGTAAATATTCAGGCAATTCCATATGAATCTATGAAGATGGGTGGATATAATTGATAGACAATCATATATAATTTTATAAATAATAGGATCATAGTGTATAAGTTTTAAAAATTACATTCTTTTTAGTGATAAATAATTTCAAAATACAATTAAACATTTGCATGTCAGATAATTGAAGTATTTCATTACCTAGTAATATCTCAAACAGCATGTTTCTTAAAAACTTCGAAATATATGTGACATTTATTTGAGCACAGTTGTGAGATCCTTTGTTTTTTTATTTTTTTTATTTTTTTTTAATAAATTAATTTTTATTGGTGTTCAATTTACCAACATACAGAATAACACCCAGTCCTCATCCCGTCAAGTGTCCCCCTCCGTGCCCGTCACCCATTCACCCCCACCCCCCGCCCTCCTCCCCTTCCACCACCCCTAGTTCATTTCCCAGAGTTAGGAGTCTTTATGTTCTGTGTCCCTTTCTGATATCTCCCACACATTTCTTCTCCCTTCCCTTATATTCCCCTTCACTATTATTCATATTCCCCAAATGAATGAGAACACACACTGTTTGATCCTTTGTTTTTAATATTCTGGGTTTGTGTGTGTAATTTCAATTCTTATCCACAATGCTGCATTTATTCAGGGTGGCTTTTTTAAGTGTTATAAACATCATATTGATTAAGATAGCAAAAACATAACTTGAACCAACTCAGTAAAAGGAGTTTACTGGAACGGTATTGGAACATCTGATGAAAAACAAGAAAGACAAGGAAAGTTGGCCCCTGAGACAGGAGATCCCTGCATATTGGCTTTCCCTTGCATAGTAGACCATATATCCACATAGCTGGGAACATGGTTGCTCAAGGGTCTGATATCCCATATCCCTTCAGAGAAGGACTCTCTTCCCTTAGCTCTAAATTGAAAGATTTCAAGGAAAGTATGATTGGTTTGGCTTGGGTCCGGTGCCCAGTCAATACAGAATGGAGTCACCTGGCAGAGCCTGGCACTGGGGAGTCCATTCCTATTTATCTGTTATGTTCCCATGAAGGAGCTCAGTAACTATTCTCCCCTAATTGGCGTCAAATATATTTATAAAACTGCACTTGACTTAAAATATAGAAAAAGAGGAGAAGTGCGTTAAAATGCTATTGTAAATTATAAAAGTTCAGAGCAGTCAAGCACTTCATTATTTACAATTATAAAAATAACTTTTGATAAATGTACAATTTTTTACATGTATGCTATCATCTTTTTTTTATTCCTTTACGTGATAGCATTATACAGAAATTCATGGGGAAATATCTCAACTGTTCAAGTTTGTAATTTAAGAATAAAACAGTGTGTTGTTATCAGTGCAGAAAAAAAGATTAAAAACAAGTTTCTGGTGGAATCAAGTTTGCCCACTTTCACACCTGGATAACTGACCTTTAGAAAAAGAAATTTAACTTCTAAAATGTTTTTCTTCTGCTCTGGGCTGTGGAAAGCAGACTAGGGTTGAATAATCAAAAAAGGAACTAATCTTAAAGTATAAGATGCCTAAAATAGGATCTGGGAGTCAGAGAATTAGAGGTGGAACTGAACTATCTTTGTTTGTCAGGCCTGACTATTTCTATTATATTAAGCTATAGGGTGTAAGGTATATGAACAGAGCTTCCAGAAATTATAATTTTTTTGTGGGTACAATATTGGCTCCTAAAGTCTTGATATCTAGAGTGAGAAAGTAGTTAATGCTCATTAGGAGAAGGCGGCTGAGGACTATGTGGGTGGTATCTTGCTAAAGAAAAGAGATGGTGGAAGAGTGATTTCTGAGGGCATATGCACCAAATAGAGTTACTAGGATCAGTCCATATCCAGCAATGGTGAAGGAGAAAGATCAGTTTGGACACTGGACTCTAGGGACAGGAAATGGTGGCATGGGCTACACAAACATGACAGGTCAGTGGGTCAGAAAAAGAAAAACAAAAAAGACCTGTAAAGCAGTTGGTGAATAAATATTGAATCTTGAACCAGATATGAAGCTGAGGTTGGCTGTTAGCCATTAAAGAATATGTTCAGGGAAAGGATAAATCGACTGAGTGACAGGGCTAGTGTTCTAGCTGCAGTATACAATAAGTAGCCACATATGTCTACTAAGCTGTATTAAAATTAAGTAAAATGAAAATTCAGTTCCTGTTTCTCTAGTCACATTTAAAGTACGGAATAGCCACATGAGGCTAGAGGCTATTTTATTGCTCAGTGAAGGCACAGGACATTTCCATCACGGCAGAAAGTTCTATTGGATAGCACTGAAAGGCTCTGGCAGTGAGCCTGAGGGGCAGTGAACCTGAACCCTTGATGCAACATCATGACTTCACTTTTCTTTTGAGTTATTGGAGATTGACCATGTTGGTAAATCTGCTTGGATTTGAACAAAGAAATGACATTTTGGGGTAACTGAGTTGTGTTATCCAGTATCACTAGAGAGACAAGTGCTGAGGTGGATTTAGATATGTAACTGCATCCAAAGTCCTCCACTTCTTCCTTCCAGAAAAGTCTGTGTCTCTTTGCAGGTCACTAGACATAGATATGTATAAATCACGGTTAGCCAAACCCTAGAGCCATTCCTTTGCTTCCAGTCAAGGCTGTACCTAAGCCATAAAAGACAAATGACTAACCAAGCTATTTGGAGGTGTTGCCTCACTTCTCAAAGGAAATCCTTCCTATTTCCAGGATTTCTCAGTAAAATCAGATCCTTCACCAATGTCCTGTAGGTACTTTTCCAAGGCTCTTTTTTTTTATTTTTTTTTAATTTTTATTTATTTATGATAGTCACAGAGAGAGAGAGAGAGAGAGATTGAGAGAGGCAGAGACATAGGCAGAAGGAGAAGCAGGCTCCATGCACCGGGAGCCCGATGTGGGATTCGATCCCGGGTCTCCAGGATCGCGCCCTGGGCCAAAGGCAGGCGCCAAACCGCTGCGCCACCCAGGGATCCCCCGGCTCTTTTATATATAGACAGTTCCTGCCCTATTCCAAGAAGGTAGTAGTTTAAGAATTTGAGACTAAAGTGATATATCTTTGAAAACAAACTTAATATGTTCATGATAAAACAGATATTAAAAAATAGAGTCCATATTTTACCACCTGGAAACATTAATTCATTGATTTGGTGTATTTATTTTAACTTAGGTCTTCCTTGCCCTTATCAATGATTTTCCATAGGGACATAAGCCTCTTTTCACAGTAATTGACTACAATTTTATTGAATTGGTGAACAATTTGGATTTGTATATTTATTTATTTATTGCTAGATTTTTGCTTTTTTAAAAAGAGTGTTAAGGAAGAGTGAATGTCACAACAATTCACAGAAGCTCATTCTCCCACTTTCTGAACAGTTCCTATTTTTAACTCAACATTTTTTTTTTTAAATTGCATCAGCTTTCTGAGGCTATTAGGCTACTATTCAATTAGGTATTTCTTCTGTGTACACAATGGCACCCCAAGAGCTTTAAAGTGCTCATACAGTTTCAGAAATGTTTAATTTGCTACCAGGGAATAGCTTAGTTCAGAGTAGCATGAGAAAAGCAGAAAGAATAAAGCAGCATACTATGTCTTACACCTATGGGTACTGAGGAAAGAACATAAGAACAGTGAAAACTAACATTTATTGAGCTGTTACCATGAGATAAACATTGTGTTTTATTTCCATGTGTTTTATCTTATTTGACCTTCACAAGGATGATTTGAGGTGGGAAACATTATTATTCCCATTTTGCTGATGAAAAAACAAAGGCTCAGAGACATAGAATAATTTACTCAGTGACACAAAGGTAGTAAATGGTGGATTCCAGATTTGTACTCAGACTGATCTAGAAGCTATGTAACCACTACTTTTCCTTAGTTATCTAAGATGGTACTAAAAAAAAATAAGATGGTACTAAACATGTTCTGTACTTTCCTGAATGTGTCTTTTCTCAAACTGGGCTGGAAATGCTCTGTTCCTAGTTGCCTTTTGAATTTCTATCATGCTTTGAGATCCAGATTTTATCTCATCTTCTCTGCCAAGACTCTATATTTCTCCAACCAAAGCGAACATTTTTCTCTCTTCTTAATCCTATGACATTTTGTTTCCATTATTATTTTCAAAGGCTGCCTTATATCAGAATTTTGCACCTATCCTGTGAGCTTTTGGAGAGTCAGCACTTATGCAAGTTAATTTTCCCTTGGTGCCTGGAATAGTATCCTGTAGTAGTACTCAAAGTATTTTCATTGTTAATGATTTTGAAAATTCACTAACAACTTAACAACTTAATGAACATTGTATATTTTGAATTCCAGGTCGAAAAGAAGGATGAAAAGTCTATATTCTTTTTTGAAAGTCTATTCATTGTACTTCATTGTTTGAGGATGAGTTGTCGTTGAAGAACAATCTCAGGAGTTATAAGCATTGATTCATGTGATGCTTGTGAGCTTCCAATCTTCTAGGAGATGGGCATACAGTGGTGACAGAGACAGATTTTATCACTCTTCTCCTGGAGTTTAGAATCTAATGGGAAGACAGATGGTCATAAACAAGTTGCTATCTAAATCTATAATTATAAATTTGCTATGAAGGAAACAGGAGATTCTAGGATGAGGTAGTTGAAGAAATGATATCTAAGTGAAGACTTGATGAGTGGGGAAGAAGAGAGCTCTGGGGTAAGCAGAGAAAAGGGTGTCATTAGAAGATGGGATGTCATGGGTGAAAGTCCTGGGGTGGGAAAGAGCCTGAAAAATTGAATCATGGGCCACACAAATGTCATGGAATAGATAGTACAGCAACAATTACATTCTGGTGGTCAGTTCTCCATCTTGCATGCATGACAAGCTCTATATGAATTGCATGATTATAGGTTAGACCATGCCTGTATTTCAATTTTTTAGGAGACTTAATGACCAGTTACTTAGTGGGTAAGTCATGCCTTTAGTAACCTTGTTTACCTTTGAAGTTGTATAGTTGGTTCAAATTATAATATCTTACAAAACAATCATAATATTTACCATTTATTCAATGCTTCTATGCCAGGTTCTGTGTTAATCATTTTATTTATATTATTTCTTCTAATTCTCTGCAACAGAGTTCTTCTCCACAGATTTTTCTGTAAAGGGCCAGACAGGAATATTTTAGGCTTTGCAAGGTCACATGGTCTCTTTTGCCACTATTCACCTTTGCGGGTTTTTTTTTTTTTTAAGATCTTATTTAATTCAAGTTTCTTTAGCATACAGGGTATTAGTTTCAGGGTAGAACTTAGTGATTCATCAGTTGCCTATAATACCCAGTGCTCATTACATCACGTGTCCTCCTTAATGCCCATCACCCAGTTACCCATCCCTCACCCCCACATCCCCTCCGGCAACCCTCAGTTTGTTTCCTAAATTAAGAGTGTCTTATGGTTTATCTCCTTCTCTGTTTCTATCTTATTTTATTTTTTCCTCCTTTCCCCTATGTTCATCTGTTTTGTTTCTTAAATAATACATATGAGTGAAATCATATTCACCTTTGCTGTTTTATAACAAAACCAGTTATACACGGTATGTAAATAAATGGATATGGCTTTGTTCTGATAAAACTATCAGGCTTTTTTTTTTAAAGATTATTTATTGAAGGGTGAGGGGCAGATCCCCACGAGGGGCTCGATTCCATGCCCCACGAGATCATGACCTGAGCCCAAACCAAGAGTCGGTGGCTTAACCAACTGAGCCACCCAGGCGCCCCATCCGCGTTTTAAAGGCAGATGAGAAATTTTACCCAAATCCACCAGGCTGGTGAACCTGGCACAACCTAACGCTGAGGTGGTTCCAAAGAGCCAGGAACGGGTTTCACTCACAGCTGGGCTCGGTCCCCATCCTGCTCTGAGTCTGGAGGTACTGATGATCGCCAGGGATTACCCGGCACCTGGGTGAGAGAAGCGAAGGAGGCCAAACCTGCTGGGCACCCTCAATGTTGGGAGCTGCCCAGGCGCAGAGGACAGGAAAGCGCCTGGGGGTTGGGGTTTGGACGGGGTAAGTGGGCTCAGGGCGGAGCTCATCAGCCTCCGAGGTTCCAGCAGACCTGCCTTGTCCTGGCATCAACCTTCTGTTCACCTCCCTTTGCGTGGAAGTCTGAGTCTGTAGTAGAGAATGCCCAGGTGGGGAATGTGGGGTCCTGTGGACAGCCCAGACCTTCCAGCCACAGGAAGATTTTCTGGACACTGAAATTTTAATTTTATATAATTTAAAATATCATGAAATGTTCTTTAAAAAACTGATTTAATCTTTTAAAAATGTGAAAACCATTGTAAGCTCGCAGGTCATTCAAAAACAGGTGGTGGGCAGGATTTGGCCTATTGGCTGCAGCTTGCCTATACGTGTCCTCCTCATTGTCTCCATTTAATTGACTGAGGTCAGTGAAAAGTATCGTATAGCCAGAATTGAGACCCGGACCGGTAGAACCTAAGGTCCATGTGTTTAAAACTCAAATGCCTCATGACATTAACATTTTTGTTGGGTTCATGGAACGATTTCCTAATTGTTTCTGATGTTTAAATCCTAGTCCCCAACCAGCATGTTGCTCAGAGGAAGGCACTGACTTTCTTCTATTTGTATTATTTTCCTCCACAACAATGATGAACTTGTGGGAGACATTCTGAAGGCTTAGCTTTTCGTCAGATAGTCTCTCTGGAAGTGACTTGAAAATACATAGCGGTTGGATTTCTATTGCCTATGTAGTTCTGTCTCCCAAAATGAGGCCCTGAAGACTGATTAGAAATACAATAAAAATTCTAGGTGCGACTCTCATGTCACATTTATAGAATTAGTGTCATTTTAGCCGTTTTTCACATGCAAATCTCATAAAACACAAAAAAGTTAATTTATCTTCCTTTGTAGAATTAATTGCCCTCTAGTTCTCAAAGCCATGGGTGATTCTTTAGTTTTTTTATTTTGAAATTGTGAAATCAATTAAAGGTAAATGTTAATGCTTTAAAACCTAAAAAAATGAGTAAATTAATGGAAAATGCATGAAAAGATCCATAATCATTAAATAGTACCTGGATGGTAGTGTCTTCCTGTCTTGCTGTCTCTTTTCATCTTTCTCCCTATTACTTTAAAATAAAAAATCATATGTGACAGAGTTGTCACAGGAATGTATTAGCATCTAGAAAATGGTGGATTGTTTTAACAATGAGAGCTGGCTTTGTGATTTAGGGTGCTGGTTGTGGCAGACATAGTCTATAAATTGGAAGACCAAAAAATGTATCATACCAAAGTTTTGGCAAAAAGTATATTTATTTTTTATTTATTTATTTATTTTAAAGATTTTATTTATTTATTCCTGAGAGACAGAGAGAGAGAGAGAGAGAGAGAGAGAGAGAGAAGCAGAGACACAGGCAGAGGGAGAAGCAGGCTCCATGCAGGGAGCCTGATGTAGGACTCGATCCTCGGACTCCAGGATCACGCCCTGGGCCAAAGGCAGGTGCTAAACCACTGAGCCACCCAGGGATCCCCGCAAAAAGTATATTTAAAGCAGATATATGCTATCATATACCAGACCATGTATGTCTTAGAAACATATCACCTTAAAATAAAATTTTAAGATGTCAACTTAGAAATGTGTGAGTGGATATAGTGTTTTGAAATTCTTCTGGAGGGTATGGTAGCAACAAAATTTGAAGACTTTTGATTTAGGGAATTTGTTTTAAAGTGGTTTCTCTGAAAGCTAGACTTCTTCAAGATCCCAAATGATCATCTGCCTATAGAGGCACCTCTTTACCTGGACTACCCCTCTCTACCCCACTTTGACTTGATGGTTAATGTAAGCATGGGAGGATATAGAGAAAATGAGATGATGCTAGCTACAATAGTTTTGCAGTTAAGCCTCTTACTTTGTAGTATTTGAGGGAAGAGGAAATGTTTTGATGTTTGTTCTAGATAGGAGCATGAAAAGGCTGTTTTAAAGTTTCATATATTTCAGACATGCAGAAGTATGTCATTGTTGAAAATGGTAAACAGCTGGAGAATATAACTGCCTTGGACAGCTGGAGAAGGGAGTTAACTTTACACTGTTTAGAAGTCTGGAAACAGAGAAAGCATACTTTCTTAACTACAGTGTTCCTTAGCAGCATGATGCATAGTCTATGTGCCTATAAAGCAGCCATTCAAGCTTAAAAATATGTTCCTCTTTGCTTATATGAGGGACAAGGCTGTGAAAATAAATAACTAAATCAAGTAAGTAGGTTCTCACCTCAGCAGCTCACTGCCACAAAATGATAGTGAGGCCTGAGGGGAAGAGAAATGAAGTTTCTTGGCCTCAGTGGAGTCTTCTCGAGGGAGAGTCAGTAGCAAGTTATATTTCTTTGGAAGTTGACTTAACTTTACTCTGGTTCAGTGAGGTAAGAGTGTACTTAATGGAGCTCCGGTGTCCCCAAAGAATCAATGCTGCTTCCAATTGGCACTTTCAAATTTAAACAAATTATTGCCTTGTGGAGGAATAGCTTTTTCATTAGGTTTTCATTGGGAATAAACTTCCTGCATTTGCTGCAGGCTGAGTATGTATTTCCATTAATTAACAAGACAAGAAGCACAGAAGCCAAAAGATGAGCCAGCCTAGGTGAGACTCCAGAATTCTTGAACCTGACTAAAAACTACCTGGTTTGACAACAATGAAGTCAAAAAGTAGAAACTAAAGGTCACTTTGGTAGATTACTTGGTCTTAATTTTTTAAAACACTGCATCATCACAATCTTCTTTGGAAACATACTTTTATCTGTAGTTTTAAAAGTTACAGTGATGCCTGAGTGGCCAGTGTTTGAGCGTCTGCCTTTGGCTCAGGATGTAATCTCAGGTTCCTGAGTTCTGTATTGGGCACCCCGCAGGGAGCCTGCTTCTCCCTCTGCCTATATCTCTGCCTCTCTCTCTGTGTCTCTCACGAATAAATAAATAAATAGTTTAAAAATTAAAAAAAATAAAAGTTGCAATAAGTTTTCTGTGGTATAAACGAGTGTAATAAATAAATAAATAAGCATTTGATTCTAAGAATTTAGGCTTATATCGTTTTGAGCCACCCCAATATAAGAAACTATGAAATAAAGACAACAAATACAGATTTAAGAAGGCATGAACCAAATTTTAAAACATTTAAAATGGGATTGCATTTACAAATAATTATTGTTTTGACCTAAGAAAAAATGGATGTTAAGGTTGTATTTATCACAAGTTTAAACCTGAAAAATGACAACCACTTGGAAATAATTTGGTGGAATTGTCTAAAATATTTGTGTGTATAAATATCCATATATTTATGTATATATAAATATGTTATCTACACACATATAAATATTCATATATTTATATATACATATGCATATATGTTTATATATGTAAATACACACACATATATAAATCACATAGGAATTTCATACTTAAGTCTATATCATGGAGGTCCATTAAATACTGTAAATGCAAATTGGTAATTTAGTATGTGATATTGGCTGAATCTGCTACATATTTGTTTGGAACATATTAAGGTTCAATTTCTGATGGTTTAACTTCCCATAGTTTGTGAAGGTATAACTCACTTCTATAGATTCCACAGTGTTCTGAATGTATTTAAACTGAGCTTAGTTTTCTTGTTTTATTTGGGGATGTTCTTTTTTTTTTTAAGATTTTATTTATTTGTTCATGAGAGATACAGAGAGAGGCAGAGACATAGGCAGAGGGAGAAGTAGGTTCTTCACTGGGAGCCTGATGCGAGACTGGACTGGGATCATGCCCTGAGCCGAAGGCAGATGCTCAACCGCTGAGCCACCCAGGCATCCCTTGGAGCTGCTTTTGTTTTGAATTTTAAATCTTCATGTCCTAATAAAAAGAACATTGAATAAAGACCATCCTTCACCCTTACTTTAATGGGTCATGGACCCATTTGTGGTTCAATTTTACAATGTGTTGTCTATTCTTAAAAAGTTATTATGAGGACAGATAAATAGCAGATTCAGTGTTTTTTAAATTACTCAAGTGAATGAATTTATACATGAATATTGTATTAACATTCAAAACTCTTTTAAAAACTAAGCATATAAGTTTGAAGTTTGATATGTTTATAGTGTGCACAGAAAAGACACACGTTATATGTGTTCACTTATGCATTATGTATTTTTTGGGTGATCTTATATTACCCTTTGTTGTAATGATATAAAAATTAGGTAAGGATAAGGATGGGTGAAATTGTGTTCTTTCCAAGGTGAGCAGTGAAGCTGAGATTGGGAAGTTATTTCCTGGTAAGTAAGAGCTCATTAGCTCATTCTGAATTTTATGTGGGGGAAATTCTGTTCAGGATGGGAATGACAGTGCTGGTACAGAAATAAAACCCTAAAAAGGATGAGTATGTTCTAGAATCAAAGTTTGAAAAGATATGGAATCTCATTACTGGGAAGAATTAATGAGGGCATTTAGGTTTTGGGGCTCTTAGAAGAACATTTCTTGCTAAAATGGCCTACAAAGTCTTGCATCAACCACTGCCAGAGTGTTTTTACTGGAATGAACTTTATCATTATTCTTTACTTAAGTCAGTTTACACAATCCAGTACAACTATTATGTCCAGGTCTTTACCATGTATCCACTGGAGATTAAAAATGAATGCCACTGACTTTTCAATCTGTAAAATAACACTCATTAAACATTTACTTTGCTTTATGGATATCAGATTTTCTAATACCCACAATAGCTCTCTAAAGTATATATTGTCATAACTTTATTTTATGGAAGAGGATACTAAGTCATAGAGAGGTTAGGTAACTTGCCCAAGGTCACACAGTAAGAAGTGATACCAGGATTTGAAATCAGGGAGCTCCAGAACCTATTTTCCTATTACTGTTTTACTTCAGGAGAAGAACTTGAAGAGCTCACCATCTAGTAAAGGAGAGCAGGAAATGTGATTTTAATATGGTGGGATAAATGCAATCAAAGATGCAAAAATGCCCAAAGACAGGACCACTATAAAAGGGGACTATTAATATTTTTTATGGGATGGTCTTTTGGAAGGAGCTCACAGGGCCAGTGACATTCAGGAAAGTATTGAGGATAAAGGGAAGCTTTCCAAGTGGGCCAAGTGGGAATGGCTATTCATGGTGGAGGGAAGAGTATGTAGAAATGTAGGAATTGTAGTGTGAGTTTGTGTAACTACAAGTAGTTCAATGATAAATGTTAAGTAGGGTGGGAGGGCGTGGAGCATCCCACAGATGAGAACATAGAGATTGGTAACAACCAGAAGGGGTGGGTCTTTTCAGCCAGAAAGAGGGACTTCAGTCATTAAAGGGTCAGATTTGTTAATTAACTTAATTGTTTTTTTTTGTGGACAGATTTGTGGTGGTCAAATGGGATGGGTGGGAGACCAATGCAGAACTTAACCAAGAGCAATACTAACTCTGGGATGGGATAGGTGGATGGCAGAGCATCTGTGTTAGAGAATACAAGAACAAAGAGCAGGCTCGGGGAACATAGTGAGTTTGAATCAAGTTCGTGGTTACTGAATGAGTCACCTGGTAATCTCTTATGTTTCTTCTTTAGAATTTCCTTTAATACGCACTTGAATATGCAGATATTCTAAATATTGACTGAATGATCTACTTTGTGGGGACAGATACTCACTCAAGGAGTCAATGTTAAAAACTAAACAGTCTCTCTTTGTTTACTCATCCAGACATTGGATTTGTCTAAAGAAGTGGGTAAATGCCTGCAGCTCTGCTACGGTCAAACCTGAGATATAAAAAGAGGATGGTCAGGGAGAGATGAGGAGCAGCTATAACCTTTATACTTGGCAACATGCCTTCCTACTCTGAAGACCAGTTGTTCTTTAGCTGTTAATGCTGATTATACAGAAAATTGCACAACGCTTCACTTTGATTTGGCCAATGATATGCCCTTTTAGGAAACAAGTGGCATTACCAAATTGGTCTATTCCTGGATCAGTGCAAATCTGAGAGTTCTTTTGCTGCAGACAGTGGTCCTATCATTTCAGTGTAGTCAATTAGCAGAGGTGATATGAAAACATCCAGCTCTGCTCTAGAAAGCAAATAGCCTTTGGGTGATTATTAAGCAGTTTTTGCCTATGTTCCTTCCTTGAAGGAATTAAAGGCATGAGGATTTGATCCTGCCCACACTCACTGTATAGAGCATATGTCATTCTCTCCATCTTTATTGCTATTCATATCGAGGTCAATTATGAGCCGCTGTTTAATGTCACCATGAAATTGTTCAATTATTTTTTCTCAGCATCTAAGCAGCAATCCTCAAAGGGATTTAGGAGGAGTGGTATTAATACGGAAGAATTCTTAGGAAGCCAGTAGTGCTAGCTGGCTCTCCTTTTGTGTCTCATCCCTTCTCAATTATGAGATCCAAAATGCCTGATAAGTTGTTAATGAATAACTCAGTATCCAATCTTCTCTTTGGTTAATATTGGGGAAAATAGATATAATTCCTTTCCTTGATGGTAGAGTCATAATTAAAGAGAAGCTTTATCTTTCCACTTTCCCCCTTCCTTAATAACTAAACTCTTCTGGACCCCAAGGGCTTGTGTTTATTCCTAACTAGGGAACCCATTAGGGTGATTTCTCTTTTTTCCATTTTAGTGTTGGAATGGAGGCAGGTGAGATGTGGAAACTTTTTTTTCCCCATGAGTCATGGAGTTATCTTTATACAATGCCAGTATTTATCTGTTTGCAGTTTCAAATAAAATGCCCTTGGATCTCTGTTACTATTGTCATGATTTGCAGGGAGATGCACAGAAAAATATTTTGAGAAAGAAACAAGTATCAGTGTTTACCTAGAAATATCTTGTGTTCTAGTTACTCTTTTTTTTTCTTTGTAGCCTAGTTTGGGTCTTCTGAAATTGGCCTGATTGTTCCTCATTATTTTATGCCTGCTTTTGGCCCTGGAATTTAGTTATCTCTCTAGCAATACAAAACCAGCAAAGTAATTTTGAAGCATTTCAATTTATGTATTTATTCATCCAAACTATTATGTGCAAGGTACTCTGCTAGATGTTCTTGGGTGAAGGGGGGGGTAACTGGAGTCAACCAAGGACTCTCTTTCAAGGAGTTTGTGGTATAATGGAGGCAGTACAAATGTAAACAGCTAACTGTAATACAAGGACTAAATGTTATGAGAGAACAGACAAAAGTCTGTGGGGCACAGATGAAGAGTTGTCAAGGAGATGACTTCAAGGAAAAAGAACATTGAGAAACATTTGAGCCAAAGCTTGAGAGTGATAAGGATTTTTATAAGCAGTGTTGGGCATTTAGGCTGAGGGAATGCCATAGCAGTCACAAACGTCATTATGGCTTATGATTTCATCTTCTTAACCATTCCCTGCCACTGCTCTTGCCCTGGTCTTCAGAATCCTCCTCTTTACTATTCTTGTACCCATCTTCTAGTATCATTCATCTTTTAACCTTATTTTCCACCATGATGCTGTGCTAAGCTTTGTAACTCACAAGTTTCATTCTGTCTCCGCTGCTTGGTAAGTACAATAGTATTCCATTGCCCCCAAATAAAGACTGAAATTTCCGTCTTAGTATATGAAACCCACCATGATTATGGTAGGTACCTGTGTATCTGCCATTTTAATGTCTTTCTGCATTCTTACTCCGGATTACCTATTTGGCAAGCATACATTTGTACCTATTTGTCTTTCTGACTTTAACGCCTTCTTGTTTCATCTGCCTGTCAGACACTAGGTTTAGTCACTTCTAGCTTCTAAAGTTAACTATCAAGATACTGTTTACTCAACTAGTGCTGCCTGCTGGCATGAGTGGAGCAGGTAAATTGTAGCATTTCAGAGTGCTATTTAACCATCCTTATTCATATTCACTTGTGCCAATGTTATCCTCATAGGATAGGGATTTGTTTTTGGAGGGGGAGGGATTGTTGGTGTTAGTTTATAAGTAAATAGAATTTTCAGCTTTAGTGATTATGTATCTTTAAGTCATATTATAATAATTAAGCAGATACTAGGTTAATTTTGAAGAAAGAGTTTAAGAAATGAAAGAACAAAGGAGTGGGGGAACAAAAAGTATCTGAGGGGAATATTAGTAGTTGAAGAAGAGGAGGTCACATGGTAGAGGGTGTTTTCCAACTTCCACAAATCCCTTACCAAGAAAATATGTATTTATATGATCTCAGTCTTCAAGTGAAAAGTTGGATTTATTTATTCATTTATTTAGTAAGTAATTACTGAAAAAGGCCAGTTTTGAAAACTCGATAAATGATGATCTGGTGGGACCTGTGCCGATTTTTTTTCCTGTGTTAACTCTTTTAATGGATCCTGGTAAATCCATGCCAGTGATTGAGAAGAACCATGTAAAAAGCTAATTTGGAAACCTGGAAACCAGCTTGGGGGATTTTGTGAGGCTCAGTTTCTTTCTTTTTTATGCTCCAGCTCTCTTAGTGCTTGACCCACTTGGCTTCTTATGGTGTTGGCTCTCCTTTCTGATCTGTTTAGACTTGGTTACAGGGCTTTAGATTGCATTCCTGTGCCATTCACTTGACAGGTGGGAGGGCCATTTTGCTGACCTAGACTAGCTTGCAGACTCTGCTGTCTGGACCTGCAGCAAATTCTAGGCTCTGTCTGCCCAGGCTGGGCTGGGGACAGATCAGATACTGAAGTTCAAAAGAGATCATGTAGATTATGTGGTGTGACCAACTAGTCCTAAGTCTTGACCCTTAGGCCACTTACTTTCATTGAATCTTCTTTCTACTCTACTAACAATTTATGTTTCACCTTTGATTTGAGAAGAAAATTTAAATTTTGTTGCATAATATATATGGACTGCTTTGTTCTCTTCAGGAAACCCCATGTAAATGCAAATATTCCATTTGTTAAGGGAAAAGTATATATATATATATATATATATATATATATATACACACACACACACACACACACACACACACACACTCACACACACACATCTTTCTTGAAGCTTATGTAATGTTGCCATCAGTCCTCCTCTGAGAGCTTTTTAAAAATATCACTTTAAAAAGTAATCAACTTCAGGGCACCTGGCTGACTCAGTTGGAAAGGTGTGCAGGTCTTGAGGTCAGGGTCGAGTTCAAGCCCCACGTTGGGTGTAGAGATTACTTAAATAAATTAAAAACTTTTCAATGTAATCAAATTTCTTTTTTAGTATATGGATGTTTATCTATAGTGTTATGTCATAGGGGAACTAGGCTAAGAGGAAGCAAAAAAGAATTTTTTTCCCCTGAATCACTGCTTAACATATTAAGAGAAAAGACCTAAAACAATGCCACCAAAGTGGTGTATCTGGTGGTTCCTGAAGTCACCAACAGTCACTGTGAGCTATATCTATTCTTCAGGGCGCTATTTCCCAGAAGTCCCCCATTTTATCATTTTCTCCCCATTTTAGACCACAAGTAATATTGTACCAGGAGTGGTAAGTGATGCTGTTCATTGATCTCATCAATGTGTATTTAGATAGCATTTTTTAAAAACTGGGAACTGAGCTCTTAAAAGAATATCTAGTCGCCCTGGAATATATCATGTCATGACTTGATTCCCTAAAACACAGGAAGTCATTGTACCCTTGTGCTTATCTATGCCTTCTTGCTTTGTGATGAGAAATGCCGTTACTTTCCAGATTTGTGATCCAACTGGTTCTTCTTCCTGTAACTCAAGGAGTCACAGTGCTATTCTAGGACCAGACTGCAGGATATTCGGGAAAGTGCCATTATTTGCTGGCTGCTAGAAATATTTGGCTTTAAATCAATTTCAGTAAAAATCCTGACCAAAAACCAATGGCTGCATTTTGGCTTAATCAATACTGAAAGTTAAATACTTACATGGCTTTAGATTTTTTTCCCACTTCCAACCTCTTATATTCATGTAATAATAAATTAGTATACTTATATTGATGGAAATTTATTTATTTTATTTAATTTTTTAAAAGATTTTATTTATTCATGAGAGACAGGCAGAGACACAGATAGAGGGAGAAGCAGGCTCCTTGCAGGGAGCCTGATGCGGGAGTCGATCCCAGAACCCCGGGATCATGCCCTGAGCTGAAGGCAGATGCTTAACCACTGAGCCACCCGGGGTGTCCCTTGATGGACATTTATATCAGAAAAGTCTATAATACATAACTCATGTGTTATAAAACACTTAGAAAATATCAATAAACAAAGAGGTAATTACCTATTGTCTTTCAAAAATAACACTTTTGTGAATATTTTGGTGTATGTTCTTTTAGTGATTTCTCTCTGTATTTAAAATAGCTTTGTAAATGGCCCATAAACACTTTCCAAAATTTTCTTTCTGAGCCAGAGGACTGATCAGATTACCACTCAATTTAAAAATCTTTACTTGCTGTGGCTTGCCTATAGAACAGACTCCGTTTTTTTGGCCTGGCCTTTAAAGATCCCTCATGGTTTTCTGACATCTCCCCTAAACTTTTTGATCCATCCTCTGGTCTCTGTCATTTTAATAGATAACTGCTCTGGATACTTGAGGCTTTTTGTTTCAAATGCCCTTCCCCCATCATTATCCATCTTGCTATGCCTGTTCAAATCCCTCCTCCCTCAGAATGTCCTCAGTTAGAATTGATGTCTTGTTTCACTCTATTGCCCAGCTCATTTCTCTCTATCAAGCGTATCTCTCACTCAGCCTTACCTTAGCTCCTTTATGTCTGTGTGCTGACTTTCTCCACTAGATTGTAAATCTGGAGGGAGGGGATTATCATTCTAACAATTTCTTGCCATAATTTCTTTCATGTCAGTTTCTCCCACCCCTGTAATCCAAACAGTGGCCACCTTCATGGCTCCATCACCATGGTCCTGTTGGTTGGGATTGTAATAGCATAGACTAAAAAATATTTGAGTCCCATTTCTCCTGTGTCATTGCAGCTCCTAGGATAGTGCCTGTAATACCTAAGAGATATTGGTTGAATTGAATTATTTGTCATTGACCACAAATAAGGAACATGCATGGATGAAATACCAAAGGGCTATGACTTGTCCAAATTCTTTGGAATGTTTTCAAAGGAAACAAGCTTATTACTTTGAAATTTATTTAAGAGTATAAAGTATTTTGAATAGAAATACAGTAAGTAAATGTTATTCCAGGCAGCAGTTGGTATTACAGGGTGTTCTTACTGACCTCAATAGCCACTATAACCTTTTGAGACATTATTCCTCCTACTATTTTTGTTTTTTTGTTCAGCTGGCCACATCACCACTAAGATAAGATCAATAATTGTGTCATCAGTTACATTCCAGGCAGAGAGAGTACCATCCATTTACTTAAGATGACCACTCAATTTTGCCTTAATTATTTTGGGTTTTATTGGTTATCATTGTCATTTGCTTAGCTCTTCCACAATTCATGGTACTTTTTCAGATTTTACTTGTTCTGTTTAGATTTATCTTTTCAAGTCTACTTTTGGATAGAAAATGGTTGCACTCTAAGTGACATTGAAAGATACATACTTTTCTCATTCTTTCTAAGATCCTAACAGGAAATAGCATGGTTTATTTTCCATCACACTATGCAATCCCCTCAGTTCCTCTTCCATTATTATTATTTTTTTAATTAAAAAATTGCACCTGTTTTTTTTTCTTATTTGTCATTCTTTCCTTATTTATTCTCTGACAAACTAATTGGGAATAGTTAGTATTCTGTCTGAAAAAAGAAATAAATTTATATTGAAATACTTTTTGTGTTTATTTTTTTAAAGATTTTATTTATATGTTTGTGGGAGAGACAAAGATAGCGAGAGAGAGCATGAGTGGGGTGACGGGCAGAGGGAGAAGCAGGCTCCCCGCTGAGCAGGGAGCAGGATGCTGGGCTCCTTGCTCCATCCCACCGCTCAGCACTCTGGGATCATGACCTGAGCTGAAGGTATACATTAACTGACTAAACCACCCAGTCACCCTTTTTTACATTCTTTAAAATGAATGCCCCAAATTGTTCTATCATGGGACAGATGCAATGATGATAGAATGTTAGCTTCATTGCATTAGCAACAGTGCATGTAACTGAGGAAAAATGAAAAAAAGTGTGGGTGGTTCTATCCCTTCTTCTAAATACTGGGCTGACCACTAGCTTTAGTATGAGAAGCATTTTCTTGGTCAGGATTATGTGCTACTTAATGAATTTCATATTTCAAAATTTTTTTTGAATTTCATGTAATAAGTGATTTGGATTAAATTGTTACAAAACACTATTTTTTCAAAGCCTATTGGTTCAACATTCCCTATAGCCATTCTTAATGTTGCCTGTCCTTTGATTTCCAGTTATGTGCTACAAGCATCTCTAAGTATTTGCAGCATACCCAACCTGAAGTGGACTCTGTGAGGGGTACAAATGGAACATAAGGTGTTGTAATTAGAGAAAATGCTAAATTTTCATCTGCATTTTCTCTTTAGTTGCATTGTTTCTTTCTTATTGTGTGATTTCTAGCAGACTGCTTTTCTCTCAGATTTTTATTTAAAATTAACTTAGGCAAAAGGGACTTTCAAACTAAAAATACTGGAAAATAGAACTTTCAGGCAAAGTTTAAGCTTCATTGTTTATAATTTTTCCTTTGCATTTTGGAATCTCTAATATTTTATCACCTTATATATACCCTATTTGTGATTGGAATTTATACTGAATCCCTTTCTAAAACAAGGTGTTACAGTCAGGTTCTAATATGGTAGTAGACTACTGCTGACAAGAGCATAATCAAATATCACTCTTTGGATTTGTGAACACAAATCCCTTACAGATTTGTGGCTGGTCAAAATGCTGAGGTTGTGATGAATTGGAAGTCTGTAGTCTAAAATAAGCCTAACCCTACTTACTCATTTCATATAAGAGATGTAGGTACTTTCAATTAATTTACATTACACATAAATAAAGGAATACTTGTCATTTTTTACCATTTTAGATTGATGCTTAAATGTCACAACATTACATATCACTGCTAATTTTCGGAATTGCATAGCATATGCCAAATTTATTTCTAAGGCTTTATACTTGTACTTTAAGATTTGGAATAACATCAAGCGAGTTCATTCAGATTTGTTCTTAATTACTAGATTCTGGTAGGACTGTTTAAGGAATGCCTTCTCTTTGGTGTGTAGAAGATGAAAGGTGATATAAAAATGCAGTGTTGTGGGGTAGCTTCTTTGTAATTTTGGCTCACTAGAATGCCAGTTGGGGAATGGCAAAGGCTAATACTCAACAGATGGCAAAGTCCTAAAACCTATAATAATGGTTGCAGTTATTTTCATTACTGTCATTTGATGACACATACAATAGTGTGAAAAGGCTTGAACCGGGTAATCACAGTATATATACTCAAAGGGACCAGATGCATTTCAAACAATCAAACCGGTGATGGATATTCAGGCTGAGTGCCACTTCTGCACATATTCTAGGTGCATTTATTGCTAGGAATTAGAAGCAACATTACTTGTCACAGAGAGGAGCTCCATTTCCCCTTTTAGTAATAACAAGCAACAAAAATTGACATCTGTTGTAACACAGACAGATTATTTCACATCCTTTATGATTGTGTGTCATTATCATGCATATAAATTTAGTTTGCAGATGTTCAACGTCAGAGATCAAAATACCAATTTTGCCTACAAAGGAGTTGCAATGGATACGGAAAACCTAAGCACTTTTCAAAATAGATAAGTTAAATCTTTGAGAGTGGGGACAATAAAAATCAAATGAGATTAGGAAGGAAGAGCATCAAAAGGCATCAGAAGGTATGTATGGAAGTTTCAGACATTCTTAATATTTTTATTTCCAGCCTTGTAAAAACATCCATTCTTGATTTTAATCTTCAGAGACTGTAGTTATATCTTTGTTATTTTCTTCAATACAATGAATAAAATAAGGCATTTTTTCCCCTTGAAACGCAGATTCTGTCATTCTGGAACATTAATTAGATCATATTTGAATATTCATAATTTTTCCTATGTTTAATATATAAAAATAGTTCTTGGTGATTACCTGTGGGGGGTGGGGTAGTAATGATGTTATTAAACATGACTCAACAGATGAGTTTACCTTTTGAGATGGTCAGTACTCAATTTAACATCACTATTTGTTGTATGTATATTTTATTTGTTAATCTTAAAAATATGGATAGAAGATGGAAGGGAAGGTTTCTGTATATTTTGGATATACAATACAAAATTTTGGATACAATACAAAATATCAAAGAAGACAAAAATAATTATATTTTATGGAAAACACTTTTCCTTTTCCCTGCCCCCAAGAAACCCCAAACCACAAGCAACTTCAGCCAAAGCAAAGAAACCCAAGTCACTTATTTTAACAATCTTGCGCCTGCTTCAAAGGCAATGTTAACAGTGTGGATATAGTTTGCATTTACCTCTGGGGATTTACCACTCGATATTAAAACACTTCCCACTGTGACATTTTTAAAACTGTCTCTTTCCTCTGCTGAGCTAACAATATAATGGGGATCAAGAAAACAGTCTGGAAAAAGCACAGCATATAATCCCTGCCAGGCATTAGAAGCTAAGGCATGGTTTTTGACTTTCTTTTTGTAATGGGCAAAGGTATACAACTGCTGCCCTCCCACATTCTGCTTTTCAAAAGCTTGTTAAATGGGTTGACTCTGTTTTATTGTAAACTTGAGATATTTACACAAGGTCCTTGGCTCAAATAGTGATGATTCTAAGTGTAGATCCTGAGAGATCAGTGAATATGTGTAAATCAAGAAGTGATACTGATGACAATATATGAATGGCCATGGAGTTGGTAGGAAGGGCCATAGAGTTGATAGGGAGCTGTAATTAGATGATGATGACATGCATTTTCTTGGAATATTGAAAAAAATCTTTCTTTTCTTTTTCCTAGATTTTTTTTTCTATCTTGAGAAGTGTAACATTAAGTTTAACAATTGGTTATTTTCTGGAGCTTTTGGAATATAATGTATTTTTAGTAAATTTGATTATCTGAGGATATACTTTTTGAACAGTTTTACTTAGAGATTTGATTCTGGTTTGTTCTGAGACCAAGATGTTTAAGGATTTAGTAAATATTAATAAAATTAATTCAAAGACTTTTGAACCTTAGCAGTGTGAAATCACTTTGGATAGTTTTAAATTTCGTAAAAATAATTGGCCTATCCATAATTAATACAGTACTTATATGTATTATTGCTTAAATAGATATTTAAATTTTACATGCTCTGGATAATTCTAGCTTAAATGAGTTAAAAGGACAATTTAATTAAGACCAATGAGATGCTGAAAGGATGCATTTGTTTTATACTTTGCCCTGATGGTGTCTCACTATACAGTACTCATTTACCAGTGGCAAATAAAAAAGTCAATAAATCCCTGTTTCCATCAACTAGACTAATGAACTTCATTAGTTGATCATGTTATCAGTATAATTACTACAGACTACATTTTGCCTTTGGTTATTAATGCAACAGACTTCTGCAACTTATTCTTAAGAGGACTGCTTAAGAGGACAAGAAGTCATTTAGCTCTGGAAAAAGCCTTGGTTCTTCTCTTTCCAAACTCATCATTAAATCTTCCTGGAAATGCTTAGAATATTCCATATACCCAGTTGCAATGGTTTTGCCCTCCAATTTGGGAATATTTTGCTAGACATCATTATTTGTTAGTTTTTATAGCTGGCTATGTCTTTACGGGATACTGTTATGGGCTGAATTGTGTTTCCCAAAGGATACGTTGAAATCCTAAATGCAAATTTTAATAATAATAATTTAATATTAAATTACTATTTTTAATAAAATTCATTTTAATAATTTACATATATAAACCCAGTGTGCCATATTGTATATTTGACAACTACTTTAGGGAGTTTGGGATCATATTTAAAAATAACTTATATAAGTAGGTAGAATATTAAATGAGAGCCAGGAATGTGTGTGTGTGTGTGTGTGTGTGTGTGTGAGAGAGAGAGAGAGAGAGAGAGAGAATGTGTCTGTATATATATATATACATATATATATATTTAATTTAACCATAGTTTAACTAAAAAGATATATGTCAGCCTTTCTAATCTTTTTATGTATACTTAATCTACCAGCTATGCTAGCTAACCCAGGAAAAGCTTAGAAACTCAATATATGTAAGCAACTAAAAAAAAGAAAACATTATATTTGATGATTCTTCAACCTTTACTTCAAAAATAGAGCAGGCATTATAAATAAGAGCTTTACAGTTGTTGTCTATCCTTTGTGGTTGAAAATATAACAATCAGGAAATCATCTAAAAGATTGGCAGTGGAAGGGAAAAGAAAGAGAAACACAGTCCTTAGCTAATTCATAGAATTGACTCAAATAATAAGAAACTGGTGTTTCGCAAACAAATCTTGTAAGGGAGAATGAGATTGGGATCGTGACTGTGGAATACTTTGAGATACTCTCAGAAGGGCTTAAGGACAAAGATGTCCCTTGGTATAAAGTATGTTATTATCGATGACTGTTTTTGGACAATTATCTATGAAGTAATTTTACAAAGAAAAATCCTATCACCTGCATAATCCTTCATTGTGCACTTGGACTTTAATGGTTTCTTGATTTTATGTGAGCAAAGAATGATCTAAAATGACACAATTTT
This sequence comes from Nyctereutes procyonoides, assembly GCF_905146905.1. Classification (NCBI taxonomy): domain Eukaryota; kingdom Metazoa; phylum Chordata; class Mammalia; order Carnivora; family Canidae; genus Nyctereutes; species Nyctereutes procyonoides. The sequence goes on from NW_026575162.1 coordinate 249,033, forward strand.
AGCTTATTTATATGTGTACTGTATATTTATATAAGTATATATATTTGCTAAGCTTTCAGAGTTATTTTTTCTATTGATTTCATTATAACAGAGATGCTGTTTTCTGATTTTGTGGTTCTAAAGGAGAACTATCTTTATGTTTTACTTTATGCTAGGTAAAGGAGAAATGTTTTTGTAATTAAGATAAATGAGGATTATTTTTGTCATTCAGACTTCCAAATCCTTTGGTGAAGAAGGTATTGCATTATTAAAATTTACTTGTTTGACTTAGAGTCACGGCTCTTAGACATAGTAAGAGTTTTCAACTTTAATTGTGATTTATTTGTTTGCTGGACTGATATCATTGAAGAATTCATAACATTTTAAGTGGGAAATTACGAACAGAAATAAATGGATTTTATAGTCTTGAGACAGTTTTGGTTGCAATTTCACATTTGGCTATCAGCAGAGATAATTCCAGTTAAGGAAGTGGCAAATATTTCTCTTTGAACTTTCCAAAAAGAACTGAGTACCTTTCTATGAACCGAAGCATAGCTTGGCATTCGTAGTCATATATAATCCAAGCACTCTCGTGCAGCACAAGAAGAAGGTTGAGTTACCTAGGACTTTACATTTCAATGACATTTTCTATACCTATCAACATTCTTCCCATTTGTTTTTATTCCATTACTATTTTCAAATCTTCATTCCCATGATTACATCGTACTTAGCATGTTAGAAGGAGTACAAGACATTATAGCTTATGACATTTTTTTGTTAAAGAACAGGCAACTGTCTACATGATATGACTTAATGGGTTCTGTGAGGTCCTCTTATGTAAAATATCTCTCTACTACCTAGCCCCAGGACTCATATTACCCTCATATTCCTTTAAATATTTCTTTAAATCATTGCATCTTCAGAAAGTATCAGAACATAAATATGTTACATGGGAGGAACAATCATTCTTCACAGATTACCTGCCAGGGATCAAGCCCGTGAGGAAATGAGCATAAAACAAGAATCTTGACAGACGAAAGGGAACAGAGTGGTTTCGAATATGAATCACTATTAGTGGCAATCAGGTGAAGGAATCACAGTGGAGGGTTTTTAGTCACCAGAAATCCCTCCCTGTGAGAATCCTAAATGCTTAGTGGGGATTTGTGAAGAAAATGGGGAAGACTTAAATTAAGACTATGTTCTGTGCAATGAATCCTTGTGGCACATTGCACAAGTATGTTTTTTTTTAAATCATTCCAAGTGATCTCTTGTTATGTTGGAATTTGTAATTTTGCTGAATTTGAATCAGCTAATCATCTGCTCAGCATTTGCTTCTCAGCAGGACTTTATTGTGTGTTACTAGTACTAGTAAGTCTATAGCAACACGGGGAGTTATTTTTAAATGGTCTCACCAGTAAAACTTTAGGCAATTAATTTGTGGTGTCAGGATGTCCCCAGCACATGGAAGGAAATATGATTTCAGAATAAGCCAGAGAGGTACTTACAAACATTTCAAGATTGTGAATTTTTTGAAGTTTTCGATAATAAAGATTCTAGAGAATTGATTCCCTAGGAGTCAGGGTGTTACAAAGTAAATGAGTATGTGAAGTTTATCTGACAGATGCATTCATTGTTTCTCCTCTCTATTTTCTTCCCCCCTTCCTTTCCTTCTTTCTCTTTTCTTTCCTCCCTTTATTTCTTCTTTGCTTCTCTTTTTTCCCCCTTTGAATATTTATAGTGAAATAATCAACCAACTCAGGCAATTTGGCCACAATATAGGTTTTTGTTTATTTGTTTGTTTTATAAACCTGTGCTTCTCTTGTTATCTCAAAAATAATTGTAGGGAGATTGAGTAAGCGTTAGTAGAAAGAGAAACTTGGCTTTCCTTTGTAATTTTACATTCCAGTGCTATCACATTAGATCTATAAAAGTATTGACAGCCATTTTTGCCAAGACTGAATTAGTGGGCATTTATATCTCTTAGACTATAAGAGAACCTAATCTGTTCTGCAGCCTTACAGTACCTCCTGCTTCCACTTCTGTTATAGTTCAAAGTGAATATTTAAAATATTCCATGTTAATAAGAAAAAAAATATTCCATGCTTATGGTCTTATTTTTTGATATGAGATCACTACTTATTTTGTTAGCATTCTGTCTTCACAGTATGTCTCATTCATTCATCAAACCGTTTCCCCTGCCTGCTATCATTAACCTTGCCTCGTAGATAAAGAGACACAGAGGTCAACAGTCTTGGCAAGTGTTTTGTCCACTCACTGCTGTTGCTGATATTAGATAAAAGTATTGAAAAAATGCAGCTTTATTTCCTTGTTTACCTTGCATGGAAGTTAGGTCTCAGTTGTGCACTAGGGGATTATATGCTGCAGCAGGACTGCACAAACGGAATAAACCATAATCAAGATGATCAGTGTGTTGTCAAATTACAGATATAAATATATGTGTTTTTACCTATAGTCATATACATTTACATCCGGATTTTTAGAACCATATGTTCTAGTTTTCATGCCAGTACTACGTTCTGTTTGTTTAAATGGTTAAGAGCAGATGATCCTGGGACTTTGTTAGTGTATAAGATTCGGAGTTTTTTTCATCATTAGCTCTGTTACTTTTACATAGCCAATTTTAATACTTAAATAGTCATGTTTTAAAGTATGTGCACATTTTTTTCTAGCCAGATAAACTCCATTTTAAATGCTAGAAAACCTAGTAATTCAAAAGCTTTCAAACATAGTCTATTGTCCAGGGCTTTCATGGTGCATTTCAACAAAGAGAATCTCTGTGCTCACTCAATTTGCAAACATCTGGAGGAAAATAATGTGATAATTAGGAGGCAACATGGGCTCATCAAAAACAAATCATGCCAAACTAACTTAATTTCTTTCTTTGATTTCTTAACAAGCTGAGTGGGGACACAGTGGGTATTTTTATTATAGAAAGACACTTGATGTAGGTTCTGAACATTCTTAAAAGATCTAGGGAAAATGCAGTTAGGTAAAATGATTGGCTAATGTTTGGTATCTCTGTAGAAAGGAATAAGCAATGATTATTTACCTATCATTCAATATATAATTAGGAGACACTGTTGGGTAAATTTTATTTTATTAATTGTATCTTCACTAAATACCTTAAGCTCTTGACTTTGGCTGCATATATTTTGTTTCTCATAGCTTTTTTTTTTTTAAAGGCGACTGACTGCAACATTTTAATTTAAAAATTAATGTTAGGGGGCACCTGGGTGGTTCATTCAAGCCTCTTCTTTCAGCTCAGATCATGATCTTAGGGTTCTGGGATCAAGTTCTGCATTGCGTTCCCTGCTTAGTGGGTAGCCTGCTTTTCCCTCTCCTCCCCACTTGTGCTCTGTCTCTCTCTCAAATAAATAAATAAATAAAATCTTTAAAAAAATTAACAGTAGTATTCTTTCTAGAAAGTAACCTATACCTTGGCCAATTTTTTTTATTAGAAAACTGTGAAAATCATATATGTGCATATCCACATACCACATACATAAATTATAAACACACACATATTTAATCCATAATCTCTGTTTCCATATACAACTAATATTATTTTGGTAATTGTTTTCTCAGACTTAGTTCTGTATATAATATTTATGTTTTTATGCAAGTGGAAGTATGCTATACTTATACTTACTATTTTTTTAAAAGATTTTATTTATTTATTCATGAGAGACACAGAGAGAAGGCAGAGACACAGGCAGAGGGAGAAGCAGGTTCTCCGCAGGGAGCCCGATGTGAGAGTCCATCCTGGGACTCCAGGATCACATCCTGGGCTGAAGGCAAGTGCTAAACTGCTGAGCTACCCAGGTGTCCCTATACTTACTATTTTTAAACTTATTTTGTTTTCACTGAATAAAATACTGTTAAACATAGTTCCAATTCAACAAATATCCTTCTGCAGCATTGTTATATACTGCATAGTATTTCCATATCCAGATGTGCTATAATTTATTGACTGATTACCTTTTATTAGGTAGATTACCTCTTTGTTGTTGTTGTTACTATAAACCATACCATAACTATACTTATAGTTAAATCTTACTGTATTATCACAAGATAAATGCCTAGACATTGTATTATTGGATCAAAAATATGAATGTTGTAAGAACTTGATGTATGCTCCTTAATTGCCTGGCTGGCAGAAGGTTGAGCCAGTTTATGTTCCTGCCAGCTGTTTGTGAGAGGAATAGATAGATATAGATGATATAGATATATATAGATATATACATACCTATACATAGAGGTATCTTGATTTCTTTCTCTAACCATATATATACATAAACATATTTTTTTTAAGGAGAAAAGAAAGTTTCTCCTTGGGAAAAATGAAATTCACTGAAAATATTTAAATGATGAAAATTTTCATAAATATTTGAGAAACCCTATGTTTTATTAGTTAGCTGTGATGAAAGAATTCCAAAATATAGCTTTAAAGTGACTTTTCTCCTATTTCTCTCTAAAGATTTATCAGAAGGAGAGATTCATTTTTGTGGCAGTTATTTTGCTTATGGAACATTCTGAAGTAAGAATTATTTTATGCCTTAAACTGATATTAAATTATATTTTCCGTTAATATGTGAAACAAACTGAGTTCTTTTAAATAGTGCTAGAAATGAAAGATTCTGTTTTGTGCTTTAATACTGTAGCAAATACAATTTCTTAGATTCTGCTATTAGGTGGCTCTGATTTTCCATTCTCTTCCTTTCCTCCTTTTTGCTTGTTGTGCCTCATTAAAATTTCAAATGAAACTGTGTGACACTGATTGGAATTGTTTCTGTTGGGGGAAATGTACACACTGCATGTGCAGCAAAAATTCATCTACATTTGAACCCTGCTATTTGTTTGACACAATAGATTTTCAGGAATGGGATTGCAGGAAGCAAATCTTTAATAAAATTGCTATGGACTGTTCCCGCAGGAGGCAGAGTGCATGGCAGCTAAACAGGAAGATTTGAACCCTCAGCTCTGCACCTTATTGGCTATGTAACTAACCTCTCTAAGTACATTTACACATCTGAAAGATGTAATAATACAAACCCCTTAAAGCTGTTGAGAAGATTCAACAAGAGAAAGTACCTGGGACCTAGTAAGTTCTCAATAAATAAATAAATAAATAGTGCTCCATGATCTATACTTCTCTCAGATGGTAGAGAATAACCTTTCCTCTAGCCTTTGGAAAAAATCATCCTATTTGCCCCAGATTATTCTATCATTTTGGAGCAACTATACCAGAGTTGGTAAAGTGACTATTTTTTTTTTGGTAAAGTAACTCTTGTTTCAGTGTTTTCCTCTCCTTCTTTCCTTCCTCCTCACATCCCTCTCCCCCTATGACTTCCTCCCTTTCCTTTTTTCCCTTCCTTCCTTGCTTTTGTTTCCTTTTCTCCTTTCCCTTCCCTAGTATTCATTGCACACCAACTATGTTCTATATTCTACTAGACATTGGAGAAGGAAAAACCTGAATGAATCCTTTAGAAGGAATTCACTGACCAGGGGAGACAAATATTAATTGAACAAATAAACATAAAATTGCAAGGATGACAAGGCTATATAAATGACAGATGCACAGGTTATAAGAGCATATAGAAGATTGGAAAAACTTTCCTGAGGAAATGAAACAGGAATATAAAGGAAGTATAGGGGTTAAATAGGTGAAGTGGCAGGCTTCTGAATAGTCTCCCTATTTCTGCCATTGCCTCTTATAGTCTGTATTCTTCACCCGGGGTGATTCCATGGAAATGGAAGTCAGATCACATTAGACCTCTTCTTAAATCTCTCTCATTATGACTTCTCGTTTTATGTATAGTAAATCTCATAGTCCTTAGCTTGGCTGAGAGTGCCTTATGTGATTGGCTTCTTACTACCTATCTGACCTCATTTTCCCACACTCTCTTCTTACGTACTGTTCTGTAGTTGTGCTGGTCTCCTTGCTGTTCCCAGAACACACAGATAAACTCCACCACAACGTCTCTGATCTTACCGCTCCCTGTGCCCCAAATACTCTCCCCTGGATATCTTTTCACCTTCTCTGTGAGGTTTCCTCTGATGACCCTCTGTGAAGTAGCAACTCTCTTTCCATCAGCATTCCCCATTACTCTTACACTGTATATTTACCACCATTTCACATTTTTAAAATCCACTTGTTCTCTTATTTTTGGTTTTCCCTCCCCATCTCCACTCACCTTGTTGAAGACTCCGTGAGGTCAGGAGTTTGCGTTTACAGTTGAAGTTCCAGCTCCCAGAAAAGTGCCAGGAAGGTATTAGGTGCTCATGCAGTGTTTGAGGAATGAATGAGGGTTGAAGAAGCACAAGAGATTAAAAACTCAGAATTTAGTGTTGGAATAAATATGGGGATTAAGGAAGTGAGGTGTTATTGGTAGCTTAGATTTGGGGCTTGCGTAACTAAATGGGTGAGTATTGTTCACTGAGGAATTATAATACTACTAGGTTCTTCTGCCAATTTTGAATCATTGATTTCTGACCATCCTATACTTGTCTTTTATTTGGTGGTAATAACACAAACCAAAAAGGTAGAAAGGTTAGTCATGTTTGTACTTTATGATTGGGGTGTGGGCATTTGGGGATTTATTTTATGGTGGGATATGAGGTTTGAATGACAGTGTTTGGTTTGATATTTCACTCAACTAACTGATGTCACTGAGTTATTGGATGTTCACACAGCTGGTACATGTGGTGCTGATTCTCAGAGCAGAGGAGATGAAAATAGCTGGTGGATCTATCCATTGAGAACATTAACACACTGTTAACAGAACTTGGTTGTCCAGCTAATGACTGGCTATGTAAAACTAATTAAATATTTTATTAACTTTCTATAAAGAGCCCAAAGCTCTTTCACATACATTTTTCCTTATTCTTTATGTCCTTGTATTGACAGGAAGAAGCCAAATTAGCTGGTTTTTATTATGTAACAAAGTTTGAGGCACTGACATATTTGTGAGGCTTACGTTTCACTGGAAAACTGGGAAAGGAGCTGGAAATGAGGAGTCAGGATTTTACTAAGGTATTGTTCCCAGAAGTGTAGTGACTGTCTCATTTTTTCATTATATGAAAAATCTGATGAATCTGCATGTGAAGAACTCATTGTATTCTATGTATTTTTTCTATTTTATTTGTTTGACTTTATGCCAAACATACTATCCAGAATTCCAGTAATGTCTAATTACATGTGCCTCTGTTGAAGTTACCTGGACCCCAATTCCTTTTCTTCTCCCACTCCATATTTCACAGCATGAATCTCTTGCAAAGAGTAAATTGTAAAATTCAAATATTTTCATTTTATATCTTGCTATTTTTAGGTAGGAAAAGTTTCATATGAATAATAGAGGTGGGATCAATGAATTCCTGTGGCATCAGTTGATTATTTTCTCCCCTTGAAAAGGACATTGAGAACTCATAGAGCTTGATTTTAGGATTGTGTGTGCCCTGGTGAACATGTCTACATTTGCCATGTGTTCATGGTGTAGTTCTGTGGCAGCATGCACTTTGGAGGAGCATAATTTCATTTTGGAAGAAGTCAGGCTCTCTGTTTAGTCAGCATGCTGTCTCTTGTCTCCTTTTTTCCAATTGCCCTCCAAATCTTCTGTTCACCTCACTTAACTTCTGTAATTTGCTTCTGTGCTCCTTTTGACCTTTGCTCATGCTTAAGGGAAGAAGTTTATAATTATATGTTCATTGTGAAACCTTTACTATAGTTTTTGCTAATCCTGGTTTTAGGTTATTTGTGTTTGTTTAGACAAATGATGCTCCATTCTTTTTCAGATGTCCTTTAATGTAATGGGATTAATAAGTAAGCTTTATAAGTATGTATATCCTGGTCAAGCCTGTTCTACCAACACATGTCTGTGGTGTTGGTTTTATCTACATTGAACAATCTCATTGACCCCTGTGGATTCATTTAGCTAAGAAGCAGAATCAGAATCAGATAATAGTATAAATTCAGTGTAAGAAAGTATCATAGAAGTCTCCTATCTCCCAGCTTATTTTTCAAATGGGAAACTGAGTCCCTGAAAATAGAAATAATGTCTCACATTTGTGTGACACTCTATAGCTTATAAAATATACTGATGCACGTTATTATTTGTTTTTTTTTTTTTCAGTAGTTCTGTGTGGTAAGCTGGGTAGGCATTATTTATCCCTATTTTACCAATGGGGGGCACAAAGGTACAGAGAAATTGAGACTTGTCTCAACTACTTACAGCAAGTTAAATGGTGATCTGATCTAAAAGCCGGGACTTGAGACTTCACTTGATTAGATGGTCTTTTCCACAATATTATCTGCCTCCTTGCTGGAACTTCCCCAGCCACATGTGTTGAGACACTGACTATCTCAGTATTTCAAATGGCTGGGACAGCCATGATCTCTAGCTGTAAGCTGCTTTCTTTCCTCAGTGTAACACAGGACTGCTATTATTTTTTGTATACCATGATTTCAAAGAAGCTTGGAAGCACAGTCCTAGCATATAATGAGGAGAGACCTGCTTAAGTTATAGAATGAGGCTACTGGAAGATTATTAGGTATATACAGTCTGTGAGTTCTGGAAATGTTTCCATAGTATGCATTCACCCACCCTCTGACACCTGTATCCATTTTCCTCTAAGAAACCACCCCTCCCCAGGTCTGTGTGGTCCCCGGAATCCAACTAATAATACCTCTGACCCAGGTTGGAGGTGTGGGCCTTAACAGGTCTCTTCACCATCTCCTCTTGTCATGTTGATTGGCTCCTGAATAGTCATGGATTCAATCAGGGTTAACTTAGTCTCATGAGACATTTTCTGTGATTTTTGGGAAAGAGACTATTGCTACCCTTCTAGAACTGAACCAGGTAGCATTCAGACTGGAGCTGCTACTAGTGTCTTGACTTCTGAAGCTAATACTAGAGGAGATCTGAGGGAGGAGAGTTGAGTCCTGCTGATACAATTTGATGTCAAACTGCATAAAAAAAGTCAAAACTGATTCTATTCTTTAGAGTTATATAAGCCAATAAATTCTCCCTGTTCCTTAAAATACTTGTATTACGTTGTCATCATTTAAAGACTAAAGAATCCTAATATATTCCTGGTTAAGCAAAAAAAAAAAAAATCAATGCCACTTTTTCACAAATCTCTAATTTGTCACTTTAAAGGCCTGTGTAGATAGGAGAGATTTAGAAATGAATGCTTCAATTTGATCCAGTTTCTTTCAGCTTAAGTATATTTTTCTTCTGCCTCTGAAAAGATGATTCATAACTTATAAATAAAAACTATCAGTATGCAAACTTTTACATAATCCATAAGTTTCCAGAAGGTGCTTTTGTCATGATCAGTTATCTCTATTAACTCAACAAATAATTATTGTTTTGACCACTGAACCAGGCTAGAGAATAAGGCATCCTTGCCATCAAATATTTTGTAGTTCAATTGATAGAAAAGACACATTATTGTGTAGAGAAAAGCAAGTACAAGTCAACATATATATCTAAATATGAGATGAGTGTTGCTGGCTAAGTCAAAGGAGGACAAGGTCATCAAAGATTGAAAAATGACAGTTGCCATGAAAAAGGCAGAGATGGAGTCATATCTTTATGATGTAGGCACATAAAAAGGAAGAAGTCTCTACTGGAGCTGAAGCACAGCACAGGCAAGGACTCAGAGAGATGAGAGAATGCTGAGTGAGGAACATAGTGACTCAACAGGATGGGCTGTGACAGAGTAGGGTGTGGGAAAAATACTTTGGAAATTTCCATCTAATACTATTTTTGAGAATAACTTTGGAATGAAGTGCTTTGCTTAGGATTTGTATTGAGAAGCAACATCACAGAAACCCTTTTTTGAGCACTTAACATACACATGGGATTAGGTTAAACATTTCATAGGGATGATCTCATTTAACAATAGTACTTTTTAAGTGGATATTATTGTTATCTACATCTTATGCAAAGTTGCATGTGTTTACCAAGCCTGTTGGTAGTTAGGGCAGAACCAACCCAGGTCAGCCTGCCTCTGAAATTCATGCAGTTTCTCTGGTTGTGAACTTCCTTCTAAGACGAGCAGAGAGGTCACTTTGCACAAGCAAGTGATAATAGTGTTCTGCATGGTTCAGTAAGTATTTATTTTTTGGCGAGTTTATACTACCTACAGATTTTTTAAATTTATTCATGATAGAGAGAGAGAGAGAGAGAGAGAGAGAGAGAGAGAGACACAGGCAGAGGAAGAAGCAGGTTCCACGCCGGGAACCCGACATGGAACTCGATCCTGGATCTCCAGGATCGCGCCCTGGGCCAAAGGCAGGCGCTAAACCGCTGAGCCACCCAGGGACCCCCTACCTACAGATTCTTAAAATGACTAGATTTCAAGTATTTAAAGAGCCTCCCTCTACACTTCAAGCAAGAGTGAAATCTCATAAATTAGATTCAACTAACAATTATTGAGAACATCACAATATTTAGGGATGCATGTGCTTGTGTCATTATTATTTCATTCCCCCCCACAAGCTGGAAAGGTAAGTGCCATTATTCCCATTGTATAGACAATAAAACTGAGATCAAAAGCATTTAAATACCTTGCCTAAGGGCATTTAGTGTGGGCATAGCTATGACTTGAACTCAGGCCCTTTAAAGTCCAGTTCTTTCCCACTACTTTAGGCTAACAGTGGCTGAAGGGTCTATCTCTGAAATTTGGCATTTGGATTTATTGCTACTTAGTGGAAAATTCAAAGTAATTATTGGATATTAGTGATGATATGACAGATGTTAAGCCTTTTCCAAACTATATGTTTGGATTTCTCGTTTGACTTGTTATTTTTTTCTAGGATCTATCAGTAAGTCAGATACCAAGTATTTATTGAGTACCTATTATTAGGCAAATTTATGCATCAACTTAAAAAGGCCTTTGCGTGGACCCTACACTAATGGAACTTAAAATATAGTTGAGGGACAAGGTGGAAAGTTAAGGCACAGTACATAAAAGATTAAGTAGTATGAATGATGAGTAATCTATGAGAAAACATTAAACAGCTGTTGTGGGGCAGGACATTTAACTAATTGTCAAATGAATAATTGCACATGAATATTAAGGACTATGAGTTCGGAAGAAGATAATTGTAGGCACTGAGTGGTCTGGAGAAGCTTCATGAAGGAAGTATTTGAACTAGGTTTTTGAAAATAGGACTTGAAGAGGAGAGAATGTCCTAAAATCAGAAAGAGTAAAAGTAGAGAGGTAGGGAAATACACTGTGTACTCCAGGAAACAGTTTGTCTGATACTAAGATTTTAAAAGGGGAACAGATAGGGATGAAACCACAGAAGGGAGTCAGGACCAGCTTGAGGAGGTCTTGAAAGGAAAACTAAAGGGTGTGGATTTTATGATGTCGGAGGTATGGTGATTGGGAGGGATTGGTGCAGAAGGGTGGGAACAGGGAAGATTTTAGCAAAAGAATTAAAGCATAAGGAGAGTAGAAAGATTCATTAGTATATAAAAATTAGGAAAATTAGGTGATATAAAGGGGACCAATTAGAAAGTAATTGGAACAGGCCAAGCCTCTACAAGTTACAGGGGAAACAGATAAAAGATTAATGGTATTTCAAGGAAACAATCAGATAAATTTAGGTTATCTGACATTTTCTTAGACAAAGTAAACTCTTAGGAAAAATAAACAAGAAGGAGGGAAGTAAAAAGGAGATCAAAGAAATAGGATAATCAAATACAACTTCAATTTATGAACTATGAATCATAGTTTAACAAAATAAACAATAGCTCTAAGAGCCATTGGTAGGGAATCAGTGAGACTATTTTTTTCTTTATTTTTAACAAACTATTTTTATTTATTTATTTATTTATTTATTTATTTATTTATTTATAGTGAGAAAGTGTGAGCAGTAGGAGGAATAGAAGGAGAGGGAAAGAGAGTATCTCAGACTCCACGCTGAGAATGGAGTGAGTCACGGGACCTATCTCACAGCCCTGACATCATGACTTGAGCTGAAATCAAGAGTCAGAGGCTTAACCACCTGATCCACTCAGGTGCCCCTGAGTGAGGCTATTTCGATGTGGACTGAATTTTAGGTAATATTAGTGTATTATTACTAATTTTTAGTTGTGATGATATTGTGGTAATATAAGAGAAAGTTTCTAAAGAGATGTATATGTGCTGTGAAGTTTCATGATTATCCGTCTCTTAAATTGCTTGACACAATATATACATATGTATATGTATATGTATATGTGTGCATATGTGTCTATGTATATATGTATATCTGTATTTGTGTCTATGTCTACATCTTATCTATGTCTTTATTCATTTCTATATTTATACATAAACCCATAAGCACACTCATCCCTATCTCTATCTGTATACCTACATGTAGATTCAGCTATAGATATAGAAAAAGAAAATATGACATAATGATAAAAATTATTAAATCTAGTTTGTGGGTACAAACTGTGTGCTCACTACATTATTCTTTTAATTTTTCTATATGATAAAGACTTGTGTAATAATAATTGAGCCAGAGGGAAGAGGGAGAAATAGGTCAGGCTTTGGAGCCTAAAGCAGAAGCAGTGTGAGTAGAAAAGAAGGAGCAGATGTGCAGAGATAATTGGTAACACTGGGTGATTTGTTTAATCCAAAGCATCAGAGGACTCTCTTAAGCGTGAGTCTTGGCATTAAGGCCTTGCTGTAGGGATGTCATCACATTTTTTACGGAGACAGGAAAGTTTTCAGAGGAAGTAGGTTGGGGAGAATACATATGCAGTTTCAGAAGGGGTTAGTTTCAAGTGGATCTGAGCTTTCCTGCTGAATGACTTGCTGGAGGAAGGTGGCCCAAGTTCTGGGCCAGAGGAAACGTGGGCTAGAGATGCCACTTTGTCATTCATCCACAGAGGGTGATGCCTGAAACTGTGGAATTGGATGAAAGTTTTGAGTAAAGAAGTTTTCAAAAGGAAACTGACAAGAGCCTTGAGGAATGCCCATGGGAGTAGAAAGAAAAAGTAGGTGCCTGCAAAGCAGACAGAACAGGCCAAGTCAGAAGGAAATCTCTTGGTGGTCATGTGGAGAAATCAAGGACAGATGTAACAATCAAGGGAAGCCTTCCACAAATCTTTTGAGTAGATGAACAAATAGAGTTTTGCAAAGGATTGAAGGTCATCAAAATAAAAAGATACAGAGCAGTCAAGAAAATTGGAAAGTGAAAAAAAGGTAGTTAAGAGATTTAAGAGATCATTTTTAACTTAGGCTAGAAGTTTATTTAAGGATGTGTGATAGTCCATTGGGAAAGCACAGGTCAGGAGGAGGAGAAACTGAGTCAAAGAAGTTTTCTCAGTGCAGAGATTTAAAAACAACAACAACAACAAACCTGGATTCAAGTCATGGCTCTTACCTCATAAAAGATTTCCCTGGGCTTCACTTTTTTTTTTTTGTCTAAAACAGTGATTGAACTGAGTATTGTTGTTCAGTATTTCTTCCAACATACATTCTCTTAGATATTCTATTAAGGGGAAAAGTAATATTTAGATAGGACTGTTCTAAATTCCATATTATAATGTCATTAAGAGAATCCCGTGTGTCACAATTGTGTTGATCATTGAGACCATATGTAGAATTAAAGACATCTTACTCTTTTTCTTGCAACCTCATAGATTTATAATAAATTATTGTTATTGGATTTGTTAATAAATATATCCATATACTATTTTGATACAAAGTGTGACTTGAAGAGCAAAACCATGTTTTAATTTTTTGTCTTCAACGTCAAAAGTTTTTAAGAGCTAAGGAACTGTCATAATGGGTTGTTATGCATTAGTAGCTATTTCTAGTAGGAAGTTAGTGGGAAAACCTATTCAAAACTGTGTTTTCCATGTCCTATCATAAACTTTTCTAAAACCCATTAGGTCCAAGTATGCAGAAAAGAATTATGCAGACAGTATCATTCCACTTAAATGACAGACCTGGAATGATACATGCCTTTCTTGGTCAATTAACTGCTGCTAGAGCTCTCAGGGACTAAAAGAAATGCTGTGGAACATAGTCTCAAGTAGACTATAAAACATATGAATTACAGATCTTCTGAAGAGGATAGCATTGCCTTAGAAATCTAACAACTCCCTCCTTTTAACTCTACGGTTGCCTATTTCTCAGAACATTTACCAGAAGCTTGAACAGAAACTGGCTTATAACCACTTTCCTTAACAAAGCTTTCAGATCTTTGTTATCACAAAAAGAGATAAAAAGTCTGAAATCTTCCTTATGATGTAGGCATCATCTGCTATCCTAGATCAATGTCTGGCTAAAGATTTTTGGAAAAGGATTTTGGCAAAGTGCAGTTGTAGATTAACCCACAGCATTCCCTTAGATAAGTGACACACTGAGGGATTTTAAACCATGAGTCAGAGGCCTGGGCCCTGATCTTGAGATGGCTGATTTTCTCTATGACCTTCAATTAGCTGCATAATCTTTTAGTTGTGATATCTAGACACTTTTTCTGTTGGTTGGTTTAGGAATACCATGGGAAATACAGGGTGCTGTTATTTGTCACGTTTGAAGGAGCTCCATTCTTTCTTGACATTTTGCTATAAGGCCTCTTTTTCTTTTAAGCACCTCAGACTTGACTGGCAAGCAAAGGATACATTTACCTGATGAGGAGAAAGTCAATCCTGAAAAGAGGGAGAAACTTGTGGGAAGGGAAGTGCTAGCATCCACATCATACTGGGTGTGACGCAGCATGGTAGGACATGCATAATGGGTCACACATTTTTGGGTTTGTGTCTCTGTTGCAACCTACAATTTCATTGAATTTAATGGAACACAAACATGACATTTCAAAGGAATGTAATTATTATTATGTGGTTTACTTTGTTTTTGGCGACTTCTCATACTTGCCCTCCTCCAGGTCCTCCTTTCTGCTAAGGGTAATTTTCCCTGGCCAGCTTAGTCCCTACGACTTTTTCACTGCCCTGGCCAACACCTGAGCAGGCCCTTGGGTTTTTATCTTTTTCTTTGAAATGACTCTTTTACAATGCCTGATAAAGAAGTTTTCATGAGCATACTTTGCCAGTACTTTGTGGCAAACTAATATTACACTCAGGTTTGAGGCTTCAGATTATACAAAACTAAAGCGCTATTTAATTTCTCATTTTGCAAATTCAAAGTTCTGCATATGACTCTTCAAGATCTGGTTCACAATTATGTCTTCCATTCTTCCTACTGGCATACTCGTCTCAGATTTGTTTTTTTTAATAACAGCAAACTAGGGACGCCTGGGTGGCTCAGCAGTTGGGCACCTGCCTTCGGCTCAGGTCGTGATCCCAGAATCTGGGATCGAGTCCTGCAGCAGGCTCCCTGCGAGGAGTCTGCTTCTCCCTCTGCCTATGTCTCTGCCTCTCTCTCTCAGTCTGTGGTTCTCATGAATAAATAAATAAATCTTTAAAAAAATAACAGCAAACTAGTAATTCCCTGGGTACAATGTGGTAGTTATCATCCTGAAGCCATTATTCATACTTTCCTTATTCTTGGGATGCTTTTCCCACACCCTGCCTACTTAATTTCCACTCAATTGTTATATCTCTGTTCAGACTCTCTTTTCTCCAGTATATCTTTCCTGACCTCCTCACTGACTTCCTCAACTGGACTAAGGGTCTCTCTGCACATTCTCTTCATATCCCATGACACTTCTCACTGTATACCTCCCATCTTGTTTATATTTCTGTTTATGTGTGTTATCCACATTAGACAATGATCTCCTTGAGAACACCAGTAGGATTTTCTTAATTATCATATTGTGGTAGCTTACCCAGTGCTTTGTACATTTCAAATGATATGGCGAGTTGGCCTGCTTGGAAGAAAGAATAAAATTGCAGATTCATGCAAATTTTCATGTACACATAGTGTCCCAACAATTCTTATTTGGAGAGTTGGGCACTCATGTGTGATCTTGGGTAAGGTAACAAAGGAGTGTTCACTGGAAGAAATGAAGCAGGACTAGAAGCCACTTGTTAATCTAGAAATAAAGGCCATATGTTGATAGGCAAGTTGAAATGGGAGGAGAAAATGGTCTCAAGGGAAGCTGGCAATGAAATAAGCTTCTTAATTATGCAAAATACATTCTTCAGCTAATATCTTATGTAAAACACAGAAAAGACTTCCAGACCTCCAATGCTCCAACTTGCCATGGCAGCAGCACCATCATTCCTGGCTCTTTGAGTAGCAGGATTACAGGGGAGAATGGCCTGACATTAGTAGGCAGATTGCCAGGGGGCTGGGAGAGGTTACTGAAGCATTTTATTACTGACACTGAAGAAATGATTATAGATCTTGAAGCAGGAGAACCTACCATACCGTGGCAATGAGATTCATTGGTTTCCAGAGAGTTGCGTTTTGACTTAAAAAAAAAAAAGATTTTTAAAAATGATAGTCAAATACACTTCAATGGATTAAAAAGAATAACCATTTTAAAAGTGGAAGGATAGAAGCTGCTAGAGAGTGTATTCAAATTCATGCTTCTAAGCAACCAGACCAGAATAAAAGAAAGCTAGAGCAACAATAATAGTAGTAGTAGTAATAATAATAATAATAATAATAATAATAATAGCCTCTGGTTCTTGAGAGAATATAAAGGCATATTAGAGAAAAAAGAACCACTTTGAGATCTTGAGAGGAAAGGCATGGTGTGGATATAAAGTAAAAGAGAAGGACAGGAAGAAGTGATGCCTAGACTGGATAGGTTATCTTGGATATATATATAAAAATAATTGCCAAAGCCAAAATGAGAGAAGATCATGACAACTAGAATTACTGTAATGTTCAGAAGTTATTATTACTCTTTATTATAATGGATATGATTTTTTTGCCCCTGAATCAAAGTAAGGGAAATATAAAGGGAGAACATGTGGCTGACTTGGCAACTTGAGAATATTTCCTCAAAAGGTTTTCACAGAGAAGCGAGATGAAAAGGTGCAAATAAAAACGTCACTAATGTGTTACAGAGTTAGATGTCATCTAGCCTCAGATAAAATTTCAGTGAAATTCTACACAAGTACTTGGTTCTTAGTAACTCAACAATGTAGGGAACATTGGGGCACGTATGCATAATTCTTTGCTAATTTAAGGTCAGAAGAATCATCATAAATCAAACAGAAAACCCAGAGAGAGGAAGAGACAGAAAAAAAGAAAAAGAACCCAAGCCCCGAAACAAACTTTTCTTTTCTTTCTTTTTTTTTTTTTTTTAAAGAGGAAAATCAGTGGCAAGAATGCCATTTCTGGCCATACTGACTGAAAAAAAAATTACTATTTAAACTAGAACTTTCATTTCTTCTGATTTAAATGAGACCTTTTTGCATATGTATAAAGAAAGAGAAATATGGGGTGAGAAGAAAGCAGAGATTCTATTCATGTCAGGAATGATGTGTACATTAATTTCAGGAAGACTCAGGTATGTTCCCGAGTGATCTACATAAAGATTGGTGTATTTCAAAAACAAAAAAAAAAAGAAATGAAACAAATATTTTCTGAATAAACAAAAGACCTAAATTTGGAAGGAGAATGTGTAAATTTAGCAGAGATTGGATGCTTTGCTTCGAACAGACTGTGGTGCAGTTGTTATCTGCTGAGGTTATTTTATGATGGCTGCATTTTCCCTTGAAGCCAGACCCCATATGGGGTGGGATGACAAAAACCTCATATATCTCACTATCATTAGGCTAATGAGATTGGTCAAGGCCACATGCATTCTAATTCTTGGCAAAATTTAAGATAAATCTAGGAAGCCATTCTAATCGCTTTGTGCTGTTTTGGGGAAGAAGTAAAAGAACTAAGCAGTGAACAAAAACAAATCTTCATGTGTATGAGGTTCTATTTCAGAAATACTGTTGCATTATCAAAATGATTCTAAGAAAGGTTATTATTTATCCACATGATTGTAGAATTTTATCACAGAAAAAATTAATCAGATACTTAGGAAAATCCAATATGGAAACAGAAAACATTATACAATGATTGTTTTTTAGCATTCCTTTTATACACAAAAGTCTCCAGTTAAAAAAAAAAAGGTAAGAGCTTTGAAGATTATGATGCATGGATATTGAAAATAGGTTTGATTACTTCTGGAAAGTTTATCCTTGAACATATCCAAAAGGCCAACTTTTGGAAATGATAGCCAATTTATAATTGCTAAAGCAGTTGAATTAGAAGGAACCATCGTGAGTGCTTTCTGATATAAGGCTTATAATAACTTCTGTGTGGTTGAGGGAGATATCATTTCATTTAAAATCTTTGGATACATTTTCATAGCTGGTTAAAAATAATGCAAATTCATTTTAACTTTGGTGTGTTAAAATAATATTATGAGCTGTTATGTGGATAATTCATTGAAATTGCTGAAATTGTTTTTTATATTGGTAGGTGATAACTACACAGCACTTTGTATAAAGTAGAGGCCACTGGTGAAAAATGTTCAGATGCTGTCCAAAGGCTGAAGTTATGATACAGTGCAGAGCAACACCCAGTAATAAATGAAAGTACAATCTGCAGTATATTACAAATGAGTCAATTTAAAGCCATGTGTGAGACTCTCTAAACACAGTTGTAGCTACACAGACAAAGTGAAGTGGAGAGTTTAGAAATTATCTGGTACATTTATCAGCTTAGGCAGTCATTGTGGATAATTTAAGTCCTACAGCCCTTCTTCTTTCTGAGAATTAGGTATTCTTGGCCCGAATAACCTATATAATGGCTTTAAATTTATATATCTCTTTCCTGATTTGGCTGTAGTGTGCTAGGAAGCCAAGATGGATGGGTTGGTGAATATTTCCTTCCCCACATTTTATCCCTATGTCTTAGAAAAATATATACTACTAACTTCTCCAGAACAACTCATGTTGTACATCTTACTGATGGTAGTTCAGTAGCATCACACCAACCCAATATTATTATAATAGATTCAATTAGAGAATGACATTATAGTGCTGGGCCCTGTGCTCATTAAGAGACTTCACATAGAAAGTCATTCCTACTAAGAAATTTTCTAAAATTATAAGGGTTGAGTTAAATTAAATTCAATATGGAATGAAAAGCCCATTGAAGCATTAAAATTATACAGTGTTTTGTAATTACTCACTATTCTCAAGACATCTAATGCTGCATTTTGCACCTAGTACTGGATGTTGTTCCAAATGCAATGCATCCCCATGAGTGCTCCAATATTTGACAAAGAAAACAATGACAAATGAACATTTTGAGGAAGATATTAACAGAACTAAAGCAGAAATAGACATTTTTGGGTGATATGTATAAAAATATTTTACAAGCATAGGTAATAAAATCCATTAATGTTCTCAGTAAGTTGTCATTTTACCAGCAAAAGAAATATGCTAATCTAATTAAAAATATTGAACTAATTTTTATGTCTTTAATTTTCCAGTTATTTTCTTGTCTGTGATGTTAATGATCCAAACAAAGTCACACTATTGGAGATTATGCATAATTTGACTTCATCTTATTGTTTGAAAGTACAAATGCATGATTTTCTTCCAGCATGCCACTATTAACAGAATTAGTGTTATTTCAACTTTTTTACTTTCAATTTGATTTGATTTGTTATTTTGTCAGTAGTTTGTCCATAAAATTACCACTCACAGCAATTTAACAGTTTCACTCACCCTGTTACTAAGTTATTCACAAGTACTGTGGTCAACATTCACAGTGTGGTAGATTATTGGACATGCTAGGTAGTAACTCATTAGTTCTATTCCATTCTTTTCTGATGTTTTCTTCTTAGAAGCAAGTTATGCTTTATAACTGTTGTCAAGACATGGATCTTAAAACCATAATTCTCATTTTAATATGTTTTTATATTATTTCAAATAATATTTGATTAAGATGGGTATTGCATCTTTCATAGCACAAATGATTTCAGCTCCCTGGTCTGACAAAGAACACTGTTATACATGTGTAGGTTATAGGATATTCTTTAATGAGCCCTGAGATATCTACTATACTGACAAAGAGCTAGGGACTCATGTAAGCTCTGAGACCTTATATTTTTTCTTCAGAGAACTACCATCAGATGGTTGTGGCAAGCTCGAAAATTGCCTTGTACTTCCTTTTTTCTCCAAGGACTGGTGGTTGGGAAAGAGAGATTTACTCATAATTGAAGTTTTTGTCTTCTAATTTATCTCTTTGCTTAAAATAAATATATTGAGTTAAGAAAATCTCTTTATGATGACTAAGCAAAGAATTTTAGCTCATAGTTCATTCAATGGTATTTTCTCTATCATGATTACTATTTACTTCTGTGTTACTGTTCTTGTTTCTGTTGTTCACCTGTTTACATGTAAGCCTACCTATAACTCTGTGTCTTGGTGTGTTTGGGTCTTTTTCTATGAAAGCTTCCCTTCTGGCTACTTGGAGGCTTGCCAGGGGTGAGTGGGCTATCAGTCACTTGAGGTGCTAGTCTTTGATTTTTCTCATTTACATGCTTGGTGGTAAATTTCCCTGTTTCTGAAATATAGCAGCGGTACAGTGATTGGAGTACGTCATGTCTGTGTTCTTGATTCTTTATGATTCTTCTGAACTAGGAAGCATTCTTAAAGAATGGTATCTGTGTGACTAAATTTCTTCCTATAAGTTAACATGGTGTTAACTCACTCTCAAATCTCCTTTCTGAACATGAGAAGGAATTCCATGGTGTAGAATCGAAATTAAAAACTAGGGCTCTGAAGGGTTCTAGAAATCTTCCAGTTTGTTAGAAGATTTTTAATATACCCTTCTAGAATTTTTCCGAGACATATTCTATTTATGTGATCATCAATAGACCACATACCTAGTCATGAAAAGGAAACATGGCAAATATATTTTGGGGAAGCTTCTTTACTGTTCTTTATATCACTTTCAAATTGTCATGGCTTCATGTGTCTAGTATGTGGAAGACTAGTTAATGGTATTTTACAGACATTACCAGTGATGAATCTATGTACCTCCCCATGCAACAAAACAACTCACATGAACTCAATTAATAATGATGAAGTCAATATAACCATAATGTATTATTAAGAATAATGGGAGGTGAAGGCTGCAATCAACTCACAGACATTCCTGTTAATGATCTAGCAATAAAGCTTCCTTCCCTAAAATTGTGGGAATATAAAAGTACATCTACATTGTACCCCTGTGCTGTGATAACCAAATTCAATAGAATACTTAATTTGAGTCTCAGTAAGCTCTAGTAATGTGCCAACATTTGTTTATGGATTCCAAACATTAGAAACATTTAATAAACCACTCAAGAGGATATTTAGTAGCTTTCAATAATTTGTAAAAACAAATTTCCAGCTAATTACCCATATGAACTGAGGAAACGACTTGTAATTTTGTAAGGTCCATGGCTCATCAGGCTGGCCCTGTATGAGCTGACAACAGTGCACATACTTGACAATTACTGTTTTGTTTGAACTCTGTTTTTTTTTAAGATTTTATTTATTTATTTATGAGAGAGAGAGAGTTGAAACATGAGCAAGGGGGTGGAAGAGTGGGGTGGGATAGAGGGAGAGGTGAGAAAAAGATAACCCACTGAGCAGGGAGCCATATAAGGCTCTATCCCTGGACTCCAGGATCATGACCTGAGCCACAGACAACCATCTGAGCCACCCAGACACTCCTTGAACTCTCTTTTTGAAGATAAAAAATGATACCTACTAATGGAAGTAGTTTGTCAAGTTATACTAAAGTTAAATATTCTCTTTTTTTGGTGAAGTACATGCTTAAGAATCTAAACTTGTAGGTTATATACTGGGCCCAGTTACCTTATTTATTAAAAAGCTTTTGTTTAAGAGCATCTGTAAACAGGAATTTCTACCTGTAATGAAGCCATTTATTCCATTAGAGGGCAAATTCTGATTGTTTGAAAGTTGAGTTTGATGTTAGGCTGAAATCTATCTCCTGGTAACTTCTGTTTATATTTCCAGTTTTTGGGTCAGATAATGTTTGTTTTACATTTGTCTGAGTATTTCAGGTCCATGATAGGGGCACATCTGCATTAATTTTCAAAGCAATAAGAATAAAATTTTTTGGAGTCAAATCTTTCTTCTGCATCTATCTGCATTATAGAAATTGTCCAGAAGATTTATTTCCAAAGAGCATTGCTTCCCTGCTACTATGTAATTTGCTTTGAGATAGGAATGGCCCAGGAAATGATAGGGTTTATATTTATTTGCTTACCTAATAGAAAAGCAAGTTGACACAAAGACTCATCTTTGGCCCAAATCTCTGATAATTTTCTCAAGATTAAATATTTGAGAACTCCAGAATTCAGAAATTCCAACTCCTTCACCAGGCATTTTTGAAGTACTTGGGTACTGAATAATTTCTAAATAACTTTCTTTTTATTTCTTTTTTTTCTATAGAACTTTCTATCATATGTAGCAATGACTCTTTTGCTCCTATCATCAGGCAACACAAATAATATTTTGATGATGTAATTATAATATTGGGAATTTGCTAAAATAGTGATCTGCAATCATTTTTGTCAAAAGCAGTCCAGAAGTCTTATCTGTCAGGAGCAGTCAACCAGTCAGCAATTTTTCAAGAGGTAACCTAAAGTGCTGAATAAGACTTGCAAATGGGGGAAAAATGCTATATCATCGAGGTGGAGGTAAACTCAGAGCCTGGGTGCTATTTGTATTTCTTCAAAGGTTATGGGAATGACAGCTATTAGCAGGCTGAAGGTACAATTCTTTAAGAACTAATACACAACAGTCTTTGCTGCCTTTTGCCCTAAAATCTCACATCACATTTTATTTAGTTAGACAGCTATTGAACTCAAAAGAACTTTGGAGTTTCTTTCAAGTTTCTTTTTCTACCTTTCTCTTTTTGGTGTTATAAATACACTGAATCTCTTGGGCACCATTTGAATTATTCTGTTAAATTCTACAAGATCTTAGTAATTGGCTTCTGGAACTTCCCCTATTATGAAAACCACTATTAAATCTTAAGGGCAAAGCCGTGGTCATAGAAACAAGAAAATAAAGACATATTAAGATAAATAATTTGGACAAAGAACCACTGCTCAATTATCTACTAAAATGTTAGAGAATGTAACAACATTGGGTCTAAATATATTTATAGTATTTATATAAATAAAAGAAAATATTTTAAAAATCAACATCTTGAAGAAATCATATTCAGTTCTACTGAAATGTTTTTTTTTGGAAACTTTTGTATGAAGTCTTTAACTAATGGAAATAATTTTTTTTGACAATTAAAAAAATTGTCCGACTGAATTTAGAATATATACAATTGCAGCTGAACAGGCTGCCCAATTGTTTCAAATAACTGGTAGAGTTTTAAAGTGTGTATTAATTGGGGCACCTGGATGGCTCAGTGGGTTGGGCCTCCTGTTCTTGGTTTTGGCCCACGTCATGATCTCAGGGATGTGGGATTGGGATGCGGGGCTCTGTACTCTGAGAGCAGAGTCTGCTTCAGAGTCTCTCTCACTTTCCCCCTCTGCCTCTTTTGCTGATCACACACATGCAAGAGCTCTCTCTCTCTCTCATATGAATGGATAAAATCTTAAAAAAATTTTAAATAAAAGATAAAATAAAATGTGTATTAGTTTTACCTCTTCCATATTAAAGAGTTTTATTCTTTGAGAGAGAGAATCCAAAGAATATGAGACTTAAAACTATTGTTTCTTACTTAACATCCACTGAAGGTCACTTTATCCAAGGGTAAGGCTTTTCTTTCTCTTTTATTTTTTACTGAAGTTGGACTGCAGCCTGCATAGACTTTCATTTTCCTTTAAAGATACCGTTTTCTGCCTAATTGTGCCCAGCTTCATTTACACCCTGAAAAGGATTGTGTTTGAGCTTATAGACTCAGGAGACTCTTTCACTCAATAGCCAAACTCCGGCTACAGCCCTTTGGGATATTTGAGTAAATGTAAGTGAAAGCTCCTTGTGTTTGTCTCTGTGTTTCTTTTAAACAAAAGTTTAACTCAGGACACTATGGGAATATTTAAAGACATTTATCTGTACAACTGTCTTCTAGATAAGATCTGAAAAATACTTTTTGGCCTGCAAAAGTACTCATCAGTCAGCAGAATTTTCAATAGCACTTCTGATGTTTTCCTGCCACCTTCTCCCCATATTAATAGGTAAAGAAACTACATCTGCCTACAGGAGATAATGGTATTCCTTTGAAAATTTCCGTTAAAACCTAACAGCAAAGGATTAAAAAGAAGTTGGAAACAAAGGATAGCAAATTTGTTTCATTTCCAATGGAATGCCGATTGCAATCAATTAGTGATTGTGGCACCAGTTACGGGCTAACTCAGATGAAGAGAATACATTCATTGGGAAAGCATGCTATGCTTAAATTATGATGTCTACCACAGGCATGAAGAACAAATCCCATATTTGAATATATATGTTCAGTTTGGCAAATTCTACCTCTAGCTCGAATCCTCAACATCAAGTTTGGATAGCCTATAAATAGTGACCTGTTTCGTGTTCTGGTCTACATCATTCATATTTTCTTAGTTTAGGCTGCTTAGACCCAAATGAAGACTCAGTTCATCAGACTCTCAGGCCATTGGATCCCTACAATAAGTGAAATGTTAGAATCTGAGTAATAACTGAAGGTTCAGTAAGAGGCCAGATTTGTTAACTTCATGCTCAAGTCCCAGAACTAGGGCTCTAGTTTTGATTTTATGAGCATTACCTTACTTTGTGTTATAGCTGTACTTGAACAGCCTGGCTTCCTCTCCATTAGAACTTTGTATATGGTACTCCAATGCTTTCTTGAACTACGTTGTTTTGCCCTGTTTTTTTGGGAATAAAGCCTCTGCACAGACTATAGACATATAGTCAGATTTTACACAGAAACCAAGGAACTTCCAATACCTCTGTCTTTATGCAGGTATGATCCCTTAAAACCATGTCCTTCACACCTTATGTCCCTCATCTTCACTGTTGCTGGGACTGACTCATTTCCTGGTCTGGTCAGTGAGGTGGGACTGTCCTGGTTAGCCTGCTTTGGCCACAGATTGGTCTGCTGCCCTAGTGGCTCCTTTTTGTTTAGATATTGTGCCTTAGGTATCTTTCAGGCTTTGAACTACTTTAGCCTTTATTAATTTGTGGATTGAACTCATAGTGCCTTACATGCTCTTCAGCTTTGTTGCATTCGTTGCTAAAATAGAGATTGGTATTTCTATTGGACACGTGGTTTAAGACTGAAAAGAAATGCTACCCAACTGGGTAAATATATTAATAGGAGGGACTCCGTGGCTTGATATAAGGCAAATCAAAGGAATATATTTTAAACGTAGTATGGGGTTTAAAAAATGCATTGAAAAAGTCAGACCATATCTGGAATAGAAATTCCCATTCTAGACTATCTTATTAAATAAGACAGACTTCTCCAAAAAATGAAAAGTCTGCTGAAAAAAATTGGAGAATTGAATATAAAAGTGGATAAAGTACAAGTGGCTGTTACTTTGAAAAGAAAATACTCCAACTTGTAGTGATGGAGATGAAGAACTTGGAGAGGAGAATGCTGATCTAGTGAAGCAGATGGTCCAAACAAATACAAACTAGGAAAACAGCAGAAAATCTGGGAGAAGAGCCAATAACTACAATGGACTAATAAAAGCGAACAAATACCTCGGCAACCGTGTTATACAGCTAGGAACCTGGATTGGCACTACACATCTCATTGTCTTGGATGTATCAGAAAAAGCAGAGGGATCACCCGTCTGTAAATGCTCACATTCACTGTGGACCAGTGATCACTGGAGAGAGTTAGAGTTCTTCTGGTGCCAGGAAGGCTCTGCAGGTTTGCATTTTAGCCATTGCTGGTGCTATTTTTATTTTAAATATATCAGCAAACCAAGAAATTACTTAGGGGGAACCTTTATTTTTATTTTTTAGAAGATTTTATTTATTCATAAGAGAAAAGAGAGAGAGAGAGAGAGAGGCAGAGACACAGGCAGAGGGAGAAGCAGGCTCTATACAGGGAGCCTGATGTGGGACTTGATCCCAGGTCTCCAGGATCACGCTCTGGGCCAAAGGCAGACTCTCAACTGCTGAGCCACCCAGGGATCCAAGGGGGAAACTTGAAAAGGGGATGGGAAAAATTCCTTATTTAGGAATTAAATTAAATTAATTAATTAATTTTTGTATCATATTTTTCACAAATAGTTACGTTTTAGAATAGAGGACAGACGCTCTGAGAGGTTCTTAAGAAACATTAAAAACTGCCTTGCTCAGAGCACCCTGGGTGGCTCAGTGGTTTAGTACCACCTTCGGCCCAGGGAGTGAGCCTGGAGACCTGGGATGGAGTCCCACATCAGGCTCCCTTGCATGGAGCCTGCTTCTCCCTCTGCCTGTGTCTCTGCCTCTCTCTGTCTCTCATGAATAAATAAATAAAATTTTTTTAAAAAAATAAAAACTCCCTTGCTCTATACATATAGTGGGGCACATATTAATTCAATGAATGATTAATTTTTAATGTTTCAATAGAGTGATTTTAACACAGGATTATATAGTTAATTCGGTATAACCATTCTTGACTGCATTATTTTTGATTGCAGTTTATTTACTGTTCATATTTTACAATTATAACATAGAAATTGAGATCTTTGGAAGTAGTCAGATCTGTGTTTGAATTACCCACTAACTTACTGTGTGTCTTTGGACAGGTTACTTAAGCTCTCTAAATCTCATCTCCATATTGAGGAAAATGATATTATCTCAAGAAAGTATTAAAACTATGAAATGAAATATACATAAAGTGTGGAGCTAGCTATCAATAACTGTTGGTTAATGACATTTTTCTGTCAGTGCTACATATACATAAAAATAATCATGTAATTTTTAAAATATGTCATATATACTAAATGAAACCTCTAATAACTAAATAATGATGGTATTAATATTTTGAGGGTTCTGACTTTGATAATATCACATTATCAAACTTTAGACCTGTATATAAGTTGTTTAATTTGGAAAAAAAGAATAGTCTGATAACTGCATCTATATGAGCAAATGGAGACATGAGGAATCATCTGGTAAATTCGCCCTAACAGTCAATAGACTTTCTCACCTTGACGCAAGACACTATGACAAAAAGCATGAGCATTTATGTTAGATAGATATTGCTAAATTGTCTTCCAAATGATTGTATCAATTTACATTACTACCAGGAGCGCAAAAAAAAAGTCTTGTTGTTCTGCATGCTTTTTTAATTTTTGCCAATTTTGTGGGTAAAACATTATATTTCATCATTTTCTTGGATTTTTTCATAATTATTAGTGAAGTTGAGCATATTTTAAATATGTTATTGGCTATTTACCTAGCTTCTATTAATTGTGCTTTGACTACTTTTTATTCAATTATTTGTGTTTTTCTCATTGATTTATAGAAACTTTTTACATAGATATTGATTAATGATGTATATAGCAAATCTTTATTCCTGATGTTACTTGCCTATTAATTATGTTATATTTTACTCCCTAGAAATTGTTACTATTTATTTCAGTGCAAGTCTTTTCCTTTAAGGTCTCTGGCTTTTATATCTTATCTAGGAAGATCTTTTAAACTCCAAATTTAATGACAAATCTGTGTTTTAATTGCTTCTAAAGTTTTTAAAAATGTATAGATTTTTGTCTGCAATTAATTTTTTAAATATTATATCACAAAGAAATCTAAATTAATAATTCAACTTAATATTTTCTCTGTAAGAAAATCCATTGTTCCTCATGCAATTTCAAGTAATCCAATTTCTCCCCACTCATTTGGATCCCTGGGTGGTGCAGTGGTTTGGCGCCTGCCTTTGGCCCAGGGCGTGATCCTGGAGACCCGGGATCGAATCCCACATCAGGCTCCCGGTGCATGGAGCCTGCTTCTCCCTCTGCCTCTCTCTCTCTCTCTCTCTCTGTATGACTATCGTAAATAAAAATTTAATAAATATTTCATTTATTAGTGTTGCATTTTTCTGTGTACTATGCCAATAACATCTTTAAAAGAATTTGACTTTATGGTATATTTCAGCATAGTATGGCAGGTGCTTTATTGAGAGGAGTTTCTTTTTATTGAGAGGAATTTTCTGAGAATTTGGCTAGTTTACTTAAATATCACTTGTTTGAATTTATTGAGATTTTTTTTTGAAAATTCTATTTATTCATGAGAGATACAGAGAGAGAGAGAGAGAGGCAGAGACATAGGCAGAGGGAGAAGCAGGACTCATGCAGGGAGCCTGACGTGACACTCCATCCCGGGACTCCAGGATCACACCCTGAGCCGAAGGCAGACCTTAACCACTGAGACACCCAGGCGTCCCAAATTTATTGAGATTTTTTTTAAGATTTTATTTATTTATTCATGATAGACATAGAGAGAGGGGTAGAGACACAGGCAGAGGGAGAAGCAGGCTCCATGCAGGGAGCCCGACGCGGGATTCAATCCCGGGACTGCATGATCGCGCCCTGGGTGGAAGGCAGTCGCTAAACCGCTGCGCCACCCAGGGATGCTCAATTTATTGAGATTTTTAAATAAACCTAACACATGTTCAAATTTTATAATTATTACAAAGAATAATTGGAAAATGTCTATTTTCTGTCATATACAAAATTTACATGTCTACTCATTATAAGAGTATTGATTATCATTAAATAACTAAAATTTTATTTTGGAGTACTTTATTAGTTTTACATAGAGATGTAATAATGTGATTATAACTTCTGAAAGTTGTAACTTCTAATATATCTAAGAGTGTTAACTTTGAATGCTATATTGTTTGATCTCCAAAATTTAAACCTGCATATAGATTATGCCTTCTATTAATATAAACATACATATTGTTTTATTTAATGCTTTGGTCTTGTACCAATATTACATTTTATCTAATAATAATAATAATAATAATAATAATAATAAAGTGCTTATAGAAGGCTTTCTTTGGGGTTCATAGACTACAATAGGCTGAAGTCTGCTCTTGGGGTAGAGAAATTTGGTATTTTTCACTGTCCTTGCCTTTTGTGGAAGTTTGATTTGTTTTTCTCTCTGGCCTGGATAAATAGGCCAAGTGCCCTCTTAGAGAAGAGTCTCCTTTGTTTGGAAAGTAATTCTTAAGGTTTTAATCCTGGGAAGCAAATGCCAGGGTTTCTAGATGCTTTGCTTTTTGTGTTGGAGGAGGAAAGCCAATATTGGCACAGTAGGGGCTGTTTGACTGATGGTCTTTTAATTAATTGTCCCCAGGATTGTCCTACTCTGAATTAGCTGACTCAACTTGCTTTCTCTGGAGCTCCTTTGGGAAGAAAGGTTCTCACCTTGGCAATGGCCTTTTTTTTCAGGTCATTTGGGTTGATGTTTTCTCACTGTGATTTCTGTTTGTTTAATCCATCATTATTCTCTTTTCTAGAAATCTTTATTTCTGATTTGTTTATGGCATTCTTTCTTCTTGACGATTATAGTTATTGTTGGACTGTTTTCTTAGAACCGTTTTTCTTACCTGCTATGTTGGAATTTATAAGAACATTTGTGCTCAGGATGCTATCTGGAATTGATCTTGTCACATGCTTTAAAAGACTAGGATTTTTAAAAAAATGAATATAAATTATCTAAAATATCTAAATATAAGAAATAATATGTTGATTATGCTCCTCTCAAAGTGGTACCCTAAATCTTAAATTTGTGGAAGTTTTTCCTTTGCTTTTAGTAATGATTTTATACTGTATGTTTATATCTCTAAATGGTATATCTAGTTTTGCATATTTTTTGTACTTTACATGAATGGGATGTTATCTTGGCCACTTATGTTTTTGCTTAACAAATATTTTGGGAGATTCACTCCTGTTGATAAATGCAGTTCTAGTATATTTGTCATTTTTGCAAATGTAGGGTATTCCAATTAATAAAGATAGTGCTTATTCTCTTATTGGTGATTATCTGAGTGATTTCTAATTATTTTTTATTAGATACAATGTTGGTATGATTCTCTGACTTTTCTCCTAATGCACATGTGGCAGCATTCTTGTAGTTTATATGGATAGGATTAGAATGGGTGAGCAATGAGATACACATCTTTGATTTTGCTAGATAAAATTTTCCTCCAAGGGTTGCATCTTTTGTAGTCCCAAAAGTCCTTTATAAAAGTGTATAAACTCTGTATCCTCAGCAACATTTTCAAGGTTCTTAATTTATGTAAATATGTTTTATATAAGGTTCTGTTTCATTTGCAATTTTTTGATTATTAATGAGGTTGAATATCTTTTCATATATTTATTCACATTTCTTCTATAAAATGCTTCTTCATATTACTTGCACAATTACTGTTGGCTTTTTGTCTTTCTAATTTATTTGTAGGGTTTATTAAAATGAGTTTTAGATATTAATCCTTCCTTGATGATCTGTATTGAACATCACATATTCCCCTAATGCAGTCTCTCTGGATTTTGGTTCATCTTTTAATTTCTTTAATCATTTTCTTCATGGTTTGTGTTCTTTGCAGTTTTTTAAATAATAAATTTATTTTTTATTGGTGTTCAATTTGTTCTTTGCATTTTTTATTGGAAATCTTTCTTTCTCTTGAGGTCTTAAAATTGTTCTCTTATATGTTCTTCTATAAGTGTCAAAATTTTATTTCTTACTTTTGAGTATTCATTTCAACTGGTTTTTGTGTATGTTATGTGGTAATTGTATGATTTTCTGTTTTTGTTTTTCCATATGGATTTCTTGACCCCATTATTCCTCCACTGGTCAACAATTCCACTTGTTCTATATCAAAACTTACATATATGTGTGGTCTAATTCTTTCTCTTCTATTTATTTCTTTGTTATCTTTTCCTAATCTCATATTGTTAGTTACATCTTTATTATAAAGATTAAGGTCTACAGGGACAGTATGTCATCCCTTCTGTATAAATTTTAGTATAATTTTATCAAGTCCTCTGACTGTTCTGCAGGTCTTTTGATTTTGGTAGGCATTAAATCAATTAAATTGAAAAACTGACAATTTAAAATATATCATCCTATTCATGAATGTGATCAATTCCTTTACTTTTAAAAAGGTCTTCTTCTTCTTCAAAAAAAGGTCTTGTTCACTGTCTTTCAGCAAAGATTTTTTTTTAAAGATTTTTTTTTCTATGAAGACCGTGTACCACTTTATTTAGCTGTGTTACTGGGTATTTATTAGTTATTTTGTTTCTTATTATAAATGAGCTTACTAGAGAAGCTTTTAAAACTCTTTATTACTTAAATATAAATGTCATTAATTCTTTTATATTTATCTCATACCTAGCAATTTTGTTAAACTTATATTAATTCTTATAATTTGTCTGTATATTGTTTCAGGTTTCTCTGTTTATAATCTGCAAGTAAAGACAATATTATTTCTTCCTTTCCTGTCTTGATCCATTTTATAGCTTTTTTTTTGTTTCATTTTCCTGGTTATGATAATAGAAAACATCGTTTTCTTACTTTTAAAGGAAATATGAATGTAAGTTTTTGTATTTGGTGTTATTTTTTTTTAAAGATTTTGTTTGTTTATTTGAAATCGAGAGCATGCATAAGTGGGGGTAGGGGCAGAAAGAAAGGAACAAGCAAAGTCCCCACTCAAATGGAAGCCAGACATGGGGCTTGATCCTAGGATCCTGAGATCATGACCTGAACCACTCAGGTATCCCTTGTTTGTGGTTATATTTTTTTATTAAATACAGATCATTCTCTTCTAGTCCTAGATTCTGAATTTTTAAAAAATCTTGGATGTCAATTTAATTTTCTTTTTTACATTTTTTAAATTCAATTTGCCAACATATAGTATAACACCCAGTGCTCATCCCATCAAGTGCTCTCCTCATTGCTTGTCACCAAGCAATTTAATTTTTTTATATGATTTTTATAATATATTAAGGAGACCATATGATTTTTCTTTAGATGTGTTAGTATGATGAAATGCATTAATAAATTTTATACCAGTAAGTCAGTCTTCATACCTGGAATAATCTGAGTTTGGCAATCATGTATATCTGTATACAGATTACAGATTATCTGTACACATGTATATCTGTATACATGATTGGCATATATATTCATGCCATATCATTGCATATATATTCATATATATTGCCATATATATATATTGCCAATATATATGCAAATTGCCATATATATATATATATATGCTGTTGGATTTAGTTTGTTAGCATTTTATTTGGGCTTTTGTGTCTATATTCATGAATGGATTTGCCTATAATTTTATTTTCTTGAAATGCTTTTATCTGGTTTTGATATCTCTAAATGATTTGGTGAGTGCTCCCTATTTTTAGTCTCTAGTGATATATATGTAGCATTGGAATTATATGTTCCTTCACCTCTAGTAGAAATTTCCTATAGGCATGATGAGTTTTTTTTTAATGTGAAGATTTTTTTTTTAATGTGAAGATTGACTTCATCTTCTTGATTATTCAGGCCTTTTTTTCTTCCTGTATCACTTTTGGCAAGTTACGTTTCTTTTTAAATAAGTTAGCTCATTTCATCTAGTTTATCCTTGACTTGTTAATAATTACAATGGTGTTTAAAATTTCCAATGTGTGTGTTATCTTCTACTATGTGTAGTTTTCTTGTTATTGAATCCCATCTTAATTTAATTTTGGTCAAAGTAATAAGCATATGGGTATAAGAAACTGTCCAAACTTGCTCTATGTCTTTTCATTATAAATTTACATAAATTTCTCATGTACACTTGAGAAAAAGGTTTATTTCTTATTGTTGAGAGCAGACTTCTATATGTTTTTATTAGATCAAATATATTAACTGCCTTGGAAACATCTGAATCTAATTCATTTTTATTTGCTTTGCTTCATCTATCAATTACAGAGAGAGGGACCTTTAGAAACCCAATACTATGATGGTGAATTTGCCAATTTCTTGTGTTTCTACCAATTTTTGCCTTATATATAATTGAGGCTATCTTGATAAATACGCATAGGCTTCAATTTGGTATGTCCTTGTCTTAGACCAAAACATTATTATTATTTGGTCCCTTTTTAACACTGTACTTTTTGGTCTTAAAATCTGTATTATGTGATATATTTATACCCTTTTGCTTTTGATAATAATCAATTAATATTCTGTTTTTTCCCTTTATATACATCCCTTTAAAACAAACCAAAGCTAGATTAAAAAAATAAAATTCTGTCTGCACATCTTTCTTTTTTAACTGAAGAGTTTAGTCCATTTACATTCATTGTGATTACCAATATCTATCTATCTATCTATCTATCTATCTATCTATCTATCATCTATCTATCTATCTATCTATATATATTTTTTTGCCTTTTTGGGGGCTTTTTATGTGTCAAATGATATTTATAATGTGTAAAAAAACCCTTATTTTTTAAGTATTATTTTTCCCTTTATTTTAGAATTTACAGTTGACCCACCTGTTTTGCACAGACAGAACCACCATGCCTCTCCACACTTGTCATGTGCATATACACACACATAGGCACTTACAGACACTTACAGAAAAAAAATTCCTTATTATCTCCCTTGGTGGATTTGTAAAATTTACTTTTTCACTATAAAGCATTCTTCAGAAACAGTTTCTTTTTTCTTCCCAGCTTTATATTCAGATTTCAAGTCTAGTCTGAGTGGGCCAAGGCCTTGTTTCTTAACTGCTTTGGCAATTATTAGAAATAGATTTCTTGGGTTTTAGACATGCTTATAATAGGCTCAGGCTTAAATTACTCTTAACAACTTTCTATTTAATTCTACTTTATTAATATTTTATGAGTATTTTCCTTACTTCTTTGCAGAACTAGCTATATATTTCAGAAGACTTAATATTAAGAGTCCAACATTTTCACTGTTTTGTAGTTAGGGATGCTCCAAGGATATCTAATCCACCATCTTTCTAGAAAGAGTTGTACATGCTCTTTTACTTTCTATCCCTTTTCTGTGCCAGTCCCTGTGCAGGTGAAGAGGGCTTAAATTAAGGAAAGGCTGAGAAGCTGTGATGTGTGATGAGTGAACTGGACGTTGGATGATAATAATGAGTGAAACATATCCACCGGGGGGGTCTGTCTGCATCACACAAGATCTGTGTTGCTGGTGTTTTGGGATAGCTATACAAATAGGGTGCAGTGGTCAATATTTATTTTATTTTTTATTAAAAGAAGAAACAGATACAGTCTTTGACTGATATAGGAAAAATTATATCCAGTGACTTTTGGTCTCAAGCTTTATCTGCAAGATTTGAGATTAAAATGAATTAGAAACCATCAAGATTCCCTTTATTTTTCTTTTCCTAATGAAATTATTAGCTCAAAATATGACAAATTAAAAGTTTGTCTATACAACAAAAGATTGTCTAGTGAAAGGTTTGCTAGGTGATTTTCATCTACATGGAAAGAACAAATTCAATTATGGGAGCCTCTATTACATGTGATTTCTACAAAATTTGAAAGAGTGTCATGTGATCTAAGGACACAGTCTCTTTGAATGAGCACTAATCAGGAAGATAGGCAGTCTGAGATTTAATATTATCTTGGTCTTTGTTATAAGTCTGTTACTTTCTATGTTTCAATTTTTTCTTCTACCAATACCTGCCTAACCTTAGTCCAAGAGGTATGAGAATACAGTAGGGTTCCTGCAGCCCTCCTCTTTTTTTTTTTGTTTAAAAGTAATTGCCTGTTTATACATTACCATATGTTATGCTCTCATGCTCTCTTTGCCATTTAACACATATTTCTAGTTGCCATGTGGCAATATTCTTTTCCAGCCATTATTTCAGTTTTAACAACATGCCTGTCATTATTCATTAGTGTATAAGCCATGACTAGAAACAAGTAAATACCATTGCTGTTGTGACAAAGGTGGAAGCCATTAATATGGACCAAAGCAGCAAATATTTAGCCTTAATCAGACATTCATTATACTGATTTTGAGTTCAATTGTGAAGAAAATGAACAAAATTAAACTGCATGAGTACAATATTGGAAATATATAATTGAAGACTTATCTGAAAGATGAGATTTAATTTAGGACATTACAATTTTAAGTTGTCAAATAGAATTCCTCTGTATCTACAAGCCTTTTGGATGCCTGACTTTAGAACATTTAACTGTGGTTCATCATTTTAAGTTTATATTTTGTCTTTATCACATGTTGTGATACTTGAAGGAAAATCTTTCAAAACAGTTCCAAATCAGAGTGTCATCAGCTCTCTGATCCTTATCACCATATTAGAAGTGTTTTTGCAGTACCACTTTTGCAAATGGTTATAATGGATCATTCATTGTTAAAATATTTCATCCTCTTTTTTGTGTATTCCATAAATTATTGAGAATGAGTACAATTTTTCTTTTGGAGAGTCTTCTACTTTGGCGCTTTTTTTGGGGGGGTATTATTTTTCTGGAACACAGAACAATATAGGGGCATTTATCCTCACACACCCACTCTATTTCTTGCACTTTCTCTCTCTCTTTTTTTAATCTCAGAAGGAATTTTAATTTTTAAAAATCCTGTTTCAAGCTTTCACCAATCTATGAAAGACTACTTAACTTTCTGAAGCTCTTATCTTCAGTCTTCCATGTGAGCATACTTTGGGCCACACATCCTTTTAAATATGACTGAAAAATTCCACAGCAATAAATGATTATCATAAAACATAAGAAAAAGCTATAATTAAATTATCTATATCTCCACTACCCAGAAATAACTAATGTTACATTTTGATATATACTTTAAAGTATTTATGTGTGAATAGCCATTTTTTTATGTATCTTATATACAGAAATCAGTGGACTCATACTTGACCTATGATTTTATAATCTCATTTTATTCATTCAACATAGAGAACAACTTACATCATGGGTGTCTTTCCTTGTCAATAAATATACCTCTAAAATTTGTATTTTATATCTGCCTAAATTCAATTATGTGCATGTGCCAAGATTTATTCAACTAATTTCCAATTATTAGAAATGCAAGAGGTTTCTAATAACATCCATTTATTAAACACATTTTGAGCTTCTACTATGTGCCAGGCCCTATTCTAGGCAGTGAGGTTTTAGGTAAACAAAGCAGGGAAGTTTCTGCCCCTGTGGAGCTTATTGTTGGAGAGTAGCATTCAAATAGTCCCTCTTTGGAGGAACTATTCTCTCTCATGATCACATAGGTATCTTAATTTGTTGTCTACAGCTGATGTTTTTTATTAAACCTAATGGCAAAATACCTTAGGTGTACTTCCATGTACTTCTACCCTCTACTACCTAAGTTACTGTTAAGTTTTGATACTTTTGTTTGGAGACTTTGATGGTACAGAGAAATTAGTGTCCTTTTAGAAATCTAATTGCATAGATGGAATTATTAGTATTTATTGACTTGAGAGTCATCTCTTAATGTCAATCATTAAAAATAAAGGCTCCTAACTGAACACATTTTAGTATATATGAATTACAATATAATTTCATCAGACTCTTATAGGCTATATACATTTTAGTAGTTGTTTTGGTAATGGAATTTTAAAAAGCTACTTTGTACTCTACTGTTGCTGTTTGTGACATTACACTGTATCCTCAACCATAAAACAAAAAGTTTGACTAGATGATTTCCACAGTGCTTGCCAGCCCTGGACAGGGAGGCATTGCACTATCATAAAATAGTTCTTAATACTTCAGCTCAAATAACTTCAAACCTTTTTTGGTATACACATATTCATGTGCTCTCAGTCTCTGCTTCTGATTTTTCTTAAATATATTATACTGTTTTTCTCAATTATAGGAATAGCAGGATTTTCAATTAAGTATAGACTACACAACAACCAAAACTTCAGTTTCATTTCTCCTCTCTCAGTTCTAGGGAACATTTGCCCTCTCAAAGGCAGAAGGGCAGCCCCTCTACCTTCTCAGGGAATTTTTTTAACTGTTAAGTCAGTTCATAAACTGATACATGAAGTTTTCAGAGGATTTTTCATTTTATCAGAAAATGATATACCATTGGACTTGATTTACTTTCTTGCTTTCATTTCTTATAATATACAAGAGAATATTTCCCACTCTATATACTTTTACATGGCCAGGATAAACTATTATTATTAGGAAAATGTAGATTAAAAGTGTTAATATTAACATTTAGTTAATAGTTAATTTTAACAATTAGTTAACCTTGTTTGAATTCAATGTGTGGAAGTTCAGTCAATGATTAATTGGGCTTTCATTGGAATTTTGCTTTTTTTGCATCTCTCTTGATGCATAAATCTATTTACAAAGGATGCAATGCCAGTGAGATGGCAGAAATCAACGATCTCTCCAGCCCTTAACTCTTGGCAAACTCTTCAAGTTGCTTTTGGATAGTCTTAATTTCTTCTGCCATTTCTCCTGGGAGAATTCAGAATTAGTGTTCATTTTTTTTTCTTTTTGGCACAAACAACTCTATTAGATTCTTTCAAGTGAGTCACTTACCACAGATTTCATAAGGTCAGATTCCAACTAGTATTTGCGTTTTTAATTGACATTCAGGAAGAATTTTTAGTTAGAGTTAAAGAGAGGAGAGCCAAGTACTTATAGCTCAATGTTCTGAAAGTGACCTAATTTTTTAAAAGGCCCCAAAATGAATATGATTATTCTATTATTCCTAATCTGAATTTAACCATTAAAACCACATCCTACTAAAGGAACATACAGTACAAGCTAATTATTGTATAGTGTCACATTGAGGGATTCAGGTGCAAAGGGAAAACTTACTCCTTTGAAAATCAGCCCATCCCCAGATATTGATAGAAGGATTTGTGTGGCCCATAAAACATCCCATGAGGCATGTGGCAATAGCCACAGTGATTGTGGTCTCATTCTTGCCAGTTTTTTCATCTCCACTCAAGTCACCTCTTTGTTCAGCCACAGACTTTGTGTTTTGGGAGAGAGGTTGTAGGCGTAATACCTCTGTCTATTCCAAGTCAATTCTGTGGACATCCATGGTGGTTTATTCTGTCTCTCTGAGCTGGTGTTTTGGGAATTCAGGTTGGGAACAGGAAAGAAGGATTTGGGACAGTATCAGCTAAATGATTTTGACAGATTCTTCCGGCGGTGGGAGAGCGGGTAAAAGGGGGATCCAGTGGGTCTAATCCCAGGGGAATGAAAGGCAGAGGGAGCTGTTAGAAGATCCAAGGGCAAGAAACCATAATTATCCAGATTGTTTATTGCATAATTGGAGAAATCCAGTTACTCACTAAGGCAGGACTTTCCACTGAGTCTTTTTTTTTTCTTTTTGGAAATTGAGCAGTTTCTGAATACATGAAAAAATATAGGAGATGATAGTATCTGATCTATACTATCTCCAGTGCATAGCATTTGCTGGCACAAATTAAATGTAAGATACAATTTTTATTGAATGAATGCTCTTCATCTAAATGGTATATATAATTGGCTTCAGTTTTGGTTTATGTCTTGGTTGCTTGTACAAGGCAGATCTATCAATCTATCTATCTATGCAGAAAATGTAGCAAGATAGCCTCTCCTAGTTCACTCCTGATAATGTGAATAATAGAAGTTATTGACAGTGAATTTTAAATACTATTTGCTTTTGTATTACAAAAACACATAGCAGGTCCTTAGTAATATTTATAGAATAAATGAATAATCAATAAAAATTTGTTTTAAACACCTAATATATACCAGACACTGAGTAAATTACTTTATTTACATGATCTCACTTTACTTTTATTATTCTGTGAGTGAGGTATTTAAATATCCATTATAGCAATGAAGAAATGGACTTAAAGAAATTAAGTAACTTTACTAAATCAGATAGCTTGTAAACAATAGAGCCAGTATTTGATTGAGGTCTGTCAGATTCACTTTCTCATGATGCTTTTAACCATTCTACATATTTCCCATGAATTTCTTGTTCTTCATTAATGGATTTTTAATTTTGATCCTTATTCTAATTATGTATGGCAGAGTAAGTATCGAGTTTCTACAGTTGGTACCTCTGATTCAATAAATGTGTATTGAACTTTTATGTACATGATATTGTCTTAGTTGCTATAGGACATATAGTCTTAGCTACTTAAGGACATGAATTATGCTTCATTCATTTCTTAGTCTCATATTGTCTACCTAATGCAGCGTTTTACTTATAAAAGTATACGAACATTTAATATGCAATTCCAAATTTAAAAAGCAAATAAATAGTACCATAAATTTCATAAGGTAGTATAAATGCCAGATAAGCAAAATAAGCAAATAAATTATAAGTAAAATGAGTTATTAATTGAGAAGTGAGAGAAAACATTGTTGGTAGGAATACTCAGGAGAGTTGGATTTGATAACTTTGTTAGATTATTTTAAAAATTCCCCATTTAGATTGTCATTGATAATACCTAACTACTTTACAATAATGATTTACAGGATGTTTCCTTACATGAGAAGGTGTGAGCACTTGTCTTGGGAACAATAAGGTAGATGAGAGTGGAGGAACCCTATTCTACTCTCAGGCAGAGGGTAGAGGCAGGATTGGGGAGGAAGAAGTGCAGATCAGTGCCAAAGCAGAGATGATGTCATGGCAGCTGAAAGGGAAGTGAACAGCAGGCTGGAGTGTAAGTTTCAGGTATCACTTAAAATCATTAGTCTAGCAGCAGGAGACATCAGAGATAACTTCAACATCATAAGCTTCAGAAAGTAAAAGTTTCTTGGCCTCAATAATAATGGGATGTTGTGAAAGAAGCAGTTTTTTGGAGAATACAAATTCAGTAAAATGGAACAATTCAAAATTAATTTCACTCTACACACCTTTTTCAGATATGTATATGATGACTTTGGAAATACAGTATCTCTAATAGGTACATTCCTATATACTTTCCACGTAAATTTTGAATCAAATCAGTCCTAATACTTACATATGCATTCATTATCTAAGTGCCTAAATGGTGAGTTCCTAATGCAATGTTTTATTCATCCTTTTATCTTTGGTACTTACCATAGTGTCTAATTTATAGTAAGTATCCAGTAAGTGTTTGCTTAACGAACAGATTTCCATTGAGTGTTTTAGCAGTGCTAAATACTTAAGAAATTCTCTCAGGCACCTAGGTGGCTGCCATTTAAGCATCTGACTCTTAATTTCTACACAGGTCATGATCTCAGGGTCGGGAGGTGGAGCCCTCGAGTCATGCTCCCCGTTCAGAAGGGAGTCTGATTGAGCCTTTCTCTTTCTTCCTCTGCCCCTCCCCCCCCTAAAATAAGTAAATCTTAAAAAAATTCTTTCTTGAGTTTCAGTTTCTTTATATCAGATGTACTGATATCAATATATCAATGTATTCATACCAGAACACATTGTAACTACAGCTGCAATAAATTCACTGTGCTTATGAAGCACATGGCACAAAGAAAATTTTGTTTTATTCTGGTTGCTGGTTATGAGCTGGTTTTGAGATTAAAAAAAAAGAACAAAACACCATGTGGATTAAATGTGGCCACATTCAAACATTAAAAAAAAAAGGTCCTTATCTATCCTTGTCATCGATTTGTACAATATGCAATCAAGTAAGATTAAATTTGTCATTTGAAATTCATCCTGGTCCCTACATCATCACTTGTTCATAACAATTTATATCCAGCTTTCAATAAAATATCTCTTATTTTATAAGATTATATATGGTTCTACTCTCCAGGTCCTTAAACTCTAATATGAGAAGGGTGGACACCCCATTTAGTTTACCTATGAGAAAATAAAAGAATATAGAATAATATACCTATAAAGCAAATGTAAGGAGGCAGGATAGTTTGACTAGCATGAGACTATTTTAGGGTAAGGGATATTAGTTTTGGACAGTCTAAAATAAATTTTATGGGCAAGATTTGTATCATATCCTTAACATTTGAATACTGTGACTCATAGACGAGTAGTAGAGGGAAGGTTGACATTATGACGTGAGAATAATTTTTTTGGCTAAAATAGGAAAGTATGAACTGGATAAACTGGCAAATGGGTTTGTTTCATGCCTTGAAGTCAAGTGACAGGTGGTTTTTAGTGTGGCTATGATTTTGAGCCCTACTTGTTGGGCTTCAGGAGAACACTGAAAGTTTTGAAGGCTAATCAATATAGTTAAAAAGGAGTATCACCAGGGACACCTGTGTGGTATAGTTGGTTGAATGTCTGACTTTTGATTTTGGCTCAGGTCGTGATCTGTGTCCTGAGATCGAGCCCCATGTTGGGCCCCATGTCAGGCTCCATGCTCCTAGTCGAGCTCCAAACTTAGTATGGTCTCTGCTTGAGATTCCCTCTCCCTCTGCACCTCCCGCTTATGCTCTTTCTCTCTAATAAATAAGTTAATCTTTATTTTTTAAAAAAGGAAGATCACTACAGTGCTACTGATAATAACTAAGTAGAGATAAAAAAGGAACTTAAAAGGTTTATTAGGGATCCCTGGGTGGCGCAGCGGTTCGGCGCCTGCCTTTGGCCCAGGGTGCGATCCTGGAGACCCGGGATCGAGTCCCACATCGGGCTCCCGGTGCATGGAGCCTGCTTCTCCCTCTGCCTGTGTCTCTGCCTCTCTCTCTCTCTGTATGACTATCGTAAAAAAAAAAAAAAGGTTTATTAGTCCAGGAAACTTTACTATTTAGAAAAACTTTGGATGTCCCCACTACTGAGGTTATTTCTCAGATTTTTTTTTTTTACTAAAAACTATTAGAAAGAGAAGGCTTTAAGAGGAATGAATTAATGTAAGTTAGTAATGCATTGTTTTATTTTTTCATTCAACTCAAATTTATTGTTTTTTGTGAAGTTGCCTGGGGCTGCACAGGTAATCATATCTTGTCAGCCATGATAAAACTCATAATCCAGTGATAGAGATGTGTGAGTGGTTGCACAGACAAGTGATTCTCTGATACTCCACAATAAGAGAGAAATGCTGGGATAGGATTGATGGAGGGCCTTTTGGAACACATGTATAGCATAATCCTTCTTGGAAAAAAAAACAGCATAATTTTCTTGACTTGCAATTTTACTGTAAATTAATTTAAATTGCTAATAATAATGATGATGGCAGTACATATATCCAGTATCTTTTTTTGTGCCAATTTTGGGAATGTGTTTTATGTGCATCATCACCTCAAAACTACCCTACAGATAGGCAATAATTTGATTTGTTGTTGTTAACTATTTTACAGATAAAGGAAGTGAGACTTAAAAATATTGGGTAGTTATCTGATGGTCACAAAACTAGTCAGAAGTAGATGTGGGCACAAACTAAAGCTATATTTTAACTTTCATAAACACACATGTAAGACTTTTAAAAGGAGACAGTAAGTAGAACAAAGAATATGTGCAACTAACACGACTACTGCTCAAAATTAAGAACAAATTCTCCCCCATTTGAGTCGCCATTAAATTTTTAAAATTACAATGGTAAACTTGTTGAACTTTTTAGATCAATAAGGCTCAAATGTACAACTCACTTCTTGGCATCTGAAGACAAGAAATATAAATGTAAAATGAATTGGACAGCAATGAAGCCACTCACTGGAACAGAAATCCTTTTCAATAATAACAATTGAAGTCTTCTTTGGCACAAGAATAATTGTAAAATATTTATGTATGAGTGAAGCAGCAGCACCAGACAAGGAAAAAATTCACAACTCTTCTAATAATGGGTTTGGAAGTAGGCAAACACCTTTTTAATTCAGTGTAGGAATCAGTTTTAGGTTAATTTTGAAGGTTAAACATTTGATTTTTAGCTTTCCTGTTTGTCTTCTGATGTCAAAAATTTCCAGCTTAAAAATGGTTAATTTTACAAATGAAGAGAAATGCCAACTGCATGAAAATCAGAGAACATCACTTATATATCATTCCCTTATTAAAAAAAAAGTGGCTAACACCATTATACATAGCATAGCCTTAGATGGAATGATCTTTTCCTCAGGTAATCTCTTTTGATTAAGAAGCTGCTCAGTGGCATAGAAAAGGACAGCAGAGTGATTGCTTCCTCTCCAAATCATTCTGAATAATAAGTAGTCAAAGCAAGAATAACGTGGAATATTGAGGTATCTTCATTTTGTTAACCTCAGAACATTTCATCACTTGTTTTATCCTTACCCCATAGATTCAAAACTTAGTTACAGCCCACAAAATGATAGCGGTGGGAGCAGAATAGGACTGAGGATGAGGTATAAAAAGACATTTTTTTCCGCATCCTAATATCAAAGTGATAATCTCCTGCATCTACTGATTGTTAAATAACAGTTTGGCTCATCAAGTCCAGATTTATCAAAGGAACTCAATCTAGTTGGATCTAACAACTGCCTAGAGCAATCATTAACAAAGAGAGGAGACATTTAAAGACACTGTAAAACAAAGGAAAAAAAAAACACGATATAAATGGAATTACTGACTTGGTTCAATTGTACCTAAAATAAGTAGTAACCATAAGAAATAACCAAATCGACATAAAGATTATTCTGGTGTAAAGATATTGCTAAAAGTCTTAAATTTCCTAAATGATGAGAAACCCTACATCCTCCATATTATTAAAACAATCCATTGCATATGTTTCCAAATAGTGAACTACCAAGTAGAAGTGACACATAGAATTATGCATCTGAAACTGAGGAAAACTTACAGGTATTTGAAACGTTCCAAGTACAAAATAATAAACAATTTAAAGCTATAAATTAGGGGCACCTGGGTAGTGCACTTGGTTGGGTGGAAGACTCTTGGTTTTGGCTCAGGTCATAGTCTCAGGGTTCTGGGATTGAGCACCATGTTGGCTTCTGTACTCGGCATGGAGTCTGCTTCAGGATCCTCTGTCTTCTTCTGCCACTCTCCCTGCCTGCTCACAAGTGCTCTCTCTCTCTAAAATGAATAAATAAATCTTAAATTAAATTGTAAATTAAATAACATATATTAAGTAAATAAAATTATAAAGATTTTTTTAGGTAGCTTGCAACCAAAAACTTTCAGGAGCTTGAAAATGACTTTACAAGTGCCTTGTGCTTTGACTCATATTTCCAGTTTCAGTGATTATTGCATATTTTTTGAGATATTGCATGTGCGTGTATGTATGGATATATATGTATATTATGAGGAGATGCATGGTCTGTTTTCCATATATTTAAAAAAATATTTTATTTATTTATTCATGAGAGACGCAGAGAGAGAAGCAGGTTCACTGCAAGGAGTCTGTTGTGGGACTCGATCCCAGGACCCCGGCATCACACCCAGAGCTGAGGGCAGACGCTCAACCACTGAG
Organism: Nyctereutes procyonoides; assembly: GCF_905146905.1. Lineage (NCBI taxonomy): Eukaryota > Metazoa > Chordata > Mammalia > Carnivora > Canidae > Nyctereutes > Nyctereutes procyonoides. The sequence continues at coordinate 293,265 of NW_026575162.1, forward strand.
TCACCCAGGCATCCCTGTTTTCCATATTTGACTCAGCACTGCTGTTTCAACTTGTTACTGGTACTAAATGATGTTAGTGCCTTGTGATTCCCATAAGTAAGAAAGGCAGGCAGTTGCTTGTCATTTAATTCAGTCCATAGCAGAAAAGTTTCCCTCAACCTTGGAGGTAAGTTTGTCTTAAGTTACTAAAACTTGTTCATGAGTGCTTACTTATACCAAATGAGAAGCCCACTATGACAACTTCAAATGTAACTATGATTTTTTTTCAAAGATTTTATTTATTTATTCATGAGAGACACAGAGAGAGAGAAAGAGGCAGAGACACAGGCAGAGGGAGAAGCAGACTCCATGCAAGAGCTCAATCTGGGACTTGATCCCGGGACTCCAGGATCACGCCCTGGGCCGAAGGCAGGCGCTAAACAACTGAGCCACCCAGGCATCCCTGTAATTATAATTTTATTTCTTAAATGGAAATTGTGCAAAATTAAAAATTTTACCTGTGTGTAGATGTGTTTGTAAAGTTTGTGAAGGAAAGGTTTTTAATTCTTCATTAACTCTGAGTGATAGGTGAGTGTTATTGCATTGTCCTTTGCAAATGTAAAAAAAATTGGAAGTGAAATTACTTGCCTAATGTTAGAAAGTAAGTGTCAGAGTTAAGACTTAAACAACAGCTATCTGACTTCAGGTTCAATTAAATCATTAAATCACAGCTAATGTTTTAAATCTATTCAATATTGTAGTGTTATCCTCAAGCAACAATTTGTGATGTGTGTGCTACTGCCAGTGCTGCTACCTAAATATTCATAAATGTATATAACTATTAAATATCTGGAAGATGCACAAAAAAGGTTATGCATTACCTTCCAGCTTCACTGGAGTATAACTGATAAATAAAAATTGTCTATATTTAAGGTGTTGATGTGAGATATATTATACATTGTGAAATGATTACCATAATCAAGCTAATTAACACATCCACCACCTCACAATAGTTTTTTTTTTTTATGTTTTGTTTGTTTGTTTTTTGGTGTGATGAGACACTTAAGATCTACTCTCTTAGTGCATATCAAGTATAAAATACAATATTATTAACCATAACCACCATGCTGTATAGTACTTATTCATCTTACAACTGTAAGTTTATACCCTTTGACCAACATGTCCCTATTTTCCACATTTCCCAGGCCTTGGTAACCACCATTCTACTCTTTGATTCTGTGAGTTTGACTTTCGTAGATTCCATATGTAAGTGAGATCATAGAGCATTTGTCTTTCTCTGTCTGGCTTATTTCATTTGGCATAGTGCCTACAAGTTTCATCTGCCTCATAAATGACAGGATTTTTATGGCTGAATAATATTCCGTTGTGTACTTATATCACATTTTTTTTTGCTGTTGTTAATTTATTGGTTGATGAACACTTAGGTTGTTCTTATATACTGGCTATAATAACAATGCTGTAATGAGCATGAGGGTTCAGGTATTTCTTCAAGATTCTAATTTCATTTCTTTTGGATGTATGCCCAGTAGTGGGATTGCTGGATCATATGGTAGTTTCATTTTTAACTTTGTGAGGAAACTCCATCCAGGTTGTGCATTTTTTTAACAAGTGAAGGCATATTTAAATAAGATCATTCATGTTATCTATTTTTATCTCTATCAAGATGTTTTGTGGTTATAACACTGTAAATGCTAAAGAATGGAAGGAATGGGTGAAATACTCTGATCTGGTCTGGGTGAAGTATTTCAGTGCGTTGGGTAACAAAATAGCTGCCTACAAAGGATTGACAAGATCAGAGGGCATCATGGTGAAGTCCCACAGAAAGCTCTGGGCTAGAAGATTGGGACTTAGGAGTCATTAAATATACAAGGAGTTACTTAATATACATGAATATCAAATGTATTTACTTGTAAAAATGAGGGGATTGGTAGAGACTAGGGTTCCCCATGGTATCTTCTGGCTGATTCTTCCTTCTCTTACTTTTGGCAGTCATGATGTGCACAATTTTCCTTTCTAAATCCTTTAGGAGGAACACACACTTAACATTTTACCATGGGTCCTATCACTTTCTCTAATCTTAACAATCTGAATCACAAGTGGTACTTATCTGGCCCTGATGTAGGTGAATTCCAAGGTTCATTCCTGCTCAAAAATCAACTGCTTAATCTACAGTTGGCTGATTGTATGTCATTGCATACAAATAATAGCAAATGTCTGCTTCTGTTTCAGACCATAGCATTTTTGGGCTAAAAAACGTGTTTTTGATATGTTTGTTTTGTTTTACATTTTTACTTTAATTCCAGTTAACATACAGTATAATATTAGATTCAGGTGTACAATATAGTGATTCAACACTTCCATACATCACCCGGTGCTCTTCACAAGTGTGCCCCTTAATCCCCATCACCTATCTCCCCCATCCCCCCTACTTCCCTCCCCTCTGGTAACCATCAGTTTATTCTTTATGATGAAGAGTCTGTTTCTTGATTTGTCTCTCTCTCTCTCTAATTTTTTCTGCTTTGCTTGTTTCTTTTGTTTCTTAAATTCTACATAGGAGTGAAGTCATATGGTATTTGTATTTCTCAGACTGACTTAGTTTGGTTAGCATTATATTCCATAGCTCTATCCATGCCATTGCAAATGGGAAAATTTCATTCTTTTTTATGGATGAATATATTCTATTGTAGAATATACCGCACTTTCCTTATCCATTCATCAATCGATGGACACTTGGGCTGCTTCCATAATTTGGCTATTGTAAATAATACTGCTATAAACATAGGTGTACAGGTATCCCTTTGAATTAGTGTTCTTGTATTCTTTGGGTAAATAGTAGTGCAACTGCTGGATCATAAGGTAGTTATTTTTTTAATTAATTTATCTATTTGAGAGAGAGAGAAAGAGAGGACTAGTTGGGGGTGGAAGAGGGGCAGAAGGAAAGAATCTCCTTGCTGAGTGGGGATTTCCCCAGGCAGGCTTCATCCCATGACTCCTGAGATCATGACCTGAGCTGAAACCGAGGTTTGGACACTTAACCAATTGAGACACCCAGGTGCCCATGGATCATAAGGTAGTTCTATTTTTAACTTTTTGAGGAACCTCCACAGTGACTGCACCTGTTTGCTTTCCCACCAAGAGTGTAGGGAGTGTTCCTTTTTCTCCACATCCTTGCCAACACCTGTGTCTTGTGTTGTTGATTTTAGCCATTAAAAGACTTGTTTTAAATTTGTTCCAGGTTCCTCAATTGACAAAGTACTTCTCAAAAAAATGTTAATTTAATATTCTAATTTATGGAAATTCTTAAAAGGTGCATTAAGTACTGGATTCATCAGCCAGGGGAGTCACAGTTAGCTTTCTGAAAGCTAACTGAGCTGAAGGAAGTCTAATTCTGTGGTACACAGAAAGAATCAGGTTTTCAATTCCTGGTGGTCTTGATTGTTGGAGATAACTTCTCTCTCTTGAGGAGAATTAGTCATCTATTTCTGATTTGATTGTGTCTGTGTATCTGGGTTTATTAGCCCCTCATCCTGATCCTGATTTCCTTTTAAAAGAAGATCCCACTATCTTTTTTTTTAAAGATTTATTTATTTATTTATTTATTTATTTATTTATTTATTTATTTATTTATTTATGATAGAGAGAGAGAGAGAGGCAGAGACACAGGAGGAGGGAGAAGCAGGCTCCCTGCCGGGAGCCCGACGCGGTACTCGATCCTGGGACTCCAGGATCAGGCACCAGGCCAAAGGCAGACGCTAAACCGCTGAACCACCCAGGGATCCTCCCACTATCTTTTTTACTGAATTTGGGACACCCTGTATGATGCCTTCCTTTCATTCCCTGATACATTCCCTTTATCTCAGTTCTCAGTATATTTGCTGTTTCTCTTGTTTTTGTCTACTAGAGGAAGACAAGTCTAATTCCATTTCATCTCCGCCCTCAGGGACTTCCCTCTTGTATCTTTCTCTCCATTGTCTCCTCTTACACTGTCAGGACCAAGAAAACTTCCTTTCCTGGTGCCCCCTGGGACACCTACCCTCCTCCTTTCTGCCTTTCATTGCTAAACTTGTGAAAAGAGTACATTTACTTCACATACACCTTAACTGCTCACTCCCTAATATCTTACAATTGGTAATCTCCCACTACCCATTTGAAATTTCTTCTCTCTTGCCTTGATGAACATTTCCTGTATTCTTTCTGTTTTTTAAAGTGATATCTATTCATTATAGAAACTTAAAAAGATATAAAAAAGACAAAAAAAAGCCAACTTATATAATCATTCTCCAGATATGGATATAATCATAGCTAATATTTGATAACATTTCATCAAATATGTTAACTATATTTTTTATCTTTATCTGTAGTTATGTATATATCTATGAATGTAGGGGTATATGTAGATATGTAAAATATATGCAGGCATAGGTTCATATATGCATATACACTATGATATATAGAGAAAAATATATATACTGTTGTGAAATTGTCTCTTAATATGAATAGGTATTATGCTTTTTGCATATCTCTGTAGCATATACTTTCTTTGCTCTTTTATTGTTTAAAAATGTGATTTTAAATGATTGTTTAGTATTTTATGTGTACTGTAGCTTCAGCACTCAATCTTTAGTTTTTAGGCATTTAGGATGTTTTTCATTATAAACAAGTACTGGGATTGCTCTCTTCAGAGTTAGCAATGACTGCTAGTCATCCAACCCAATGACTTCTGGCATTTGGAATGGCTGCTAATCTTCTGAGATGAACTTTCTTCTGCCTTTGATCTCTGATCTTTGATCTCTTGACTTTTCATTCTTCTCCCTCTTCCTAAATGTAGGTGGTCCTCAAGGCAGTGTCCTCAGCTCTCTTATTTCAATAGACTCTTCTCTGGAAAATTTACTTTTCATTTTCAGTCTTGAAATTTCTCACAAGTTCTATTACCTCTTTTCTTACTAAAAATATCTACCTAAACCCGATGTTTAAAACCAAATTTGACTTATTCAAGTTCATATTAAGATTGAACGTAACTAGCCCAAATTCAGAACTTTATGTGACCTCCAGATTTCTTTTATTGGATTGGCCAATACAAAGATTCTCATGTAAACTCATTTTCATTCATCTTTTCTGCTCTTTTCTGAGTCCTTCCTTTTTCCTTCTTTCTTTTCCACTGAAATTCATCCTTCATGATTTCAATTGAACATTAGTTTTATTTACTGCACCTTTAGGCTGCTGGATATCCTCATTGAAAATAAATAAAGTAGTCTTGGAAATGAAAGTCAGTGATAAAACAGGGTCTGATATGTAATATATCACAATATTAAAGCATTTGAACAACTTTTTGATACTTAAAGTACCTGTGTTATTGAAGAATTTCCTTTTTCAACATAGGAGGATGGAGACAGGGGGCCTTTGTTCCTATTTCTCCAAGGATGTCTGACCTGCAAGGTCATTTACTATGAGCACCCCATCCCTGGGATTTCTTTCTGATCCTTGAGATCAATATAGACTGTGCTGGTGTGCCCAAACTGATAACACCTCTGACATGGTCTGACCTACCTGTAATGTGCCATCTCCCTGAATCATCATCATGTTCTTTAACATGAAATCCCTAAAAATATCAGCCTGCCATGGTCTATGGACAAAGTCAAGTCCGGCACTCCACAGGTATGTGTTATTCAGCTCTAATAAAGGATGCACATGTTTTAGATCCCCCATTATAAAAGCAAAAATATTTCTGTGCAAATGTTAAATAAATAACACCTACTATTTAAGTGTGTTGTGTTACTTAAATAAATAGTGTGATTTCTATGTGAAAAAAATTGGGAGGGCTATTATAGGAAAGTACTTTCATGTGGAGAAGACCATATGTTTGACTAAGGATTTTATCATATTAAGCACCCAGCTGTCTTCAACCATTGAAGCTTTCTTGGACAGATATGTGCCTGAGTATTCTGAAGCACTTTTCTGATTGCCAATATAAAGTTTGGCTTCAGGGACTATCTCTCATATATTAGCCAGAGAGAATGAAAATACTGATGCTTTCCCTCAGTTTCAGGGAGAAAAACATTTTAGAGCATTGGAATGAGGGACTATGGAAGGTTGTATAATTACCTCCCATTAAGTCCTTTAAAAACAGAATGGCTATTTATATTCCTGGAGTTCTTAATGAATCTCTTCTCTCTACACTGAAGGAACGATTCTGTGATATCATTCTAGGTCATTCTAGGTTTCATTTTGAATAGTTCTAATGTGTTAGATAAATTTGGTTCAGGAAAACACTCATGTTCAGAAAAATGGGTCTGGTGCTGGCTCTATCATGAAGTTATTGCATAGATCTTAATTCTTCCACCATTTATGAAGAGGGTGTTTGAGGATAAAAGAAATAATAAATGTAAACATTCTGTTGCCTCTTTAGAAAAGAATTTGAAAGAGATCTTCAAAATTGTCTTGTCCCATTGCTTTCTAATCTCTGTACAGCTCAGCTGTTATGATAGTTGAGGCAATTAGTAAAAGAGGTTTGCGTTTTAAAGAAATAAAAAGTGAAGACCAAACTTGTGGAAGAAACCTTGTTTCATAGAGGTGACCTAAGTCACCAACTTTATATATTAACAGGCGACGCCACCACTATGTGCTAACTGCTATGAGTTACAAGAGGGGTCTTTTCTCTCTTTCCAATTTTGAGGATTTTGTTTCTTTCATGTCCCATGGTCCCCCCTGCTCTTTCTGTGTTACTTTTCTGAGCCTTCCCTTGTGTGTATTTAAGGGAAGAGTGAAGTGGCAGAGTGAAAAGTGCATGGATTTGGTGGTATCAGACTGATTTGGGTTTGTGTCTTCCTTTACCACTTGCCTTTGCCAAATTACAATTCCTCATGTGAAAACCCTGGAATGACTTTCACCTCTCAGAGTTGGTACAAAATGAGATGGTATCTGGAAAACACCTCAGAATAGTTGCTGACTGAGAATGAATGCTCAATAATTATTAGGCATCATTGTTCTATTTTCATATGTTGTGTAAGAATATTACTGCCAATTTGAACATAATTACTTTAAGCCTGATAAAAAGGATACAAATTGGCTACCAAAAAGGAATACATGATAAATAAAAGCAGAAGATATTTGAAATAGATAGCCAAAAATAAAAAGAAATAAGCATTATTAACATAGTTTCAATTAAGATACACATAAAAAAAACTAAATGATTTGATGCCTCTGGTAATCAATAATCTTCCTTAATTTGAGGCCAGTATAGAGAAAAATCTTTTGGATATATTCTTAAAAATGCAAGTGTAGTTTGAAGTTGTATGTTTATTTGTGAAAACCAAGTATCAGTTTTTCCTGTAGTGTTTTCAAGTAAGGAAAGCTGTCTGGCATGCGGTTAAGACCATGGGTCCTGGAGCTGAGTGTCAGGGTTTGTATTCCAGGTTCATCAATTAGTAGCTCTATGACTATAAGCAAGCTACCTAACTGCTTTGTACTTCAGGCTTTCATGTGTAAATTTGAGATTATAATAATTCCATGCAATGTAGTTTGTATGTGTACATGCATGATAATTAACTGAGTTAAGACATGTAAAGGGATTATCCTGTAGCTACTATCATCCTGTAGGTGCTATTATTATTATTATTATTATTAATAGTAGTAGTAGTAGTAGTAGTAGTAGTAGTAGCTACAGGATGATAGTGCTACATGAAAATGTTTTTATTGGTAAATTTCCCAGAATTATTTTATGACTAATGTTGATTAAACATTGACAATCTTCAAAGATTAGGAAAGGCCACTATTTGAGACTAAAATAAGGAGACTAATAATATCAGTACTTTATTTATTCATTGACAGGGAAGCTAAAGAGCTACTCCACATGACAGAGTAGGAATTCATCAGTGTGGGGGTTGTGCCTAAATTTAAAAAAAATTATTTTCTTCAAGGAGGTATAAATCTATTGTGAAATCATAAATCACGCCTTTATTTTGTTGTAAGATATAACCTTAAGTCCCTGGTGTGAATACACACACACAGATACAAACACACACACACACACTCAATTCAATTCAATCCTTTCTGCAAATCTGCAAGGTAGATATTAATATTTCTATTGTACAAATGGGGAAAACCAGAGATTAGAGAGATTTTGTGACTTGCCTTAGACACACACTGAGTGCATGGGGGAACTTCTCGATACTTTATTGTGTCACTTTGTCTCTCTAAATTTATATTCATTTCCTGAGAGGATTGTGGTTATGCCACCCTGTGGACCTTTTTTGTATTTTGTTATGTTCAAAAGTGTATCCTGTTTAAAAAGAAAGCCCATTCTTGTAAATTAATCTCTATTAAGAAACAAGAGTATGTTCAGATGGAGAGCCACTGACAGTCTGAAGCTTGACTAGCAAAGCTTTGGAAGCAGAAAGAGAAGTAAACTCACTCTAAAGGAATTTGGGGCTCTGGGCATTCAAAAAGGCAGAAGGCCAGAGATGAGAAGCACACAAGACGCTGATCAGTAGGTAAACTGGCAAAATGTGACCATAGTGACAGAGAGGTGGGATCATAGCTGCGTTAATGAAGCAGGTTCTTGTCAATTTTGGGTGAATCATGCTGACAGCCAGCAGCACGCACCAAAGAGTAAATCATGCTCTCTGGAGGCCTATCACAGAAGGGATGCAACTAATGAGATTCCATGCATCACTCTGATGAGGTCTGAACCATTGCTCATCAGGAACAACTGACCTAGAAACTGATGCCAGTATTTCAAGGGGTATCTTACAGCCAAGCCCCTACCAGTATTTTCAGCTCCAGATGAAATATGTGATTTTTCTAAGCCAACTTAGTGACAGAGCAGCCCTGACTTTTCCCCTACCATTGCTGACAGCATTTTTTGGACATGGTGTGCTTGGGTAAGTCCTAAAATAGAACAAAGCAAAGGTAGGCTAAATCTTCTTGGTCTTGGGTGTAGGGAAGAAAATAGGAACTCTGGAGTCAGAGAGACCTAGATTCAAATTCCAACTCTTCCATTTGGTTCCTGTAAAACTGGATAAGTTACTTACTCTATTGGTAAGTTTTCTTCATCACTAAAATGGGACTGAGAATACTTACTTCAAAATGCCAAAGATGACATAAGCAATACCCTGACATACAACATGTATTTAATAAATTTTGGTTCTATCAGTCTCCTTTTAGGTAGGGACAAAAATCAATCTTTAGTGTGCTATCCTTTCCTGATTATAACTTCTTTGCATTCTTACTCCTTTCCTAGAATTTAAAATTCATTCATTCATTCAGCAGATGTGGAACATTTACAGTGTGCCAGGAATGGAACCAGGGACCAGGATTATAGATAGGGAATATACAGCCTCTGCTTCCATGTTGCTCACTGATCATTGCAGAACTAATGAATGACTTTAATAACAGTGTGATGAGTAGAGGATGCTAAGAGAGCACCTGAAGATGTGAGGGTGTTGGGTCACCAATGGAGCCTTCTGAAGTATGACTATAAGTTATCCAGGTAAAGGAGAGTGAGGGTAGGTGTATTTCCTAAAAAGGGGATTGAATACAAAAATATGAAGGACTTATATAGACAACCGTGGATGGGTCTCTTTCCTATATTTTAAAGGTCATTAATAAGGTTTAAATGGCTTCCAGTAAATCAGTCAATTCAACTCTAGTCGAGGACACACATTTTCATCTAATCTCTTTTTTGTCCCTCATTGCCTCCCACTCTTGGCTCCATCTACTTCTAATTATCAAAAGTTTTCTATGCTGCTTGGCTGTGTAAACTAAGCAAGCTCTAGGGCTGGGCCTTACAATTGCAGGCACAGTCTTAGATGTTTTTCTAAACAATTTAGCAATTTAACTATTGTGGTCAGTGTTGTACTGACACAGATTTTTAACTAACATCTGTGCTAGTTAAAAAAAAAGTGTAAAGCTTTATTGGGTATTAACATTTCAAAGCAGTTGCTTCTATACTTTGCATAAGGCCTTGAAAAAGTGTTATAGACTGAATAGCCAAAAAGGATTATGACTCTCTTAAAATGCATGTTATCCTAGGCTTCTATTGTGTTATAGCACAAAAGAACTAGCTTAAGACATTGTTTGAGTTTTGTTCAAAATATTTTATCAGAGCAAAGTACAGAGTTCTGGACCTCTGTACTTTAGTTGGAGTTTGGGAGCTAAAATATGCAGCAATAAACTAAAGTCATTTGCATAGTGATACACCTGAGAGCCCCAAATTAGTCTTCACCTATACACTTGTGATTTTTATTTTAGCTAGGAAAAAAAATGTTGGAAGAGACCTTTTGGACAAAAATATCTTTTTTGTTTGTATATTATTGGAATACAGGAATTATCTTTAAGATATTACTTTGGCTTGCTTTTGCCTAAGAACATGGAAATGCATTCTATATAGAGGAAATTCTGAATATATTCATTTACATTACCAGAAAATAATTGATGGCTGGTGACTCAAGATTTCAAGGGGTGCTTATTTATCTATATAGAGCTTGGCTGTGTCTATATAGTTCCTAGTGCCTCTGATGTACTGGTTAATTGCTCAGTTTAAATAAAATCTAATACATAATATGGGACTTAAAGGCCAGAAAAAACCTGTAGTTTTATACTCTGTTGTTTCAAGTCTCATTATTTATCCAAAACTGGAAAAGCCAACCAAAGTGATTAAGGGGGGAAAGGCTCTGAACAAAAATGTTTACTTATCCTTGTTAAGTATAATGGTCGATACAGAAAAGCCAACTCTGGTGTAAATTTATGTTCTTAAGCAAATATTGGGTGTCTATATTTTGTTTATTTCGAGAGCCTTGTTTAACTTTTATTCTCTAAAACAGTATTACAGGTTGAATGTAGTATTCATCTGCAGTGTCCTGAAAGATCAGAGTTGTCTTGACAACAGAGAGCAGTAAATTTTTAGATGCACTTTATTTTTCCCAATCTGGTATTGAGACTTAATGAAACTAAGAGAATAATTAAGAAGGGTCAATTTTTTTGAAAAGATTCCATAGGCTAAGTTTGACGACATTGATAATGGCAGAATTAGGGAACAAAACTAAAAGTAAAAATTTCCTAAAGTTATTCTATTTATGTCAGAATTTTTGACTCTTTAGAGAGTAAATATCTTACTTGGATTGGATTCCACTTAAGTAGAAGGTTATCAGAGTGTTAATATGGAAACTGCATAGATTTTTAAGATAAGATATTAAAAGACATTTAGAAGTGCATTTAAGAAATGGCAGAGCAAAGAGAAAGTACTAATTTGTTCATGGGAACAGTAGATATTAGATAAATTATTTGCTAAGACATTTGCAGGGAAAAGCAGGGGACAGATGCCAGCAACAGACTTGAAGTTCCCTAGAGAGGAAGAGAAGAACTATGATAGCACAAAACCAGATGATCAAGGTATTAGAATGTGAAGTCTGACAAAAGCTTCAAGCCATATGGAGCCCATCCCATGATTGTGAAAGGAAAAAGGAAGATATAAACCTATCTCTCCATCCTTGGTTTCCAAAGAAACAAGACCTCATATTAAAAGTACTCAAGTGTATTTAATTTAGAACAAGAAAAATCAAAGATAAATTTAAGAAATTTAAGAATTGTTAAGAAAACAAGACAATGTGTATTGATCATAAAACCGTGCATTTTTCCAAGCAAGAAATAAATTAAGCTTTCTTTGCAACTTATTAAATGAATTGGTAAAATGGACTCTCGGTCATCAGTTTGATTATGGTATAAATCAGTTGCCCAAAAAATTACTGCAGAACATATATAGTTTATATTACGTTATAAAAAATATTCCCTAGCATCAGAAAATATAAGCATCTATTTTATATGGGTATGATGAAAATGAAGAATAACTAGGAGAGTAAGTGGAAGTATGGAACCGGAGGAAATTTCTGATACTCTGTTGAGCAGGAGGAAGAAATTTATCCTTATTTCAAACACTCTCCACATAAGGTGATTTCCTAAGTTTCTGAGATTGCTGGTACTGTTGTTTAGTAGCCCAAGGACCCGCAGGGCTCACCAGGTTGTGGTTGTACAAGAAAGTTATGCTGGCAGTTACACCGAAGACTCGGTGAAACCTACCACTGGCTGTTTGGTTTAATTGCCAATATCTGATTTCACATTCCTCTCCCTGAGTAGAGAAACATCTCCTTTTCCTCTATTCTGCTTATTAGGACCTTCGATTTTGCCTTTCGCTTTTTGAGATACTCCCCCACATTCCAGAATATCTCTGGGAGTCTGTGGGAGTCTCTCATATGCAGTCTCTGCTTTCTTTTCATTGTGGTTTTTCTCCAGTTGCCTCTGAACTGCCTCCGGCTGTTGCTTACTCAAGACTACACCAGAGCTGCTGGCACCAGTGGGCAGCCCTGCTTACGCCCAGGAACAGGGATGGCCACCAGATTGCCATTTGTTATTGCTCTCATCCCACTGTTGTGGCTGAATCACAGACTCTCACAGGTTCCATAGGGCCTCACATTGTACTGGTTGCTGCCTCTGCCATTTGCAACTGCATATTGTCACCACTGTCTCCGGGTTTGTGGTCTGGACCTGAACTACTTGTAATACATAATTTTCTCGTTTTGTTGTTTTTATTTTCTTTATTTAGAGTAACTCCACAATAGAGTTACTGGGACTCTAGTATTACATCTATTTGTTTCTTACAGTCCTCTCCTCCTTTCATTTGGCTCACCTTTCGAGATTTGTGTTTGCTATACTCAGCTCACCATGATATCACAGCATCCCCTAACGTTTTAAGAAATATTTACATTTCAGTATATTTCACTATAATTTTCACTTCTATGGACTAGACATATATATCTTCAAGGTATCAAAGTATTTTCTTAAATTGTGTTGGCCAGAATTTTATCGTAATCAGTTTAATGTGTTTAATTGAGAAACAGTTATCAGGTAAGGCAAGAGACACGTCACAGAAGAATTGTTAAAATCTTATTTTTCATTTTCTCTCTTAATTTTTATTTGTCATAAATTAATTCTTACTGATTTTGGTGTGAGTTTGATTAAAACAAATATGTATTTGATCAGATGCATCTGGATTGGGTGGCATAATCATGCTCTGTTTGTTACAGTCTCTTCATTAAGGTTTAAGCTAATTCAGCTATTTGAAAATCTATTATTTTTTTTGACATGGAGTTGTAGTCATTCATGGTATGCACCTTCAATCATCAGCATGAGAAATCTTTCATTCAGTGCCATTTGTGGGTTTGCCTAGGTTGGTAATTATACAAAAGAAGTTAAATTCAGTTCAGACATTTCATGCATAAGGTCCTCTGACAGGCACTGGGGATTTGAAGATGTTTTAAACATAATAAGGGTATGCATGCAGGTGGTGAAGAGGGAAAAGGGAGAGTTTCAGATGGAGGGAATACCATGTGTAGAGAGCATCATGAGTGGAAAATATATGGGCTGTGTGACGTCAGGTGAATGGTCAGCCACAGCTAAAGGGAATCTGTTTCTCCAAACAATATAATCTAAGATTGTTGAGTGTATTGCACAAACCAAGTTTCGTGTCTTATAGATGATGTTTCCAAATTCTAGTTAGTACACACAGATGCTTAAGTAAAACTCATTTGATGACAGGAAAGCATTTAAAACCAAACAAAAGCAAAAATATATGTTCCTGGTAGAAGTAGGAAGATAGTATAGGTACATCTCAAAAAGTGACATACTATGTCAAGAGACTTAGCAGTGACTGAGGAAATTGTAGAATTATCATGCAATAATCGAAGGGAATTCATGTAATTCGGGAGATCATTGTAAGAGTTATTGATATGAATGTAACACCTGGAGCTGCCACTGTTAATGATGTAGCTTCAGTCAAAATACCTGCTATCAGCATCTTTTATAAGCAAAGAAGTGCTAAAACAGCTCTCACATAATCCATGAGGGAAATTTCTATTAATGGGATGTTAGTGCTGGGAAAGGATCACAGTGATCTGAAGCTATCAGAAACCTTACAAATACTTCCACTGGGACAGCCTTGAAAATATCTATTTAGTTTGATCCTTTGTTTTACAGATAAGTAAACTAGGGTTCAGAGAGGTAAAGTGATTTGCTCAAAGTCACACAGCTGGTTAGTAACAAAGATGGCTCTAATGTATATTGTTTGTCTTACAGATTTGTTGTCCTTGTCCATCCCTTTAGCAAACAAAACAAAACAAAACAAAACAAAACAAAACCCTCTTTTTATACTCTCAACTCTTCTGAGTTTTCCACACATTGCAATTCTGACACAAGGTACCTGGTGTTAGCATGGGGTCCACAGGTTAAGGGTTCAGTCCTACAAGACTGACCCCCAAGTCAGATGTCAGTTGCAAGCCCCAGCTTGTCACCCGTATTTCTAATCAACAAGTTGTTAAGTCAAGAGTTTCCATAATCACCTCTTCAGCCTTGTTAATTTGATAGAATGGCTCATAGAACTTAGGAAAAGTGCTATACTTATATTTTTGGTTTACTAAAAGGGATACAACTCTTTGTTGGAACAGCCAAGTGGAAGAGAAACATAGGACAGGATATAGTGAAGCAGAGCTTCCATGTTCTCTCCTGAAATCTTCTGTGTGTCTATCAACCTAATAGCTTTCTGAATCCCTTTGTTTAGGGTTTTTATTGAGGTTCCATAAATCATTGGTCAATGGTGATTGGACTCAGTCTTCAAGCCTTACCCTGTCCTGAGGAGGCTGGGAGGTGCTGAAGGTTCCAACCCCTTAATCACTTGGTTGGTTTCTCTGACAACCAGCCTTCATCCTTCAAAAGTCATCTCAGTAACATAAAGTCAGGTGTTGTTGAAAAGGACTTGCTATGAATAACAAAAGATTCATGTCACCTCAATCATGTAGGAAATCCCAAGGGTACTAGGAGCACTGTGCCAGGAACCAGGGATGAAGAAAAAGTATATATTTCTTATTGTATCACATATTAGGTAGTTAGATAAACAGGTATTTGTGGGAGAATTAAGTAGCTTTCCCAAGTCATTTAATTTCAGAGTAATAATAATAATAATGCAGTCCTTTTACTTTTAGGTTTGTGATCTTTCTATCATATCATACCATCTTTTGTGAATAAATACATGTTTTTTGATCAAGGTGATAATATAATCTAGAAATACCAAATTTCTTTTTTTTAATTTTTATTTATTTATGATAGTCACACACACACACAGAGACAGAGAGAGAGAGAGAGAGAGAGAAGAGAGAGAGGCAGAGACACAGGCAGAGGGAGAAGCAGGCTCCATGCACCGGGAGCCCGACGTGGGATTCGATCCCGGGTCTCCAGGATCGCGCCCTGGGCCAAAGGCAGGCGCTAAACCGCTGCGCCACCCAGGGATCCCCAAAATATCAAATTTCAACTGGAATTTATTTGTATTTCTTTCTGCAAAAATTAAGTGATTTTGAGATAACTTTACCAGTGATGTGAACTACTTCAGCTTCACAGAGATCAAAGAGACTTTATATTTGTTATAATGTATATACATATATATGAAATATGCTTTAATACATTTAATAAAACTACTCAGAGTGGGGAAAGCTCATCAAGTTGGGGAGTGCCATTGTCCTCACCTCCACTGAATCAGCAGACCATGAGTCTCCATGACTAGACAGTAAGGTCACAGGACTTCTGAGGGATGTGGCTTGTAAAGGGCAATTAGATGAGGCATTTCTTCAGTATTAACAGTCATGTCTAGGATTTTGAGTTCATAATATAAAATGTATGGAAACACACTATTAATTATTTTACTAGGTTAAGAAGTTTGTGATTGTTACTACAGGGAGGTTGCAGTACTAGAAACATTAGTACTGTGTCAGGCTGGGTCCTAGAAGGTTTGGAGACATTCCCTGTTTGGTTCACCCTACCCACTTTTGCTCAATCTCCTTTTTTACTGGGAGGCTGGAGGAGCTCATCTAGGTATGCACCTCATTCGTTGCAGTGAGACTGGTAGAAGGTATGTGCTTTTTCTAAAAACTTGAAAGTTGATATCCCCAAACAGGAAGGATTCTGGAGACAGTTATCAGGAGCCAGAGGGAAGAAGCAGCAGGAGGAGAGTGGCAGATAAGTGAATAGACCAACAGGAGGGTTGCCTGGATGAGTCCTGGGGTAGAGGTGATGATCACCTTCAGCTGCATACATGGGTAAGCCTACCTCATTTGAAAGGGCAGCAAGAGGCAGAGCAGGTAATGAGGATGAAGTTCAGGATCTTGGGGAGAGGCGGGGGTCAGAGTTAAAGGCCTAAACCAAACACAGGGGCATAAAAATCCCCTCAGATACTTAGGGTGGGCATGTGAGAATGCATAGCTCCCAGCCAACGTACAAAAGCAAAATATGATTAGATATACATAGGTGGGAAGAGATTTCAGCCATCTATAAGAGGTGCAGTTCTTTGGAGTAGCAATTCCTTAACCTAAGTTTGCACTAGAAGATCCTTGGGATCAGATTCCTAGGTTGCTGGTTAGAAGATGTATTCTGACTTTATAGGTCTTAGCTGAGATCAGCAATCTGTGTATTTATGTATTTTAAAGATTTCATTTATTTATTTTAGAGAGAGAGAGTGTGTGTGTGCACATAAGTGGCGGGGTGGGGCAGAGAGAAAGGGAGAGAAAGAATCTCAAGCAGACTCCATGCCCAGCACAGAACCCCACTTGGGGCTTAATCCCAGGACTCTGAGATCTTGACCTGATCCGAAATCAAGAGTTGCAAGTTTAACTGACCGAGCTACCCAGGCACCCCAGAATCCGTGTTTTTAAAAATAATCCTATAAGATTCTAATATACAACTGGATTTAGGGGTACATTCGTCTGTAAATTCTTTATAGTACTAGCAAAGTGATTGGATGATTATATTTCAATGTTCAATAAAAGACTTTGGAATACCTGTAAGAGATTACCTTCACTTTGCCAAATTTCCTTTGTCTATAAAGAGATCAAAAATAAGAGGCAAGACTTTCCTCTCCCACTCTTACAATTTTGTACCATTGGAAAAAAATTATCATTTGAAATAAACATCAGTGGGATCAACATACAGGTTTAAAATTGAAACATAATCTCATGCCCTGATTCTTAATGGAAATGAGTACCCACCGCCTAGACTCTGGGCAGGAAAAACAGAAGTATTGACCACCAAGTCAGAAGAAATCATTGTAGCATTTATAAAGGATGAGTGATGCCTCTTCAGAAATGTAGCAAAAAATGCATTTGAAGAAATGCATACATTATTAACCTTTTTATAGTTCAAGTCATTAGAATGTGATGTTGAATATTTTCAGACATCAGTAAAGATGGTTTTACCATGAGGCAGCTTGTTAGAGCAAAAAGAGCTCTTGATTTCAATTCAAGGAATCTGGGGTCTACTCATTCAGCTACTGGCCCAGTATCCCTGAAGAAAGGAGCAGGGCTACATGTCCAAAGTTTTCCAAGATCTAATATTCAAAGATATTTGTCATTGTAATTTAGGATTCTCAGCAGAAATGGGTCAGATGACTGCAGTATGATAGTGGTTGGTAGAAAAAAAATGCATCAGTACAGCTTATATTCTTCCAGTAAGAAGCTACAAGATCATTTCTAGATTTGCCATTTATACTCCCTAAATCCTTAAAGCTCTTTTAATTAGGGAAAAAAATGACAACCTATTTTTTTTCTGGCTCCTTGATCTCTTTTCTTTCTATAGACCATCCTAACATGTTCACTCATTTACTCATTCATTTAACAAATATTTCTTGACATGTATTATGTGCATGACACTGTGATACTTAGCATGAAAAATCTACTCTAAAGGAATTTAAAGATTAATAGGGATAGTGAGAAATATACGATGTTCCAGAAAAGAAGAAACACTATGGTAGAAAATGATGATTATCCTAAGAATTCAGCTAAGAAGGCTTATTTCTAATGTGATTCATATTTATAGAGATGGCATGTGAGTGACATCCTAAAATTCATATAGGGTTTGGAAGTAGAAATTTGGTGGACAGCAGCCTTTCAAGCACAGAGAGATGAAAGAGCTGGATCATATTTAGAGAATAGTGAATAGTTTAGCTTGGTATACCAGACATGTGAAGGAGGTCCCTGGGAAATGAACTGAAAACATGGGCTGGATTAGTAATGGTGAAGTGCCTCTAGTGAGGCTCACAGTTTGGCTTTTCAGGAAGCAACTTTCTACAGATCAAGCCATTTCTGGGCTTGTTAATTTCTTATTTCTGCCTTCAGGACACCTTTGCCATTAGCTATGATCACCATGATAGTGTGTCTACGTTTCCTCATACCCGGCCTTATTTTCAGGAAGACATTTGACTGGTATCTTGGCTTTGAAACTTGGCCTTTGATATGTAAGACTGGGATGCCAAAGGTCAGGTTCAGCCTTTCTACTTTCTTGACTGTTTTCTCTCAGGCTGTACTCTGATTTTATTAATTCTTAATCTTATCCCTTCAGTATGTCTCAAGATGGTTTGTATGTTAGGAAAAGAGACTGTCTCACAATACAAGAGAAAATCTAGGCTTTCTAGTAAGAAACACTAGAGATCTTAGGTGTTCAGAGCTTCTTACTAACAACCTAACATAGTTCAGATCTATAAACTGTGAAAAGAGATTTGCATGTTTTAAGAAGTTTCACTTTGTTCACTTTAAAGGACAAACCAGACATAATCATTAATTATATCTTAAAACCTACTTTTGTCACTGTGAGAAGAAAATTCCAAATCACTTCTTTCAATATCCAGTGTCTCTTGTGCTATTTATTATGTTCTTCCAGAACCCTTTTGCCTAACTCTTTGAAATTGATTAATTTTGCCCCCTCAGTGACATTTGAATCTTCTACAAGACATATTTGCTATGTTGTTGAAATATCTTCCAACAAAAATAATAAGTGGCTTTGATTTGGAGTATGGGTAATCTAGAATGTGAGTTTTAAAAGACTCAAATTCAGTATGTTGCCTTGTCTAACAGTACTAAGTATATTTGGGGCTTGTTCTGGGCAGGGCTCAAGGTAAAGCCTTATCTTCTGATTCCTTAGCCTTTTCTCTTGTCCCTTCCCTCTCTGGCCAGTGGCCCTGGGTTTTCTCTCAGGAGCAATTTTTGCTGTTTCCTTCAAATCCTATGCTTTGAAAATGCTCCATTAAACTCATTCACAAAAAGGTTTAATAAACTGATAACTCTCAGTGGGTTTCCTTTATCAAGCTTATTTGCTTTTAACAACTCATATTATCCTAAGCGAAAGGAGTTATTTTTTAATTGAGTATGTTAGAGATAGTGAGGCATCCCTGGCTTCTTAAAATAACTAATGTACCCTCTACCCTCTCCCATCTCAATCAAAAAGAGCCATTTCTTAATTAAGCATTTGTTTAGATAATTCTAAAGTTCCTTGTTAGATATTATGTTAAGTTTAGTGAATACGCCTGATATTTTATGCCTACAAACCTCCTGCTTCTAGTTTGCATTTAGAATATGTTTCATTCCTCAAGTGTTTGGTGTTTTCTACTTACATCTAATGAAAATTCTGTGCTGCTGTCAAAATTCAGAAAGCATAGTTATCATTCACTGTGGTAGGTCAGGAAAATTTAAATTGGATTTGTACTCTTCAAAATCATAGTCGGTTTAGGCATAAGCAAATTACATGCAAATAATGTAGAAAATATCAGGTGTATTTGTTACACTTGAATATGACCTTTGGGAAAATAATATTAGAAAAGTGCCCAGCTGTACTGTGGGACCATTGGAGATCTTGCAGAATAGATGGCCATCTGCACATAAGAAAACAACAACTGTAATTTCTTTATGCAATTGCCTGTATGAGATTTGGATTCCTGCTCTGTTAAGTAAGTAAGAGGAAAACTAAAGAAGTTTAGCCCCATGAATGTGCTAAAGGCAAAGGGACAATTGGCATTACTTCACCTGCCTTTAGTGTCAATCTTGTTGAAGAAGAGAAGAGAATTATGGCAAAGATGCTGTGTTGGGAATACCATATGCAGCTCAAAACAAGATTCCTGCAAATCAGCTTAATTTTATGATAAACTTGAACTTATTCATATCATTATTGGACTTATGTTCAATAACGCTGCACTTTATTCTAACTTACACGTTATGATAAATGCATTTTGCTAATTTCGCTGCTTATAAGAAGTTATTTGAAAGAAAAAAAGCAGGCAAAAGGTTGCACTGTTTGGCAAGATATTCCATGAAAACAAGAAAATTACAGACAAAATGATATGGTTTGGAAAAAACCTAAATAAAGGTGTCTCAGTCTCAAAAAAGAGACCCTCTCTTTGACTTAAAGTCATACATTATGTTAAAATATCCCTCACACTAGTGCTCCTTCAGGTAGATTTCATGGTATGTAATCCATCGGTGCTCAGGTACTGAAGATTCCATACAGGTAAACCATGAGGACCTGAGGCAGGGTGGTAGTGTGTTGGCATCGTAAGGTTAGGTCTGGATTTTAGAGGATTGAGCACTGCCAGAGTGAGCCAAAGGAGGTGCCAATAGAGGCATTTATGTAGCTAGGGGAAAAACAAGGGAAAAAGGGACTCCAAGGAAGAGGAGTGCTATAATGGGGAGATGGGGAATCCAAATTTCATCAAATCTTTTCATATGAGGGAAATTAATTTTCCATCTAGTGTTATCCATTTTTTCCCATTTGATTTTAACTTGTCAAGTCACCATGAAGACATTTGGTTGGGAAAAACAATATATTGAAACATCATTTTAGCTTCATTTTTCTAACCATAGGAACATAGTTCTTCTTTCTGTCAAATTTATGTCTCTGGACATTTCTTTCCCTTAAAATGCATGGACACAGTATCAGAGATAAATGAATTTAAATACTAGCATTACTATTTAGAAGCACAGTGATCTTGGGCAAGTGAAATAACTGCACTGACCATCCATTTCTCCTTTGTGAAATAGAGACAATAACTTGATGAAAATTTTGAGGAGAAATATGGTGATATCTGTATATCATCTGATCAAGCGCTGGCACATGGTCGATGTTTCATATTAGCTAGTATCATTATTATAGATACACAATTCTGTTGACAATTCTTTCTTTCTGGAAATAAGACTATTGGTCAGATTTAACACACATAAATGAAATTTCATTTCTCTACACCTGTGAAATCAGAATCATTGGGCTGTGTCACTTTTTTTTTCCTCAGATGGTACGCATATATGCATGATATCAAATAAGTGAGTTAAAGGATTCTTAGTCTAATTTTTTTATGTCAAGAAATTTATAGATTCTATGTTTGAAAACTGATGTGGTTCTTCGCACTTTTTATGAAATGCACATCATGACTTGTTTCTCCCGTGCATCGTGGATAGGGACCCCTGCTTACTTTGGTAGAGATCTATGTGTAAAAGACTATCTTCAGGGGATCCCTGGGTGGCTTAGCGATTTAGCGCCTGCCTTCGGCCTAGGGAGTGATCCTGAAGTCCCAGGATTGAGTCCCGCATTGGGCTCCCTGTATGGAGCCTGCTTCTCCCTCTGCCTGTGTCTGCCTCTCTCTCTCTCTCTCTCTCTCTCTCTCTCTCTCTGTGTGTGTGTGTGTCTCTTATGAATAAATAAACAAAATCTTTAAAAAAAAGGCTATCTTCAAAATATAGAGCATCCTGAGCTGATAGATGCTCTGGGATCTGATGTTTTCAAAATGGATAAAACTCGTTATTCAGGAACTTGGAAGTATAAGCTTTTTAATAATATTAACATAATTAATAACCCCAGTATAACCCTAATGATTCATTATATGTCATAAATTCCTTTGCGTATCTTATAGATAACTTTTTCAATAAGTATGTTCTCTTCTATTATGTATCTTGGTAAGTGTGATTCTCATTTTTTTTTTGCCATTACCACAATATCTTAGATTGATGTTTCTGCTCTTATTTTGCATGTCGTCCTCTCCTTAGTCCAAGCCCATCTGTAGATTTTACAAATCCAATTTCCTAACAGAACTGAGAAATATAATTAAAGGTCTGGGCACAGAAGGTAAAAAGTATGATACAAAGTATGTGATATTTGAACTTAGTGTGCTGTGTTCAAATTGGATAAATGGACTTATCTTTTTTTTTTTTGAGAGAAAGAGAGGAGGGGAGGGACAGAGGTAGAGAATCTTCAAGCAGACTCCCCGCTGAGCATGGAGTCCAACATGGGGCCAATCTCACCACCCATAAGATCATGGCCTAGCCAAAATCAAGAGTCAGCTGCCCAGTTGACTGAGCCACCCAGCTCCCTGGATTTATCTCCTTTTAACTTTAAGACTTTGGCACTCATCAAGAGATAAGTTATCCTTATAATGGAAGGAACCCATGCTAGAGAAGAGGAAACATGGGTCCTGTTCTTATTCAGCTCATCATCTGATGGTCTTATTGAGAAACTAACTTGAAATTGCAGATAGATTTTCCTTGTTAGGACACAGCTGACAACCAAGATTTCAGTTTTTCAGAATGTAATTGATAAATACAGCAGAACTGGATTATTGCTTCAGTCACATCGTTCTAAAGAAGCTCTTGTCTGCTGTATTGTCACATTTTAAAACTGACATCAGTTAATATTTTAAGGTACCTTTTTTTTTCTCATGGCCTTTCTTTTGACCTCTTCTAGTGCTTTCCCCAATTATCACATTACCTAATTCATACTGGTTACTTTTTCAAAAAAGTATTTGTTGAATACTCGTTATATGTTTATATATCATTGGAACTATAAAGAGATGATTGAATCCTTCATCATCTCATCTAGGAAGGGAGTACATGGTTTGACTAACTTGATATAGTAGGATAACCCAAAGCTTTCAGAATCAGGGGCACCAGAATTTGAATCTCTTCCATCATGCACTAGCTGGAAAAATAAAGTAGCTTTTCTGAGTCTTTTTTTTTTTTTGCAAGTAAAATCCATGTGCTTTCTATCATATAGGAGTTCTGTGTAGATGAAGAGAGAGAGAAAAAAAATTCTCTCAGTTAGCTTCCTAGATGGAAACACAGGATATACTCAAATGGGAAAATGAGGGAAGAGACTATTTTACAAGGTTAAAGGATATCTACAAGTATTATGAAGCATCCCGGGGCTAATAACAATGGGGAGCCATTGCAATACCTAGAACTGAAGGAAAAAGGAGAGTGAAAAGTTTGCAGAACCCAGAAATAGTGCTGTGTTGTAGGAGAGAGGCATCTAGAGCAGTGGCCTGTGGTAGAGGGATGCAGCTAGACCATAGCCAGGCAGAGAGTGAGATCAGGGAATAAATATCCTGACTTCTCTTTATTTCCACTCTCCCATTCCCTGCTAGTGCCTCTGGTTGGCTAAATCCATTCAGAAGGAACATACTAATTTGGGTTAGTTCATACCGGTCTGCTCTGGGGAACAGAGCAAGCGTAGAAAGAAAGATCTTTCTCTCTCCTCTCTCTGGACTCTCTCTCTCTCTCTCTCTTGATCTTTGGATCCATTACGAACATAGTACTTGCTACATAACGCAGGGTAACCATATAACTTACTGCCTAAATTGCAACATTTTTGAGAGAAAGGGATGATACTATTAATAATTGCGCTGGGACAACAGGCATAGAACAGATTTGTGCCAGGCAAATCAGGGCTTATTGTCACCTTACTAACGGAGCATAATAAGCCTAGGTAAATGTGAATTTCCTGCCCTTCCTTTAATGCTTTTTTCAGATTCTTTCCTCCTATAATAGAGTAATGTGCATATTTTGAGAAAGAAGATTGGATTATTTTAATAAAGCAATCTAGACTCATCTCCCTGTGGCAGGCTTTCCAAAGTTGGTTATTATTACTGAGTCCCTTGCTAAAATCTGCCAGAAGAATGAGAAGGATTTAGGTTATTCTTTAAACCTAAAACCTGATTATCTTGTTTAGTAGTTTCTCCCGGCTTAGAAACCTTGTTTGAACACTAAAGACAGTAGAGGCAACAGAGGGTCTATTACTCAATAAATGGAATGTACATACTATACACAGGGGGATCTGGTGAGCTATTTATACTTCTCTGGCACAGCCTTGTTTAAGTCTTACTTATATCTTAAAACCAATTACTGTACGTGTTGGTTTCTTCGATTTGGAAGACACCAGTGATTAATATTTTTAGAAGGAGTAAATATTAGTGGTTGAACAGGAGTGGTTTTCAATGTCATTATATATAACACAGAACAGGAAAAAGGAGAATACTAATGAATGCAGGGAATTAAGGAGATCAACAAACATTTCAGCATATGCTGATAGGTGCATGTAAGTTCAGACAAAAATAATTTTAGTTAAGCCAAGAAGTGTCGATATGATCAAATATGATGGAGTGAATTTGGAACAAAAGAAGCTCTAATTGTGAAAACTGTGTGTGGTTTACCTCCTACATGCTGGATTTTTTGACAACATACTTGGGAAATAAATAACCTTGGTTATTTCTGCTTATTGATATTTCACCTTTTATATTTATGTTTTTACTGCCCTGTTTGTGACAGCTATGTCAGTATCAATGGTCCGATGCTTCCCTTTGAGGTTTTGTGGGGTCATTTGAAGCCTGGGTTTGGACCCACCTCTGGTGCTCTTGCTCCTGGCATAGTGAAACATTACCTTTGCCCAGCTTGGATAAGTCTCTGTGCTCATAAGCTCTTGTATTGCTTCCTCATCATGCACCCATATTTGAATAAGGTCTCCTCAAGGAGTGACTTACTCCTTTTCTCCAGAGACTTCTTTTTACTTAACAATTGGGAGTCACATAGTCACTTGACTATGACTCTAATGGATTGGGATGACATCTGTTTCACTCAGCCCTAGTGTTTTTCCAACCCTATTGGAAGATAGGGTATATATCCTTAAGGAAAATGCCTCCTAACTTTTCAGTGAGGGTTCTTTTTAATTAAACAAGCATTTTATTGGTAAGCAAACATTCAGTCTTGTCATTCAACCTGTTCTGTGCCATCAATGAAATCTTAAGTCTCTAGAGTTAAGTGTCCTGACCTTGCATTCTATGAAATTGTTCAACTGGGGGCACATACAACAACATCCCAGAGGCAGAATTTTGTGTCCCATAATTGATATCATGTTATCAGACAGCTTCCTAAACCAAGGATTGTCACAGCAGCAGAAAAGGGCCAGGACTTCCTAAAAGTACAGGCCTCACTAGTTTTTTATAATATGTTTATGCAAGGATTTGTAGTTTCTGTGAGTTCTTTCTGGAACTTTTTTGAGGTTACCCCTACAAAAAAGAATCAAGGAAGTTTTACAACTTGACATTGGTAAACATACTTTTAAAAATCATCTGTAATTATAAGAAAAGATCTTTATTGCCAAATATACATTTTTAAGTTGAAAAGTGGAAATTAAGAATTTTGTATCCACTATGATTATCATATAAAGGTAAAGCAAAAATTCATAAATGAATTGGTTGACTAATTTATTTATTTGTTTACCAAATGCTTTTGAATTCTATTACATGCCATATTCTTCTAAACACAAGGGGTATAATGGCAAGTCAGATGGACACATTCTCTGATCTGGTGGAGTTTACATTTTTAGTAGGGGAGACAGGGAGCACACAACTACAAAACAAACAAATAAATAAATAAACAGAAAATAGCAATGCTATGTCAAGATTACTATGTTTGAGTAACAGAGGGGCTGCTCTCTAGGTTAAGGACAGTCTTTTAAAGGAGGTTACTTTCCGATCTAGGTTTGAGTGACAAGGTGCATCAGCAAAGCAGGGATGGGGAGATACCATTCCAGTCAACAGGAATAGTGAGCACACAGGCCTTGAGGCCAGAACCAGGCTGGCACATTCCAGACACTGGAAGAAGGATAGTAGTGGACAAGAGGGAGAAGTTGTTAAAGGGCTTGCAATGTCCTGTTGGTGCTTGTAGCCTGTAAAAGGAGTTCAGATTTTTTCTAAGTGCTTTGGGGTATAATGGAGGGGGTTACATAAGAGAGTCACATGAGGGATCCCTGGGTGGCGCAGCGGTTTGGCGCCTGCCTTTGGCCCAGGACGCAATCCTGGAGACCCGGGATCGAATCCCACGTCGGGCTCCCAGTGCATGGAGCCTGCTTCTCCCTCTGCCTGTGTCTCTGCCTCTCTCTCTCTCTCTCTCTCTCTCTCTCTCTCTCTGTGTGACTATCATAAATAAATAAAAATTTAAAAAAAAGAGAGTGACATGATTTGATGAGCATATTTAAAAAATACTCTGGCTGCTGGGTGGAGAATTAACCACCATAAGGAAGCAGAGTGGATGCCTGGAGACCACTGAAGTTATTGTGCCACCAGTGAGAGATGACAGTTTTTTGCAGTAGGGTGCTGGTGACAGGGATGGAGGGAAGTAGGCAGAATGGAGGAAAGTCTTCTTTTGTGGATATTTGCCTTTAGAATATAGTCTACATGAATATAATAGCCAATGACTAGCATCTGAGGATTGTTTCTTTCTGATTATTAGAACAAGACTTCCTCGGTAAGAACTCAAAAGGGATTTATATGTGCCTTTGCTATACAACCACATTCTTCCTTAGTTTTCTTGGTCTCTTATCTAGAATGTTGCCACTTAAACTTTCTCATTAATACTATAGGAAAATCGCCCATAATTGCCTTTCAATCTGTTCCCATTGAAGGAAGCTTTATGTTAGCCTAACTCCCTGCATCATTTGTGTACACATACAGTTTATGGATTTTCATGCTGTTTAGAGAAGAGTGATAACCTCTCAAGCCAAGTTGAAAGAAGGAAAAGTATGACAGAAAGGGATGCTGGGGGCATAAGTTTCTTTGGAGATGAGATGACCCATGCTGAATGAATTGGATAGGAAAGAAGGAGGATTTGAACAAACCACCCTAGGATGAAACACAGTCTGTAAGTGATATAAGGGAAAAGTCACTGAAGCTCCTTACCAGTAAGCTAAGGTTTCCAACAAGGCAGGTCTGGCATCTTGATTAAATAATTAGAAGAAGCTCTGAGAAAAGAGAGAGGAAAAAAGAAAAAAAAAAAGTGAGAGGCAAGGAGGGAAATGTTTAGAGTGAAAATGGAGCTTAGCAAAGTCAAATTAAGAATAGGGGAAGAGTTCCATTTCCCAGTCCCCTCAAAAACAAGCAACAACAACAACAACAAAAAAAAAAAACAAAAATTGAAACCAACCAAACAAAGCCCTAGTCTCTGAGCAAAAGCCCACTCAACACTTTGGTAGGAAAACACTGGCTTTAGAGTCACACAGGCCTGAGTTTGAATCCACATGCCATTATATATGTGAATTTGCCATCAGGACCCTGTCTCTGAGTCTCAGTTTCCTCATTCATAAAATGGAAATGTAATGCTGTAATTCCAAGAGTAACCTTGGAAAAAACTGAATGAGCTGGCACATTGTTTGAATCCAAGTCTTGACTTTTTATCTAAGGATCTTTGGTAAGGGAGTTAATCTTTTTAACATTGGTTTCCTTATCTGAAAAACAGGGCCAATAACTATGTCACAGATTGTTGTCTAATATATTATCACTATTTTACATATTGTTGTTGGAGTTTTTATTGTTTAAAAGCTTGGCCCAAAGCAAGCCAGGAAAAATATTATTTTCTTTTTTGCTATTTTCCTTCCTTCAACTTTTGTGTCTCATTATTATTCTTCCTTCAACGTGGAAAATCTTTTTCTTCCTGCAACGTTCAGGTTTTAGTCTTCAGGTTCACATACATGAGTATATGCCTGCTTTAAACTATTTTTCTCCTAAGATAAATACATGATTTCTTCCCCTCTGTTTGGAATAATTATCAATAATTTCCCTTTTTGCTCTCAAAAGTGTCCCAGTTTGGACAACAAAATACATGGTCACCCCTTTTCTAGTTACTGTTACTCGTCAGGTCATTCAATATGTAATTGGAAATATATATCTTTGGAAAACTTAGTGCTGTATGAAGGAAGGTTCAAGTCAATATTAAGTTTGTAAAAATGGTTTTCTGAAAAAACAGACAAACAAACAATGTCTTGTTTACCAAATATGCAATGAATCTACCAGCAAGCCCTAATTAAGGGAACACTCAGGATGGGTTGTCACTCCTGGAACATTCTGGGGCAAACCAGATGCACTCCTGTTGGTCATTTCCTCACACTGCAGGTTATGAAAATGCCCATAATGTTGAAAAACATTCATGGTTCCAGTCTCTCCCAAGCATAGGTACAGGGTTGTCTCTGTGTTTCAGGCGCCATCACACACACCTGGGGAAAGTTTGAATTGTCCTTTGTCGTCCATGTCATGTAAGCTTGTCAAAGAACCACAGCTTTCTTTGGGAAAATGAGCTTTATATGTCCCAAAAGAAAACACAGCAGGATAGTGCTGGGGGAAACAATGGATGACATTTTTGGGGGGATTGTGATTTCTTTTCTCAACCTGTAATATAGTGGAGAAAAAAGCTCTTTTAAAAATTTAGTCTGGACCTAGCCTTAGCACCGTGTCAAATTAGAGAAGCCATGGAACTTGGAATCCTCAATATTTCATTTCTGCTTAAACAAGGTATAGTAACATTTATTTTGATTCATAATTCGATTATTGTACATTCTAGCAAGAAAAAAGGAATTCATAATGTTATAATTGATCAGTGTTAGACACTTTTGAAATTCATCTCACTCCCCTCCATATGCCAACCCATACCTCACCACAGTATAACTGGAAACTCATAATAAAGCGTCACAAAATAGCCTCTGCCTTCAGGTAACTTGCTAACTTCTTAGAGATATACACATGAAAAAAAAGTTGAAGAAAATGAAAATACAGTATAAAATAAGTGCTAAACTAAGTTAAAAATGAATACTGTAGGACAGAATTTGAGATCGTGTTGATTATTCAGTCCACTTGGCAAAGAGAATCTCTGAATACATTATTAGTTTAAAACCAAGTATTAGATGGCTTAGACTTTTTAAAGTATTGGATATAATTTTGGATGTCTGGCAGAACTAGGGTATCCACTTTTATTAAAACAATTTCTTCTAGAAAAAACATGAAATATTCATTGCTAATATTAAACCAAACTTCCTTTTATATTAAATCTAAGATTAGAATAGGATACTTTTAATTTTTGTAACAGTAGTTGCATTATTCTATAACAATAATAGCTGCAATTTCAGGGCTTGGTGGGTGCTAGGTCTGTGGTTTAAACTGTCTCATATTATCCTCCCAGTCTTCTTAAGAGCTAGGTATTATTATCTCTGAATCACAGATGATGAAACTGAGGTCACTACTTTGGTCAAAGTCACACCCTTAGACGTTGACAGAGATAGTTTTCAATGCCAGGCTTTGTTTACTATATCATAGAATGCAGTTTGTGGAGCAAGATTATTATTGTGATGATGTTTTCTTCCTAGATGTCATCATTATTTTAGTGGAAGTCACAATTTACTGCTGATCTAAATGCTCGTTGGACACCTATTTATTCCTACTTATCAGATTGTCATCACCAGACTTAACTGCTTTGCTATTTGATGACCTCTTAGTTTCCTTAGGATTAGGTATATGTGAGGCCACTTTGGCCTTCTTCACTAAGGAGTTTTGGATATGTCTTGGTCCTGGTCTTCTAGCTTAACCTTTAACGACAGATATTTGGTGCCATAGTTATTTGCTGCCGCTGACAGGAAGTAGCAGCACTCAAAGGTTTTCTATAAGGGGGAAAATGCCCTCATAAATCTAAAATTCAGAACAATGGAAATCACCCAACACATAAGAAACTGCTTCTCTCCCTGGTGGCATTTTATTTTATTTTTAAAAAGACACTTGACGGGATGAGCACTGGGTGTTATTCTGTATGTTGGTAAATTGAACACCAATAAAAATTAATTTATAAAATAAAAAAAAAAGATTTTATTTATTTATTCATGAGAGACACAGAGAGAGGCAGAGACGTAGGCAGAGGGAGAAGCAGGCTCCTTCTGGGGGGCCTGATGTGGGACTCAATCCCAGGACCTGGGGTTAATGACCTGAGCCACAGGCAGATTGTTCAACCACTGAGCCACCCAGATGTCCCTCTGGTGGTATTTTAAAAATAGAGAATTAAAATGGAGCCTAAATTAAAATTTCCATTCTCAACTGTTTGCTCCAATTATTGTTCATGGGGTCATTCCTTTACTTCTTAATTTTATTTTTTACACCAGTGTATTCCTTAAAGCTGGGGAGAATAGCGTCATATGTCAGGGGATTTGGAATCATAGTGTTTAGCAATTGCTAAAATCATGAAGCTTCACAGAATTTTTATCTTTTTTTAAAGATTTTATTTATTTATTCATGAGAGACATACAGAGAGAGAGACAGACAGACAGAGACACAGAGGGAGAAGTAGGCTCCATGCAAGGAGCCCAACGTGGGACTCGATCCCAGGACTCTGGGATCACACCCTGAGCCAAAGGCAGACGCTTAACTGCTGAGCCATCCAGGCACCCCCAGAATTTTTATCTTATATTAAAAATTCATATAAGTAGTATATCTAACTCATTACATATCTTATCTATTTTCATATAAATAGGTATATATTTTTTTAAAAGATTTTATTTATTTATTTATGATAGACATAGAGAGAGAGAGAGAGAGAGAGAGAGAGGAGAGAGAGAGAGACAGGCAGAGGGAGAAGCAGGCTCCATTCAGGAAGCCCAACACGGGACTTGATCCCAGATCTCCAGGATCACGCCCTGGGCCAAAGGCAAGTGCTAAACCACTGAGCCACTCAGGGATCCCATATAAATGTATTTTTAATTACTTTCACATAAAATCAATGTTTTAGGAAGATATGCCGCATTTTCCAGTGGTTTGAGCTATTTGGCAAACAAACTCATGTTTTCTGGTGATGCCATCCTGTAGTTTGAAAATCATAACATTAAGGAATTTTCTTCAGAAAAATCTGTTTGGAGTACTGAGTTACTCATTAATTTATTCATTCAACAGATTTCTTTCTTCAGTGTTCACTCTGATTAAATACAATTCAAGCATTGGGTACAGACTTATGGCTAATTTCATCAAGGTTCTTACTTGCATGGTGCCAGCTTCAATATTAAATAATAATAATAATAAATAAACAAGTAAACTAAAAATGTCACGTATTTATCAATTCTGTGATTAAAATAAAGATATTGTGAGGTGGAGTAAATGGGCATCTCTTTAGACCTGGTAGGTCAAGAAAGATCTCTCTGGTGGTGTGACATTTTAAATGACATCTAAATGATAAGCCAGCCATATAAGGACCTATATGACAGATAGGTCCATGATGGAGTAAAAATCCTAGGATGGAAATGAGTATGACTTGTTCTTTCACCAGAAAGAAGACCAGTGACATAAAGAGTGAGTGGAAGAGAGGTGAATGGTGAGGCAAGGTGATCAGATTGTTGAAGCCTTGTGGACTGTGGTGCCCAAAGTTTGGGTTCTATTCTAAGTGTGAAAGATGTCATTGGAAAGCTTGAAAGAGGGAATGACATGATCTGATTTATCTTTTTGAAGATCACTCTGGATGCTGTGTGGAGAAAGGATTGTAGAGGGTAAGAATGGAAGCAGCATGAGCAGTTAGGGAGACTCTGAAATGCTACAGGTAAGAGATGATAGTGGCTCAGAAAGTTATAGTAGCAGCGGTTGTGATAAATTTGGGATATATTTTAAAGTACCTTTGACTTTACAGTCAAAAGGACCTACTCATTTATTAGGTGAATATTGGGATAAGAAGAAGTTAATTGTCAGATTTTTATTTATTTTTATTTATTTTATGATAGTCACACACAGAGAGAGAGAGAAAGAGGCAGAGACATAGGCAGAGGGAGAAGCAGGCTCCATGCACCGGGAGCCCGATGTGGGATTCGATCTCGGGTCTCCAGAATCGCGCCCTGGGCCAAAGGCAGGCGCCAAACCGCTGCGCCACCCAGGGATCCCTAATTGTCAGAGTTTACCTTGAACAACTGGATATGCCACTTGGTAAGAGGGAGAGGAGGATGATTTGAAAGAGTGAATCAAATCTCCATTTTGGGAAATTCACCATCCAGGTGAAGAAGTCAAGTAGGTACAGGAATCAGAGAAAGGGTCAGATTGGCTGTATTCCACACAGAGAGAACTGCAGATAAAAGCCCCATGTCTGGACTAAGTTTGATGAGTTTTAAGACCAGTTAAAAGAACTAGTGTGTCTGGAGCAGGAAGCAAGAAAGACACCAGTAGAAATGAGGTCACAGAGATTGGAGGTGGGAGGCATCATTTAGGATCTCAAGGTCAGGCAAAAGCATTTGGAGATTCTGAGTGTGACAGGAAGTCATTGGTGAGTTTAGCCCAAGTAATGCAGTGTGATTAACATTTTTAAAATAACATTTTTAAAAGGATTACTCTGGCTGTTATATAAAAAATTGATGGGTAGAAGGTGGTGCAGGGAGGAAGAGTAGAGGAGGAGGGAAAAACTTACTAGAAGGTAATTGGAGCTGGGGATATTAGATATCTTGCAATGTATGAGTGAGTTCTGCAGTCACAAATTTTCCCATCCATGTTTTGTATGATCTTTGAACACCCAACTAGAGAGTCATAGGGGTGAAGGATCTACTTATAATTATAGAAACATAAATTTATATATTTACATATCATTGGTACATAGTTTTAGTCTACATTAAATTTTCTAGGAATGTAAGTTTGTGTGTATTTAAGGAAATACTGTCCTTGTTTTGTTTAGAACTCTGCCAACAGCAGTTCAGGAGCTTGGAAAATCAAGTCATTGATGGCAGTGCCTTCATGGTATTTAAGTGGTCAGTAACTCACACCTATATCTACCTGCATTTGTGTCATCTTGTTGATGGTTCTTTCTATAGGTATAAGCAGCTGATACCAACATGTCTTGGAAACTAGTAGTATCCATATGCTTACCTATTGAAGTACATCTTATGGAACACTGTACTGATTTTTTGAAAAATGTGTAGGTTACAATATCGATGAATTTATTTCAGAGTGCTGAGCTATTGTTATATAAAGGGAACCACTAATGTGATAAACTGAGAACCACAGATCTAGGTAATGATGGATAACATGTTTCTGGTGATGACTGATGTTAAGCCAGATAGATTTAGACCTGATAATCTCTTAGGTTAATGCAATTTTCCCAGAAACAGATAGCTATTTGGCTACAGATACTGATTTTGAACCCACCTCAGACTGTTCCAAAGCCCATATTCATTGCCATACCCATCAGTGTAAGGATTTATTTTCAGAAGTTTATTTCTGAAATACTCTGTAGTAGAGTATTCCACTTAAATTCTTGGCCCAAGAAAAGTATTTTAAAGTTATCCCTCTACTGGTAATAAAATTGTTAATTTAGCCAACTTAGTGGTTAAAATAGTTAAATTTGGATGTTAAGAACATATATAATAATTATTGTGTCTATTATATGAAGAATAAATCTGATTTTGCCTGATTTTGGCTTTTTTTTCCACTTCTAGTTGTTGGGATAGCTTGTACAAAACACTGGGTTTTATCATGGTTTCTAATTTAAACTTGAAAATAGTTTCTATTTGTTTTTAATTTATCTTCCTCTTATCACAAGCTTATTTCTTATTGGTTAGGTAAATGCTTCACGACTACTACAAATAGAAAACACATACAGATTTTTACTTTAAGATTTTAGAACTAATACTTGTTTTACTAGAAAATCTGTTCAGTTTTTATCTCTGATTTTCGCTGTGTAGAAATTCACCTGGTAAAATATTCTTTAAGTGTCAATATCAACAATATTATTGCTCTGTAGAAGAATAACTGAGAAGGAATTAACTTGGCAGTAATTGTCATGTAGAAAAGTAATTTTGAACAGACATAACAGTTTTGTGACCATACTTCTAGGGAGTATCACCAAAGCATTTTAATTTTAATGTAAGAATTTGCAACATTTTAGAAAAACAGTTGCTATAAATATATCAACCATATTTTGTTACTATATCAAATAATTTTTTGATAGTTTTGACAAAGGGGAAATGTAAGTTAAAATACGTAATATGTCTTCTTTTGTTTGGGCCACTTTGCATTGGAAATTGACATGATATTAAAAGATTGATTTTTAACATTTCACTTTTATTGTGAGGCGATGAATAGCTCAGATCCACAACATCGTAGATTTCTTAATCTCCACGTTGCACCTTGCTCTTCATGGTGATTTGTGTCTGGCTTTGTCTTATGGATAGAAAGGAAAGATCCACTTTCTTACTGTGTTGAAGATATAAAAGAAATTAATTACACTGCCTGTGGTTACTATCTCCACAGAATCAAATTACTTGGTTTAGGAAATATTTCATCTGTTAAAAATCCAGTGTGGACCAGAGATACTGCGCCTCGACCAAATAAGAGGTGCGACCTCAAGATAAATTTACTTTTCATGACTCTGACTGTGAAAAGCAGGGCAGCACATGCCCAAAAGCTGTCCCAGTGAGGCGCCAGAGACACTGTAATCCTTTCTTTATCAAATTGAATTGTAAACCATTCCTATTTAGGATCATTTATGAGTGGTTTGAATGTTACTTAACAAGCATCATATTGCAGAGTAGTGTTACATATTGCCAAAGAAGGAGGTTTCTATGACTTCTATTTATCTATTGCACCAGTGTTTTTACAAGTAACAAATAAAATTCCTCTTCTAAAATTAAATCCAGCTTCATTTTTGTCTTTCACCCTTAAAGGATAAAACATTATTTGCTTCTTGGACAGTTCCTGTACTTTATCATCTTTCATTACTTTTATAAGTTCTGTCATAAATGCTTTAGCTCTTTGGCCTTGGCTTCTAACTGCCTATTATAGAGATAAGTGTCTGGGTTTGATAATATAAAATCCTCAAATGTTGCTTTACCTGCAATTAAAAAGTACTTTACAAGCAGCATTAGGGTAGGAAATGGTCTTCATTTCTCTATTGTATTTGTCTTCTCACATAATTTTGGTTCTTCATAACTATGAAGAACAGTGTTTCTAGAGCATTTGGAACAGTTCCCTTTACTGAGGTCCATACCCGGACACCTGTCTCTGGACACTCTTACCTGGATGTCCCACCTTAAACTCAACCTGAATGCTATTCCTTCCCATGTTTTCTCTGTTGTAGAGGCTGACAAATTATGGTCCTTGGGCCAAATCTAGCCTACTGCCTGTTCTTACATGGTCTTACAGAAAGGTAAGAATAGTTTTTACATATTTAAGAGAAAATGAAAAAAATATTTCATGACATGTGAAAACTAGATGAAATTCAAATTTTGGTGTCCGTAAAAATGTCTTACTGGAACACAGCCACACTTGTTCATGTGTTGCCT
This sequence comes from Nyctereutes procyonoides, assembly GCF_905146905.1. Lineage (NCBI taxonomy): Eukaryota > Metazoa > Chordata > Mammalia > Carnivora > Canidae > Nyctereutes > Nyctereutes procyonoides. Next base: position 328,494 of record NW_026575162.1, read on the forward strand.
GTAGCTACTTTTGTGCCACAAAAGCAGAACTGAGTAGTTATGATGAAGACTGTCTAGCTTTCTGAGGCTTAAAATAGCCTGAGTTATCTGGCCATTTACAGAAAAAAGTTTGCTGACTCCTGCTCAATTTGAATGGAAGATTTTTCCACTCTCTCAACTCTTACTCTCCCAATATCAAAACCTCAGAATTCTCTTCCAGACTTTCCTCTTTCACATGCATAGCCTATTGATATATATAAGGAACATCTCCAGATCAGATTCCTCTCCTTTATTCTCACTTGTGCAGTTTTGCACATGGGTCCTTGCCATCTATTGCCTGGATGACTGCAATAGTTCTCAACCCCAGTTTCTTTCCAATAAAATTCACTTTCTATTTGAGTATCAAAGCTGTCACATGCTCCAATAATTAGATAAATTCCCTATTTCAGTTCCCTATTAAAGATGTCGTTGGGATCCTGCTTCCAACTGAATCAAGTCCATAGTCCTCACCATTATAGCATATCCCTTCATGCATTGATTCTGGCTTCTCCAGTTTCATCTCCTCTGGCTGCTGCACCCTCTGCTCCTACTCTTGCATCCTCAAGTCCCACACAATGCAGTACTTTTTATTGTCCACCTAGTATGTTGCTGCCTTTCATGACCATCTGCCTTTGTGACATGGCTGACTTTTTCTTCACTGCCTTTTTACTGCCTTCTAAATAGCAAACTTGATTTCAGCTTTTTGAGATTCAGTTTAAATGTCATATTTGAGAATCCTTTCCTAGAACCTTCAGGTAGAGTTCATTGTTCTCATATTTCATCTCAGCACTAGTGTAGATATTGGAGCTCTTCCTCATTTTTGTATCCTGAGAACCTAGCATTTGTCTCAAAGAAGATAATCATTATTTGTTGGCTAAATAAGTGCTCATATATGTTTAGAGAGATTTTTTTTGTTTGTTTAGAGAGATTCTTGATTTTAATTTTGAATTCATTTTCATTCAAAATTCTAGAATAATAGCAATCAAGTCTGTTAATCCTGTCTAGTCTAGAATGAAACTCTGATTTATGGGCAATTACCCAAAAGTCTCCTATAGGTATCAGTAAATGCTATAGTATTCATTATTTAATTTTGTGGTTTTTCTTTTTTTTTTTAAAGATTTATTTATTTATTTTAGAGAGAGAGAGGGAGAGCGGGAGTGTGCGGCGGAGGGGCAGAGGGAGAGGGAGAGAAAGTCTTAAGCAGATTCCATGCTGAGCCCAGGCCTGACAGGAGGTTCGAACTCAAGACCCTGAGATTATGACCTGAGATCATGACCTGAGCTGAAGCCTAGAGTTGGATGCTCAACTGACTGTGCCACCCAAATTCTGTGTTTTTTTTTAACTTGAAACATTATTGAATCAAATGTACTGATATATCTATTAACTTCCTTTCCAAATAATTATTCATGACCTCAATGTAAAGCAAAACAAAAATAAAAGCAAAATCCTTTGTATTCTGAACTTTGTTATTTGTTTTATATTGGCCTACTATTTGCTATAATTTTTACTATTTGTGTAGGCAGTAGTTATTTTTTCAAATTCAGTTTTCAGTAGGAGCAGGTTATGTGTAACTAGTTGGTAAACATGTTTCAGTTACTCAAACTCTCCATTCACTTGGAGAATTAGCTAAAGCTCCTGAATTCTCTCATTCTCCCCTGGTCCTGTCCTTGGATTCACATTATCAACTCCGTAAAAGGCTAGACATGGAGCTTATTGAGCTATTTTACATGTGTCCTGTAAAGACTGGTTAGATGAAAAAGAATATAAAGCCGTCTAACTGAAGATTTTAAGATTATCTATGAGTTTCATTCATCTATTATTTTCCTGGCTCCATTTAGTATGGATAATAATAGTGAGACAAGCTTATGATTATATAGTACTCTATACTTATTCAGAGTGCTTGCTCCTATATTATGCCTCCTGCCGGGAAGGCATGGGTGGTATTGTTATAGTGATTTTTTTTTAAGTGAAACTGAGGCTCGGAAAGGTGAAATTACCTGCCAAAATTCTTACAGCCCATTAGGGATGTGGCTGAAATTAAAACCTAGTTCTTGACCTCTTGTAATTTTTCTGTGGTTTTGATTTCTTCAGCTAAAAATATATTGGTTATCAAGCTGTTGTCTCTTGGCTCTAAAGTACCTTCCCATACTGCGATTTGTGGCAAGGGGCCAGGACTGCAGAGTCCTTGTTCTTTACCAATCGGCTTCTTGTTAGGTTTTGCCGGTAGATGGATGTTAGGAGAACAATATTCCGCCTGCTGTTCCTGAAGCATACATCTAGCAATAGTTGAATGGAAGCTTCTTTTGGCCTTCTTAGACTGGCCTCATCCGTTATATCTCCCCAGAACTACCAGTACCTCTATTCAGAGCTCTGGGTCCCTTCTATCAGCTTCTAGATCCCTTCTATTTTTCTAACCTCTTGAGGTGGTAACTATTCTTTATAATTATGTCCATGCTACTTTGTTATTCCTTTTGTGCTTTTTTTTTTAGTTCACTAATACCTGTGAAATCAGTTTCCCATGCTATCTGCTATCTGTTGAAATACTTGGTTTGGTTTTGGTTTTCCTGACAACCTGATGCATGACAGCATACCTACTACCAGAGTGGTCCTGGGAACACACTCTCAAAGATGATACTTGGGCACTGTTTTTTTTAATACATTTGTCTTGAAAGTAGTGCTGACCTCCTTGCTTATGGTATGCAGTGGCACAATTAATTAAACTATTAGTGTGATTGATTGAAAAGAAGTATCTAGTGAAATAAAGTATTGGGAGAATCAAATGAAACTGAACTTGACTTGTATGGCAATGATGAAGAGTACAAAGACTGGGGTGGAAGGGCTTTTTATGGCTACACTGGGAAGCTTAAGAAGAAAACAACAAAGTGGTGTCTTTAAACCTTTATTTCAAATCACCATTACAGAAAACCCTCTCAAAAGAGCCCCCAAATATTTCTTTATTTCTTTATGCTTTAGAGTTAACCTCACTAAAAACAGACCTAAAATCACAGTAGGATTCCCATGCTTGAAGTTCCTGCAATTAGTTAGCTTAGGGCATTTGCCATGTGTAAGGGGATGTCCATTGTTCCCAAGACCCATACCAAACATGTCTTATTGTCCTCAGACCTATCACTAGAATCAGCTTTCAGAATATTCCATGGGAACAAGTATAAAGTCTCATCCAGGATAAGATAGCTTATATTTCAGAGTAATTGTAAGATTTTGCTAATTTATATTGAATAGTTCCTAAGAGTTTTTGACTGAGAGGAAAAACTTATAACTGGATAAGGCTGAATTTATTGATTTGGTAAACTTGGTAGAAAGTCATGATATAGTGTTTTAATTTGTGCAGTTGGAAGTGGTTCTACAAAACTGGTTAAGTGACTGAAACTTTGACTTAATGGTACTGTACATTCAGTGAAGTCAGAATTCCACAACTACTGTGGCATAGTAACAAGAAAAGAATCAAAAGTATAGAAGTTGGGACACCCAGGTGGCTCAGTGGTTGAGCGTCTGCCTTTGGCTTATATTGTGATCCTGGCATCAAATGATCCTGGCATCAAATGATCCTGGCATCAAGTCCCGCATTGGGCTCCCCACAGGGAGACTGCTTCTCCCTCTGCCTTTGTTTCTGCCTCTCTGTATCTCATAAATAAATAAACAAACAAACAAATTTTAAAAAGCATATGGAAGTAGATATTTTGCAGTAGATTATCCTATGTGATTGTCACAAGCTATCTCTCTTTCCCACCACTGCCACACATGTACACTATATTCCCAGGGAGAGCCCAAAGGACATTCCTTAATTTAGGCATTGAGAATACATTAATAGGTAGGATACTTCTGAGATTGTTGTCTTCTATAAGCCAGGAAGCATCACGGGAGATGCTGGTATTGAGATAAGCTTCCTGAATTTAATGAGAATGTTGGAATTCTGGAGAGGGAAAGGTCCAGGTGGCAGGGCCTTTGACAGAATTAGTGGAAGGCAGAGGAAGCAAATTGGTATTGAGTATTTTTTACTGCATGAATATTTTGATTATAAATAATTATTATGGTATCTATAGGAGTAAAAGATTATAGACTCCTTATTTAATATTGTTTAAACTGTAAGGAGACAAAACTTTAGGTCTATTGGCTAGAAACTTGACTTGAGTCACCACAAGAGAAATCCTGGTATGTCACCAAAATTCCAGACTAAGACAGTTAACAGGTCTAGAGGCCAGGTCCTCCTAAAAATGAACCCTGAAATATTGCCAAAGTATATGCTTAATCTTTCTCCAAGCTTTCTCCAAAGGGACCTACAGCCACTAACCAGGGCAACTATGTACTTGGAAGAGGAAAATACCCAGAATTTTTGGAAATTACTAACATGTTCTCTAAATGTATGCTAAGCATGGGGACCCAAAATGATAATGCAGTCCACCAGTCAAAATAGAGATATGGCTCAAGTGACATAGGGATGGGACTAGGATGAAGCAAAAAAGGTATTTAAGGCACAATATTTTAGGATGGACCTGTAGGTTTATGTGAACCTGCCTGAAGTCTCAGTACTTCAGTAACAAAGATGATTTTAGACAAATCTTAACCTCTCAGTGGGTTCATAAAACCATTCTGTGAGTATTGTCTTAATATCTGTGTGTATAGTTGGAACACACTTACATGGAAACTGTCAAGTTTCACATTGGCACCTGAATCATAAAGTGAAGGTTATCCTTTTTTATTTTTATTTATTTTTTTAAGATTTTAATTTATTTATTTAAGAGAGAGAGGGAGAGAGAGTGGGGAGAGGAGGAGGAGCAGAGGGAAAGGGACAAGGATACTCCATGCTGAGCTTGAAACCTATTGCAGGGCTTGATCCCACGATCCTGAGATGATGACTCAAGCCAAAATCAAGAGTTGGATGCTTAACTGACTGAACCGCCCAGATGCCCCTGAGTTGAGGGTTATTCTGGCATAAAGGGCATGTGTAAGTTTCTAGAACTTTCCATCTCTGCCAGGATGGTGAACCTGAAGTAGTACTGCATTCTTGGGAAGACTGCAGATTAGTGCCAATATAAAAAACTTGAAATATGCAGTGGTGGTGATTTCCATTGTGTCCTCACTTAATTCACTTGGTTGGACTTTGGAGAAGATGGATGCATCTTACAGAATTACTATAGATTATCTTAAATGTAATCAGGCAGTGATTCCACTTGCAGCTGTGGTTCCAGATGTGGTTTCTTTACTGAAGCAAATCAGCACAGTCCTTTGGACCTGGTACAAAGCTATTGATCTAAAAAGTGCTTTTTTTCTGTATAACAATTTGCAAAGATCACCAGCAACAGTGTGCTTTTACTTAATTACGATCAACAGTGCATCTTTGTAGTCCTGCCTTAGGGTGTGTCAGCACTCCTTCTCTCTGCCTTAATTTAATTCTGAAAGATTATGGTGGTACAAAGTTTGGTTGGCTAATTTGGATTTGGGAGATAGCATATACCACAAATAAGCTGCTCTACCATATTTATTGAGTAATTCAAAATGAAGCAAGAAAAGGCTCTGCAGTTAGTAGCACAACAGTGCAAAATGCTCTCCTGCTTGAGCTTAATGAGCCATCAGATCCAATAATATTTGTTGTATCTGGAAAATAGAGATGTTTGTGGAACTTCTGACAAACCTCTGTAGGAGAATTGCAGTTATGATTGCCAGGGTTTGGAACAAAGCAGTGTCTACTTATGCAGATATCTTTCTGAAAAACAGTTCCCAGAAGACAGACGTCTAGTTATTCAGTTAAGCATGAGCAGTTATGATTTATCATTCATTAAAACCTAAGTTTGAGATCAGGCTTAAGCAGATACAAGAGGCATAAGCAGGTGTCTCAGACTCACACTGCATATATTCCTACTACATTACCTCTCCCCTTTTATTGTATAATTAAGGCTTTGTAGGGGAATTTCTTATGCCTATTTGAAGAGTGCTCAACTTGGTTGAGGTAAATTGATGATCTTGGGGTGGTCATAGTGTGAAGATGCTTGTGTTCTATGTGAATATTCAACAAAGGGCATCTACCAGAGAACCAGCTCTGAGTAATCATATGGATAAGATGACCCCTACTTTGATGGACAGTTTGCTTCTTTTTTCATCCACTTTCATTCCTGCTTTGTGGTCCTGTAAGACAATGGTCAGGGCCACAGAAATAGAGACTGTTCCTGGACTCAACAACATAGGCATCCCCTTATAAAAACTGGTCTGATTACTACCAGTCCTGAAGGACTAACCTGATAACCACAAAGGTCAACACTATGTCCTCAATATGGCATCATTCCCATTTGGAGAGGGGAAGACTCATCCAGGGGCAGGTCGATTATATTTGATCTTCTTTAATTATCTAAATGTTAAGGTGTTTTAATGACTTATTAACTCTGTTAGGTTGACTATTACTATTTAAGCTAGAAACTTGCATGAATCATTGATTTCCATCTCTCTGTAGCTCTTCACTATGAACCATTCCATATTTCTTATTGTTATAAGGAACCTATTTGGCATTACTCAATATTGTATGCTTTTCCATACCTTTGTGCCCCTGGAAGGTCCACCTTCTCTATTCTATTGACCAAAATATATCTAACATTCAAAATCCATCTCAAGTATCACCTCCTTTAATTTCAGACAATGCTTTATATGTCTTTGTAGCATAGTACTCCTCAGGCTGTATTACAAGAACGCATAATAAATGCATGTTTATCTTTACTAAACTGTATATCCAATGAGGAGTGGGCAATCCTGTCCATTACTGCATACTGCTCTTTTGCTTCTAGATCAATGGCTAGCATGTTAATGGTTCTCAATACATACTCAGTGAGTGAATAGGATATGCTTCTCTTTCCATTTTTTCTCTTTTACCATTATATTGAATCACATTGATATTGGGGTCTATAGGTCAATTTAATTAATGATAGTAAAGCAATGTGACGTATGAGAGACAAACATTGGTCTTATAGTCAAAGGCCAACTCTGGGATTTGTTAGTTGTGTGACCTTGGCAAAGTCATTTATTTAAGCTCCCAAGCTCCAATTCCTTCTTTTCTAAAATGAGGGTACTTTTAACTTAGTAATTCTATTGTTTCATGGATTACATCAAAAAAGAAATACATTATAATATAGAATCAATTAACTTAATTTTTTTCTTTTGTATTATTTTTGCATAATTTAAAATAATTGCTTAAATATTGCAGATAAAAGCTTTTTTTGTTTTTCTTTTGAAGATGATCAATGCTTGAAACTTTGCTTCGATAGAAAACATAAATCTTTAAATAATTTATTAGGCATTCATATATATGAATATGCAAATTTTACATGGTATTAATTTAAAATGGAAAACATTTATAACACACTATTACAAAGAATTTGTCCTATATTTTGAACCACTATAGTGACAAAGAAGCAAATCATAGTCTATGAAGAATTCTTAATTCTTTTCTTCATTCAGAAAAAAATATCATATATGAGGAACTTAATGCCTATTAAGTTTCTTCTTCCACTGACATAAAGAAGAATACCCTTTGTCTAGGTGTTTTAAATTTTGCCTTTGGGCCAAAGTGGATATTAAATAGAGATATATGTATGCCTCAATGCATGTTTTTATAGGCCACCTCATAAAATCACTTTTGCAGAATTCACTTATTGCACTGATGTCATACTCTCAGCATACCATGAGGGATACTATAGGAAATTAAGTTCATTATTGATAGATTGCTACCAAGAATATCCTTGATATTCTATATATCCTACTACTCAACATATTGTCCAAGGACCAGCAGCATTGACATTACCCAAGAGCTTATTAAAAATTCAGAATCAGGGATGCCTGGGTGGCTCAGTGGTTGAGCATCTGCCTTTAGCTCAGGTTGTGATCCCGGGGTCCTGGGATCAAGTCCTGTATCAGGCTCACCACAAACAGCCTGCTTCTCCCTCTGACTATGTCTCTGACTCTCTTTCTGTGTCTCTTATGAATAAATAAATAATCGTTTAAAAAAAGAAATTCAGAATCACAGGCCCTAACTATAGATGTATTGTCAGAATTTGCCTTTTGATCAGATCCCAGATGAAAGCCTGAGAAGCACTAGACAACATCACCCAGTAGTGTCCTTTATATTAGATGTCTCATAAAATTATTTTAACATAAAATTTATTATAAAATAATAAAATTATTGTGATGAATACACACAGTCAAGGGAAAAGAAAACTATTTCTCCAAACAAGTGTTTTTTTGTTGTTGTTAATAGTTGTTTTTCAATTTTTTGAATATTGTAAATGTTGTAGTTTATCCCATTTATCCCATTTTTCTTTGCCTTAGCCACATCTTATAGCTCATATTACATCTGTTGAGTACTATATGGCAGGCTTTTTTGAAAGTACTTTTCTTAACGTTTTGCTTGTTCATTTGTACATTGTCTACATTTTCCTTTTGCCTCAGTACTTTCAATTAAAAAATTGTTATGTGGTATATTGGGTGCCTCAAATATTTTGTGGAGTGAGGTAAAATATTAAGAAATAAAACCAACATAAGCAGCCTAAATATTTCCAGGATTTGTAATATGATTTGAATATTGCAAACCTAGACCACTCCCTCTTTGCTATCTACTCTTCTGAGCATCGTAATTAATGTTCACTATGAAGATCTTGAAGGCACTCTGGGGGTTACAGTTATCAGAGAAGTATTAATTATGCTCAGCACACTATACTGTACTTACTGAGCCAGAAACACGAACTAATATGTTTTATAAAGATTTTAAACAAGAGTGGAAAACCCAAAAGATTTCTGACTAAATCAGAACATTCACTTCAATTAAAACATCCCATTTCATGAGCACACTGGTGACTATCAGTCTTTCAGTCTTTCATAGACAAATTATTTTCCTACTCCTTTTTTTAACTGGGTACAATAGTTTTCTAAGAATTTAGAAATCATTTACATCAAACATGTACTGATAAAACAAATAGCAGGTAAATTCTGAGCTAATGTCAGGCTATATATCTCTACCAGCAGGCAGCCAAATAGTTGAACTTACTGCCTCAGGAGGCCATTGAACCAACTATGGTGGCTGAATAATTTTATGACCAGTAATACAGCTTGCACGTTATACATGCTAAGAGAGGGGTAATCAAATCTTATGCTTCAGGGCATAAATTAATCACTGCAGGGGTCAGAAAAGAATCTTCTTTGCCCTATGAACAGAATAGAATAATTAAGCAGTGGCTGTATTGATGTTTTTAAAACCTTCTTCTTAAGGATCAGCACTGGTTTTAAGAACAGTTCTGAGACTTCGTGGGGGTGTTTCAGCTCTTGATTAGAAGTGGTGGGGCACTATAAGTTGAACAGTTTATTCTGGCAGACAGGCGGGTTGGGCAGCTTCCTGATACCACACTGTTCAACCTGATTTTCATTAAAAGCTCTAAGTGCATGCTGTTAAAATGTCTCCAGGCAGTTGGGGCAAATGGGCCTCCTTGCCTGTCTGGAAGTCTTGAGGTGGATTTTCATCTTTTAGTCAAGTTTCCTTGTAAAGTGGGGAGGGTGGTTTATTAGTGTGTGAGGTTCATTAACCTTTTTCTACAATTTGCTTTTTACATTTTAAAAAGGCATATTTATATAGGATTGGGGAATTAAATCTTGAGTTCCTTTTCAGTAAAACAGTTTCAAGGTGAAACCTGTTAATCAAATGGCATTGAAGGCCAAGTGTCATCAACTACCTAGCACATAAATCTTTTCAGGCTTACCTACATGGTTATTGAATGAAGCATGTCAAACGTGGTTTTGTGATAATGCAAGGATACTGTATTCTATGGAAAATAAATTGTATTTCCTGTGTCCTTCTGCTACATCTCTATATTCAGTAGTTTTAAATTTAGATAAAGCAAAATAACTTTCAAGTCATATCCCAGGCGTATTCCTAGTAAAAGGAAAACTGAAGAATGAATCATGTCTAAATGATGACTGTATATACGTGACCTAGATACCCAATACACCTAGAGATGTAAGCCAAAACTTTATTGATGTACCTATTTATTGACCCCAGTAGACTTCTAGATGTTTGTATACTCAGTTTCCTTGCCTTTTCTCTGCTTTCACTTTGAAATCAGTCACCTATTATTGTATTGCTAGTCTAGCAGTGGGTTAAATATATTTATTTGTGAAAAATAGTATGATTTTTCATCAAAGGATTTACTGTATCCTTCCTATGAACCTAGCACTGAGGCAGGCATGGAAGCTGAAGTAAAGGCAGCAACTTTTCCCTTTAGAAGCTCATAATCTGGTTAGAAATATAGGACATACACACTAAAAAAAGAAAGAAAAACACACATACACATACACACACAGAGAAACAACTTATTTTGTTGTATAAGCAGTGTTAGGTTAAATGTCAGATAACTGGTATCAGCAAGGCCTATATGTATGTTCAGAAAAAGAGAGATCAACATTACCTGGCATGATTCATGGTAGGAGGCAAAACTGCTGCTGAGCCTGAATTGTTTGCATGTTTTGGAGAGGCATGGGGGGGGGAGGTGTTGTGTAGGAGCATGAAAGCATACATAGGTATGGGATGGGGGGGTTCATATGTGTGGTGGGGGATGCATATTTTCGCAAAATGAACAAAGACTTGAATTCAAGAAGGGGTTGAGAATGAACTGAGAAGAACTGAGGATATGTTTTAATGATAATAGGGAATGGGGTTAGTAGATAGGAGTCTGATCCTTGAGGAACTTGAATGCCAGGCTAGGTAATATCTTACATAGATTAGGAAACCATTGACTTTTTTTTTAGTAGACAGTAGGCATGTTGAAAACATATTTTGGGAAGAATAATATGGTTATAGTATGGAAGGTAGATAAGAGCAGAGAAGGGCTGGGGTCACGGATATTGGTTTGAATACCTTTCAGTTGTGAGACAATTATGTTTATTTTATCTGCCATTCACTTTCTGGCTTATCAAGCAGAGATTCTGATTGATCATTTTTGTTTTGGTTTTTGTATTTTTTTTTCTGAAGGCTCAAGATTGTCCTTTGCCAAAAGAGAGATAAGAGAGGGGGTTTGATTTGGCAATGTGTACTAATGTGACTATAGCACTGATATTGCCCATTAGGTACTGGATTCAAGCATCTGTATGTTTAGAAGGACAGTGAATATGACTAAGTATATGTCCCTAAATCAATGTTGAATTCAGTATGTTTAATTTAAGGATCAATTGTCTCTCTCTCTCTTCTAGAAAAATATCCAATATTGCAACTGTCATAATCTCATCAGATTTAATATCGCCACATTTTCATAACACTCTAAGATAGTAAAGTAAACCAACTACTCAGACAAATGAATGGTTCAAATTTCCTTGAAAAGTTAGTCAGTATTGGTAGCATGCCCATTAAATAGAGAGTTCTTTCCTCTGTACCCTGGGAAGATATGGAGAAATAGATGACTGATCTGCTCTTGGAAAGACTGCAATAGAATGAGGGCAAGAGGAAAAGCACAAACTAAAAGATTAAACTAAAACCTTAAAAAAACCCTTAAGATAGTAACAGCTCTGAATCAAATAACCATTCTTTCCAGACATTTCACAAACATCATCTCATTTTCTTCTCTTATTAGCTTTGTGGATTATATTATTAGCATCCCTAATATTTCAGATGAGTCTGTAGCTCAGGGAGGTTGGCCATCTCATCTTGCTCACAGTTACACAGTAGCAGAATCAGAATTTGACCTCATGGCTCTCTAACTTTCACGACAGGTTTCTTTTAAGGCTGCTATAATCAATTATGAGAAGGCAAAAGTGCCAAAGTTATTGTTTATTAATTCCAAATAAAGTGATTTGGGAAGTTTTATAGAGTCCTGATTTAAAGCCAACTGGGGTTGTGAAAAAGAAAGTAACCCAGAATAGGTAAGAGCCTTTGAGAGAACATTCCAGATCAGGAAAATGGAAGACTTGTAATCATAATACAATAAGGCTATAGGGGTGGGGTGGGAAATGGCAATAGTTAGTTGAGGTGAGAGATGAAGGGAGATGTGTCCTCGCATTAGAAGCATTATTGGGACTTGAAATCCTGATTAGAAAATTTATCACTGGGCACATATAATGTGGTTGCTATATGCATATTAAGATTATGGTTCCTTGTGGTGCTGAGCACTGATGGGTATTCATGTGGTGAAGATGGAGAGGAAGAACTGGCATCTCCAGGTGTTCAAAAAACAAAACACAAGAGATTATTCTTTAAAACTTTCCTCATAGTAGTAAAGCAATATGAGCATCAGGTGAATTTCAGCATCCTCTTTTCTATATCATACACCCCAAAACATCTGGAAGCCCTCTCATGTCATTGGCCCTTCAGGGTGACGCTGAATATAACTTTGATCTATACTGCTTTGTGTAAAAAGTGCTAGAGAACAGAATTTAACTAATCTACTTCCAAACCCTAGATTTGGGGATTAGGATTAATGGATCAAGAAAGAAAGAAAGAAAAAAAAAACCCCACCAGAATTGTTTCATAATCTCATAAAAAGGTCAGTTTAACAAAAAATATTTACTTAGAAAACTTATAATTTAATTTATAATTAAGTGCAACAGCTTTTGATCCAATTTATTGTTTAGAGAGCAATAATTCAAAGTAATTCTACCTTTACATTGCAAAAGGGCACATAGAAAAGAAAGTATGGTTCTATGCTTTCTGTTGCCCTTTAGCCATTCTGAATTCCTTGGATTTTTGAGTAAATGGGTTTTGAGGTATATTTGCTTTCTAGGCTGATGAACCTTTTCATAACTGATGAAAAAAAACAGGGTGGATATTAAGATAGTATGCACCAATGTTAAAATATTTAAATACTTTTGTATTAGTTGGTAAATAACCACTGCCGGAGCCATTGGCATGTCACCCCATCCCACCCCACCCCACTACTGTGCTGGGCACTCTGGCCACTCTGGTTTCTTGCCCTTCCTCCAGGATAATTTCCTCACCACCTTAAGGTCCAGCATCTAAAGAGTTCACGAGCACAGCAGAAGGCCTCCAGGCACGTCCTGTTGCCCCAGCACCCATCCTCATGTACACTTGTTACCCATTTAACATGCCAAGTAGCTGATTGAGTATGATTGAAAATGCAGCCATTTTTTAAGGATTTATTTATTTGGGAGAGACAGCGCGCGAGATGGCACGTTGGTGCGTGAGTGGGGGGAGGGCAGTGGAAGAGGGCAGGAGAATCCCAAGCCTATTCAGGGCTGAGCCTGAGCCAGCCCGACTGGGGGTCTATCCAGGACCCTGATATCATGACCTGAAACGAAATCAAAGGTTAGACACATAACCGACTGAGCCACCCAGGTGCCCCCTGACTTTTTAAAAAAAAGATTTATTTATTTATTTAAGAAAGAGAGGAAAATCCAGTCATTTCTTCTTATATTCAAGTTGTGCTATTCCTACATCTTTCTCCCTCTTTCTTTTCTCCCTCCATAGGCTCCTAAAGGAGCATAAAAACATGTGCTAGAGGATGATACTTCCTTGCTCTTGAATTAAGAATGCCTCCACATATACTAATTTTCCATATTCTTGCCCTCTTTTTATGCTACTATTTGTAAATAGGGTTGGATAATGGCAGTCATCTTGCTTTTTACAATGTTTGCATCTAGTTTTATTTATTTTATTTATTTTTAAAGATTTTATTTATTTATTCATGAGAGACAGAGAGAGAGAGAGAGGCAGAGACACAGGCAGAGAGAGACGCAGGCTCCATGCAGAGCCCCACGTGGGACTCGATCCAGGGTCTTCAGATCACGCCCTGGGCCAAAGGTGGCGCTAAACCGCTGAGCCACCTGGGATGCCCTACATCTAGTTTTAAATGGCTTTGAGATTAATGTATTCCAGAATTCCCTAATAAATATTAAGCCATAAAATTTTTAAAAAATTGGATTGTGTGTTTGTATACATGTATCTCTGTATATACAAAACCGATATTAATATGCATGTATAGACACATATCTACACATACATATCTACACATTCATTTTGGCCTGATCAGAGTTTAAAAAGTCATAACTATTAATATTTAATAATATATTAATATATTCCTAGCACAATATTTCTTTAGGTGCTTCTATCATTCCTTATGATGTGGCACTGTTCTTCCTTTGCAGTTCTCCTTGAAATGCACTTGCCCTCTCTCAAAATAGAGTATTTATACAGTCATACTTAATGTGAAAAAGGGATCTTTCTTTGCACATATTATATGTAAAGCAGGCTTGAACTCAGCTTTTGATTAAAACGTAGTTGTGTGGCCTTGTAGCTCAGCTTTAATTGCATTTAAAATTCCTTTCTGCACCCGTACTGAAGATCGCAAACCAATATTAATAAAGTAGGCTTAGAGCTGTGCAGCACCTGAGCAATAGCTTCTTGACAAAAGTTATTTACCTAACTAGAGTTTCATTTCAAAGTTAACATGTCTCTGTGCTACTTGAATAAAGCACTCATCTGAAAACTCTTAGACATTCTAACCCAGTTTAATTTATTCCCTGAAAGTTTAATCCCCTGCTGAAAAGAGTAGTTGCGAATTTTCTAGAGTCACAATCCACTGAAGTGAAAAATGTTTAATGACATCATAGGTACTGAGCTTCAAGAGTTTAGTTAAAAATCTTCTTCAAAATGTAAAACAGGGGGCAAGAGTTAATAGGATATTTTATCTAGTTATATTTCAATCCTATTCCAAATCTTTCTAAAGTCAGTTGCGTCTCTACCATTAAAGCTATATGAAATGAGTTACTTAGACATATCCAGGGAGTAGGGGGGAAAAAAACAACACTTAAATTTTAAACCATAAAAGCAAATTTCTTCTGAGCTTTGACATTTAAGTGGCTCATTCAATCATTTTACATTTTATAAAACTCTCTTTGTAATCACATCAGCCAAACAAAGCAAATCTTAGGTATTGACCACCAGCAGCATTCTATCCAACTGTGTGAGAAAGCAGCCCACAGTGCATAATACAGGATGCTTTGGCACCCATGTAACATCAACTCAGACTTGATTTTGTACAGTAAATTGTGCAACAGAAGTCTATTTATCTGTTATTGAAATATTTTTGGTCTGACTGCCAGGGAGTAAGAATAAAAACAGGGGAGGAAAGAAAATAAAATCTGAATTGACTTTGTTTTTGGCACAGTAGAAAGCATTTTGGTACCCTTTATAGTCTCCTAAAAATCTAATTACTCATTTGGCAGATATACCTCTACAGCACAACTGGATAGTTGTTTTAAAATATGCAAAGCACAAATTTCAGATTTAATAGGAGATAATGACCACTTTATAGCCTGTCAGGTCATGGCCTATTTGGCCTACTTACAGAGATATTGCTTCACGGTTCAGTGCTCCGAGAGCTGATGATGGCTCCAGGCCAGCGAAGGTGTCGTTGACATAATAGAAAGTAAGGGTTTCTCTGGAACTCTAATGGGATGCTATGTAAAGAATAGATCAAAAATGTCACGGCTTGGATAGTACAGCTCTGATGGAGACATTGGGTGGTATTTCTCTCTTATGTATCATGAAAGAAAAAAAAAGAAAAGAAAAAAAGGACAGAAAGGAAGGAAGAAAACAAATAATAAAGATCTATGGTTTGAATTACGTTTCTTTGTAAAGTCATACTTTCACTTCTAAAACTAGAAATATTAGTGTAAATCATACTGTCTTTGGATTATTACCACTTCAAAAGGATAACAGTTCTTTGGTTGCCAAATGACTTGGAAAGTCATCAGTTAGGCAATTCCCATGGATAAGGGCATCTGCCTTAAGAGTTGGGATGTGAGCCCATGGCCTGGCTGGAGTCCACACTCTTACCACTATGCCAAGATACCTATAATGTGCAATTTTTCCACATGAGTTTAAATTATGTAAATTAAATTCTTTCATACAAAGTTAACTACATGGATCAATACAGCCACCTGAATTAGTAAAAATAAAAAAATTACAACAAAAGTTATTAATACCTACTCCTTATTTGGAAGAAACATTCATTTATATTGTCTCTAATTTTAAAAATAAAGCTGAGGCAAGGGTATTAGGATCTCTAATTTACAATGAGAGAATTGAAGTTTAAGACTATGGCTTTGAAATTGCAATTTGGCATGAAGCACCTGCTTGATATATAATTCATTATTTGTACACCTGAGCACCTGGTATGGAATTAACAGAGTGATTTGTTAGTTAGATCTTTTTGGGGAATGATGATTTATATTATACTTGAACTAGGAGTTCTATATCCAAGGTTGAATTGTGAGGATATCCATACTTGATCAAGGTCAATTGACTTATGCCTATTCAAGGAATTGAATAACCATGTTCTGTTAAATAGCAATAGATAGTATTACCACCTTTCTTAGGTAATAGCAGAACCACCCTGGGATTTGGGGCCAGAATCTAATGTTCCTTCCTGGATGCATGATTCTAAGGAAGTCTTTTTGCTGGTGGGCCTTGGTTTCCTCTAATCTATCATTGAGTTATTGGTATCTACATCCCAGAAAGGTTTATGGAGATCAATCCCCTCATATAGTGAAAATTATAAACATTATGCAAATAATATAGTGATTATGTGGTGAAAATGATAAATACCTGCAAATATTACTTAAAAATCTTTGTGATTGATTTTTTTAAAAAGATTTTATTTATTTATTCATGAGAGACACACAGAGAGAAAGACACAGAGACACAACACAGGCAGAGGGAGAAGCAGGCTCCATGCAGGGAGCCTGACGTGGGACTCGATCCCAGTCTCCAGGATCAGGCCCTGGGCCAAAGGCAGGTGCTAAACCGCTGAGCCACCTGGGCTGCCCAAGCTTTGTGATTTAAACAAAAGAATATCATCCTTGGACTGATAAGTTTAGTGAACCCAGGATATAGATTTTTTAAAAACGCACAAAAATTAGCCACTTTTAAACAAAATGTTAAATGAAAGAGACCACAAAGTGGCAAAATTTAGTGAGTTTATTGTCAAAAATAGTAAAACAATTATATATAATGCAAATTACTTACCTGTAAAATTATATTAGTCAAAATAATTTACAAGGATATGCTATAGTGAAGTACAATATTATTCTTTCTGCACCTACTCAAAGGATTGCTTCCTGCACTCTCTAATCAAGGAACATTCTTTCTCCACTATCATCTTTGTCAATCAAAAAGCCTTAGAACTTTATTATAAAATGATTTTCAGCATCAGAAACAAATTGAGGAACATTTTACACATAAATCAGCCTATAATCTTTACATTTTATAAGAATGTAAAGAACAAGAAACAGAAAGAAAGGCTGCTGAAGGGTTATGACAACTATGACAATTTCAAGTGAAATTGAAATGCATGATGCTGGACGGGATCCTGGACCAAAAATTAGTAAATATAATGGATATTGTTGGAACAGTAGATGGCATTTGATATTACTATGCATTAAGTCATTTATAGTTATGTATCAAGGTTAAATATTCTGATTTTGATAGTTGTGTTATGGTTATATAAGACAATGTCACTTTTCTTAGGATCTATTTCAGACCTCTTTTTTAAGTTGAGGTATAATTGACATATAGCATTATGTTAGTTTTAAGTGTACAATGTAATGATTTGATACTTATATATACTGTGAAATGATCACAATAAGTCTAGCTAACATTTTGTCATATACATAGTTATAATTCTTTTCCTTGTGATTAGAACTTTTTCCAGAACTCTTTTAATTGTAAATAGGAATAACATCTCAAACTTACTCTGAAAATGGCTTGGAAAAAAAGATCTGCGTACATATATACCAACATCCATGCATACATAAGAGAATGAGAAAATAATAAAGCAACATGATCAAATAAAATTAATTAGTGGATCTGGGTAAAGTGTATATGTAAGTTTCTTATAACTTTCTGCTAAGTTGGAAATTATATCAAAATTTTAAAATTACAAAAATATAAACATAGATACTATTTCTATACAGATTCAGATCAAGATGGATCTTCCTCACAAAGTATCTAAAGAACCAAGGTCACTTAGTAAAAGATGATCTCACTTAAAAATGCATTTCTTGACTGTTTAAAACTACTTTTAGAAAATCATGTAAATCTTACATCTTCCTTTAACATGGTCGACTATGAAATATTTAGACTAAACTCAAATCAATGGTACATTTCAAATATGCTATTTAATACTCTACACATTCCAACCCTACCTCCCAACAACGGCACACCAGTTCCAACGTTATTCTCGGCAAGATCACAGCTCAAGTTACCGGCTTTTCTTTAGCATTTCCTGTTGAGAGCCACTGACTCTCAAAGCTCATAGTCAGATGAAGAGGGCTTCAAAATACTAGGACCTTTATTTATTAAAGAGTAAAACGTATTGATGTTGGTTATCTAGAATGAGCAGATGTACACATTGTGAGATGTGAGTAAAATGACTTCTCAAACTTTTGGAAATTTTTCAGATCATAGTGACTTAGCAAATGCTTGTTGATGGATTTATAAAAGAGGGACTCTGACAAACTTTTGCTTCAACTTTTTTTTAAATAAGTCTTCTGAAAGAAATTGATAAAGTATTTGGAAACAAATATCACTTTCTCTTTTAGAGATGGAAGAGTTATTTCCTCTGTGTTATAATTTGCTTAAACCTGTGACTGTGGTTTCCTCATTTTGATGCTTTCTTCCAGCAGAGCAGTCACTGCTCAGACTTAAGTCTTGAAAGGTCTGAGCATAGGTTTGTGTATGTAATCACCCAAGGGGATCCCAATCTGTAATTGCAGTGCATTAGATTAGTGCCTTTTGTTTTAGGCTTGGCAAATGATGCCACATTTCCACAGTAGCCCTTCCTTTTACAAAATTAAGAAACTCTTTAGCAAAGATAACTCAATTCCTTCTTTTGAAGTTGACACTGATTTCTAGAGCTTCAACAAACTCTGAAGGAGTTATAAAGTATCAACTCTCAATAAAAGTGAACTTTGGAACACACACAAAAAGTGGACTAAATGCCAGGAAACCTTCACTACGGTTTTAATTCTGCCCCTAATAACCTTTAAACTTGAGGCGAGTCACTTCAGCTCTATGGGACTCAGCTTCCTAAGTTATAAAACAGATTCCAGAGAGGTCCCTTCAGCCTCAGATGTTTTGGGATTCTAATTCTTAACAATTGTGGATTTTCATGATACGGACACAAAGCAGAAATGTCACAGTCATAGTGTGTTTATTTGCAATCTATCAATGTTAGAGTAAAGCTAAAAATGCCTTTGAGACATTTTTAATAACAATTTAATTTGTACTGTTAATGGACACTTTTAACAGTTCAGTTTTGAGCCTTTGCAAACACACCCATAAAACTGATTGTAATGCTTCACATTTATAAAACCTACTGCATTTTCCAAGCAAATGGCATTTATGCAAAGAAATAGCCTAACACATGCCTGTTTCAAAGTAATTATTATTTGTCAATACAAATCTACACTTGAATAGGGCAAAGAAAATGCC
This sequence comes from Nyctereutes procyonoides, assembly GCF_905146905.1. Lineage (NCBI taxonomy): Eukaryota > Metazoa > Chordata > Mammalia > Carnivora > Canidae > Nyctereutes > Nyctereutes procyonoides. The sequence continues at coordinate 348,001 of NW_026575162.1, forward strand.
CCCAGAAAATTTGGCAGGCTTTCTCATGGAAGGAGCTTCTGCTTTTAGAATCCCATCAGCATTTTCTTTCATTACTATCTTTAGGATTAAATTTACAGAATTCAAGAAAGAAAATCCAGAGAATGGCATTAACTTTCTTGCTGCCCAAGAGACCACAATTCATTGTTTTGTTAAGTTTTTCCGATGTTTGTCAAACCTCCAAAGTGAAGTTATGTCCATCCAGGCAATATTGTTCTTATTCACTTTTCACTTTTATTTAAATGAAAATATAGTCATCTGGGTTTTTTTCCTGGGACATTTCTGACTGGCTAATGGTTTGTAGCTGCCACTGACTTTATAGTTTCCTAGAAAAATATCACCTTTTGTCTTGTATCGCTGTGCATGTTTATAGATTTAGACCAAGCCTCCATGAAGGCTTACAATATAAACCTGTTTGTGTCACAAAATGAGCTATTTTTCTGCTTATAGGGCATGCTCATCTGCAAAAGGATATCATTATGTGTGGTTGGACACTCCATTAAAAAATGCATTTATTCATTCAGCCAGCATTTGTAGAGCACCTACTTAGAACTTGGCATTTTATAAAGTATAGTAAAAAAAAAAAAAAGTTACCAAGGCATTGGATGGGTCTACCATGGAGATAGCAGTTCAGGGAAAGAAAGAAAAAAAAGAGAAAGAAAGAAAGAAAGAAAAGAGAGGGAGAGGAAAGGAAGGAATGAAGGAAATAAAGAAGGAATATAGATAATAGTATTACTTTTATGAATGAACAGTACAGGGTGCTCTGAGAGGATCAAAGATTACTGTGGAAATGAAGTTTAAATAGGCTACAGAATGAGTAGGAGTAAACTAAACAAATGGGAATGGATTCCAAGGATTCCAAGGATGGGGAAATAGTCTATGCAAAGTTTCTAAAATTGGAGGAAAGATAACATATAACATATAAAAAATGTGTTTAGATGTGATCTGAACTCTGAGGCTGGACGAAAGAGTAGCCAAGATGAGGCTGGCGATATAGAAATATGGTGCATTGACCTAGACTATTTCCAAATAAATAAATATAAATGCCTTATTCCTGAAAACACCATCCAGCAGGAATTGAAGACTCACAAGAGCTTCTTTAGTGGTGATGACTTCTTAGTAGTTTCTTGAGTAACAGTACCTCCTTTTCTGGTCTCTGCAGCTTACAGAAGAGGTAGTTGCCAGGGGCTGTGTCAGTCAGCAGTGACCACAAAGATTCCTGGTCCTTCTTCTCTCAAAGAACTCTGGGACCCTTGCTGACAACTATTCTTTCTGACTTCAGGACCACGAATGAAGACAGCTGTCAGATGTCCTAGCTGTGCCCTCTAGTGGCAGCTGGAGTGTTACCCAGCTTTTTTTGAAAAGGATAATTAAACTACCTCTCAGAGTTTGGAAATACGTGAGGGTAGGGACATACCAGTGAAGGAAATTCTACCTTAACAACCTGTCCTTCTTTCAATTATCCTGTGATACCTTATATCCACAGTTTACATGGCAGTACAAACTACTAATGCTATAATAAGTTATTTTAAAGTTCATTAGTCTCTTTAATAAATGGTTTTGGGAAAACTGGACAGCTACATGCAAAAGAATGAAACTGGACCACTTTCTTACACCATACACAAAAATAAATTCAAAATGGATTAAAGATCTCAACATTAGACCTGAAACCATAAAAATCCTAGAAGAGAGCACAGACGATAATTTCTCCGACATCAGCTATAGCGACATTTTTCTGGAGATGTCTCCTGATGTAAAGGAAATAAAAGCAAAAATACACCATTGGAACTATATCAAATAAGAAGCTTCTGCACAGTGTAGGGAACAGTCAACAAAACTAAAAGACAACCTACTGAATAGGAGAAGATAGTTGGAAATGACATATCTGACAAAGGGTTAGTATCTAAAATACATAAAGAACTTATACAACTCAACATTAAAAAAAAAACCAAATAATCGAATTAAAAAGTGGGAAGTAGACATGAATTGAAATTTCTCCAAAGAAGGCATCCAGATGGCCAACAGACACATGAAAAGATGTTCAAACATCACTCATCATCAGAGAAATGCAAATCGAAACTACAATGAGATATCACCTCATACCTATCAGAATGCCTAAAATCAAAAATGCAAGAAACAACAGTGCTGGCAAGGATGTAGAGAAAAGAGAACTCTTGTGCACTGTTGATGGGAATGGAAACTGGTACAGTCACTGTGGAAAACAGTATAGAGTTTCCTCAAAAATAAAAAGTACAACTATCTTATGATACCCCCCAAATAGAAAAATACTAATTCAAAGGGATATATGCACTACTATGTTTATTGTAGCATTATTTACAATAGCCAAATTATGGAAGTAGTCCAAGTATCCATTGATAGATAAGCGGATAAAGAAGATGTGGTATACATATACAATGGAATATTATTTATCCATACGAAGCATGAAATCTTGCCCTTTGCAACAATATGAATAGAGCTAGAGTATAATGCTAAATGAAATAAGTCAATCAAAGAAAGACAAATACTATGATTTCAAACGTGTAGAATTTAAGAAACAAAACGAATAAACAAAAGAAGAGAGACAGAGAGAAAGACCAAGCAACAGAGTCTTAACTATACAGAACAAACAGATGTTTACCAGAGGGAGGTGAGTGAGGTGTGATGGGTGAAATAGATGACTGGGATTAAAGAGAATACTTATCCTAATGAACACTGAGTAACATGTAGAATTGTTGAATCACTATACACTGTACACTAGAAACTAATATAACACTGTATGTTAACCATATGGGAATTAAAATAAATGATTTAATAAAAGTAAAAAAAATCAGAAAGAGGTATTTGATGTAAATTTCCTCTATTGGAAGGTTTTTAGATCAAGTTCTTGATAATCAGAGGGTAATTAGGCATATTGTCTCAAAAAATAACAAAGTCATTATTTCCTCAGGAATTTGAGCTTCTCTTGGATAAAGTGTACTATTATTACTACTCAGTATGTAGATACAGGCTACTGAAAATAGGTTTGGAAGGTGAGTCAATCCTTCCTCATTTGGTCCATTAGAGATGGACATGCACTTTGACTTTAAAACACTATAAATATCAGAAAGGGAGACAGAACATAAAGACTCCTAACTCTGGGAAACGAACTAGGGGTGGTGGAAGGGGAGGAGGGCGGGGGGTGGGGGTGAATGGGTGACGGGCACTGAGGGGGACACTTGACGGGACAAGCACTGGGTGTTATTCTGTATGTTGGTAAATTGAACACCAATAAAAATTAATTTATTAAAAAATAAATAAAACACTATAAACCTTCATTGGCATCCATACAATAAGCCTTTTATGGAGAATCACTCATATTAATCTTCAATTCAGAAAGAAAGACCCAGGAGGGAGGGGCAAGATGGCGGAAGAGCAGGGTCCCCAAATCACCTGTCCCCACCAAGTTACCTAGATAACCTTCAAACCATCCTGAAAATCTACAAATTCAGCCTGAGATGTAAAGAGAGACCAGCTGGAACGCTACAGTGAGAAGAGTCCGCGCTTCTATCAAGGTAGGAAGACGGGGAAAAAGAAATAAAGGAACAAAAGGCCTCCGAGGGGGAGGGGCCCCGCGAGGAGCCGGGCTGAGGCCGGGGCGAGTGTCCCCAGGACAGGAGAGCCCCGTCCCCTCCCGGAGGAGCAGGAGCTGCACCAACCTTCCCCGGGGGAAAGGGGCTCGCAGGGAGCTGGAGCAGGACCCAGGAGGGCGGGGATGCCCTCGGGCTCCCGGGGACACTAACAGACACCTGCGCCCCGGGAGAGTGCGCCGAGCTCCCTAAGGGCTGCAGCACGCACGGCGGGACCGACCGGAGCAGCTCGGAGGGGCTCGGGAGCGGCTCCGGGGAGGGAGCTGCGGGGCGGGAGCGCGAATCCCACAGCGCAGGCCCCGGAGCACAGGGCGCCGGGACACAGCCCAGGATCCGGCCTCCCCCGGGACAGGCAGAGGCCGGGAGGGCCCAGGACAGCGAGGACGCTCCTGCCCCGAGCTGAGCAGATCAGCGGCCCCGCCCCGGAGCCTCCAGGCCCTGCGGACGGAGAACCGAGAGCCCCGAGCCCCGTAGTTCCTGCGGAGGCTGAATCCAGGCTTCCAGAGTTGCCATAGCAACTGCGACTGTTCCACCTGGGGCCCCACGGGGTAAACAACCCCCGCTGAGCCCTGCAGCAGGCAGGGTCAGAGCAGCTCCCCCAAGTGCTAACACCTGAAAATCAGCGCAGCAGGCCCCTCCCCCAGAAGACCAGCTGGACGGACCAGTGATACTCCCCCGTGTTCCAATACAACTTGTTTTTGGCCACTCTGCACTGAGCAAAATGACTAGAAGGAAAACCTCACTTCAAAAGAAAGAATCAGAAACAGCCCTCTTTCCCACAGAGTTACAAAATCTGGATTACACTTCAATGTCAGAAAGCCAATTCAGAAGCACCATTATACAGCTACTGGTGGCTCTAGAAAAAAGCATTAAGGCCTCACGAGACTTCATGACTGCAGAATTTAGATCCAATCAGGCAGAAATTAAAAATCAATTGAATGAGATGCAATCCAAACTAGAAGTCCTAACGACGAGGGTTAACGAGGTGGAAGAACGAGTGAGTGACATAGAAGACAAGTTAATGGCAAAGAGGGAAACTGAGGAAAAAAGAGACAATCAATTAAGGGACCATGAAGACAGATTAAGGCAAATAAATGACAGTCTGAGGAAGAAAAACCTACGTTTAATTGGGGTTCCCGAGGGCGCCGAAAGGGACAGAGGGCCAGAATATGTATTTGAACAAATCCTAGCTGAAAACTTTCCCAATCTGGGAAGGGAAACAGGCATTCAGATCCAGGAAATAGAGAGATCCCCCCCTAAAATCAATAAAAACCGTTCAACACCTCGACATTTAATAGTGAAGCTTGCAAATTCCAAAGATAAAGAGAAGATCCTTAAAGCAGCAAGAGACAAGAAGTCCCTGACTTTCATGGGGAGGAATATTAGGGTAACAGCAGACCTCTCCACAGAGACCTGGCAGGCCAGAAAGGGCTGGCAGGATATATTCAGGGTCCTAAATGAGAAGAACATGCAACCAAGAATACTTTATCCAGCAAGGCTCTCATTCAAAATGGAAGGAGAGATAAAGAGCTTCCAAGACAGGCAGGAACTGAAAGAATATGTGACCTCCAAACCAGCTCTGCAAGAAATTTTAAGGGGGACTCTTAAAATTCCCCTTTAAGAAGAAGTTCAGTGGAACAATCCACAAAAACAAGGACTAAATAGATATCATGATGACACTAAACTCATATCTGTCAATAGTAACTCTGAACGTGAACGGGCTTAATGACCCCATCAAAAGGCGCAGGGTTTCAGACTGGATAAAAAAGCAGGACCCATCTATTTGCTGTCTACAAGAGACTCATTTTAGACAGAAGGACACCTACAACCTGAAAATAAAAGGTTGGAGAACCATTTACCATTCAAATGGTTCTCAAAATATACCCTAAAAACTACAGAACACTTCTGAAAGAAATTGAGGAAGACACAAAGAGATGGAAAAATATTCCATGCTCATGGATTGGCAGAATTAATATTGTGAAAATGTCAATGTTACCCAGGGCAATTTACACGTATAATGCAGTCCCTATCAAAATACCATGGACTTTCTTCAGAGACTTAGAACAAATTATTTTAAGATTTGTGTGGAATCAGAAAAGACCCCAAACAGCCAGGGGAATTTTAAAAAAAGAAAACCATATCTGGGGGCATCACAATGCCAGATTTCAGGTTGTACTACAAAGCTGTGTTCATCAAGACAGTGTGGTACTGGCACAAAAACAGACACATAGATCAATGGAACAGAACAGAGAACCCAGAAGTGGACCCTAAACTTTATGCTCAACTAATATACGATAAAGGAGGAAAGACGATCCACTAGAAGAAAGACAGTCTCTTCAATAAATGGTGCTGGGAAAATTGGACATCCACATGCAGAAGAATGAAACTGGACCACTCTCTTGCACCATACACAAAGATAAACTCAAAATAGATGAAAGATCTAAATGTGAGACAAGATTCCATCAAAATCCCAGAGGAGAACTCAGGCAACACCCTTTTTGAACTTGGCCACAGTAACCGGAGAAGGACAAACAGTGTATGTTCTCATTCATTTGGGGAATATGAATAATAGCGAAAGGGAATATAAGGGAAGGGAGAAGAAATGTGTGAGAAATATCAGAAAGGGAGACAGAACATAAAGACTTCTAACTCTGGGAAATGAACTAGGGGTGGTGGAGGGGGAGGAGGGCGGGGGGTGGGGGTGAATGGGTGACGGGCACTGAGGGGTACACTTGACGGGATGAGCACTGGGTGTTATTCTGTATGTTGGTAAATTGAACACCAATAAAAATTAATTCATAAAAAAAAAAAAAAAAAAAAAAAAAAAAAGAAAGACCCAGGATCTAACCAGCTATTTTCACATATGCAACATTTTCCTTTTCCTCAAAGACCTCTGGATTTACTGACAAATTCAAATCTCTTTAAGAGTAATAAAAAAAAATGATGCCGAAATGACTTTATTTCAGCCCAGAAATAATCTTTCAACATGCTTTTTACATATTTTGTTCATTATATTAACCACATGCCGAGACATCTTTACAAGAGATACTTCTTATATATTTTAAATGGAAGGAGTATAAAATACCAACAAAAGAAGCAACTTTTGCAATGCAACCTTGGTAATCATAATTACACTTTGAGAGAATGGGTTAAGTGGAGCTAAGTGGAATAATTACTCTTAGTTTCTCATCAGTATTAATGTGTTTATGTGTCAAAATTTACATAAGTTCATACAGTAAGCATTAAGGAAAGGACGATATTTTCACAGGATGAAAAAGTACATTTCTCAGGAGCAGAGACAAAATAGTTCATGGCTCTTCATAAGGCATGTTTTTTTTTTTCCCTCTGCAGTTAAAGAACCAAGAACACTGTAATATAGTTTTCTTAAGAGTGCCTACAGGAAAAGGAATCAAAGGGAAAGCTAATGATTATGTCTATACAAACTTAAGAAGAGCTCAGTTATCCATGACTCAGAACAGTCTTCAATATAGTGAGCGATGTAGGGAACAGTTAGTACCCTATGCTAGAATAGCTCTTACATGTTGAACTCCTACTGTTTCCTATATTTTCATGTGTACTACATATAAAATCTGTTTTCACTAAAACCCAATGAGTGAGGTATCATCTAATCAGTAAAAATGTGGTCCTAACGGGTCGTTACTGATAAAGTAGCAGATTTTGGATTTAGCCCTGCAATCTCTGACTGAAAAGCCCATTTTTTTAGTTTTTAGTTTAGTTTTTAGTTTCTATGCAGTACTGACTAGATTAAAGAAGAGGCACAAAGTTTCTTTGCTCTTCCATTGTTAATGCAGCACTGCTGCTCCTGAAGCACTGCTTGCAGCAGAAGGAAATGATGTATTTTTGATGTATTAAAACACTAACCCATTTCCTCCGGCTTATACAAGCACTCCAGGTGTTGTCAATGTCAAGTGCAGAGTCAAAACTTGTAAGAGAGAAATCTCTAAGGGCCATCCCCGTGACTAAAGAACAGTGATCTTCACTGTTGAAATAGAAGTAGGTAAGATTATAAACTATACAGCTAATGTATGGAGTGATTACTCTATGTGAAGTATTATTCCCTCCCCCAAGTTACAAAATATCATACTATAGAAGAACATCCCTCAAAGAGTTAATAGTCCTCTTGGGAAAACTTGATGAAAAAAGAGCCTCACATATTTAGAAATATCTGCATATTTTTCTCTAAACTAGCTAAGAAAGGGGTTGGAGAAAGCCTGGGCACATGTAGCCCACCTTGTGAAATTTCGTGATGCCTGAAATAAAATTCAAATTTTTTTTTTGGAGAGAGAAAAGTTAAACAGAACAAAATGAATTAAAGGATAAATGAATATCTACCCAATGTAAGCTTATAGCCAATAAAGACATTTTTTAGGTATGGACAAATTAGTGTATCCTCTATTAACTCTTTCTCAGAGAATCACACAAATCCATACATCAATAAAAATTAAAATCCATCTCATGTGCTTGTTGGCCATGTCTATGTCTTCCTCTGTAAGATTTCTGTTCATGGCTTTTGACCATTTCATGATTGGATTGTTTGTTTCTTTGCTGTTGAGTTTAATAAGTTCTTTATAGATCTTGGATACTAGCCCTTTATCTGATACATCATTTGCAAATATCTTCTCCCATTCTGTAGGTGGTCTTTTAGTTTTGTTGACTGTATCCTTTGCTGTGCAAAAGCTTCTTATCTTGATGAAGTCCCAATAGTTAATTTTTGCTTCTGTTTCTCTTGCCTTTGTGGATGTATCTTGCAAGAAGTTACTGTGGCCGAGTTCAAAAAGGGTGTTGCCTGTGTTCTCCTCTAGGATTTTGATGGAATCTTGTCTCACATTTAGATCTTTCATCTATTTTGAGTTTATCTTTGTGTATGGTGCAAGAGAGTGGTCTAGTTTCATTCTTCTGCACGTGGCTGTCCAATATTCCCAGCAACATTTATTGAAGAGACTGTCTTTTTTTTCCAGTGGATAGTCTTTCCTCCTTTGTCAAATATCAGTTGACCGAAAGTCTTTCCTCCTTTGTCAAATATCAGTTGACCATAAAGTTGAGGGTCCAGTTCTGGATTCTCTATTCTGTCCCATTGATCTATGTGTCTGTTTTTGTGCCAGTACCACCCTGTCTTGATGACCACTGCTTTGTAGTACAACCTGAAATCTGGCATTGTGATGCCCCCAGCTCTGGTTTTCTTTTTTAATATTCCCCTGGCTATTCGGGGTCTTTTCTGATTCCACACAAATCTTAAAATAATTTGTTCTAAGTCTCTGAAGAAAGTCCATGGTGTTTTGATAGGGATTGCATTAAACATGTAAATTGCCCTGGTAACATTGACATTTTCACAATATTAATTCTTCCAATCCATGAGCATGGAATATGTTTCCATCTCTTTGTGTCTTCCTCAATTTCTTTCAGAAGTGTTCTGTAGTTTTTAGGGTATAGATCCTTCACCTCTTTGGTTAGGTTTATTCCTAGGTATCTTATGCTTTTGGGTGCAATTGTACATGCGATTGACTCCTTAATTTCTCTTTCTTCAGTCTCATTGTTAGTTTATAGAAATGCCACTGACTTCTGGGCATTGATTTTGTATCCTGCCACACTGCCAAATTGCTGTATGAGTTCTAGCAATCTTGGGGTGGAGGCTTTTGGGTTTTCTATGTACAGTATCATGTCATCAGCAAAGAGGGAGAGTTTGACTTCTTCTTTGCCAATTTGAATGCCTTTTATTTCTTTTTGTTGTCTGATTGCTGAGGCTAGGACTTTTAGTACTATGTTGAATAGCAGTGGTGAGAGTGGACATCCCTGTATTGTTCCTGATCTTAGGGGAAAGGCTCCCAGTGCTTCCCCATTGAGAATGATATTTGCTGTGGGCTTTTCGTAGATGGCTTTTAAGATGTTGAGGAATGTTCCCTCTATCCCTACACTCTGAAGAGTTTTGATCAGGAATGGATGCTGTATTTTGTCAAATGCTTTCTCTGCATCTAATGAGATGATCATATGGTTCTTGGTTTTTCTCTTGCTGATATGATGAATTGATTGATTGTTTTATGAGTGTTGAACCAGCTTTGCATCCCGGGGATAAATCCCACTTGGTCATGGTGAATGATCTTCATAATGTATTGTTGTATCCAATTGGCTAGTATCTTGTTGAGAATTTTTGCATCCATGTTCATCAGGGATATTGGTCTATAATTCTCCTTTTTGGTGGGGTCTTTGTCTGGTTTTGGAATTAAGGTGATGCTGGCCTCATAGATGAGTTTGGAAGTACTCCATCTCTTTCTATTTTTCCGAACAGCTTTAGTAGAATAGGTATGGTTTCTTCTTTAAATGTTTGATAGAATTCCCCAGGGAAGCCATCTGGCCCTGGACTTTTGTGTCTTGGGAGGTTTTTGATGACTGCTTCAATTTCCTCCCTGGTTATTGGCCTGTTCAGGTTTTCTATTTCTTCCAGTTCCAGTTTTGGTAGTTTGTGGTTTTCCAGAAATGTGTCCATCTCAAAAGAGGAGGGAATGAGGCATCTGAAACAAAAATGGCAGAAAAAGTAGTAGAATCAAGATTAAAAAACAGTTAGAGGTAACTTGGCCATGAAGCAATGTAATGTTTAAGGATCTATCACAAAAGGTAAACAAAAAGTGGAAATATGGTATATCTATATTATTAAATTTTATATTCCCTTTCAATAAGATGATATACATAAATGTACTAAGAAGTATGCATCTTTAAGATATTTTATTGATAGGAAAATATATAATGTAATTCATAAAATATGACACTATATACATATTTATATGTAAAACCTAAGATATTTGGAAACAATATACACCAAAATTTTGACAGGTTGTACCTCTGGAGAGAGAGATGAAATTGTGAGAGAGCAGGAAGTGATGATGAAGACAGGCTTTCACTTTTTACTTCATAAGTTCTATAATATTTGAATGTTCTGATAAACATATATTAATGTAGAATTGCATGATTAAAATGATTTTAAAAAGTAAAGGCCACAGCCTATGGAGTAACTAGGCAGTAGCTCTTTCCCTTAACAGCAGTGATCTGGTCAAGCTCTTTTTGAATTTGTATATCCCCATGTGTAAGCTAAAGATAACAATATTGACATTAAAATGTATGTGTGTGTGTGTGTGTGAGTGAATGTGTGTGTGTGTAGTTAATCAGTTAATTAATTAATTAGAGAGAGAGAGATATGGGGCTCAATCTCATAACCTTTAGATCAAGAGTCAGATGCTTAACCGACTGAGTCACCCAGGTGCCCCTATATGTAGTTTAAATAAAATACAATCTTATACACAAAATACTAATTACAATGACTGGAATATAGTGTGCCCTTATCCAATAGCAGTTAATAGTATGCAACATATATTCAACATAGCAAATCATAAAATTGTCAAAATGAAGTAATCATAGAGCAATACCGTTTTGTTGATTAGTTATTCACTGTTGAAAGATATTGCTTAAACATCAAGTTGTTTAAAATTTTTGGCTTAAGTATTCATAGAGTTGATGAAATAAATACTTAATTTTCAAATTAAGTAATCTTGAAATTATTTATATTGAATAGTAATAGATCAACAGTAAAATGTGCAGGTTAGTGAAATTAAAAGATATCTTACTGCTCTTTATAGAAAGAGGTGCACAAACATTTGGAGACATCTTTCATTGGATTTAGTGTATGTAAAGGAGTAAAATGTTTATATACTGTCTCATAAGACCAGGAGCATACTTGAGGGAGCAGTATAGTTGAGGAGTGGTTTATTTTCCAAAAGTGTATTTTTCAACAATATTTTAAATGATAAGGTATTGACCTTATGATTGTAAGCCTATAATAAAAAGATATTAGAGAAAGCTATGTGAAAGTATGGCCCTAAAATATACATAGAGAAGGAGCGAGATCAAAGTGTGGCAGCTCTTATATGCCTACATTCCAACATCCAGTGGGAGTCTTTTCTCCTTAGTCCAATACATAGGACCTGCTCCAGACATGGAGCATAACTCTTCATGTTATACCCCATCTCTGTTTTGTTTATGGTTGGAGGAAATGACCCTCTCTTTGTACCTATTTTTGGATGTTTGTCAATAAATGTATACTTTAAACTGCATACACCTAATTATGTTAAGAGTCTTTATGATCCTCAGTGTTTCTAAAACAATGAGACAGATAACACATATAATTTGTGGAAATGGTATAATTGGGGATCCCTGGGTGGCGCAGCGGTTTGGCGCCTGCCTTTGGCCCAGGGCGCGATCCTGGAGACCCGGGATCGAATCCCACGTCGGGCTTCCGGTGCATGGAGCCTGCTTCTCCCTCTGCCTATGTCTCTGCCTCTCTCTCTCTCTCTCTCTCTCTCTCTCTCTGTGACTATCATAAAAAAAAAATTTAAAAAAAAAAAAAAGGAAATGGTATAATTGGACTGGCGAGCCAGCTCCTTTGGAATGGGCTTGGCGACTTTTAACATGGAAAATTATACTTAGCCAGAAAATATATTTGGTGTTTTTACTGGTACAGAACAAATCATTTGTAGAAAAAGTTTCACAATGCTTTGCCTTTTTGGAATTGGGTTCATTAGAATTTGTCAGCTTTTTCTTTTGTACTCATCTTTATGCCATGATCTTTACCACTTCTGTTATCACTCAGATATACTGACATCAAAGAATCTTCAGGTGATTTTTAAAAAGAAACTTTTTAAATTATGTTTGTAACATCAATAATAGAAGGTGTTCTGGATGTAAGGTTTCTTCTTAATGATTTTTTTAATTCAGCTCAAAAATTTTATGTGTATATTTATGTGTTTCAAAATTGAAAGTTCTTAATATGTAAAGCAATATGATAGAATGAATCAGCCAGTGATTCCTGACCATAGCTGAGAGTAGATGTATTAAGCTAATTGTTCCTTCTCATCTTGCATCATCTCTTCACCACTGCTAAAACTAGCTTCAGTAAGGTCATTAATAGTGGATTCAAAAGTTAAGGGACTTCTTTCCAAGTATTTATACTACTAGACTTTTACTTGGAAGTTGAAAATCTGCCTATGCCTGGCTTTCCTCTCCCCAACTTGTCTTTGTTTCTACAATATTATTTTCTTTCTAATATCCTCCTTTGTCTTTACCTATTCTGGCTCCTCTTCTGCTTTTCTCAAAGCATTGGCATTATATATTGTTACCAACCTTCTTCTGCATCACCTTATTCTATCTGCACAATACAGTCTCTTCATACTAAAAAATCAACATCACCATCCTCCCATTTTTTTAGACATTCAGACCCATGTTACCAACTTCCTTTGGATAGCATCACTAGAATGACTTGCAGGCACTTCCAACCTCCAATTTTCCTCTGAGATTTAATTATATTTTCCAGCTAACTTGTTACTTCTGTATTCCCTGCAGATTCCAGGAAACTCATTAATTCAACTTTTCATATTCCTGCTTAGTCAAAAAATCATCAAGCTGAGTTAATCCTACCTCTGAACTATTTCATATCCATCTTTTCTTTCTCTTTTTCTCTGCTATTGCCTTGGTTAAGTCTCATTTTACTTTCTCAAATGAAGTATCACAATTAGTTTTGTAATGAACATTCTACCAGTCATTCTTCCTTTAAGATCTTTCCCTACCAATTCACCCTTCAATATCCGATTAGTGATTCTTCTAGAGTCAAAATGACCTACTTAAAAGCAAAACAAACTTCTAAAAACAAAACAAAACATACACACAAACAAAACCAAAAGCAAGACAGAACAAAGTTTAGTGATTCCCCATACCTTTAAGTTTAAGTTCAAATTCCTTAGTTAGAACATCATGATTTGACCCTAGCCCACCTTTTTGAAGTTCTACCCATTTCTTATGATTTCTTCTTTTGGGCACTCCCTAAGGCTCAGCAGTAAGGAGCTATTTTCCATTCTTAACATTTAACATGTCCCTTCTCAGCTCTGTGCTTTTACACAGTATGTTCCTTAGGCTTAGAAGATCTCCTTTGGCCTATTCTCTCCCTTTTGAACTCCTAAGTGTATTTTATCTAGTAGATCTGAGAATTATTTCTACCTTTTGATCTTGACTACTAGAATGCCGTACATAGTGTTAGTCACATCACATTGTTACTTGCTTAATTGATTTCCCCATTAGACTGTGAACTTCTTGAGGGCAAGGATCATGTCTCATTTATCTTTGTATTCCTATTATTTAATTCAGTATCAGCAGAGTCTCATTATATAGTTATTAAACAAATAAAACTAAATAAATCAGATTGTTTGTGCTCAACAGATCCAGGGACTTTCCTAAGGACGCTTCTCAGTTTTTCATGATTGATACTCTCTTTTAGATATTGCCCTGGTTCTTTCCTAACCAGGGAAAGGAATATTCAAGACTGTGTTGTTGACAATTACAGCTGAAACCTGCTTTGATTTTGTACTCAAACTGATATGTTCTGGAGAGGTTTCTTGACAATCAGCACCACTGGGAGACTTTCACATTGCAAATAAATTCAATGCTTTTGGTAGTTGAGGAGTTTAATGGCTGAACTTATGCTTATCCTTTATTAACTTGTGTTTTAGTATCTATTCAACTTGCCATATTTTTTGGTTGTCACAGCAGAACTTTCATAAATACATGCTTTCTTTCTTAATTGTTTAAGAGTTTTGGTTATGTAAAAAGAAGATTTTCTTCTAAAAATATTTTTTGTTCTCATATCCTATTATTATTCATTTACATAAAATATTATCCAATGAGATTCAGAGGTTTAGATATTTGAGGATGTTAATAATAATGCTGAACACTGACCATGGCCCAGGTACTGCTCTTAGTGACTTAAATTGAGTGTCCCATTTAATTTACACAACAGCTCTATGAGGGAAGTGAGCATTCTTCTGTTTTTTTGAAGAGAAAAAGATAAGTATAAACAAGTTGAGCCAGTTGCCTACATCATATAGCTGTTGAAGATTATAGCCTGGATTGGGATTCAGGCCATCTGACTCCAGAACTAACACTCATAATCACTACAGCTGTGGAGAGTATCATTTAGAACTAAATTTCTGTCCTACCCCCAATTCAGAGGTTTATCTGTCAGTCTTAGCATCCTGTTTGAATAGATTGGTTCTTTAAAGTCCTATCTCCTAGTTCCATATTTTTTCCCTTTCACTTTTCATATGTTGCTGATGGGTTGCACTCTAATTCCCTTTACTTCCTTTTTTTGGGACAATTTCATTACTGCTTCATGAGCCACTGCACCATGGACGCATCTCATTATAGCCCCTCTCCTAAATCATCTGTATTGATGCTGAGATACAAGTACCAAAACCAAATACATGCCTATATTTATTTTTCTTGTTGCTCGAAGAATGGGAAACTATTTATGTAATTCCAGGTAAAAATAAGAGATTAGAATACGCATTTATTCTTGTAATTTTTGTCTAAATATAGAGGCTATGTTAAGGATAACATTTATAGAATCAGGCAAATAGAGATTTGATTTCAATTAGATTGAAATCAATTAATAAGATTTCATCGAGACAAAGTAAGACAGACAAATACACATAAAATAAACTCCTAAGTTAAAGGTCTGTACTACTCTTATAAGTTAATGTTTGTTTTAAATTTTATACTACAGCTGTGTTATAGAAAAAGTTATTTTGAAATGCACTTCTTTCAGTGAATTGGGAGGAGAACTGTAGTTGGTTTTTGTTTGGTAAATTACAATGATATAATATTAACTATGGAACTACTAGAGATTATACTTTTCATATTAGAGTAAAAATTGTCCCATAGAGGATTGACTTTATTATCAGGTAGAGAGGATAGGTAAGAAATTTCATGCTTTTTTCTTAAGAAAACTCATACATTTCTAATGCATCATCCCCCTCCCCAAAGGATATTTCCTTCTCAATTTCATCCCTTTAAGACTTAATATTTAGTCCTTGTTAAAAAACAAATTGAATTTTGGTAAGGCAGCCGTTTTGCTATTACTACTCATCTACTGCTTAAATGTGATCCATTTCTGGAATATTTTGGCATGAAGGGAATTTGCAAAGAGGAAACAGTTTGGGTTCAAGGGGGAAAGAGGAGAGTAACCAATTCAAGGGCTGAGGAGAACTGAAAGGGAAGTACCTAGCATAAAAGAAAGTTGGCAGCAAACATAATCTTCTTTCAATTTCCTATCCTATATTTGCCTCAAGTTTGGTCATTTTGGTTGGGTGATATATTTAAGAGTTTAGAGACTGTGTACATGTGGGCAATCTGCACTTCCCTTAGATATGAGCATCCCAACCCCACTAAAATTTGTGCATTATTTCCGCACCTCATCCCACCTCTAGGGTCTGATTCTCCATTGGTCAGTGTTTGTCTCCCCACTAGCAACTTCTGTGCACAATGGCCTTTTGGGTCTTCCTATAAAGGAGTCACAATTGCCTTGAGGATCACAGTGGTTGCAATTGGACCCAGGCTAGCAGCTTGAAATAGTGACAGAGCTTTTGTGTTAGCCTACCCAGCATCATAGTCTTGTTTTTTCGTGGTGCAGTCATGGGATATATAAATCCATTTTCTCTCAGATGAAATGTGTTCATGTGGGACTAAACTTTCAGAGTTTCTTAAATTCAGCATTACCGGGAAGAGACTAGCTTTAGCTGTTAGTTTTCCCCAGGTAGGAATGGATTCATACCACTAACGTTGTCTCAATTTGACCTGGGTAGAGATAAAGACTGCTTGTCAACTGGCAATGGAAAGCTCATTGATTCTGAGGAATCTATGAAAAGGCAAGATTACTAGATTTAAGTGACTTTGTTCTAGTTTGTTCTAGTTATATTATCAAAGCCTCTTGCATGTATGTCCCTGGGGAAACCCATCCCATGCAGGTTCTGAGTACTTGGCTATGTAATCAAGAGCAAAGCTACCCTTAAAGCAGACCTCCACATGTACTATTTGGTGACCTTTTTTTCTCTAGTTGTCTTCACACAGCAGCTTGGGATTTATCAAAATAGCTAAATTTAATCGAACCATTTCTATGTGTCAGCCACCATATATGGGAGGGAGGTACCATTGCTACTCTCACTTTGCAGATGCAGGAAACTGAGGTAGAGGGATGTTAAATGACTTGACCAAGGGCATATAGCTTGGCAGTGGCAGAGCTTAGCATAGATTTCTGGTATTCTAGCTCTAAAGTTGATGCCCTTCCTCCCTAGGGATTGGGATAGAGTCCTTTTAGTGCAAGTGACTGAATAAAAGGCTATCCTCAAGCCACGGTCGTAACTTAGCAAGAAGCCTTCATGCCTAAGTCTATAGAGAGATCTTTAGAATGCAGTTCTAATTCCTAGTAGATCTGAATTAAAAAGCTTTCCAGCAATGGCCTCTTACTTTGGGAGCTTGGAAGGGAACTAGAGGGCCCAAATGAGGCTGCTGAGTGGTAATCAGGCTCATGTCTGAAACAGGACTGGAGATGGAGGTATATTGTGAAACTTGGCTTTTTAATGGGCAGTGAGGGACTCTCTTTAGCAGACTTACCATATAGGCAGTCCACATATTAAAGGGTTTATTTGTATTGGCTATTTAGATTCCTGGGGGTTCTTGGCTGTCTTCCCTACTGTCCTTGAGCTTTCATTGTTAGGATCAGAGGTCACTGCTTTAACTTTAGTCTAATAAGTACATTGTAGATACTCATTTATTTCTTTTATTTCTTCTATACTAAACATAGATATCGGGGCTGTGATAAGGACAATTCTTGTATAACTTGGCCAGTACAGATTTGGTCAAACACCAGTCATATTTAGGGTTTTCCTCTGAACCCCTGGTCTAGTTGGGGGTCTAAATCTTCCAAAGAGACAAGACCAGGGTCCTGGGAGGACGGTTTCTGAATTTGACTCACAATCCAATCTAAAATGACCTCTCTGTTGTTGTTTGCTTCTCTAGATTGACAATTATCTCTAAGACATTGTGTATTAGATGTTTTCATTTAGATCTCTTTTCCTAGTACACATTTTAAGCCCTCTAAGGTAAAAAAAGTGATATCTTATACAGTATGTTCCATGCTAATAATTGGTAATAATAAACATGTTTTGTTTCGACCGGTTAAAATGTACTAGAATCTCTTTGCAAAAGTGACTTTTCTAATATGACTGTGGCAAGAATTACTGAAAGTCTTTATGATGTTGGTTGAGGTAGTTTTGAGAATCATACAGTCTTAAAGTCTATAGTAATTTTGAGGTAGACAAATAACAATTTGTAAACTTTTTATTTTAAAAGTGTTGGATTTTAGTGCACAGAAATAAACTTTGGTTTGATTTGTGTTTGAATTCATTTTGCTATACTCATATTAGGTAGTCTTTTCCTTGTCAAAGTCAATGTTTTTATCTAGTTTTTCAATCATGTTCGGGGACTTTTATGCCCCTACGCCTCCTCTCTCCCATCTTACATGAAAACAGAAGTGGCATTTTATCATGTCTTAATAAATATTGGCCAGATGCTGAAGGTAATTTAAGTGAAGTGTCCTCATTTCATCCCAAGCCTCTGAGAAAGGGTGCAGATCTGTGGGTTGGATGTTCTCAGATACAGGGATGTAAACACCATATTTCTGTTCCATTTTCAGGTCACATGTGCCAATTTAACAAATGGTGGAAAGTCAGAACTTCTAAAATCAGGAAGCAGCAAATCCACACTAAAGCACATATGGACAGAAAGCAGCAAAGACTTGTCTATCAGCCGACTCCTGTCACAGACTTTTCGTGGCAAAGAAAATGATACAGATTTAGACCTGCGCTATGATACCCCAGAACCTTATTCTGAGCAAGACCTCTGGGACTGGCTGAGGAACTCCACAGACCTTCAAGAGCCTCGGCCCAGGGCCAAGCGAAGGCCCATTGTTAAGACGGGCAAGTTTAAGAAAATGTTTGGATGGGGTGATTTTCATTCCAACATCAAAACAGTGAAGCTAAACCTGTTGATAACTGGGAAAATTGTAGATCACGGCAATGGGACATTCAGTGTTTATTTCAGGCATAATTCCACTGGTCAAGGGAATGTATCTGTCAGCTTGGTGCCCCCTACAAAAATAGTGGAATTTGACTTGGCACAACAAACCGTGATTGATGCCAAAGATTCCAAGTCCTTTAACTGTCGCATTGAATATGAAAAGGTTGACAAGGCTACCAAGAACACACTCTGCAACTATGATCCTTCAAAAACCTGTTACCAGGAGCAGACCCAAAGTCATGTATCCTGGCTCTGCTCCAAGCCCTTTAAGGTGATCTGTATTTACATTTCCTTTTATAGTACAGATTATAAACTAGTACAGAAAGTGTGCCCCGACTACAACTACCACAGTGACACACCTTACTTCCCTTCCGGATGAGGATGAACGTGAGTGAGACTGAAGCCTAAGGAACTAAAGGTCATATGACAGGGCTGTTACCTCACAGAAGAAGGTCACATCTGTTGCCTGGAATGTGTCTACACTGCTGCTCTCGTCAACTGGCTGCAAATACGCTAGTGGAAAACAATCTGATGTAATTTCTGCCCAGTCAGCTTCATCTCTCAGTATAGTTGCAAATCACCACAGATTTTAAATGCACACTTGAAGACATGCTCTCACTCATAGGTGTACACAAACACCCATTCATATACATTTCAGCTTGCATCTGTCATGATTCCTGTCAAGAGGGCTTTCATTGTCTGACTCGTAATGGTTTAGGACAAACTGTCATCAAGCAAAAGGATTAACTAGACAGTGAATGGTTTCTAACACTTGCTGTTATGGAAATCTCTTTTAAAGTCTTGAGTACATGCTAATCAATAATCCCCACTCATGCATTCCTACTGCTTGGAGTAGCTGTACTGGTAAATACTACTGTAGGAGTATATGCTTGTTAAAATGGAAAAAAATGTGTCTTTAGAGCTCAGTATTCTTTATTTTATGAACACAACAAAGTGTAGTAACTTTTTTCCAGCATACAGTAGGCACATTCAAGGTAATATAAGATGGCTCTTTTTTCTCTGGAGGGAGCCTGTTTTCAGTAAAGATGAGCAAACATTTGGAATTTACATGTGGGCAGACATTGGATTACAGCTTTCATCACCAGTCATTGGACTTCCGCAAAGTTGAGACCAGCTAAGGCTGCTTAAAACAAGTTCTGATCATTATATAAGAAGGGAAATGCCTGACAGACACCATGTAAGTTATAAGTGTCTGTCTTATCTTTACTACACATATTGTAACAAATTCAATATCCTAGTCTTCATTTGTATGAATGGTTTGTATTGTACATAGTTTAACCAAGTGTTATTTGAGCTGCTTATTAATATTAACTTGTACTTGTCTCTGCTTGTTATTGGTTAAAAAAGAAAAAAAAAGGATATGAGGAATCCATTTTATCAATGTAGCTGTGACCTCCATTAAAAAGACAAACTTAATGTACAAAGCATTTATTCAGCTCAAGTATTGTTGAAAGCTATACATATACAACATTACAGTCTGTCTGTATTTAGATATTTTATTTCTGGACAAATGAAATGTACATAAAAATAAAATGCTTAAAGTTGAGTTTCAATATGTGCTTGTGTAAGATGGTGATTTAAGTGGTTCTGACAAGAAGAATGTGCTGGAATACAGTAATGGTTTTGCATCTCATGTCTCTAAATTTGTAGAGAACTATCTAAATTGCTATTAGTTGCTCAGTCAAAACAATTTAGGAGTTTCAATCTCAAGCCTGGGAAGCAGTTGTGGCATACAGCGTCGCACACAGTTTTGGTTTACTGTCATGCTGGTGATTCAAGAACACCAAAAATCAATGAGCATAAGAGATGAATGAGGTCTCCTAAATATTATAACTATTTTTTCCTGTGTAGAGTCTTTATTTAGCAGGAGATTGAGAAGAAGGTAATTTTTTTGTGGCTGTCTTTCTCTGATTCTACTGTAATCACTCAACTGAGAAAATTACAGTAGCAGGAGAGGGTTTTGGTTCTGATTTACTTATACCAAATGGGATCAGCTTATCTATATAGCATTGTTTATGGGCAGTAAGCTTTCTTTTAAAAAATAATTACTGTATATAATCCCAGCAAAATAAACATAAGAAATATGTAAGGAAACCCATTTTTAAAGTCATGAATGGGGGATTGAGATATGAAGCGTCTCAAAGGTTAACCAAAGAAGCCAAATTAAAACGCTAACTCATTCTCATCTTTCCTTCATGCCACATAGGAATAAGTATGTTTTCATATAGAAAATAATCGAAGTACTACAGGAAACACAAGACCGCAGAGTTCTAAAGTGAGAATTCAGCAACTGATTTGACTAAAGGGAGACTTCAAATCAAAGACACAGCAGTCTATTAAATGTCCATCTCTCAAAATTCTCCAATATATCTAGACAACCATTTCTCTCAATGTATTAATTAATTTGCCGTGGAATTTAGAAGCTAATGTTGGAATAGACTCTCTCTGGCACAACAGGCAATACATGCTTCATGAGTTCCAGCTGTGGGACATATTTGCTACAGATAAATCTTGTTATTCTGGGATTTATTTATCAAAATGATCACTTAGGAGTTACTTGTGTTTAGCAAAAGGGAGAATAAATGAGAAAGGGAAAATCATTAAAAAAATTTTTAGTATCATTTGATTAGTGGACTGTGACTTCCATTATGTGGTCTAATCTGTCCCTTTTTAATTCAAAATTCAAGATGAGATAAAAATATACTTCAATCTCCCCTGGCTGCCCTGTTTTCTAACCTCCTCATGAAATGTTGCTTTTATATTTTTATAAACCTACAGAACATAGCTAACTAACATCCAATGAATTGAAATATTTCTCTATCATTGTTCCTTAAAAGGAAAAGTAAATGTAGCAGATTTCCAACAAGAATTTCAATTTTTAAAAAAATCCAGACTTTCAGGACTCTTTTTTTTGGCCCTGTGCACACTTATCCCAAATTACTACATCATTAACAGCACCATCTGTAATATAGAAAAGTCCTGATGATATAGGACTTTGTATTTAATATGCCCTTCCTGTTCTAGACAAGGATCATGATGAATATGAAGGTTCTAAGGTTTAGGTTTAAACTTTATTAGACTAATTTGTGGCTTTAACAAACTGGTCAGTTAAGTTTTAATTATGGCATAATTCTATTTGTTATTTGGATAAAATTTAATTTGCTCTAAGAAAATCACCTTTTCTAGTATCTTAAATATTATTTCACACCTTTGCTAAGACACAGAAAAAAACCCCTATAAGGTGGAAATAGATAGCACTTGATGCAAACATGGACCTGTTGTTCTTTTCAGAAACATTTTAGTAAAATTGAAATTATTATGAAGAAATAATTATGGCAGCTTCTTGCCTCATGGAAGAAAAATGATACAAGCTACTGGTTTATCTACTTATGATAAAAATGATGCATTGTCATGGCATGGTTTCAACTGGGCATTTTTGAGTCCCTGGCTCTTGTTAGAATTCCTCTGCATGAGTAGAAGGGGTATAACTGTTAATAGAATAGTATTAAAGTTCTGGAAGTCATTATTCTGCAAGTAATTGAGATACTTGTTAACTTTAAAACTGTGGACTGGAAAAAAAAAACTGTGGACTGGGAATCTTTAGGTTCCTACATTTCAGCAATAAACTGTAAGCCATATTTTTGCACAGAATAGATTAAAAAAATCATGAGAAGCCTGAGAAAGTGTTCGTCTTTTCCCTTTTCCCCACTGTTTTACATGTAAGAGACAGCTTAACCAATATAAACAGCTCTTTGGAAAAACAATATTCATCTCCATCATCAACTTTGAATGCTAAGTTTTGGCCCAAAGCAAATTCAAATGGCTGGGTTTATAAGCCTCTGAAAGACTTGGTTACTGTACCAGTTTGAGATATTTATTGATACTTATTCAATTATCAATCTATTTACCTATTTGTTTATTATTTATATTTACATTTTTATTTAAATAAAATGCAAATTAGTAGATGCATTAAAAATACAAAATTTAAAAACTTTAATGTGAATAAAGATAACTACTACCTACCTAGTTTATAGAAGACAAAAACTGAGAATCTTTTTTTTTTAAGATTTTATTTATTTATTCATAGACACAGACAGAGAGAGGCAGAAACACAAGCAGAGGGAGAAGCAGGCTCCATGCAGGGAGCCCGACGTGGGATTTGATCCCAGGTCTCCAGGATCACACCCCAGGCTGCAGGCGGCGCCAAACCGCTCGCGACTGTGGCTGCCCCCAAAACTGAGAATCTTAAAGCCAGAATTGAATCCTGAAAAGCTGGTTGCTACCATGGGCCTTTCTCAGGAGTCCCACGTATACCAAAGATTGGTTTCAGGGACTGGGAACATAATGAAAACAATCCTTAATTTAAAATTTTTGTGTACCATTGAGGTTTATATCCAATACTCTCAGAAGTATTTTTAAGTAACAAATTTACAACTGCTTTTTACTAGGGTGGCAAAGAACAGAGTTCTCATGACAGAATTTTAGTTTCAATTTGTTTGTGAGCAAAGTCTATTTAGCCTAAAATAAGAGACTACTAGTGGCATGCAGCTGGCCAAGTGCCCCAAGTTTGATCAAAAGCACTTTAATATTTATGGTTCTGCATTTGCAGGAACATGCCTGTTATCACTGATGGATCGGAAGATGAGTGTAGAGGTCCCAGAAGTGATGGATTCAGAAGGCTTAGAGACCTTCTATCTGTGGCTGAGTGGCTGTTGCCATTGGCGGTGCATTTAGAGTTGCCAGGTGTTGATTACCCCAAATTCTAACTAGTGACCTAGACATATAGGTCTAATAGACCATAGAGCTAATGCTCTGTTCACATCATCCTTACTTGGCAGGAACTAGCTTTTTATTTCCTAATCCTATGTTAGGCTGCAAAGAGACAAACTAGAATGTTATTGATCTCTGATGGTCAAATTCCTTTACTCAAACACAAAAGTAAACTTGGCCATTTAAATTGTGACTATCTAAAGAAATATGCAAGAAAGTTGTTAGAATGTGCTATTGCCAAACAAGTATTTTTTTTTCTCAAACAGAATGTCTGCATTGTTTCTATTACTGCCAAAATTCACTTTGCCAATTTTCTGAAATCCCTTTTAGAATTAATTTCTTTCTTTTTTTTTTTTTTGCAATTTATAAAAGTTTTCAGTAGAAAGCATGCCAAGTGACATCACTGAATCAGGTTGAAAATATTTCATGGATTTCTTAAAAATTGAAGTATAATTGGTATATAAGGTTATATTGGTTTCAGGTGTACAAAATAATGATTTTATATTTGTATATATTGCAAAATGATCACTACCATAAATCACTACCATCACCATACATAGTTATAAATTTTTTTCTTGTGATAAAAACTTTGAAGATTTACTCTTAGCAACTTTTAAATATGTGATACAGTGTTATTAACTATGGTCACCATGGTGTACATTATATCCCAGGACTTGTTTATTTTATAACTGGAAGTTTGTACTTTTGTAACCCCTTTCATCATTTTGTCTACTACTCCTGTCCCTCCCTGGCAACCATCAATCTCTTCTCTGTATCTATGAGCTTTTTTTGTTTGTTTGTTTGTTTTGTTTTTGTTTTTTGATTACATATATAAGGGAGATCATTATGTATTTTTTTCTTTCTCTGATTTATTTTACTTAGGATAATGCCATCAAGGTCCATTCATGTCATACATGGCAAGATTTCATGCTTTTTTATGGCTGAGTAACATTTCATTGCACACACACACAACACACACATACACTTTCAGTATCCATTCCTCCATTAATGGACACTTAGGTTGTTTCCACATCTTGGCTATTACAAATAAATAATGCTTCAATGAACATGGGTGCATATATCTTTTTGAGTTAGTGTCTTCATTTTCTTTGAATGGATACGTAAAAGTGGAATTACTGGATCATATGATAGTTCTATTTTTGATTTTTTGAGGAACCTCCATACTGTTTTCCATAGTGACTGTACTAATTTACATTCCCATCAAAAGTATCTGAGGGTTCTCTTTTCTCCACATCCTTGCAAACACTTGTTATTTTTTGTGTTTATGATAATAGCCACTCTGACAGGTGTGAAGTAATATCTCATTGTGGTTTTGCTTTGTATTTCCCCACTGATTAGTGATGTTGAACGTCTTTTGACTTGTCTTTGTCCATCTGTATGTGTTCTTTGGAAAAATTTCTTTTCAGATCTTCTGCCCAATTTTTAATTTTGTTTGTTTGTTTGTTTGTTTGCCATTGAGTTGTAGGAGTTCTTTGTGTAGTTTGGATATTAACCTATTATCAGATATATGACTTGCAAAAATTTTCTTCTGTTTACTAAATTGCCTTTTCGTTCTATTTTTTTTTGAAGATTTTATTTATCTATTCATGAGAGACACACAGAGAGAGAGATGCAGAGACACAAGCAGAAGGAGAAGCAGGCTCCATTCAGGGAACCTGACTTGGGACTCGATCCTCGGTCTCCAGGATCACGCCCTGGCCTGAAGGTGGCGCTAAACCACTGAGCCACCCAGGCTGTCCCCCTCTCCCCTGTCCCCCTTTTTTTAAAAAAAATAAAAGCCTTTTCATTCTAATGATGATTCCCTTTGCTGCTCAGAAGATTTTTAGTTTGATATAATCCAACATGTTTATTTTTGCTTTTGTTACCTTTGTTTTTCATGTCAGATCAAAAAAAAAAAATCACAAGACTAATGTCAAAGAACTTACCACCTATATTTTCGTCTAAGAATTTTGTGGTTTTAGGTATTACATTCATATCTTTAATCCAATTTAATTAAATTTTGTGTATGATGATGGACGCCTGAGTTGAGCGTCTGTCTGCCTGCCTTCGGTTCAGGTCGTGATCCCAGGGTCGTGGGACCAAGTCCTGTATCAGGTCCCTGTGGGGAGCCTGCTTCTCTCTCTGCTTACGTCTCTGCCTCTCTCTATGTGTCTCTCATGAATAACTAAATAAATAAATAATCTTTAAAAGATTTGTGTATGATGAAAGGTAATGGTCCAGTTTCTTCCTCCTCCTCCTCTTTTTCTTCTTTTACAAGTGGCTGTCCAGTTTTCTCAACACTATTTATTGAAAAGACTGTCTTTTTTTGCATTGTATATTCTTTCCTCCTTTGTTGTAAATTAATTGACCATAAGTGTGTAGGTTTATTTCTGGGCTCTCTATTCTCTTCCATTATCTATGTGTCTGTGTTTATGTTAATATGGTTTTGATTACTGTAGCTTTGTAATATAGGTTGCAATCAGGGAGTGTGATGCCTCTAGCTTTTTTCTTTCTCAAAATTGCTTTAGCTATTCAAGGTATTTTGTGGTTCTATACAAATTTTAGAATTATTTGTTCTAGTTCTGTGAAAAATGCTGTTGGTATTTTGGTAGAAATCATGTTGAACGCTTAGGGTGGCATGAACGTTTTAATATTATTAATTCTTCCAATCCATGAGAACAGGATATCTTTCAAATTTTGGACTTCTTCAGTTTTTTTCATCCAATGTCTTATAGTTTTCAGTGTATAGAATATTCATCTCCTTGGTTAAATTTATTCCTAAGTATTTTTAATGTAATTGTAAATGGGGTGTTTTAAATTTCTCTTTCTGATATTTGGATCTTAGTGTATAGAAATGCAATATATATTTGTATGTTGATTTTGTATCCTGTACTTTATTGAATTTGTTTATTAGCTCCAACAGTTTTTAGGTGGAGTCTTTAGGGTTTCTATATAATATCAGGTCATCTGCAAATAGTGACAGTTTTACTTTTTCCTTTCCAACTTGGATGCCTTTTATTTTTCTCTTCTTGCCTAGGACCTTCTGTGTTGAACAAAATTGGGGAGAAAGTGAATCCTTGTCTTGTTCCTGAGCTTAGAGGAAATATTGAGTATGTTAGCTGTGGGCTTGTCACATATAACCCTTATTGTGCTGCAGTATATTCCCTTTAGACACACTTTGTTGAGAGTGTTTATCATAAGTGGATGTTGAATTTTATCAAATGCTTTTTCTGCATTTATTCAGATGGTCATATTATTTTTATCCTTCATTTTATTAGTGTGGTATATAATTTTGACTGATTTACAGATGTTGAAACATTCTTCTATTCCTGAATAAATCCGACTTGATCATAGTGTATGATCCTTTTAATATATTGCTGAATTCAGTTTGCTAATATTTAGTTGAGGATTTTGCACCTATGTTCATCAAGGATAGTGGCCTGTAATTTTCTTTTCTTGTGGAATCCTTGCCTGGTTTTGGTATCAGGGGAATAATGGCCTCATAAAATGAGTTTGAAAGTATTTCCTTCTCTTCTATTTTTTGTAAGAGTTTGTGAAGGATTGGTATTAGTTCTTCTTTCAATGTTCAGTAGAATTCACCAGTGAAGCCATCTGGTCCTGGACTTTTGTTTTTGCTGTTTTTTGATTACTTGCTAGCAGTAATCAGTCTGTTAGATTTTCTGTTTCTCCATGAGTCAGTCTTTAAACTTGGAAAACAAAGCAGTAAGGAATCAGCAATGTTTTAAATGAAGTCATAAAAATTATAATCGCTTCCATCAGTTGATTCAGTCTCCTGTATTTAATTCTTATTTTGCTTCATCTTGGGTTAGCTGGTTTATGAATCAATCAGTTTTCCATTAGAATTTTAGAAATTTTAACCCAGTTTCAGTGTTATGACCTTAAAGTTATGAGACTCCTATGTTTGTCAGTCTTTTCTAAGAATCTCCTTGAAGATACAATACTGTGCAGGAACACTTTTGCAAAAGGATCAGAGTAAAACAATAACTGTCCATAAATGATAAAAGGCTTAAAAATGGTCATGGATATAGATCTCGTATGAGCTTATTGTATTGTGACTGATAAGGAAATTTGGTTATTTATGTGGCATACATTGTAAAGCAATAAGTAAAATTATAACATTATACCAAAACATATCAGGCTTTTAGGAATTTAATTTCTGAATTACTTATTTTAATTACACATATATCCCATATAAATATGATCTAAGAAGGTTAAATATTACTTTTTATTTAATATTTCCCATGAAATTTAACATATCAAATAAGCCTAAAGAAAATTACATTTCCCTTTTCATAAGGAGAAACAGCACCTTTTTGAGAACTCCTGGGAACCCCCTGGAAAATATCAAGTTCATTCAAGGGCAAAAAGACTTCATTTAGAATTTGATTTGGGCAAGTTTGCTAAAAATGTCAAAAGATTCAAAATATTTGATCATATAGGATCACAGGTCACTGTGAAACAATAGTTATCCATTCATCCAAAGTGACAAAAGATTCTAAAGTATTATGCTGAGTGAAGTAAGTCAATCGGAGAAGGACAAACAGTGTATGTTCTCACTCATTTGGGGAATATGAATAATAGTGAAGGGGAATATAAGGGAAGGGAGAAGAAATGTGTGGGAGATATCAGAAAGGGACACAGAACATAAAGACTTCTAACTCTGGGAAATGAACTAGGGGTGGTGGAAGGGGAGGAGGGCGGGGGGTGGGGGTGAATGGGTGACGGGCACGGAGGGGGACACTTGACGGGATGAGCACTGGGTGTTATTCTGTATGTTGGTAAATTGAACACCAATAAAAATTAATTTATAAAAAAAAATAAAGTAAGTACAGAAAGTTACGTTGTTGTAAAAACAAACAAAACAAGCCTTAGCTCTTTTAATAGAGAAGACTCATTTTTTGTTTATTTGTTTGTTTAAGTAGTCAAAAACCTGATAAAGATAACATTGAAGGCAAAGTATTTTGAGAAGACAGTCTTTGTTTTCCAAGCAGATTATATTAAAGAAAAATCTTTGTTTATAAAATTTCTTATTAAGAGCAGACCAATAATCTAAGAAAATTTTGTCCTTTTAACAGAGAGAAAACCAAATTCTAACTTAAAATATTTTACTTATTTATTTGACAGAGACACCCTGATGAGGGGCTCCATCCCAGGACCCTGGGATCATGACCTGAGCTGAAGGCAGATGCTCAACCAGACTGAGCTACCCAGTGTTCCCCCAAATTCTAATTTTAAACCACTACACTTTTCATATTAAAACTCCTTTTAAAGAGAATTTAAATAAATTAATTCCAGTCTTAGCTTGACCATAAGTAAAATTTCTCTCTCAAGATTTCTTTTCCACAAACTTTCTACAACTTTTTTATGTCCATTCATTTTTTGCTCCACCCACTTTTTCACTCTGGAGCAATCTTTCTATTTTAAGACAAAATTATTTTCTTTTTTCCTTCACCACTCCCCCCAAAACCCCCTCATGTCCATCATACTTTTCCTTATCCAAAAAACACATTCTATTTTCCTTACTTACTTTTTTTTTTTTTTAATTTTTATTTATTTATGATAGTCACACAGAGAGAGAGAGAGAGAGGCAGAGACACAGGCAGAGGGAGAAGCAGGCTCCATGCACCGGGAGCCCGATGTGGGATTCGATCCCGGGTCTCCAGGATCGCGCCCCGGGCCAAAGGCAGGCGCCAAACCGCTGCGCCACCCAGGGATCCCCGCTTACTTACTTTTCATACACAGTGTTTTCTTTTACCTTTATTTCTTGTAGTTTTTATTACATATTTTAATTTTTAACTCTTTAAAATCCTTAATTCCTAGGAATCAGTTGTGGACTGGCAAATTTAAAAATATATTTAATAATTTCTGAAGTATATTCTTTCTCATAGTAAATTTTTCAATGTGGCACAAAACATGTCTACTAATAGATCCAAATATTTTCTGTCCTTTTGTAAAAATTTTTTAAAAAAGACAAAAGAAGATAAACTTATGTTTAACATTTAATGGTTTTTATTTGGAAATAATTTTGATAATTAGTGAATATCAAGTTAATATTATTTATTTTAACTTAACATAAACTTTATTTGCATTTACTTAAATTATTTTCTTTTAACAATTACATTTGGATTTGACATCAAATAGCTCAAGTTATTTTTGTTGCTGATAAGTTTTGTAATATAAAGATAGCATGTGGGGCAGCCTGGGTGGCTTAGTGGTTAAGCACCACCTTTGGTCCAGGGCCTGATCCTGGAGACCCGGGATCGAGTCCCATGTCAGGCTCCCTGTATGGAGCCTGCTTCTCCCTCTGCTTGTGTCTCTGCCTCTCTCCCTCTCTCTCTCTCTCTCTCTCTCTCTCTGTGTCTCATGAATAAATAAATAAAATCTCAAAAAAAAATAGCACAAGTTATTTACCTAGTAAGCCCAGATAGAAAAAGCTGTATGTTTGTATTATATTAATGTTGACAATTCTGAATACATTCTTGCTTTTATTAAATCAACAAATTTAAACTTAAGCTAGCTTTTATCTATCACAATTTGTCTCAGATCATGTACACTTGAGAAAAATTTGGGTTAGTTTGTATATTTCTGAGAGTTTTAGAAATACTTTATATAAACACTTATTTTTCTCTAAGCCAATTAAATAGATCTCTTTACAAAATAATTTTGGCAATACCATCTGAGGTAGAAAAACATCACTCATCTGTAAGATATATACATAGGCATACGTAAACCTACAGATAGACACGGAGACCTTACAGTTTCCCTTCTAATATTTTAACTATAACAAAACTTACTAGTTTATAAAAGAACATTTGGATCCAAGTTGAATTTCTAGAAAGTGACAAAGAAGTTAAGGTTACCTGCCAAACTTTATTACTAAAGATTTTTATTTCCATGGTGTAACAATCATTTTAGAGCTATTTTTGGAGTCATTTCATTTTTAGAAGCTTCTGGATACCAATCAAAGAATCCATTCCATTGTCTCTGAAAGGTTTGACATGCTCTCTTGTCAAGGACAAAACTTACATAAGTTAAGCTTTCTCTAAAGTGACCACTACAATTCAAAATTATACTAAGTTCCACAAATTTCTAAAAAGGTACAAGATCTTGGTTCATAGTGGGTATACATTGTGGAAGCAGGAGTTTTCTGACAGAGGTGAAGAAAGTGTTTTAGATTAGGTGGAGTCCAGGATACCCGGGTGGCACAGCGGTTTAGCGCCTGCCTTTGGCCCAGGGCGCGATCCTGGAGACCCGGGATCGAATCCCATGTCGGGCTCCGGTGCGTGGAGCCTGCTTCTCCCTCTGCTGTGTCTTTGCCTCTCTCTCTCTCTCTCTCTCTCTCTCTCTCTTTCTGTGTGACTATCATAAATAAATAAAGAAGAATAAAAAAATATGTTTAGATTAGGTGGAGTCCATCTTTGCCTTTAGTTTTCTTAAAATGTCTTAAATATGAGGTGACCTGTTCCTTAATAGCTATTCCCAAACACAGCTATTCCAAATCATGTATTTTCCCCACTTTTGAACAGAATAGGGTGACTTACCAAGAAGCTTCAACAAACAAAATGCAGTCATACACAGTAAAGCCAGAGAGCTCAAAAGGCAAAGAGAGAGAACTTGGATCCAAGAGACTCACCCTGAAACTCCAGGGTCAAAAGGAAAGCAGTGAGCTCAGTGACTCTGGATGCTAGCACCCTTTTGCTCAGAGGCCTCGGAGTCATTGAGGGGCCTTCTTTGGATCCCATTTCTGATTCTTGGAACTGTCAAAAGTTCAGAAATAACAGAAGTAAAAATCAATGAATTACTGAAGTATTAATTAGTGAAAGAAAGAAAGAATGAATAAAGAAAGAAAGAATGAAAGAAAGAATGAAAGAAAGAAAGAAAGAAAGAAAGAAAGGACAAGACAAGACGGAGCCTGCCAGCTTCTACAAGGCAGAGGGAGAGTGTAAAGATGGCTCTCACTAGCCTCCATTCCAGAGTGTATCTCAGCCTCTCATCCCAATGCTTTAAAATTAGCAAATGAGCCAAGTCTGGGCGCTTTTCTTGAAGCTCCTTCGGCGCTGGGCCCTAGAGCAGGTGAGTCTGTACTGGTCCCTTTAAGAGTCACGCACAGCCTTGAGGGCCTTCCTGAGGCCTGTGGTTTTCAAAGTTAGATGTCTCAGAGACTCATCTCCCAGTGCAGGTTTTAAAAGTTGGGGTGCCCCATGGGAGATATGCAAACTGAACTCCTTAGAGAGAAGCTCTAGGCTCTGCACCCTTGTGCTTGTGGTTCACTGCCTGGGGTGGACTTTATGGTGAGATTGCATGTCAGACACTCCTGCCCTGTTGCTGTGGCTTCCCTCCTCTCTCAGTGTGAAGAAGTGGCTCTGCTAGTTTTTAGGGCTCTTTCAGAGGAAATCACTCCATATGCGCTGTAATTCAGTGTCTGTGGGAAAAAGTGTGCAGGACCTTCCTATTTCATCATTTGAACCAGACCTTGCCCTTGAACTTTGCCAGAGAGGTAAGCAAATGTTCTTTTCTCTTACTGTTCCTTTTGCCCAAAAAAGAATGGGGTACAGGTCCCTTGTCATAGTTAATATTTATTGAACACTTAAAGATGAGCCATTTACTGTGCTGAGAAGTTTCTATGCGCTCCCTCAATCATGCTTTATACCCTCTGTTAGAACATCTGTTGCAATGAGGAGTCTGATGCCCAGAGACAGGAGCTAACTTGTCTGGTAGCACAGCTTTTTTTTTTTTTTTTAACTCTTTATATATTTGTGAGTGAGAGAGAATGAGAGAGAGAGAGAGAGAGAGAGAGAGAGAGAGAAGAGAGAAGAGAGAGAGAGAACCAATTAAATGGGTAGAGGGAGAGGGAGAGAGAGAGAAATTCCACCCAGATTCCACATTGAGTGCAGAGTGGAAGGCAGAGCTCAATCTCAGGACCCTGAGATCACTACCTGAGCTGAAACCAAGAGTCACATGCTTAACTGATTGCCCCCCAGAGTCCCCTCCCTGCAAAGTGGAGCAGCTTTTAAGTGATATATCTAGGAGTCCAATCCCATCTCTATGACTCCACAGCCTGACATTTTAAACTGTTAATCCTCTTCAATTTTTTTTTGTTTTTCAAATTGCAAAACAAACGTACACAAAATTAGCACATTTAATATGAACATAGGCAGAGTGTACTATATGGAAAAGACATGGAAATTCATTTAATCCATTTGTTTTTCTTCAGCAAAAGTTGAAGGATACCTCAGAATTCTGTGGCAAATTCAGTCCTGGCTCTGGTCCAGCAGAAGCCAGCTCTGCAGTGGCTTGTCTATGCCCATCTGCTGTGGTAGCCAGTGTTTTTCCCTAAATCTCTTTTGTGAAATCATTCTTGGTATTAGGCCAGAAGTGTCTTTGAGCCTGATGAGTATGAAATTTGATGGTCAGGGATGAATGGCAGTATAATGTAATTTTGAATTACCCAGCCTCTGTGTTGGATCTCATTTCAGGGAAATCCTACTGTATGTTTAGGAAATTTCCAGAATGTGGCTTTAGTTTTTTTTCTCAAAAATAAGTCAAGTAATTGTGATAACGATTTTCAGTCAACTCTGTTCATGATTTGTCTTTCTGCTTTTCTGCTATTATAGGCTTTGAATTATGTTTTTTTTTCACAAAGGAAAACAAAACATGTGATGGTATTTTCTACATAAAGTTTAAGTGGATGAGAGGATTTGAAAGGATTGCTCAGGCTTCTTTTAAGACATGTTTCATTATTCCTTTGTCATATCTTACATACCAACAAATTATAGCCATTTTCTTGCTTTTCTTCCTCAAGGTTTTTAGATACCCAGTTTTATAAACAAAATAGCAATTAGAGTAGTCTTAATACTTTTGCCTGTTGTACCCTGGCCCCCTGGCTATTAACAGTGATACTTATTCCATTTTTTTCTGTTACTCATGTTTTGCTCATGTTCAAAATTAGTATTATTTAAGAGAAAGCATAAGCATGAAGGTAAGTTATACTCCATTGGTGTAACTAGAATCCTGCTCGAATCTTATCATGCTATAAATGATGAGCTCTTCCTTTATTGTTAACTGAGCCTGATACTTACCTTTTCATTCTTCTCCAAATTTTAGGGAAAACTGAATGTATCATTAAAATGAAACTTGTCTTTAAGTCTAAAATACGTATAATACTTTATTCTACATAAGTTATAAAAAACTAAGGATTAGTTGAATTTACAAATGTAATTCTTTGTTTTCTTTAGTTCATAGATTTTTCCTTCCTTCCTTCCTTCCTTCCTTCCTTCCTTCCTTCCTTCCTTCCTTCCTTCCTTCCTTCTCTGATATCTGTTAGATATTACTCATGCAGGACTTTTTAAATATGTGCTTTCAAGTTTCCATACACATTTTTAACTTGACTTCTCTGGACCATGTGGGCTTTCCTTGACTTTTAGGCCACTATAGCTTTGCACATTCAGGCCTCTGCTGGTCCTGCAAATTTATTTTAAAAAATTTAGCAGAGCTTATAGGTTTGGCCAAAAAGGTTTCTTTGTTGCTTTGTTTTCTTTCAGCTTGAGTTATGTATATCAAAAGGGAGGCCTGGGACATCAAAGCATACATTGATGTCCTATCTAATAGAGTTTGTTGGGGGAAAGTTAAAGTCATATAGAGCCAGTTCTCTCCTCACTCACAACCCCCACTCAGAATAGATGCTTCTTAGTCACACTATGAAGAAAAGGAATTCATTACTGGAGGCAAGATTATGAATGCCAGGGTGTGTCTGGGAAAAAGCCTTGTGCTCTCAGGGCTTGAGGATCTTAAAACAGAAGGTTCTTGCTTTGGGATGGAATCCAGGCAAGCAGCAAAACTTGCTTCAGAATTGAGATGGACGTATGGAATATCTAGGCCACAGAATGGGATATAAAAGTGTCATGAGAACAGCAGAAAGTTTTCTCTTACATCCAAGAGTGTCATAAACTTGGCAGAGCACAGTGTAACCATGAGGTCTTGGGGTTGAGAGAAGTATGCAGGAACAATCTATCCAGACCTGACTGTTGGAGTCCAGATGGGATGGGTGTCTCTGGGGAGGCCAGTGTGGGCTGATAATGAATGGGAATCAGGTACCATCTCCTGCCAACACCGTGGCATTATACATGCCCCATGAGTTTTATGTAACCTTGGGAACAGGTTGGGAGAACCCCTAGATAAAGAGAAATTGGCCTCAATTGGCTGATATTTTAGTGTTCTCCATATGGTAGAATTTGGGCTTAAAATGAAAATTAAGTTATAGAAAGATAAAATTACATTTATTCCACAGTTGATTATGTAACTTGAAATTAACATCTGCTAGATATTATTTCACTCATTTGATAGAATTTGTTGATGTATAGTATGTGGAGGATGCAATGAGTACATTGATTCTGAAACAGAGAAGTTTTAATATGGAGATACCTATATTTAAGGACAAAGGAATTTCTTAAAACAAAGAGGATTTGTGACCTTTATGATGTTTTCTATCCAATATAATACTTTATATTGGCTTAAATAATCTTTATAAATAATCGTTTTGGGGTACCTGGGTGGCTCAGTGGTTGAGCGTCTGCCTTCAGCTCAGGGCGTGATCCTGGAGTCTCAGGATTGAGTCCCACATTGGGCTTCCTGCAGGGAGCCTGCTTCTCTCTCTCTCTCTCTCTCTCTATGTCTCTCATGAATAAATAAATAAGATCTTTAAAATAAATAAATAATGGTTTTAGATTGAAGGGGTAATTATAGAAACATGAAGGAGATGGGTAGAGGATAAATAATGTTTTCAACTCACACCTTTAATCATTCTTTCTTCCTCCCCTTTTCAGTCACATTTTTACAGTTTAAGGCTAAATGTAGAAATTGATTTCAAACACTGGCACACTAAAAGGAATAGAATTCTTAGGAAATCTTATAGGGCCCTGCCAAGGGGAATGCTCTGCAGCAAGAATAGGATTGAACCTAATTCATTAGGCTTCAAGTCTTAACACTCTTTTCATCACATTGCAATTATACTTTCCCCATTCTCCCTGGGAGCTCCTTCTTGTGCCTCTGCAAAATAACATTTTTAGACTAGAGTCATGATTTGCAAGTATGCCCCCCAAGTCCCTAAATTTCCAAGGAAGTGGTCTCATGCCCTCTGGAGTGGGATATAAAGGAGGCAAAGAGGTGGTGGTACTGAGTTGTCTGCGTAACTTTTCACGTAAGTATTCACTTATTCTTTTGATACATATTTATGGAATATCTAGTATGTTTCATGCACTGGTATATGTCCTAAGAATACAGCAGTGAATAATATAGAAAATGTCCGGGCCCTGTGTATCTTAGAATCTAGTGGGAGAAGATAGCGCTAACCTAATAAATACATTGTCTGGTGTGACATGTGCTATGAAGACAAAGCAGAGAGGGAATAAAGACTAATTGTTTTTTATTTAATTTTTATTTTTATATTGCTGCTTTAGAAAAGTGGCTCTTCTATGTGACATTCAAAGGAAGTGGGGGAGCTAGTCATACGGATATTTGGGACAAGAGCATTCCCTGGATGCAATCATAAATACCTGAATCAAGGGCTCATTTGGTATGCTTTTAAGGAAAGGCAAACCAGCTACAATGGCTGGAGTAGAGTGAGCACTCCAGAGAGAATCTTAGATGAGCTAAGAAAGGAAGCAGGTGTTTGATTTTACCTATGAATGAATGTAAAAGGAAACTTCAGAGGGGTTAGAGCAGATTAATGATAAGATATGACTAATGTTCTAAATAGACCACTCTGACTGAACTATGGAGAATGGAATATTTGGGGGAAGAGTGGAAGCAGGGACACCAGGCATGAAGCTGCTGCAACAATGCAGGTAGGAGGCAATGAAGGCTCAGATTTAGACCAGAGCGATAGCAGTGTCAGCAGTGAGAAATCATTAGATTCTGGGTATGTTCCAAAGGTAAAGCCCAGGAGTGACTGTTGGACTGGTTGTGATGTGTAAAAGAGAGAAGTCAGTGATGCCTTGTTTTTTGTATTTAGATAAGATATAAAAGCAAGCGCTTTATACAAACAAACATTTTACAACTTTTCAACTCACTGGAGGTTACAGATATGCATGCACCTTCTGATAGTAGTTTGCTCAATTTCTTTGGAACTCATGGAGGGGCAATAATTGATTTTATATTTCTAAGATCTGTGTATCTCCCTTTGGTCCATTCTGACAGTTACTTTTATTGTTCTTAGAAGCACGATGAGATTTGTATAGTTTCTTTAGGTGTTGCTTTTAAAAAATGTACAAAGAATTCTTTCACATAAGACTATATCAATCCATCATTGAAAATTTGAGAGAGAAAATTGCTTTTATGTAATTGGAAGGAACAAGTAAATAGAAAAGTATAACATGTAAATCTCTTTATGTTCAATTTTTAACTCATGTTCAATTCATGTTGAAGCAGATCCACATATAATCTGCAAATAGGTCAGGAGTTCCAGAGCTGCCTTTTATGGAGGCTAAGAAACTCTCCAAATTGTATGTGTATTTCTTTTCCTTGGGATAGAAATATTACTTTCCATTATGTTTGAAAAGTAGTTTTTAAAGTAAATAAGTTCAAGAACAACAAAATTGGATAACAAGGAATTGTGATCTGATGGGTAGAGCCAAAGTTATCAATCAATAAAAGGAAAATTTGAAAGTCGTGAAGGATTACTTTAAAAGTGTATCTATTTTATATTTAACTATCTGTAACTTTAAAAATTATTTTTAATGTTGCTAGAAAAGAAAGACCATTGTTAATATATCTTGTCTTTGAATAAGAATTAATCAAATAATAATTTAAACTTTTAGAGTATTTACCTCATCCTAAAATGTCTGGAAACATTTGAGACATACTTTAAAATCAAATGTTGCCAGGATGCCTGGGTGGCTCAGTGGGTAAGCATCTGCCTTTGGCTCAGGGTGTGATCCTGGAGTCCCAGGATTGAATCCCACCCACATCGGGCTCCTTGCATGGAGCCTGCTTCTCCCTCTGCCTATGTCTCTGCCTCTCTCTCTGTGTCTCTCATTAATAAAGAAAGAAAATCTTAAAAAAAAATGTTGCCACCAGATTATCTGTTAATCTACAAAAGTTTCAAAATCTGTGAGTACTAACATTAGTAGTACTCAGGTTTTTTAAGAAATGTGAAATCAAAACTTTGAAAACTGAGAAGAAATCTTTACATCACAAAATGGAAAGGCTATAATAATTGAATGACTAGAAAAAAAAAGATTGTGTAGTTGGGTACGTCATTGTGCACTGGTTAATGTATTTAATCCACTTAGATATACTGTAATGACCACTGATTCAAAAGTATTATACCTAGAAATTAAATATGTAGAGTTAATATTCATCTAGAAATTTAAATATATGTGGAGGTTGAATAGACAGTTATGGCTATAATGGTTGACACTAAATTTCCTCAAGTTGTTAAAGAACAAAACAAAACAATAACAAATCTAATTGTTCCACTTCATTATATGGGAATTTAAATTCTGTTAGGATTCTCAGATGACATTTAGTATTCTTCTGTTGCATAATAGTTTGATAGTTATAACAGATAAGTGTCTTAAATACTGTATTTATTGCTAAATATATTGCTGTTAGTGATTGATCATGGGGAAGTTGTAGTTCTTTGCCATAACTAAAGACCACTTCAAGAAGGAATAATTATATTTCTAAATTGTGTTCCTATTTTGTTTCCTCTTTACATTGATGTGTTAATTTGATGATAACTAAATTCGGTGATAGTTAAATTTTTTATCATATTTGAATGGAATAAATCTGAATGTCAAATTTGTGGTCAGTTCCTCTGGCTCATGGCTCCTTTATTGTTGTCAAAAATGAGTTCGTCTTGAAAACAAAATGGAAATAAAACAAAGGATCCAAAGTTGTCTTTAACTCTAGTATCTATGTGATCAAAATTTCTGAGTCAGCAATGTACTTTGAATTGTTGGGTGTTCTTTTCTAGTAATGTTGTAGCAGGTACTGATGGTGTCCCATCCAAGTCCCTACTCCCCTCAGCACTTCAGCCTATATTATTTCAACCTGCAACTGCCAACACCTGCATTTCTTTTCCAGAGGTGCTGTCTACTGGCCCCTGCTTTGCTCCCTGTATAGGAGGCAATAAGCTTCCAGGAAATAATGCTCTTTAGGGACCCAGGGACAGGCTTCCAACAATGACCAGAGTAGCCCTCAACCACTGGTCTTCAGATGGGATAACTTTGATATCTATGAGTTGTACACTTTTTTGACGAACCCCCCAGTAATAATTTGCTTATTGGAGCATATTTTATTGAATTTCTTCCTTCCCTCCCTCACTTGTTCACTCCATTTCTGATGTCTCCTATTATCACAAGTATAAACTACTTTCATTCAAATCTTTTTTTTTTTAATTTTTTATTTATTTATTTATTTATTTTTATAAATTAATTTTTATTGGTGTTCAATTTACCAACATACAGAATAACACCCAGTGCTCATCCCGTCAAGTGTACCCCTCAGTGCCCATCACCCATTCACCCCTACCCCCCACCCTCCTCCCCCTCCACCACCCCTAGTTCATTTCCCAGAGTTAGAAGTCTTTATGTTCTGTCTCCCTTTCTGATATTTCTCACACATTTCTTCTCCCTTCCCTTATATTCCCTTTCGCTATTATTCATATTCCCCAAATGAATGAGAACATACACTGTTTGTCCTTCTCCGGTTACTGTGGCCAAGTTCAAAAAGGGTGTTGCCTGAGTTCTCCTCTGGGATTTTGATGGAATCTTGTCTCACATTTAGATCTTTCATCTATTTTGAGTTTATCTTTGTGTATGGTGCAAGAGAGTGGTCCAGTTTCATTCTTCTGCATGTGGATGTCCAATTTTCCCAGCACCATTTATTGAAGAGACTGTCTTTCTTCCAGTGGATCGTCTTTCCTCCTTTATCGTATATTAGTTGAGCATAAAGTTCAGGGTCCACTTCTGGGTTCTCTGTTCTGTTCCATTGATCTATGTGTCTGTTTTTGTGCCAGTACCACACTGTCTTGATGAACACAGCTTTGTAGTACAACCTGAAATCTGGCATTGTGATGCCCCCAGATATGGTTTTCTTTTTTTAAAATTCCCCTGGCTGTTTGGGGTCTTTTCTGATTCCACACAAATCTTAAAATAATTTGTTCTAAGTCTCTGAAGAAAGTCCATGGTATTTTGATAGGGATTGCATTATACGTGTAAATTGCCCTGGGTAACATTGACATTTTCACAATATTAATTCTGCCAATCCATGAGCATGGAATATTTTTCCATCTCTTTGTGTCTTCCTCAATTTCTTTCAGAAGTGTTCTGTAGTTTTTAGGGTATATTTTGAGAACCATCTTTACTAACGAATGCTTCTGCAAAATCCACATTAAGACAAATGGAAATTGCAAAACTTTTGATCATGATGCTTGCTTTTAATCATAAGTGTAAAATTATATATTTTATAAATATAGATTTTAAAATTGCATTTATTGATGTAAAATTTACATAGAATGAAATGCAATAATTGTAGGTATGTAGTTCACTCTAAAACATTCCCTCATGCCTTTAGTCAATTCCTCACCACTTAATTTGCCCTCTTTCACTAGACATTAGTTTTTCTTATTTTAGAATTTCATTTAGAAGGAATCATACAGTGTGTACTCTTTTTGCCTGGCTTCCTTTTCTCTGCATTATATTTTTGAGATTCATTAATTGTGTGTTCTATGATTTGATAGTTTCTTTTTTTTTAATTTCCAAGTAGTAATCTATTGTGTAGAGATACTACAATTTGCTTATCCACTCACCTGTTGATGGAAATTTCAGTTGCTTCCAGTTTTTAGCAATTTTAAATAAAACTTATGAACCACCTTTGTATGGAGCTTCTTCTGGGTAAATATCTTAGAGTAAAATTGCTAGGTTGTATGCTGGGTTGTATGATTACCTTTAAGAAAAAAGAACAGACTGGTTTACAAAGTGGTTTTAGATATTTTACATTCCCACCAATAGTCTATAAGAGTTACAGTTATCCTATGTCTTCCCCAATGCTAGATATTATCATTTCTTTTTAATCTTAGTCATTCTAGTGGTATACCATAATATCTCATTATGATTTTAATTTCAACTTGCATTTTCCTTATGGTTCCTCTTGATGTTGGGTATGTTTTCAGATACTTATTGCTACTTATATATCTTCTTTTTGTGAGGTGTCTGTTAACATATTTGCCCATTTTAAATGATTAAGTTGTAGAAGTCATTTATTCTGAATACAAGACTGTCAGAAATGTGTACTACAAATATCTCTGTTTTAGCTTGCCTTTCATTTTCTTAATAATATCTTTAGAAGAACAGAATCCAATTTACCATTTTTTATGGTTAATGGATTTTAGTATCTTGCCTAAGAAATCTTTGTCTGTTCTTTATTTTCTCCAGAGGTATTAGAGTATTCGTTTTTTGTTTATTTGTTTGTTTTGACCTATGATACATTTGAAGTTAGCATTTGTGAGTGGTGTGAGGTAAGGTAAGAGATGAAATATTTTTTTCCAAATGAACATACAGTTTTTCCAACAACATTTATTGAAATGACTTCCTTTTCCTTGTTGAATTATTTTGATAACTTTACAAAAATTAATTCAAAATATACATGGGGTCTGCTAATAGACATTATTTTGTTCCATTGATCTGTATGTCTATATATTTTGATGTGTTTTGATTTAATTTGTATTTCAATATATTTTCTAGGTTTCCCTGTTACTTTTTTGAACCCAGGGTATATTTAGAAATATGTTTGTGGATTTTTCAGACATCTTTTTGTTATTGATATTTACTTTAATCCAATTGCAGTCAGAGAATATACCCTACATAATTTCAATCTCTATAGATTTAATGAGATTTATTTTATTGATCAGCAAATGGTCTATTTTATTGGATGATTCATATGCACTCGATACGAATATGTATTGTGCTATTGTTTATTATAGTGTTGTGTAATATCAGTTCTGTCAAATAGGTTGATAATATTTAAGGGCCCTGTATTCTTACCAATTTTGTGTATACTTATTATTTCCATTGCTGATAGAAGAGTATTGAAGCCTGAAACAATTAATTTTAGTTTTATCTATTATTTCTCTCATTTCTACTTTTTTGCTGTATGTATTTTGAATTTCAATTATTAGGTACATACACATTTAGGATATCTTTCTGAAAAATTAAAACTTTATTTATGAAATATCCTTCTATAGTCTTAGAAATATTCTGGAATCTTAAGTACACTTAAAAAATTAATATAACCACTCCATCTTTCTTTTGATTAACATTTTTTAAAAGATTTTATTTATTTATTCACGAGAGACACACAGAGAGAGAGGGGCAAAGACACAAGTAGAGGGAGAAGCAGGCTCCACGGAGGGAGCCTGGGACTCAATCCTGGGACTCGATCCTGGATCCTGGGACTCGATCCTGGGACTCCAGGATCACGCCCTAGGCCAAAGGCAGGGCTAAACCGCTGAGCCACTTAGGGATCCCCTTGATTAGCAATTTTATAGTGTACTTTTTAAAATCCCTTTATCATTGACTTGCCTATGCTTTATTTTTACACTGTGTTCCTCTAAGACAGACATATAGTTAGTACTGTGATATGTTACTCATATTCTCCTTCAATAAAAAAAAAAAGACATTTAGCCCTAGCTTTTGAGAGTGTTGTCATTCCTTCATGAATGATCTCTGCTTCAGAAGGTTACCTCATCATGTCTTGAGAAATTACATTTCTGGCTCTGGTTGACCTATCTGGAGAAGAAAGGCTTATTTGAAGATTTTGGTTCATTGTAGAATATGCTTTCTTCTGAATCACCTTTATACTGCACATTTGCTCTGATGCTTTCATTAAAAATATAGCAATGAATAAGTCATGGAAATAAAAGACAAAGCATAGAGAATATAGTCAATGATATTTTAATAGCATTGTCTGGCAACAGATGGTAGTTATACCTGTGAGCATAGCATAGGATATAGAGAAGTTGAATCATTAAGTTGTATACCTGGAATTAATATATACTATACAACTATACTAAATATATACTATATATACTAATATATACTATACAACTATACTAAAAATAATAATGAAAAATAAGTTTAAGTATAATAAATTTGAAAAAAAATGAAAATTAAATTTATAGAAAACCACGGAGTTTGGATTTGTAAAATGTGATATAAACAGTTTATTCCAAATAATGTACATGAAATATTTAACTCTGATGACCTAGATACATAATGTTCTACAATAGTATCTGAATTATTAGCGTTTAAAAACGCACTCACATTTTATTTATGCCCTTATTTTTAAAAAATATTTTATTTTTTCATGAGAGACACACAGAGAAAGACAGAGACACAGGCAGAGAGAGAAACAGGCTCCACACAGGGAGCCCAATGTGGGACTTGATCCCAGATCTCAGGATCACACCCTGAGCCAAAGGCAGATGCTCAACCACTGAGCCATCCAGGCAACCCTATACACTTATTTTGAGTCAAGGGGCCATGTTTTAACATTTATACTGAATACCCACTAACAATGGCAGAGGTTTGACACAACTAGGATTGTGACTTGAGGGTCTTTTTTCTCCCTCAAGATGACTATTTACTCTAGCACTTGCCTGTATTAGAATAGGAACCTGTACATGTAGCCTACTTTAGCATTACTAGGGCATAATATGCAAAATGAAAGTCTTTAATGCTATGAAAATCAGATAAACTATTTTTTCGGTATTTTTTTCACCTTAAATGCATAAATTGCATGGAAAGACCTATTTTAAGAAACATGGGTTTTCACATAAAAACAATTCGTTTGTGAAATACCACAGATTTAACTGGGAAGGTTTTGCATTGTTATAATTTTGGCATAGTATCCTGCTTTTCAGTCGCTGTTTAGCTTTACCCGGAATATATATATATATATATATATATATATATATATATATATATATAACATATATTACATATATATGTATGTTATCTATATGTAATATATACATATATGTATGTTATATATACATGTATAATGTTACATACATGTAAACGATTCCTCACTTTATTAGAAGTATTTGAAGAGATCATGGGGTGCCTGAGTGGCTCAGTCAGTTAACTGTCTGGCTCTTGATTTTGGCCCAGGTCGATTTCAAGATTGTGAGATCAAGCCCTGCTTGGGCTCTGCACTGGTCTTGGAGCCTGCTTAAGATTCTCTCTCTCTCTCTCTCTCTCTCTCTCTCTCTCTCCTCCCTCTCCCCTCCTTCTCTGTCCCCCTCAAAAAAAAGTATAGAAGAGATCAAATAGTAATTCAAATACTAGGCTCTGCAGTTGTATTTACAATTTTTTATGAATGCTTTTTAAAAAATAGTAATTAAAGGTTCACAGCAAAATTGAAGGAAAAGTATAGAGGTTTCCCATATTCTCTGTCCCCACACAAAAATAACATCCTTTCCTTTTTGGAGAAATGCATTTGTTATAATTGATGAACCTATATTGACACATTGTAATCACCCAAAGTCTAAAGTTTACATTAAGATATACTCTTGGCATTATACATACTACGGTTTTAGACAATTGTTATAAAGATATGTATCTACTATTATGGTATCATACAGAGTATTTTTATGCCTTAACAAACTTCTGTGTTCTGCCT
Organism: Nyctereutes procyonoides; assembly: GCF_905146905.1. Taxonomy (NCBI): domain Eukaryota; kingdom Metazoa; phylum Chordata; class Mammalia; order Carnivora; family Canidae; genus Nyctereutes; species Nyctereutes procyonoides. The sequence continues at coordinate 392,106 of NW_026575162.1, forward strand.
ATTTATCTCTCCCACTTCCTCAATGCCTGACAACCACTGATATTTTTACTGTCTCCATATTTTTGCCTTTTTGCAGTTATATTTTTAAAAATTTATTTAACATAATTATTGAGCATACACAATGTTCCAGGCATCACACTAGGTTCTAAGAGCACCAAGTTTTTAAGAGGTGTCACATTATAGAGGCACCTGGGTGGCTTAGTCATTTAAACTTTGGACTCCTGATTTCTGCTCATATCATGAGGTTATGATCTCAGTGTTATGAGACTGAACGCTATGTCGAGCACTGCACTGCAAATGAAGCCTGCTTCAGATTCTCTCTGTCACTCTGCCCCTCTCCCCTCATTCCTTGTGTGCCTGGGCATACCTCTCTCTCTCCAAGAAAGAAAAAAAAGAGTCCACACATTGTAGAGTGGTAAAAGTAACTTATATCCTATGGTAATATAATATATAATATATATCTACAATATAGTATGGCTATATATATATATATAATATAAGCATGATATAAGATAAGCATGATATAATATGTAAGGTATATTGTTTTCTAACACTGGCAAAGAAATAAGATATTTTGCCTGTAGATAGCATGGAAGGGCATTGCAGTATATGTTCACTCTCTAGTAGACCCTACCACAAAGGTTTGAATGCAAGTATTTATTTGGAAAGCAGAGAAATGAGATTGGGAAAGAAGGAAGCCAATAAAGGGGGCTTATGGGTGAGCAGATGTAATTGTTACACATGAGACTAGAAACAGCATAAAATAAGTTAAACATTCTCTGAAACATATAACACTAACTGGGAACCTTAAGGCATTCAACCTTGGTTTTAGGACAAAGAACAAATGTTTCGGGGGAGCTCAGACTGAAGATATTTCTATAGGAATAAAAGTGACCTCACTCAGCTCTTTCTCTGTATTTCCATATCAATGTATTTAGATATCTAGTGTCAGGGAGCAAGAATTTCTCTCCCCTCTGAGGTCCTTCTAGCTGGACTAAGAATCAAATTGACATAATGCAGATTAACAGGAGAAAATAAAATTTAATTGTATATGTATAGGGAATCTACAAAAACATGGAAATTCCAAAGACAGTCAAGATATATATATATATATATATATATATATATATATATATATATATATATAATCAGCCTGAACTAAGAAGGGGGTAGGTATCTGGAACTTCAGAAGAAAGGAATGTAATTCACAGGACAGTACGAAGAACAGATGTTTGGTAATTAGATGCTTGCCCTGCCATACAGACGGGTCCTCAGGTAAATTTTATCTTTGCTGATAACCCTTATTCTGAAAAGAACTTCCATTTGAGATTCTTCTCTATAGATAAGGGAGGGCCAAAATTTTCTCTTGAGCCCACAGGGTCTTGATTGCTTTCAGCTTAAGATAATCTGTGTGTCAAAGTGGCACATTGGGTGGGGGAGAGATGTTCTGAATCTCTTCACTAAATATGTAGATATATAGATATTTTTCCCAAGAATTTTCCGAATTGGTCCAAAGTACTTTGAAGGCTCAATTTGAAAATATCAGACTAGTGTGAAGCTGATATTCTCTTCCAAGAGCATATCATCTCTGGGCATGTTTTGTGTAGCAAGTAGATAGCTTTTACAGTTCTTTTTAGCTTAAGATTTGATGAGAATTTGTGGGGCAGGGGTTGATAAGAGAGCCTCCCAAAATAGCAGAATTTTTTCTACTCAGATTTTATACATTTTGAGAAATTAAAAAATAAATTTGGAGGTCAAAAGATCAACTCTCTTTGATAAGGACTCTGTAAGGACGTGATTTATTGTTAGAGCCAAATCCATGTGATATTCACACCCCAGAATTAGGCTGATTTATCTAGTGGTCAGGGCAGTACATTTCTCCATACAGACAGCCTGCACAGGAAAGACTGAGTAAGCTGAGAAGAATTCCTGCTCTTAAAAGGAAAGGCTGTTCTCAAATAGAAGCAAGATGGAGCAGAGCTGAATGTGCCCACTGATTCTTCCCATTATTTTTTGGATATGCCACTAGTGGAGATAACAAGGGAGCAGAGAAAGGCTAGGAGTAGATTGATTTTTCCCTGTGGCTTTGTATTAGTGTTGTGGCAAGGGAGAGCTATTCTCTCTTTTATAGGGATTCTATCGAAAAAGATTGGAGACATTAGAAAGATTAGTGAATAATTTGATCTAATATTTTTCCCATTAAAAGAAACATTTGGGGGTCATTATTGTTTAGAACAAAATTAAGAAAATAATTTTTTTATAATCACTCATAATAATGATATGGGAGAAATCACATATCAAAACATCTTTTTTTTAAATTTTTTATTTATTTATGATAGTCACAGAGAGAGAGGCAGAGACACAGGCAGAGGGAGAAGCAGGCTCCATGCACCGGAAGCCCGACGTGGAATTTGATCCCGGGTCTCCAGGATCGCGCCCTGGGCCAAGGGCAGGCGACAAACCGCTGCGCCACCCAGGGATCCCTCAAAACATCTCTTAAACAGATTTTTTTATGTGTTTAAAATTTGGTTGTTACATTCTGGATATCACCTTTGTTCTGATCAGTGAACATAAAACAATTTTAATAAAATGTATGTTCTCACTTATTTGGGGAATATGAATAATAGTGAAGGGGAATATAAGGGAAGGGAGAAGAAATGTGTGGGAGATATCAGAAAGGGACACAGAACATAAAGACTTCTAACTCTGGGAAATGAACTAGGGGTGGTGGAAGGGGAGGAGGGCGGGGGGTGGGGGTGAATGGGTGACGGGCACGGAGGGGGACACTTGACGGGATGAGCACTGGGTGTTATTCTGTATGTTGGTAAATTGAACACCAATAAAAATTAATTTATAAAAAAAAAAAAGAAAAAAAAATAAAAACAAATCAATTATGTAGAAAAAAAAAAATAACATATTTAACTGAAATTTAACTTTGCTCCAAATTATGCCTAATTTAAAAGTATCACAATGCTTTTTATAATGTACTCTATACCATCTTTCAAGTTATACTATACAGCTGCACATTTAAACAGGAAGACACTCAAAGTCAACAGATAGCATGGTCAAATTAGTTGGGGAAATACTGAGCTGAAAGCTTTGCTAAAAGGTTTCCTCACTATGACTATAGAAGTTCTTAAGATATTTAAAATTTAAATATAAATTGTGAATCTTATAACATTTTCAAAACTTACTTGACTACTGTCATTTCTTTCACAGACTACTTCATGGAACCAATTTTCTTTGGATCTTGCTTTGGAAAATAGTGTTTTCAATTTCTGAAATACTTTCTTGTATGTTGTTTTATTTTGTTATCAAAGTTGTCTTCTCATGTTGGCCCTAATATCATAATATGAGAGATGAGGAAATTGAAGTATTAGGTTACATCACTGGATCAAGGTACAGGTCTTGAGAAACATGGGAGTTGAATAGGGGACTTCTGACTCCTCTTCCATTAACTTTCCACTGTGATGTCATTTCTCATTAACTACAATGCAGAGTCCATGTACATGGGTCAATGCAGTCAACTGAAAAGTGAAAAGAAAAAAAAAACTAACTTAAGCATTTTCATAATAATAATATGACAAAATTTACATTATTGAGAATAAATGTTTTAGACATGTTTTCTCTTACTGGATTAATGACTTAGTTTGGAGTCATGCAAAAAAAAAAAAAAAAAAGGATTGAATTACCGTGTTTTGTGCCAAATGACTTTCTTGTACCTGAATCCAGTTCATTTCTTTGACTTTGAGATGAGGTGCTGAGGTGGCATCAATTTTCTAGAAAAATTCTGGCATGGAATGAATAGAAATATATCACTCTCACAAATACTAGAAAATTTTTCTTTTCACTTGATATTTGAAGATAAAGTGTTCATTGACATATTTTTACACTAGCTAGTATATTAAAAGCTCCACTATAAGAGGTTCTTTATTCGAGATTGTGAAGAAAATAAACAAGAACCTGATCCTGATTTCTGAAAAGCTATTTCTTGTGAAACAGGAGTGAGATAACTTGATAATGCAACCTCTCTAAAAGTGATTTGATAACTTCAGTGCTAAAGGCTTCACTCGTTCATTTTCTACTCATTTGCATGACATTTTATGGGTGAAACATCCCCTTTAGCTGAAGCTAGGCTGGTGAAACATTTAGCCTGGAGGAAAGGTTTTTATATCTGAACAAATTTTGTGTATCAGCTTATAGTAGAGGATCTGCTGTCTTGGGTTCTTTCACTTTTTTTTTAAACAAGTGTTTTTGCTCAGTGTTGCTATTTATTAGTAGCTGAAAATTGTATAGAAATGCATGGGGATTCAGTCTGTTTCTGAGGTGATTTATGTGCAAGTAAATCCTGTAAACCATCACCTCAAAGCATATTTATAGTTTCAAATACCTTTCGGTTTCCACAGCTCTTTAGCAGGCAGGAAGCATCTCATTTTGGATTCAAGTCTTCCAAGAGGGAGAGAAAGTAGTTAATATTAGGTTTTGAGGATATTTTCTTCAAGTTTGCTCCCATTGTTGAAATCTCTTTGAAGCTTGAGTGCAGTTATGTCAGTATTTAATTCTTTATATTAATTAGTTGAGGAGGACAGTTCCCACACCCTGACATGTGTTGACTTGACTCTACAATGTGTAGATAAAAAGCCAAATTAGTTTTTGTTTGAGATATTAGAGATAAAATTGGAAAGGAGAGGGATGTTGGGAAAGTTGTTCTACATGGATTTGCTTTTTAAGCTGTTTTGCTTTCACTTAGTGCAAATCGTTTTAGCTCTCTTGAGTCTTAGATTCCTAATCTGTGAAATAGATGTAATAAAACTTACCTCTAAAGGCTATAGAGATTGAGTACGATAAGGTTATAAAGTAACCTCACATGGTGTTTTACATGTAGTGGATACTCCATGAATACTAACTGCTCTGATTGATTTTAGTGCAGGATATCTTTTAATATGAGAATACAAATGTAACGTCAGTGACAACACATATTGTTTTTTAAGTTCACAGAAGCAAGCAAATAGGCTTCTGAAGGTCCTTGAGCTGAAGTTACTCATAAATAATTGTTTTTTTTTATTATCTATGTTTATGTGTCCATAAATGCACGTTTAGTAAAAACCAGCAGTTCTCAACCACCTATGTGTTAGATTTGACAGGGGAGTTTTAAAAATTATATAAGGATACTCAGAGCCCCACCGCACCCCATTTAAATCAGTATCTTGAGGATGGAACCTGTACATCAATAGTTTTCAACAGCTTTTCAAGTGAAGTGCAGCTATACATGAAAACGATTGGCATACCGTCTATCTGGCCCCAGACAGATACTATTTGTGTAAATTGTCTGAAATAAGACAATCAATATAGGTTATGGATAGGAGTTGCATCTTAGGTTGTAATGCCTAATCACATTCCCTAAATCTTTATTGCCTGGGTTATGAGCAGGATTAGGAACTTTCAATAACTTTGTGTTTAAAACAATCTGCTTAATAGGCTGTTGGGAAGTGCAAAAATGGTAAGTAGACAATTTTCAATTGGAGAAATACAGTTACCGTTATTTGTAAATAACAACCCAAAAAACAAACAATGACAACAACAAAAATCCATGATCAACTCTTAACTGACCTTAGCAAATTTTTCCAGGTGAGAATGAGCAAGCTTGGGAGTTTTAATACGGCTGGATACTTCCTTTTGTTATAAACCACCTGCCTGGAAGCTGATAGTAGGTTTGGTCTACTTAGCCAGAGTGAGAAAGGAAGAGGCATATTCCATTATCAGATCAATTATGCATTGACTAGGTGCCTAACTTGGATGGTGCAGCCTAAGTTTGCTTGGACTCTGAAATCGTAGATTTAATCAGTGTTTGTGATCCTAGATCATATTAACATTCCCTAGGTAGTCAGCAGTAGTGGTATTCATTTAGTATATCCATCTTTCTGCCCATGTAGAAGTTATAAATCTGAACATTCATAGGACTTTTGCAACACTGTAATTTCAGTGTAGGTAATAAGTGGTTTTTTATTCCTGTATGATTTAGATAGCTGTTATTTTGTATAAAATGGGTATATCCTTGATGACTGTAAGGACACATTTCTCTTTGTAGATATGCATGTGTTATAATAAATGTGCACATAGACATATCAGGATGGCATATAATGATAGTATGCATCTATCTGTTTCTAAAAGGCATAAAGCTATAGTTAATATATATTATTCCACCTTCCTATTCTCTCACAAAGACCATAATTGCCCACAGTATTAATAGGAATATCTTTTGCTAGAAATTATCTATGGATTAAGTAAGAAAAGCACAACTATTTGCTTTACTGGAGTCTTTCCAACAATTAATTATTTTAAATCATGTTTTTTTTTTTTCCAGTGAGGAATGAAGGTGTCAGTGACTAAAGGAATAATGCGTTGTTATCTGGAATGGTCTAGATTGATATGTGGACTACTCTGAGGGGAATGGTAAACAGACACATGGAAATTTTTTTTCCAAATTTATAAAACAGTACTCAAAAATTCTTCGGGATAATTTTAATTGACTATATTTCTTGAACTAAAAAATATGCAAATTACCCAGTTTTTCCTACCTTTATATTTAAGCCATTTCTTTTGGTGTATGATTTTATACTATGGCACCCTTTATGGTTGTGCAGTTTTATCTCACCAGAATACATACTTCTCTGAAATACTGTAACCCAGTAGAATCTAGTGCAATATTGAGAATATATCTTCCATGCTAATGAACTTGGACTCAATCACATTATACCATTTAATGTTGCTCTAGGTAAATAGCAGTTTTCTTGCTATTAATTTCTCTAAGGTTTATTATTATAAACTTTTTTGAGAATAGTTTTAGGAAAAAAACATTAAAAATGACTTAGAAGGAAAGCACTACATACTGTAATGAATTTCAAAACAAAACTAAATATGTTTATAAGGAAGCATCTCTTGGTTTAGTTTTATTTTTAAAAATTAGGGTCACCTGGGTAGCTCTGGGTAGATATCTGCCTCAGGCTCAGGTTGTGATCTCAGGGTCCTGGGATCAAACCCTGCATTGGGTTCCATGCTCAGCGGGGAGTCTGCATCTCCCTCTCCTCTTGCCCCTTCCCCCACTCACTTTCACTAGCTCCTCTCTCTGTCAAATAAATAAATTTAAAAAAATACCTTTAAAAAATTAATGAAGTTCTTATTGCTTCTTTAAAAAAATTATCCAGACTCAATGTAAGAGTTTGCACATTTGCTTTTTTAAACATAAATTACTTTCCAAATGCTCATAATGGGGTATTAATAAATATTAGTTAATTTTCAATAATCTTTCACTCACTTTTTTCATTTTTGCCATCTGTTGTTCTTTGGAATATAGAAAGTAGATCGGTGTAAACCTTTTGAAGGACAGTTTGGAAGTCTGTACTGAAAGCCTTTAAATATGCTCATAAACTTTGGCTCAGAAATTTTTCACTAAGAATTTATCCTTAGGTGATAATCAGGATTTTATACAAAGAACAATGTATAAGGACCTTTATTACAACTTTTAACATGTGGGAAGACCATGTGAAATGAAAAAGAAATAAGGTTAAATGTCTAATAGCAGAACTGTTAAATAAATTATGGTATATCCATACTATGGAATACTATATGCTTTTAAATTCATATTTTTAAAGGGTATGTAATGGCATGAGAAAACCTCATAGTAGAATACTCCCTGAACCACTCAGAATTGCAGGTTTTTTTGTGTAATGTGGTCCTGGTTATTATAATGTGCTTTTAGTAGTGCTGTGAATGTAGTCTTGTGTGTTTCAATATATTCAGAAGGATATGTATTGAGTTGTTAAGAGAGATTACTGCTAGTTGGTGGCACTACAGTTAAGAATTTCTTCCTTATACTTTCCTATATTTATTCCAATTTTCATAGTAAATATGTATAATTTTGCTATTAGAAATGTGTTACAAAAGAAAACTATCATTGTATAGCCTAGCAAAGATAAACAATGTGTCCCAAAGACCATCATTTAAAAGTACGACGTTTTGTCAGTAACTGGGAAACAGCCTGCCAGGTGACTGTTCTGTAACTGAGAGAGCAATCATCCCAGTCCAACAGAGGAAGATGAAGGATATTCAGAAGCCTCCACTGACCTAGTGGCAAACTCAAATGCTTTGTGTCAGCTCTGTTATTCTCAAGTTCAACAGCCTTGTAGCAGCAAGTATTTGGCTCAGGTCAACAAGAAAGCTGGAGTAGTAAAGTTTTAAACACAATAATGTGAAAATATAATAAAATCTTTTCAGAAGCAATTGGCAATAAATATCACGAGCCTTTAAAATGTTCTTATTTTTGGACTAATTTCAGTTCTGAGAATGAGTCCTAAGGAAACAATCTTAAATATTGAACAAATTTTATGTACAAATATGTTTAGTAACCTATTATTTCCAATGGAAAAATATGAAAACTAAATATCTTCTTGGAGAATCATTAAATTGATTATAATATATTTATTTGATGAACTATTGTTTAGATGTTAGAAATACAACAGTTATGAAATTGCTTAAGATAAGTGAAAAAGTAGAATATGTCAATGTATCTACATAAAAGGTTTAACAACTTTGCATAAAGGAGCCCTACATAGAAAAAAAGAATGGAATAAAATATACTAAAATGATTACTGTGGTCCTTTTTGAAGATAGGCTAATAGGGTAATTTTTTTCTTTTATTTTTCTCCATACTTTATATTTTCTTTTCTGAATATCCTTTTTAAGGCAAAATAAACATGGCTTAAAAAATGGTATTAGAAAATTTTTGCATGATTTTATAATGGAATAATTCCCAAAGAAATGGGACTTTAGAGAATGTTCTGAAGCATTCCACCTTGGCTGTGACTCTGTTCTCCTCATGGTTTTATATCCATCAGTCCCGGGGCAAGTAAAAATCCATTTCCATACAAGTCTCATGCTCCCAGAAGTCCATTCCCAAATTTTATCCCAGAGTCCTGGATGAGTATTTGTTTGAGGATGGTATGAAAAGAGGTGGAATTAGGCAATGTTCAACAATGAAAAATTATGTTTGAAAATGAGTTTGGTTGAGAATTTTTCATTTACATTTTCAGAAAGTTATGGGATAAAATCATACTAATCCTGTATTCAAATCTCTGCATAAGAAATAAGTGGCAAGGAAAGGGTGACCTGATGAGAACACAGGAATCTGTAAAAAGAATGTCCAATTGCACATTCCTTGTAGTGGGGTGCCCAAAGGAACTGTTAAGAGCTGAGATAGAGTCTTCAATTCTTGTTCATTTTTTTTTCTGCTGTGATGTAAATCTCAGTTATTAACTTTAATCTCCAGTAAAAGTCAATTGCAGACATAGCCTTATATCAGTGGCTGTTTCGGAGACTGAAAAACTCAAGACGCTTTTCAATATGGAGTGATTCCATGAAGAGAAGGAACAATATATATCAGACAGCAAGACAAACTGAACCAATTAAGAGGAAAGAACTTGACACCAGTGATGACTAGGAGGGACGTAAGCCTATAAGAATTTTAAGAAAAGTTGAGAGAGATACTCTTTTACATTTGGTTGGCAAAAGCCAATTTTATTTGTATTTCAAAGGTCAAGGTGATATCAGTTAGCATAAGATTTATAGTTGTAAAGGGCAGAATTTATTATATAAGCCTGGGAACTCAATAATGATCCAACTGATGTTGAGTGAAATCAGAATGGCCAATCTCCCTTGCTTCTGCCAATTTTTCTTTTAGTTGTAATAGAATAGGTTCCTAACATCACAGATATAAGGGAATTTATTTTATAAAATTAATTCATAAAAAAATAAAATTAATTCATTCACACAACAATATTTTATACTATCTAATATATTTCAGGCATTGTTTTAGGCATTGTGGATACATTGATTGGTATAACATACAAAAAGCCCCACTCTCTTAGGACTCATGCTATTCTAAAGTTAAAGTCTCAGTGAAAGAAAAAAATCAACAAAACTGGTGAGCTACAAACAGACAAGTTAACTGCACTTAAGTGCTTATCTAATCATGTTCTAGAAGAAGAGTCGCTATTTTGTGGTAACATTACAGGGACGTTAGCAGATCTGGAGAGATAATATTATCCTTATGCATCTTTGAGTTATGTTGGGATCTTGTTACTAAATGAGTGATTCAAGAGAGCTCTAGAGTTTTAGGGCCAAAATAGAGTTGGATGAGAATAATTATCTCGAAGGAATTTAATACACTATCTGTTTGGAAAAAATGGAAGTAGATGGGGTAAGAGATGAACTATGGAGTTAAACAGTAAAAATTCTAGTCAGAATGGACCTCATGGAAATTTCCTATTTTCTTCCAACATTAGCTATATTACTTATTTCTAAGCCAACTGGTCAGACCATATGTTTAGAAGTCTCTTGACATCATGTTGAGGATTGGCTCTCCCTGAATCACTGCAATATACTTTAATAGCAACTAAAGTGAAATAAAACAAACATAGAAGCAAAATTCAATGAAGATTGTGTGGTTTTAATTACCATTTGGTCACAGATATTTGATATGGCTTCTATTAGGGAAATGTTGCAGAAGAGTAGTCTCTTGTGGAACTTCTGGTGAAAGGATTTACTGGCCAAATGAGTCTGGAAAACTGTTTCCTTCATGGAGTTTCACAATGAGTGTTGATCCAGTAACATCTGCAAGACATCCAACAATAAAGAAAACTCTTTAACTTTGCTTGGTCAGTTTTCTGAATATTGTTGAACATAGAATCTAGTTTATTTATATCTTTAATATTTTCTTATTTTGAGAAACATCAATTATCATCCCATGAATATATTTTGAAAATGCTACTCTAAAATGGTTTACGTTTTATACTAAGAGGAAAACTATGTTTAGAAGAGAATTTACTTGAAGTTTATGCTTGGTGCATGAAGCTGTATATGTTAGGCATTGATAAACCTGAAAAAATATTTTTTGAGGTCTTTGTGATTATTTTTTCTATTGAAAGTCAAAATGATTTGAAAATAGCCAGTAGTTTCCTAGGCCATACGTGGCTGATAGCAGTTTGTTGCACAAATTTGCACTGGTAGATAATCGAATTTTTATCACTCATTTCAAGCTGATTACATTCTTTGAAGATGTTCTACTTTTTCCCGACTTTGCATCTGAGGCACACATTAGCTGGGCAATTGCTTGCAGTTTTTGTTTTCTATTCTCTAGCTTTTAATGCCATTTGAAGATCCAAAAACTTTCAAGAAGCAGCAAAGCAAGAAAGTACTAGCCTGCTTGCTAAAAGAAAATAAAACCATTTTCAAGGTATGTTTATTCCTCCAATTTCATGGATGCTAAAATCCATGAATGGGCTTCATCTTCTAGGCCATCTTGAGCAGAATTACACTGCTTTGCATCTAATGTTGGATTTCTCTATTTGGGAGTCTTTTTCCTGGGAGAGCATTTCTTAATAAAGATGAGGAACAGAATTTCCCAAGATTAGCAAAATTCTGTAATGACTGGGGTTTAGGCACCTGACAGGATATGCTAATACAAACAAAACTGCCTTTCCAAAAGAGTAACAGCATCCTATGGGCAAAATAAAACCAGGCAAAATAAAAAAGGTTGTGTCTTTTTACTTCTGCTGCTAATTAAAATGTTAGAATTATAAAACTAATGAGTAGATTTCTTGTCCTGTATAGAATTGTTATCTTTCCTTATTAAAATATCATTAACATTTAAAAACTATTTATATTCATTTGTGCAGAGAGACCGCTTGTTCTAGAGTAAAGTTCAGATGAATGGCTGGATCCTGAAGGACATTAATATCAATAATATACTTTGTTATGTTTAAAAATAATCCAATAAAAAGAAGTCAGCTTCAAAGTAAAACCCAAACAGCTTTTAGTTAAATTTTAATCCTACTAAATAGAAGGCCCAAAGTGAACTTGTTAAAGATATTAGCTATCAAAACCAAACAGAAATTAATTAAATCAATATCTGTCAAACTGACAAGTATTATCTTATGGGCAAGGCATCATAATAGATCCTGGAAGGATAGAAAGCAAAGTCATAGTCCCTCTTGTCAAGAAGCTACAATCAAGCAGAGAAGTAAATACAGTAAATAGGCTATTATGCCCTACCCAGTCTCAAAGAGAAGGGCGAGAATGGCAATTTATGAATGTTTCTAGAGGAAATGAATCTGAACTGAGTTTTTAAAGATGACTAATAGACTTGATGGGCTGAAACAGTGGGACACTACAGGTAGAATGTACATGATGTGCAGTGGGGCATGGTGACAGGGAGTATGTTAAGTTCTGACAACAGAGATTAGTTAAAACAAGGCCACAGTATAAGGGATTGGCCTGGGATGAGGCTGGGAAGTGAGCAGGAGCCCCATCACAAGGAACCTTGCATGCCATGTTAAAGAATTGAGATTTATCCTGTAGGCAGTGAGGGTCATTGATAAATCTTACACAGGGACTTCATAGGTCAAATCCTATCAGGCACATTGTTATGGTTAGGTGGGTGGCATTCACTATCACGTGGTAGTGGTGGTAGTGATGAGAGTGTGTGTGGAAGAGAAAGATATTGTACAACTCAGTGATGGGATTTATGGGCCTTGGCAGCTGAGCAATGGTGGCGTTGAAGAATGGGTGTTGGGGTGTGACGGGCATACTGCAATATTATAGTAGATATAGGTAACTTTTCTTTTTGTTGTTAATAATTCATGATTGAAGCCGAAGGTCAGAGCTTTTCTCTGCTTGTTCACAGAAATAGTAGTGATATTGTTTGTGGTAAGGCAAGAAGGTGGATGTCTGTGGGATTCACATTGTAGTCACATTGGTAAAGATGCCTCCTTTCCTGCATGGTCATGTCTCTCTTCCTTGGTCGACTTATTTTACTTCTTTAATTATATCTTTTATGTCATTCAAATTTTATTTCTCTCCATAATGTAATTTAAATTTTTCCCAAAGTGAAATATGCAGCTGGTTATGAAATTAAATCTAAAGCCACCTTGTGCTGAGAGTATACCAGTTTTATTAATCAAATGTTCAGACATTTCCTCCAATTCATCCTTCATAGAGCTACCATATTCTTTACCCTTAAAACACTTTTTCAACTTTTCATATATATATATTAAAATCTTTAGTGACTTTTTAGTTTATATGTGATGCAGCATCATTTCCTGATACATGGCAATAATTTATTTTTATCACAAACACTGACTGGGCCCCTAGTTGTCTTAGTACTCCAGTCACATACATACATACACAAGTATATATAAAGCTTCTTGAGATACAAGGAGCAAAACTCAACATATTTAAAAAGTAAAGAAATAACATGGATGGAGCTACAGAAGAGGTACGCTGACCGAAATAAGTCAGTCAGAAAAAGACAAATATCATGTGGTTTCACTAATAAGTGGAATTTAAGAAACAAAACAAATGAGCAAAAGCAGGGGAAGAGAAAGAGACAAACCAAGAACAACTATAGAGAATAAACTGATGGTTACCAGATGGGGAGTGTGTGGAGGATGGGTTAAATAGGTGAAAAGGATTAAGGAGTCTACTTGTGATGAGCACCAGGTGTTGTATGGAATTCTTGAATTACTATATTGTACACCTGAAACTAATATTACATGTATGGTAACTAATGGGAATTTAAATAAATACCTAAAAAAAGTAAAGAAATGAAGTGAGAGGATTTTTCAGAAAGGTATAGGAGTTTGACTTAGCAGTTATTGACAAGTATTGTGAGCTATAAGAATGAGGAATTGAAAAGTCAGTCATTCTGCTATTTCTCCCCCCAGTTCTGCATGGTATTTAAGACCTGCTACTCTCCATGTACCTGTTTCAATTGTCCTGTGTCTAAAGACTAGCTCTGTTTAGGTGTGAACAGGAGATCCTAGTCTGAACCAGATGCATTCTCTTCAGTCAAGTCCCCAGTAAAAAAAAAAATAGCTGATGTCTGTAAAACACAATTCTGTGGTCATAGGAACGAAATCCTAATTGGTTTATCTTGAGTTGACTATTAGCCCACTTCTATCATTTAAGGCCAGGAGGCTAGGTCACATGAGACAGTGTCCACTCAGTGGGGGTATAGAGCAGGATATCTAAGAAGAGACAATGGAGAGTTTCTTCAAGAAGGGAACATGGGGCAGGAAGAAAATAATTGGCCCAGCTGAGCTTTATTCCTGAACCTGCTGCTACTCTCCCACCTTTTTGTTTTTCCTTTCTCAGAGCATCTAACAAATTTCAACTTAACCTAGGTTCTAACTCTTTAATTTAGATGCTAATGAGCAGTGAAATGACCAAACCATGGACATGAATAAGGAAAAGGTCTAAGGGGAAACTCATGAAGAAGATAATGAACCCTTAAATAATCCAGCATTACCTGGCATATCTCTGACCTACTGTCTGTAGGGCAAGAGGACTCACTCTTCTTCCCAAACTGTTGGTGTGGCTACAGAGACCTGCATTTTCTTCTGCCAAAGTAAAACAAGCTGAAGTTCTATGAATCTTTCCTGGAAACTGCTTGGTACTTAACCTTTCCTCACCTTCTGCTAGCAATTCAGAAGTGGTTATTTGTCTTATTTCTATTTGTGCTGTTTTATTCTTCTCTTTTCACAAATTGCACCCTTAGTCTATTGCTTTGCTTCCTTAATAATGAGAATATAAATGCCCCTAGAAGCAAATCATGTAAAATTTAACCCATTTAACACATCCCTTTTCATGTAGCCAAAAGTTTTCTGAAGTTTCTTCCTCCTAGTACATATGTAACGATGAGGATTCATAGGTACAGGAACATTTTCTTTCCCCTGTAGGTGATCCAGGGTTATACCCAGAGGTGAAAAATAATGGTCTCTGCTCACATCACTTTTAGCTTTGTGTGTAATAGTAGAGGTGCTGGGGTAGGCACTGTCCTTTTGATCCTGAAGTAGTGGCTCGACAATGAAAATATGCAAAATGGTTTTTAATGGGCTTATATAATTGTGGTTTGACATGTGGTTTCATTTCAGGAACTATCTTCCCTAAATGATACCTTCTCCATTGAATGGTTGTCTACTTTGACAGTCACAGAAAATAAGGGAAAATAGTTTAAAAATCAAAAGATCATTCACTAATCGAAACATTTTATCAAGCTCTTGATATTAGGGATTCCACAGAGGTAAGTCTGAAGCTCTAGAGATTATAGGAGTTAAGCTGAGTGGGTCATTCTTTTTGAACTGCTGGAGCTCCATAATCTCAAGTGTTTTACATCTATATAGAAGGTAGAGCACTTTGATTTGTCAGTCCATTGACTTTTTCATTTTCGGTTACTTCCTTTTCCTCTCCAACTCAACAGCCTACTTCCCATCTTTCCATATCTTGTCCCATAAGTTCCCCAACCTATAATGTTAATTCAAGAACACAACTTTCTGGCCCAAATCTCTTTCCAGTTTACTTGTTCAAGAATTCTCATGATGCTTATTCTTAGATCTTTTCAGTTCTTCCCATACTCTGCCTCTTTTCCCAGTTCATCAGCTTTCTTCTTTCTTTACCACCCTCATACTCAATTTAAACTCAAGACCTATGTTCTGTCTCCCTTTCTGACATCTCCCACACACTTCTTCTCCCTTCCCTTATATTCCCCTTCACTATTATTCATATTCCCCAAATGAATGAGAACATACACTGTTTGTCCTTCTCCGATTGATTTACTTCACTCAGCATAATACCCATAGAGACTTCTAACTCTGGGAAATGGGCTGGGGGTGGTGGAGGGGGAGGAGGGCGGGGGGTGGGGGTGAATGGGTGACGGGCACGGAGGGGGACACTTGACGGGATGAGCACTGGGTGTTATTCTGTATGTTGGTAAATTGAACACCAATAAAAATTAATTTATTAAAAAAAAGGAAAAAGGGAAATTAATGGTAACAGCAATACATGCCTCAGATACTAGCTCAGAAAAGGTAAAAATGTTAAATTCATGCTATGGAAATAGTTACTGGAATGAACAACTCTTACAAACAAAAAGGTAAAAGTACCACCCCACTCTGCTTCCTCAATCCAAAAGATACTACCACTAATTCAACCAATGTCCAAATGTTTGAACAGTAAAAGCTTGGAAATTTCATAGGCTCAGGGAAGTAGGTTCTCATCCATATCTGTAGCCAGTATGCAAAGCAAGCTGTATCGGCCCCTTAGTTACATAATTATAGGCTTACCCATTATCACTCAATTTTAAATACAGATAGTTCACTCTTTTAGGAATCAAATGGAGTTTATTAGAACGAACTATTACCGTAACAAAAGTACTACTCCCATAGTAATAAAGTAGTACATTTCAGCCATGAAAAAGGCCATAAGGACAATATAAACTTTGCAACCTCTAAATATCTTTTCTAAGAGAATGCACAGAAATGCTCACATGGATTCCTGTTTAGTAATGTCCTTTGTAGCATTATTCATTATATACACATTTACTCACAAGCACACACACACATATACACATACATTTATACATGCATACAAACAACAGTACATAAAAGGGCTTAATATTAACAGAGCACATCGAATGAATACAAATATTTTTAAGGGCACAGGAATGATTAAAATATGTTGGATCAATAAAGTCAACAAGATTTAGGAACTCTGTATAAATTGTGTGCATATCCTCAGTTGTGACACTGGACTGAATAGTAGTCATATCCTTTTGATATTGTTATCACATATGATATGTTTTTCTTGCTTTTCTAAAAATTTTCACATTATTTATGATGTTGTAAGTTATGTCTGTGACATAATGCTGACTCAAAAATAGATAAGGAACTCTATAACATTATTACAGATAAAGATATAATTATGTGTATATGTCATGACATGTTACATGTTTATATATTTCTGAATATGGAATAATAATAAATAGTTTTGGATGTTGGTTTAAAAAAAATAAACTCAAGACCTATCACATAAAACAAAAGCAAAAACAAAAAACTTTCATTACTATCATAATTCCCTTTTCCCTCTCTCTCATTTTTTTTACACCTCTCTGGCAAAAGCTCATTTCTGAATGAACCCAACTATCTGCTTTATTTGGACCTGTGCCCAGATAGCACAAAGATTTTAGAGAAAATATACAATAAAACAGATGGCTACTTCTATCAATCCATGACCTTCAAATTCAGGTCTTTTAATATTGTTCAGAAATCCTGGGTTATTTCTTTGGCTAATCCTCCCACCCTCAATATTGATATTTTAAAATTCCTCCACTTTGGGAAAATGTCCACCATCCCACTCCCAATTTGACTTCTTTAATGTAGGCATATTATCTTATGTTCTGTATATAGAGACAAAAGAGAGAGGAAGAGACAAAAGAGAACAAATTCTCAAACTTAATTGTTCTTCTACCCATTATCCTCTCTTCCTATACAATGGGACAGCTGGCCCTTCTAGTGCTCCTGGCTAAGTCTGGGGTAACTCCTGTCTTCTCAGAAACTGTATGCTATTGCTTATTTCCTTTTCTTTTTAAATTGCTCCCAATTTCTCCTTCTCTGCTGGATTATTCTCAGTGACAATTAAGCATGTTCAAATCACTACTGTTAAAACAACAACAACAAAACAAAGAAACAACCTTTTGTGGTGCATCTTCTCAAAGGAATTTTCTGTACTTAATGCCTAATACTCAACAAGTAGTTTTGAATAAATGAAGAAATTACTTAAAAATATCTGATAATTTAGCAAAATATTTTATTTTGAGGAAGATTATCCTTGCATAAAGGTTTTATTTTGCTTTTTGTTTCTTATTATTATATTTAAATTTAGCTAATTAAAATAGTGTATCATAAGTTTCAGAGATAGAGTTCAGTTATTCATCCAATACATAAAACACCCACCCAGGGCTCATTACATTAAGTGCCCTCCTTAATGCCCATCACCCAGTTACCCCATAACCCCACTCACTTCACCACCAGCAATTCTCAGTTTACTTCCTACACTTAAGTGTCTCTTATGGTCTTTCTCCCTCTCTGAGTTCATCTTATTTTATGCATAAAAAAATTTTAAAATGCTGAATGTTTATAGAGGTTCTACTGTACTAAGTGTTGAGGATATAGAATATGCAGCACAGTTTTGTCTCTTATAATAGGCTTATAACTGAGCACAAAAGACTGGTAAATAAAAGACACTATCAACACAATACGATATGCTATATGAATGTGTATGTCTGGGACTACAGAAGCGTGTTCATAAGTAATTGAAAGTTTAAAATGGAAGCACAACACAGTTTTCTTTGAGGCTGGATAAAATTAGGACAAATATGTTTTTAAATTAAAATAGAAAAATGTTCTAAAAAGTAGAAAAAAGTTCTAAAGAAATGTGAATATTCTGTTTTCAAATTTTATATAAATTCTATTTTGTGAGATCTTTTAATTTGGGTCAGAAATTGCACAATTATTTTAATTGCAGGCAAAACTCTACTTTAAAATTGTCTGTTTGGTTACCTGGGTGTCTCAGTTGGTTAAGCATTTCCCTTTGGCTCAGGTCATGATCTAAGGGTCCTGGGATTGAGCCCCATATTGGACTCCTTAGAGGGGGAGTCTGCTTCTCCCTCTCTGCCGCCTGCCTTGTTCTCTCTCTCAAATAAATAAATAAAATAATAACTAAAATCTTCAAAAATATTAAAATAAAATCCTCTGCTTGGCTGTTAAGTCTTTCCAATGTTTAAATGATTTCTATCTTTTCAAGTCCCTGGTGCTGCCCGCAGTTCAGAAATTACTTTTCAGTTACTAGCTTTGGTAGATTTTTTTTGTACCAGACCAAATATCTCAGGAAGAACAATTAGTAACAATGAATTCAAAAGCCATCTGAAGCCATTGAGATATTTACTGAATTGTATAAGACTTATGATATGAAAGAGTAACTATGTGAGTAAAGTCATAAATACTAAAAAATATCTTGTGGCATTTATACATGTATATATACAGATGTGTTTGTATACAAAAGAGTAATATTTAAACATTAAATGATCAATAATTGCATTAAATATAAATGGACTAAATACTATAATTAAGGGAAAGATATCAGACTAAATGAAAAAATTAAAATTGTTTGAATATTGCTTATAAAAAGGGTAGCTTAAATTCAAAGTCATGGAAAGGTTAAAAGTAACCATAAAAGATATCAGAAAAGCCCAATACAGTTATCTAATACCATTAAAAAGTAGGTTTCTAAGCTAAAATACATTCTAGAAATGGATAGTTTAGTACAGCTACTTAATATCATAAAAAAGTAGATTTTTAAACTAAGACATATTCTTAGAATATGAGGGATAATTTAGAATAAAAAAGGTTAATATATTAGGAAGACATGTTATTCTACATTCATATATACCTAGTAACAATATTCAAAGCACATAAAGTAACAGAGAACTAACCAAATCATAGTCTGATATTTGAATGTATTCTTTTAATAAATGATAGAATAAGCATCTGCTTATTTATCTTTTATCATAATAAGCATCTTTTTTCAAATAAAAATATCTTAAAATATTTTTAAAATATTTTATCAAAAATTTTTTATCAGATAAGCATCTGCTTATTTATCTTTATCATAAAAAATAAATATGTTGAATATTTAAGAATGTGATGAACAAATATGTAATTATATTAATACAAGTTTATATAATATACACGTTTACTCATATATATGCATGTAATTATATAAGTATATATACACATAAACAGGAAAACTCATGTGTCATATAACCAACAATTGCAAAATACACAGTCTTTTCAAGGACGCTTGAAAATTTTGTCAAAATTGACCCCCTAGTGCTTTAATAGAAAGCTTTAATGAATCTCCAAGAATTGAAATATTATAGATTATGTATGGTTTGTGACATTTAAATTAAGCTAGAAATTAATAATAAAGAGGGATATAAAGATAAATTAAAAGTTGCAAGTTAAGCATTATTTTTCTAAAATAGCTTTTGGTTAAAGAAATAAATCATAATGAAATTTATAAAAGATTTTAATTGAAAGATCATGAAAAGATACCATTTCAAAACTTGTAGAATACAGCATATTATGCCTAAGTGAGGACTTTATAGCCTTAAATGAATATATTAAAAACAAGATTAAAAATAAACATTGATCCAATAATTCAGAAAAAGAATAGAAAATTAAACCTAAAGAAGATAGAAGGAAGACAATAATAAAGATCATAGCAAAGATCAATAAAATAATGATACCTAAAATAGAGAGGGTCAAGAAATCCAATAATTAATTCATTATAAAGATAAAAAAATAACTAAGTTTTAGCAAGGAAAGTAGAGAAAGAGCTATAAAATTTCAATGTCAATTTAGTAATAAGAAAAAAGATATAATTAGAGATTCTACAAACTTTCTAAAGATGGTAAGAGATTATAAGGGTTTTTAAAATTTATTTGAGAGAAAAAAAGAGTGTGAGTCAGGGGAGGAGCAGAAGAGGAAGGAGAGGGACAAGCAGCCTCCACTTAAATTGTGGGGCCTCATCCCAGGACCTCAAGATCATGACCTGAGCTGAAAGCAAGATTTGGATGCTTAACTGACTAGCCACCCAAGTACTCCAAGATGGTAAGAGATTATGAATATTTTTTGTGCTATTAAAATGGAAAATGTAGGAGTAAATGTGAAAACTAGAAAAATGATTATGAGGGAGGCTACTCTCAGACTTTGGGCATACAAGGAATTCTTAAATATACAAAAACGCACCTCACCTAAGTTTCAAGTAAAAGAAAGCTATATTACACTTTTATAAAGCTAAAACATTTTTTTCACCAAAAGTCATTAGTATATGGTAAAAAGGAAATCCAGAGTTCAAGAAGATTATTGCAATGATTGTAAAAGGGAGCTCCTACCCAGAATATTTAATGGTCTTCCATAAAACAATAAGAGAAATATAGAAAGACTAACAGAAAATTGGGCAAAATATTTGAATAGGTACATTACAAAAGAGGATATTCAAATAGCCAAAATAACATGAAAAGGGGCTTAACATCATTAGGTCTCAATTGAAATCCATGAGCTCCCACTGCCTCCCAGAATGGCACCACCCAGGTTCCCTAAACCTGTTATTATTTAAAGCCAAGGAAAATTTTCCATCAAAAAGCAAAATAGTATAATAAAAATTATGGACTTTGAAATTAGGAATTTTGGGTACAAATTCTAAGTGTTCTGTTTACTAGCTTTATGGTTTTGAATACATAACTTTATCTCATATTCAGCTTCTTAAAAAATGCCTCAGAGGAATATATAAAGTGTATCAATAGGCCTGGAGCCTTTATTTCCTAAGATTTTTTTTTTTTTTTTTTTTTTTAGCAATGCTTAAATAGTAAAGCCACCATGCTCCCAGGATGGCCTTCAGCCAATAGATGTGGTTTTGGCGATTAATATATTTCTGCCTTTACTCATTTGGAAAAAGGCAATTTAGAAAAATATAAGGCACTTCTTACATACAAGTCATACTTACTTAGCTTTGCAACACTTGCTGTTCGGTGGTTAGCTCCTAGGCATACTAAAACAGCAGCAACAAACAGACTAATCATTTTCCTATACTGAAACTTAAGTCAGGAAATTCATTTATCTCATGTGTGCCAAAAGCAAATTTCTTCGCAGTCCTCCCTGCTTTGCCTTTTAGGTGACTCAGAACACCTGGTTGCCAATTGCTAGTGCTAATTAGCTTTCAATTATCACCAGTTACATTTTCACCTGTTCAATTTGCAAATTCCTGAATTTTTTGGCTTGTCCTATTAACAAGTTCTGATCTCTTCTGTCTTCAGTACACCTGCTCTGTGAGAGTGGGGAAACAGTTCTCTCACTGGGGAATTTCCCCTTCATCTGCCATCCTGTCCAATTTTATCCATCTGGTGTTGGATGGGTACACTCTCTGCAAAGAGATACTCAGAGAGACCCAGGTTCTTATTCCCAGTCTCTCAGGTTTCCAGGACTGTCCTGCTTTCCTGGAAGTGATTCTGTGACTCTTCTCACTTTGTTCAAAAACAGCCAAATAATTTTTTTTTTATTTCTGTAAAGTATCTTTCTTAAGAGATAACCAAAACAAGAGCCAGACAATATAAGGAATGAGTGAATTTTTAAATAGAGTTCACCCAAATTTGATAATGGATTGAAATTTAATAAACCAGGAAATGAGATGAAGTTATAAGAAATAATGTAGTAAGATTTTGAAAGATAACATGAAAAATATCCTAGTGAAATTTTTGATGGTCCTATTTGAAGATATTTATGTTAGTTTAACAAAATATACTCATGAAGTGTCTGATAGGTGATCTTAGAATAAACAAAGTGTAATCCTCTAAATATTATAATACTGGTACTTGGCAATATTACAATATAGGATAATTTTAAACAGTACAAATTGGATATGTGACATTGATTTATACATTAAATATGAACATAGCTTATATATAAGAGATTTAAACTTACATTGAAAATATAAAATATAATAGAAAATTATTATTTGCATCATATAGTTTCCTCCACTTTCTACTTAAAATCTGCTATAGTAATCAAGTTATAAAACAACAGTTAATAGCAAAATCATGACATTAAAAGAAAAATCTTAAAAAGAGAACACACAGCACCTTTCTATAACTTTGTCTTTTATTTTGCATATTTTTATCTTTATCAACATATATCTTATATTATTGTAGCCATAGTTTATAATAAATATTATATGTTTTTAAGTGTTTAATGTCTTTCTGTGTTTCTGTCGTTTTTATTATTTTAATGAGTGTAGATTAATTCACCAAAATGATATCATCTAAATCATTCCCTTATTTTGGAGCATTTGTTGCATCTGTTTCTTAAATTATTATAACTATAATGGACATCTGGTTTTATAACTTTTAGCATATTATATATCAAATAGTATGATCCAATTTTTATGTTCCTTGATATATTGCCAAATTGCCTTTCCAAATATTATTTATCAGTTTGTGTTTTCCAACTCCAAATCTTCATTACTAAAATGGTAATGTTTCTAACTTTCACATTTCTTTGTCAGAAAGAATATATTTTTACCATTTTAATATTACGAAATATTTCATGCTTAGTGAAGGAAGCCTATAAAATTAGGAAATTACAGAGAAAAATAAAACTAAAGTTACCATGATTCTATGACCCAGAAAGTTCCTTAATATTTTGGAATATATTATTTATTTCAGACATCAGTAATAAAATATTTTAAAACTCATTATATAGCTGATATTTTGGAGCAATTAACAATAACCAAGTTGTAGCCTAATCTTCCCAATTATATTTTGAATTTTTTAGTCATAAGCATCATATCTTCTATTTATTTTGAATCTACACATGCAAATCATTGTTCTATCACATGAAAGATATTCAAATTCTTTAAAAATTGCTGAGGTCCACTGTTTTCCCTGGAAGCTGATATTTACATTAAAAAAAAACCCAGTTGGAACTGCAGACTTATGTTAATATTAAAATATTTATAAGCTAATATTTATGCTAAGCTTATGCTATCCTCAAATATGATTTATTTATATACTAATTCATTAACCAAAGGGACATTTATTTCTTAAAGCATTTTGTTATTTTTATTTTAAAGTATCTTTTACTTTATTATTTTTTAAGTAAACTCTATGCACAATGTGGGGCTTAAACTTATGACTTGCAATTAAGAGTCACATGCTCAGTAGACTGAGCCAGCCAGGTGCCCCTCAAGGGATATTTATTAAGTGTTAAGCAAAACAAGGGAGGACATGGTCATTCTATTAAGATGGGCCACAGGCTAACCAGAAAAAGCTTTATTCCAAGAGTAAAACTTCACCAGAATATAAAAAGACAAATGGGTCTTCACAAAGCTCGGACAGGTAAGTATTTCAGGAAGAAGATGCAAATATTTCAAAGACTCAAACATATGACAGAACCATGATACTGGTAGCATCCTGATACGAGGAAGGAATGTTAAGAAATGAGCCTACAGAAATAAATAGGGGCCAGATCAGAGTGGGCATGAGTATCACGCTAAAGATGGTTACCAAAGGCATTATAAAGTAGGAATTGACTTAGCAATAAGAAAACACCTAACCATGCCATTAAATAAGTTAGATATTTATTACATCAAACTCCAAATTTCCTCTTTCAGAACACATTTCATCTAACTAGTTAGTATAAATAAGTGTATATGGAAATTACTTCTTAAGTGCTAAATTAGATGGTCATTGCACACACATATGTTCACAACGTAAGCAGAGAAGACAGTATAATTTATGAACATCTCCCTTTTATGGTAAATGAATAAAAAGGCAATTTTGGGGTTGATCTCAACAAAAATTTAACCAAGTCTCTAAACAGCATTAAATGCCACCACATCTCTTAAAACAGCAGGTTATAACTTTGCAAATATATGTCATAATAGAAGATGACCTGTTACCATACAGATGCTTTCATCTTGAAACTATTTTTTTAATGGCAGGAAATATAAAGAAAACAAGAAAAACAATAGACTGTGTGACTCAGGAATGATAGCTAAACTAAGCCACCATGGGTGGTCAAAGACCAAAAATATACTCAATTCATGGTTAGCAATTTTAAGTGAGGTGGTTATGTCAGACCAAAGGATGTGGCTCTGAGCATACATCAAAATATATGCAAGTGATGTCATCTGCCTACAACAAGCATTAACGCAAAATCAAGTATTCCGTCTGTATTTAAGCATTTCATAAGTATTACAGATAGCATGTCTGAAACCTCTTCAGGGTCTTTCTATCAAGATTTGACTCATTTTATTTCAGCTGCCAGGAGATACAGCAGTCACTATAAGGCAATGTTTCAACTTTCTCATCCCTTGGACTTCTGCAGGAAATATGTGAAGAATAAAGAAAAAATTTATAGTAGTACCTAAATTCTCTAAACTGGCTTTGATTTCTGAGCCTCAGATAAGAAAAGGTGAGTTTGTAATTGGTTTGATTATTTAATTCCCTTTCTATTTTGTTGTGATTTTAAAATGTTCATTCTCATTGCAGAATTATAGTCTCTGGGGTTTTATGCACTTGTACACCACTGAACTTTTTCATTACAGATACTAAGAAATGTAGTCAACAAGAAAGAGATTATGGAACCTTTGAAGATCTGACAAGTACCGGTAAGTTTGCTCTATTTATTTGGATAGTCAGTAACTGCTTGCATTGATAAGCCACTTATATATGAACTTCTGGCTTCAGTGGTTCACTGATTCTGTGATTCATATTTGTGCAACTTGGCACATATCATGTAGAAAATATACTTTATTATATTCTTGGATTATCTGGGTTCTTTAATGTGATATGGTTTTTAACATTTTTATTCATCTGATGAGAATTGTGTTGACTAATTTTCATTTTTATGGTTATCATGCTCTTTTAAAAATGAAATCATTATGAAAGACAGATAATTTATTTAATTGACATGAGGAGACAAGGAGTGAGGAAAAATTCCAGAAAATATAGGCCATTTCTCTCACTTCTACTATGTCTTCTCATTTTCCAATAATAAGTTTATATGTAAACCACCGGTACTTATTGTCCTATTAAAAGAAGGAGGGGGCTCCTGGGTGGCTCAGTCAGCTAAGTGTTTGATTTTTGATTTTGGCTCAGGTTATGATCTCAGGGTTGTAAGATTGAGCCCCACACCAAGCTCCATGCTGGGTGTGTAGCTGCTAAGATTCTGTCTTGCAGCAACCCCACCCCCACCGCTGACACATGCATGTGTGAGCTTTCTTTCTATAAATGAATGAATGAATGGCAATGCAATTTAATTTTTTTAGAGGCCTGAGAGCTGAGGTGGCATCTAAATGTTGAATGGTAGGGAGTCAGTTAAGATTATAATATTTTTTATACTATAGAATGCAATCTACATTTTGATTTTAGCCATTCTGACAGGTGTAAGGTGACATCTTATTGTAGCTTTGATTTGCATTTCCCTGATAATGAGTGATGTTGAGCATCTTTTCATGTGTCTGTTGGCCATATGTATGTATGTCTTGGCCATATATATGTATGTCTTTGTTGGAAAAATGTGTAGTCATCTTCTGCCCATTAAAAAAGAACGGTTAAACATCATAGCTTAGGTTTTCTGTCATTTGTAGCCAAGTTCAATTCCTAACTCATATGATAGAAAAATATATTTTTAATGTTGAATTGAATAAAGAAAAAAATGTATACTTTTGCTTCTGGCCATAAGGGAATAACTAGTAAGCAATTACCGTCTCTAAAGAAAAAAAACTAGAAAAAATGAAAACAAAACTGAACCACTGTTTTCAAACACCAGACAGCACAGACCTGAGATTCCTTGAGAGAAGAGAAATATGTTGGGTCTTACTTTGACCAGGCTTACTGTCTGGAGGCAATTTCTGCGTAGCAGCACAAGAAAGGAGAATCTATGCAGTTACTGATTTAAGGAGACAAGGAGTTGTCCAACTGAAATTAGATTTATAAAGAAAGAAACATAATGCAAAATTAAGACAAAAATTAATAGAAGCAGTTGAAGATATTACTAAGATGATGGAATTTGTCAGACAAAAGCATTAAAAGGCTATTATGCACAATATGCACCAAGATTTTAGAAAGGAAGATAGAAAAAAGATGTAAATGGAACTTCTAGAGATGAAAAGTCCAAAATTAAAATTTCACTAAATTGGATCAATAGCAGATTACACACTGCAGAATAAAAGACTAGTGAACATTAAGACTTTGATCTTTTTATGTCTCCTTAATTTTTCTTTTTCCCCAATAGCATGTAGTGGAAAGTATATAGCATATTACTTTACCAGATTGGCATCTTTCACTTAGTAATATGCATTTAAGATTCTTTCATGTCTTTTCATGGCTTGAAAGCTCATTTCCTTTTATCACTTTTTTCTTTGATTCACATATTATTTAAAAGTATGTTTTTTAAATTTTTTTTAAGATTTATTTATTTATTTATGATAGACACACACACAGAGAGAGAAAGAGAGGCAGAGACACAGGCAGAGGGAGAAGCAGGCTACATACTGGGAGCCAGATGTGGGACTCGATCCCAGGTCTCCAGGATCGAGCCCTGGGCCAAAGGCAGGCGCCAAACCGCTGGGCCACCCAGGGATCCCCCTGTCTTTTTTTTTTTTAATTTTAAAAAATGGCCCTGAAACAAGTTGATATTTATATGAGAAGAAATAAAAACTTTGACCCTATCTATAAATCTAATACAAAATGGATTATAGAACTAAATTAAAAAATATATATAACTATAAGTCTTACAGAAGAATACACGGGAGAAAAATGCAGGCAATAATTTCTTAAGCAGGACACAAGCATAGTTCTTAATAGAAGAATGTTATGAAATTGTACTTTATTAAAATAAAAAACCTGATTTTTGATAGACACTATTAAAAAGAAATAGAAGCCACATACTGAAAGTATTTTTATTTTTTAAAAAATTATTTTCATTTTTTTTCAGTTATTTACTAGAGAGAGAGAGCACACACATGGGGGAAGAGGCAGAGGGAGAAGGAGAAGCAGTCTCTCCACTAAGTTGGGAGCCCTATGTGGGGGGTCTATCCCAGAACCTTGGGATCATGACCTGAGCAGAAGGCAGGTGCTTAACTGACTGAGCCACCCAGTCACCCCTGAGAGAAAATATTTTTAATATATTTATTTGATAAAGGACTTATATTAAGAATTTATAAAGACCTCTTACAATGTGAATACAAGAAACAGGTCAACACAAAATGGACAGAAACTTGAACAGGCACTTTGCCAGAGCAAATATATGAAGACTTACAAGCACATTAAAGATGTTCAATATCATAAATCATATGCAAATAAAGCCACCACATAATCTCACTATATACATATTAGAATGGCTAAAATGTAAAAGACAGAGAACACTAGGTTTTGGTAAGCATGTAGAGTGACTATAACTCTTAAACATTGCTTTTAGGAATATAGAATAGTTCTATCTCTTTGAAAACCAATTTAGCATGTTTGAAAACAGTTCAAAATGAACATTCTGGGGTCAATTCTACTTCTGATTATTTATCCAGAATATTAAAGACTTAAAGACATGTCAACATATGTTCATTATAGCTTTGTTCAAATAGTCAAGAATAGGAAACAACTCCAAAGTTTTCAACAGATGAATGAACGTACAAATTTTTTTCTACCCATACAACAAAATCCTATTTAGCAGTTAAAGGAAAGCATAATTGATGTATACAAGATGGATGAATTCAAGTATTATTGTGTGCAAAAGATGTCAGGCTCAAAGTCCATACCACATGACTTCATTTATATGAAAAGCTAGCAAAGATGAATCTCTGGTGACTGAATGCAGATCAGGTTCCCAAGACCTTGGAGTTTGGGTGGTAGTAATGACTTGGGAAAGTGTTATAAGAGGTGCCCTTATATCATCGAGTGCCCTGGGAGTGCTGGACAATTTGCTCCTCTTCAAACATTTCCTGATGTTCATAGATGCTTGCCTCTGTGTATTCAGTTTTCTCTGCTTAAATGTCCCCAAACTTCTCTGCCTCCTACCTCACTTAGTAAATTTCTACTCATCATTCAAGAATTAGATGGAAACATGTATACATACACATACATATATTTAAATGGACTATAATATTTGTAATACCATATGCAAATTAAAATGTGATAACAGCATATGGCAAAATACACCAGAAACCTTTTTTTAAAAAAAAGATTTATTTATTTATTTTTATTTATGATAGACAGAGAGAGAGAGAGAGAGAGAGAGAGAGAGAGAGAGAGAGAGGCAGAGCTACAGGAGGAGGGAGAAGCAGGCTCCATGTCGGGAGCCCGATGCGGGACTCGATCCTGAAACTCCAGGATCGCGCCCTAGACCAAAGGCAGGCACCAAACCGCTCAGCCACCCAGGGATTTCCCCACCAGAAACCTTTAAAACCATATTTCAATAATAATTACTATATTTTCTTCTCTGTATTATTCTTTATTTTATATATTTTCAAATGAACTTACATTGACTTTATAAATGGAAAAAAAAACATTAAAATAGAAAGCAAAGACCTGATTTTCCAGGGTTGAAATATACACTTTAGGTTTTGATCTCTTAGGCATATTTACAAACAGGAATCTAAGCTATTTCCTCTGGTCTTTTATATAGACATCATAATCATTTACAAAAATTAAATTTTGTTCCCTTATCCCTGAGTAATCTGTGAAAACATTATCAGTTTTTATAATGTTTAAATGCCAGCATTAATTTTCAATTGAAATATAAATAAGACTTGATTTGATTAAACAAAATGATAGAGTGTTTAGAAAAATCTTACATTTATATATCCTAAACCCAGTTTCTAGTGTTTTCAGAAAATCAACTATAGAGAACATATTTTAGTTCATTTCACACTGTGTTAATTGTGCAACACACTGTAACCATTACCTTTTACCAGCTACAATTACTCTTCTAATGAAAACTGATGAATTTAACAAGAAATTATTAGATCTGTTTGATCTCCACATGAACAAGTGGTTGATGGGAAATACTTCCTAATGAATATTTTATTCTCTTTACCGCTCCCTCCTTCAATTTTATAATTGAATTACATGCCTCAATTTAGTTAAATAAAGAAATAATAATTTAAAACATTTAGTGTATAAAATACCATAATATGTAACATTAGCTATAAGGAATTGTCTATGGCAGACCAGAGAAGATATTGCCCTCATGACCACTTCTGCCAAGTGCTTTTATTCATCCAATGTGGGAAAGCAAATATTTGGAAGATTTTTTTTCTTTTCAAATTATTCTTCTTCCTCTCTTTTCTGCCTCCCATTATCTTTCAAATATATTCTCATTTTTCTTTTTTTCCTGTTGTTTTTTTATTTATAAATTTATTTTTATTGGTGTTCAATTTGCCAACATATAGAATAACACCCAGTGCTCATCCCATCAAGTGCCCCCCTCAGTGCCCGTCACCCAGTCACCCCCACCCCCTGCCCACCTCCCGTTCCACCTCCCCTTCCACCACCCCTAGTTCGTTTCCCAGAGTTAGGAGTCTCTCATGTTCTGTCTCCCTTTCTGATATTTCCCACTCATTTTTCTCCTTTCCCCTTTATTCCCTTTCACTATTTTTTATATTCCCCAAATGAATGAGACCATATGTTTGTCCTTCTCCAATTGACTTATTTCACTCAGCATAATACCTTCCAGTTCCATCCACGTCGAAGCAAATAGTGGGTATTTGTCGTTTCTAATGGCTGAGTAATATTCCATTGTATACATAGACCACATCTTCTTTATCCATTCATCTTTCGATGGACACCGAGGCTCCTTCCACAGTTTGGCTATTGTGGACATGGCTGCTAGAAACATCGGGGTGCAGGTGTCCCGGCGTTTCGTTTTTCTTTGTTATTGACCATAGAAAAAGTATTATTTCTTGTATTTCAATGTGCTTAAAATCTGACATCTTTTAGTGGTCTCCCATTGCCTTTAGAATAGGTGCTAAGACCTTAGCATAATATAAAAAAGCCTGTGGGAAATGTTTCCTGGCTACTTCTCCATGCTATCTTCCTCATGACATCCAGTGCCCTGGGAATGCTAGACAATTTGCTCCTCTTCAAGCATTTCCTGATGTTCATAGATGCTTGCCTCTGTGTATTCAGTTTTCTCTGCTTAAATGTCCCCAAACTTCTCTGCCTCCTACCTCACTTAGTAAATTTCTACTCATCATTCAAGAATGAAAACATTTTTTTTTCTCAGTAGAGGGCAAGATGTCAAAGTTTGTCATAAGCATAAATGTCATCTTAAGAAATCTGTACAGGGGCGTCTGGGTGGCTCATTTGGTTAAGGGTCTGAGTCTTGGTTTTGGCTCTGGTTGTGGCCTCAGGGTTATGAGGTGGAGTCCCTCTTTGGACTCTCTGCAGCAACCATAGAGTCAGCTTACATTTCTCTCTCCCTCTCTTTCTGGCTCTCCTCCTCACTGTGTTTGTATGTGCATGCTCTCTCTCTCTCTCTCTCTCTCTCTCTCTCGCTCTCTCTAAAAAGAAATATATCTTTAAAAAAAGAAATCTGTAAAATGATCTATTTTTAAACTCATTCTTCATATCAATTTCTTCATTCCCTATTTGTACTATGTTTACAAACAGAATCTTTGGAGTATTTATAATGAGAGAGAGAGAGAGAGGTATAGTGTAGATCAGTACCCCATTCACCTCTCTCTTTTTTCCTCTTCAGTGGACACCAAAAAATGCAGAACTAATAAGACTCTGGAAATGGCCTTCAACCTGTTATGGAGAGTTGATATATAAATACCACAGCTTCTTCCCCCCCCCACCCCCAGGTTTGGGTATATGTGAGATATTTCCCAGAACGATTAAGATTCTGTCACTTGGAAAGGTAACTTGCTAGATAGTTCATGTTTTTGCTTTATGGTTTTCTTCCCTTCCCTCTCATACTTTCTTGGGATTATTTTCCAAAATAAACTACTTGACTTAAAATCTTTGGCTAGCAGTTTACTTCTGGGAGAACACATGCAGAGATGTGAGCATAGTATCTCTTATTCATTAAATTGTTTTTGCACGTTGTATTCTATTGCTACTCGTCATTACTAATCTGAAAATTTTAGAATTTTTGAAGTAAACAATGATTGTTCCTATATAAGCATTGCTCCTATATAAACTTACAAACTAATATGCATAGTTAACATATAAGCATATATATTTAGAGCACATAAAGCCCATTCATATTCCAGTAAATGAAAGTGTCTTAAAGATTTAAAAATAGGAGCAGCCTGGGTGGCTCAGTGGTTTAGCGCTGCCTTCAGCCCAGGGCATGATCCTGGAGACCCGGGATCGAGTCCCATGTCGGGCTTCCTGCATGGAGCCTGCTTCTCCCTCTGCCTGTGTCTCTGCCTGTGTCTCTGCCTCTCTCTGTCTCTCATGAATAAATAAATAAGATCTTAAAAAAAGATTTAAAAATAGGACAAAATAAACCAAGGATGAAGTTATAAAACCAAGCACAATCAAGAAATAATCTGTCATTATTTGACCTATAGGATTCACTCATTAGCATTGGGGAAAAAATCCCTCAGTCAGTTCTTAGCATCAAAATATCACTTAGATCTGTACATGTTCTCTTTTCAACCTTGGCTAAAATTTAGGTTTGTTTTTTTTTATTAATTTCTGCCACTTATTCTACAATAACGATTAGTAAATCAAAATAGTAAATTTAAACTTAGTAAATCAAAAAGCAAATGAAAAAAGTATAACACTCATCATTTCTCCCTAAAACTTATCCCTATTAAAAGTTTGACATAGCTGGGATGCCTAGGTAGCTCAGTTGGTTAAATGTCCAACTTAACCAACTGAGCTCCACCTCAGGTCATGATCTCATGGAACCCTGTGTCAGACTCCACACTGGGCATGTGGAGATTCTCTCTCTTTACTTAATTCTACTTAAGATTCTCTCTCTCTCTCTCTCTCTCTCTCTCTGACCCTCCACTGCTCTATCCTACCTCCATGTGTGTGCACATGTACATGCTCTCTCTCTCTCTCTCTCTCTCTCAAAAAAAAGAAGTTTAACATGACTTTCCATGCATAAAGGCTTATATAAGTGTAGGTTAACACTATGCATACCATTTTTTCAACTCTGTCCTATTTAATAGATTCTAGAATATTTTATTATCATTAATTATTCTTCCATAAAAATTATTCTGGATGGCTATAGGATACACCATTTAAGATATTTTGTTTTGATTTGCTGATATAGTGACATAGTTAAAAAACCTTAAAGTTATGGAATACCTGGGTGGCTCAGCAGTTGAGCATCTGCCTTTGATCCTGTGGTCCCGGGATTGAGTCCCACATCTGGCTCCCATCATGGAGCCTGCTTCTCGCTCTGTCTATGTCTCTGCCTTTCTCTCTGTGTCTGTCATGAATAAATAAATGGAATATTAAAAAAAAGGGACCCATAACACCTTTTTTTTTTTTGGACCCATAACACCTTAAAGTTAAATTCTGCAAATTGTTACTGATAACAGAGCCTACCCATGGTAGTCATATCTTGGCTCATAGAATCTTGGGATATTTTACCAACTGGCATCACTATCTTAAGTATATTCAGTATCTTAAACATATTTCAAATGTTTCTGCTCAAATTTTATTTGAGTAGAAATCCTTTTCCTATATAAGATACCCTTCCAACTTTTCACTCTTATTTTAGCACTAACTACCCTCTTTTATTTGGCTTCCTTCCTCTCATAACACATTTTAATGTCTTCTTATAGAGTTGAATGTTTTTTTGTTTTTGTTTTTGCTTGTTTTTTTTTTTTTTAATGTTTACTGTCCATATCCCAAACAGACTTTAAGAACCATGAGTATGAGAGTTGTCTCTACCTTGTGATGTTTAATAAAATTTTGAGAAATAATTAAATACAACTTGAAAAAGGCCTTTCCATATTGTGTAATTTCTAATTCTAACTATTTCCCCCATTATCATAAGAACTAACATCCCATAATAAATAGGTTATTTTTTTATCCTTAAGTTTGGAGATTTTTGTCACTGGTTGCTCAGTTGCTAGTTTTCCTTGGGTTCTTGGACTATTTTCATATGTGTCATCTGTTCATTTGCACTAGAAGAATCACAATATGAAATGGGATTCTGTCAACATGGAAGAGAAAAGGACTGACCTTCAAATGTGGGTGTAGAGTCTGAGATCTGCATGAGTTATCTCAAGCCCAGCACCAAGGTAACCTATACATGTAACCATTATAAGAGTAAATATAAATTATCACTAGATAGGTATCAATTATCTATGATATATTAAAGTCAATACCAAAGTTATTACTCATATTTTCCTCATGGAATATCTTTCTGGTAGAGATAAGTGCATGAACATTTTAAGGCTATTACACATTCATTATTTTCACTTATATTTTGGTTATGTTACCTAGTGTTAAAGGTATTCATAAGATTTGGAGTAGGGAAATAAGAATTTTTCATTTACTCACATTTTCTTTGCTCTTTTAAAAATTTATTTCTCCTTGCTTGCTGCTCTTGGGGGAATGCTAAGGTGTTTTGAGAGTGGAAACTTTCCTTTTTCACTACTGAGCTCAGGGAGCAGGGTACAATGAGACAGCGAATTCCATTATGGTGTTGCTGCTAATCAGGACAGACCTTGACAAAGGATATTTGATTATTATCTTAGCTCTATAATTACAAATTTTATTTAGCAAGAAATTATTTATCTCTCTTTAGAACCAGCTTTTGTAGTTGACTCTGTAACCTCTCAAGTTAAATCAATACACAGGTCTGACTTATTAGAGTCTATAGAAAAAGGAAGAAGCCCCCTTTAAAATTTTTTAATGTATTTTCATGATTTATTTACTGAACTGTAACTAACATACTGTATTATATTAATTTTAATTAACTATTTTATTATTTTTTTAATTTTTTTTTTAAATTTATGATAGTCACACACACACACACACACAGAGAGAGAGAGAGAGAGAGAGAGAGAGAGAGAGGCAGAGACACAGGCAGAGGCTGAGCAGGCTCCAAGCACCGGGAGCCCGACATGGGATTCGATCCCGGTCTCCAGGATCGCGCCCTGGGCCAAAGGCAGGCGCTAAACCACTGCGCCACCCAGGGATCCCTTTAATTAACTATTTTAATGACTCAACAGTTCTGTTCATTGCTCAATGCTCAAGATAAGTATATTCTTAATCGCCTTATGTATTTCACCCATTCTCCCATTCACCTCCCCTTTGACAACGTCCAGTTTCTTCTCTGTATTTGAGTCTGCTTTTGTTCTGCTTTTTTTTGTTTGTTTTTGCTCTCTCTTTTTCCTTTGTTCTCTTCTTTTGTTTCTTAAATTCCACATGAGTTAAATCACATGGTATTTGTCTTTCTCTGACTTATTTCACTTAGCGAAAGTTACCTGATTTAAAATTAGCTTATCATTAATGTAACCAAATCCCTCTCTCATCCCAGAAAAAAAGTGATTTTCAAAGATTACATAACATCCAGAAAGAAAAATAAAACAGATATAAAATTAAATTACAGAATTGAGAAAAATGACTATTTTCTTGTGTTGTTACACTGTGGAATTATTTTAAAAAATATTTTTTGCCAGCATTACACAGAATCTCTGCCCACATTTGGAGAATTAATGCCTCAAATTATCCAACCTCAACAAATACGAAGCAACAAAGAAGCAAAAAATAAACAAAAAGATAAATTGATAGTTCATTACAAATTGAATAATTTACATTTAAGCCTTCCCTTCCCACCCCAAGAAAGAGGACATGCACACATATTTAAAGGAAACAGGAGGCTAGACAAGAAATATGTAATGCTTGAGACCCCCAAAACAGCAAGACCCAGAATATATAAAGACTCTTGCATTTAGCAAGAGGGAAGCCCATAGAAAAGTGGGCAAAAGATAGAGAGACAATCTAAAGAAAAAGGAAACCTGTATGTCAATAAACATGAAAAATATGTATTCTCAATAAAGAATAGCAAAATGAAAATAAGACACCAGCGAGATACTTTTTCAACTCCAGTAAAAAAGCCTGACAGTTTCAAGTATTGATGAACATATGAAAAAACAGTAGCTCTCCTACCCGTTGTAAACATAGATTGGTACAACCTCAATAGAAAGCCTTTTGGAAAACCTAATATAATTGAGGGTGCAGATAGCCTGCAATTCAGTGATTCTACCTTTAGTTATACATCCTAGAGAAAATCTTTCAAAAACAACCTGCCAACCACCAACACATAAATGGAACTGACCCATGGGTCCTCTCATATCTGCCTGATATCTGAGTGCAATTATCACACAAATTAACCCAGACCAGGAAAATTGTGAGGACTGATAAATGTGGTTTCAAGCCATTAAGCGTGGAGTAATTTGTACACAAAAAAGGCTAACATATCCACACATGTCTATGTTAGGATAATACTCCTATGGTAGAATAATACAGAATAATATTTTTCCCATATGGGGCAAGATGGTTGTTTTGTTATTCTCTGTATGGCTAAAGAAAACCAGAAAAATAGGTAAAAAGAGAAGTATATTTCCTTTTCCATACCAAAGAAATAGCTGAGCCTTTTCTGTTCTGAATGCAGGCCCTCTTGCATCACATGTTTGGGGACCTTGGTATTTTGTGATCACAAGGAGAATTTGCTTTGTCTTCATTTTTTGAGAAAGGCTAGTTCTTTGAGTTGAAGTGGCTGAAGTGCCTAGATCTAGAAGGAAAAGAAAATTGTGTTAGTTTAGGTTATCCTAGAATCTCAGTGTCTACTGAGAAAAGGAGTTGAGTACCAAATATTCATTAGGGAAGTGCAGAAAATAACAATAAGACAGAGGAGACGTGATTAGAGGAAGGGAAGGAGACTAATAAAAGTTTCATTACTCAGCCTGCTCCCACAGGGCACTTGGAGCTCAACCCTGTGCGGAAACTATGAAATGATACAAAACCCCTCTGCAGAGGGGTGAGGGAGCTGGAGTATTTACATACATACCATCTCCGATGAGCTGAATGAAGCCTGTTCTAGTGGGAGGATAGTGTTAATTTCCTGCACTGTTCAGACTGTTATTTGGGAGAAAGGCTCTTTCTGGTTCCAGGAAAAAAACAAAATCCCTTAGGCACAGAAGATTTTGTTGGAGAACAATGAGAGAGAAATGGGCGGGACCTTATGGTCTACCTTCCAGGGTTCTTACAATAAGTAGACAAAGGAAAAGATTTCAGAGACTGGCATATTTACCCAGAGGTTGGTAAGTGGATCCTGGGATGCTTCTGGTTGCCATGGTTACCCTGAATCTACACCTTCAGGGCACAGTAGAGGCTGATTCTGGATTTGCTCTGCTTGGCCTCTCAGACTACCAGGTTCTCAAAAGTTCACAGGCTGCAAAGAGCAGGCCCTAGGGCAGCCAGGTATAGCAGAAGGAGGAACAGAAGTTTCAACCTTGTAAGCTCTTTGAGACATTATTAGAGACAGAGATGCCTCACCCCCAAATGATTATGGTTTTTATCTGATTTGGTGGGAGACATAATGCCTGAATGATTTAGGAAAACAAACCATGTAGAGTTTTCTGCACCTAAATGCTATGGAACAAATACTGCAATACTTGCAATGCATAGTATTGATATATTTTATATTACCAATATATGTGCAATATTTTATTTTTAAAAACAATTTATTTTTAAATTATTTTTTAAAGATTTTATTTATTTTTTGAGAGAGAGAAGGAGAGAATGAGCAAGAAAGCACAAACATGGGGAGAGGCAGAGGGAGAGGGAGAAGCAGACTCCCTGCTAAGCAGGGAACCTGACACAGAACTCAATCCCAGGACCCTGGGATCATGACCTAAACTGAAGGCAGATGGTTAACCAACTTAGACACTCAGGCACCCACCCCTATGCAATATCATTTTAATCTAGTTGCTGTATTCTATTATAAGGATATATAATAATATACTTAACCAGTCTCCTATTATTCAACATCAATGTATTTTTAATTTTTTTTTTTAAAAAGATGATTATCCTGGAATTTTATCTGTGTGAGCTGTCTGAGAATTTTCTCAGAAGAAACCCCTAAAAGTGGAATTCTAGATAAAAGGTGTGCACAGATTGAGAATATGTTTCAAAACTGTCTTTCAGGATAGATATATCGATTTGTACATAATCCTAAAAGTTCTTGGGGTTTTAATGATGATGTGTAAGTAGCATTTCAAAGTATATATTACTTATATACAACTATTTCTGACTTCCCTGTCTTAATCTTATTTTTTAAGACAACAGTAAGTCATGAGTTTTCAGGACAAGTATATCAAATAGTGCCAAATTTTTCTTCATTAAACAGCTAATATTCTTCCTGCTTTTGAGACATTACTGGAAACTTTGAAAGACACTTTTTTCTTTCATATTTAAGTTATCCAAACGCATTTGGTAAATTTCCTTGCTTTTCTCCAATATTAAATTCATGTTTGATTTAATGTCAAGGAGTCACTAGAATTTTAGTTCTGTGACTCATTTTTTCCAGTTTTGTTTTTATTATTTTCTTGTTTATTTAGTTTTGATGATAGAGGACTGAAAAACAGAATTCTGTGTATATTATAAATACCACTTGGTTGATTTACAACACCTCGAAATCCCGACAAGTAAATGGAAAATGAGAGAGATTGTATCTTTGATAAGATTAGTCTCATCAGGAAGTAATATTAAAATTGGCTTTCAGAATATAATCAAGCATTTGTCCAGTTATCTTTAATTGATCTGCTGTAAAAATGAGAGTGCAAATTGCAGATGAAATTGCAAAGCAATGCATTACAAATCAAAGAAGAGGGTAAAATAAGCAATGAAATAGGATGGGGATTTTTCTTTTCATCTGGGTACTCCTGGGCAACTTAGTATTTTTTGGTATTGCTAGTGAGAGTAAAAATTCAATAGCTTAAAATGAATGTGCACTTTAAAATGAACGGAAAAGGAAAGTTCTCCCAGTTTTGGTTACTTTTCATTCAATAAGGGAATTCCTTGACAGACTGCTTGTTACTGCCTCATCTGACAGCATAGAGAAACCAGCTACTTGGGCAACATGGGTGAAAGAGAGAAAAGAGGGGATAGAAATTAATGATCCTGAATCTCGCCAGTGCTATTATTCTCTTACTCCCTGTTACTAAGTTAGGCGTGTAAAGATGCCCATTTCTTTTGTAGCCAGAAATGCTCAGGGAAGCACATAAGTTCATGGATTTGGGCTTACAGAGACTGAATCTCATCTGTCTCTTACTTGATAAAGTGCAAACTCTTTAATCTCCTTGAGCCTCAGTTTTCTTGTCCATAATATGGGCAAAATAATAATATGGGCAAAATAATATACCCCATCAGGTAATTATGACAATTAACAAAGACAGAAATATATACGTTGTATTTTTATGTGGTATTTATTATTCTCCACAGGGAGTTACGGTATTTTAAATTGGTGTTTTTGCCACTATTCCTATTATTACTATTATCATTATTGTAGCACTTTGTTTTGGTTGAGGATTAGATCATTTACTAAAAAATGAATGTAGCATCCCACAGAATTAACCTTCCTACAAATCATACCTAAAGATAAATCCCAAATGATTC
This sequence comes from Nyctereutes procyonoides, assembly GCF_905146905.1. NCBI lineage: Eukaryota > Metazoa > Chordata > Mammalia > Carnivora > Canidae > Nyctereutes > Nyctereutes procyonoides. The sequence goes on from NW_026575162.1 coordinate 431,206, forward strand.
CTTTTTACTGTTGACTGTAGAATAGGCTTTTTCTTAGGTCTGTGGAAGAGGAATTCTTACTAAGATACTTATGTGTCTGTGTCATTGTCCAGAAACTTAGTACACAAACGTGAACATTTATAGAACTCATTCTTAGGGATGGATAGAATACAAAATAGATCAGTGGTTACCAAAACTGGATGATGGTAAAAAAATCACGTGGGACATTTTAAGACATACAGAAACTGAGGTCCAATCCTAGACCTTCTGAATTAGAGTTCTCTTGTGGGTTGTCTGTATGATAGGGATTATTTATGATGATTAGATTTATGTGTCAACTGCTACTATATTTGAAGATCAATTTTTAGAATAGTTATTCCTTTAGTAAAGTGGACTAAATACATTCTCTCCCTCTTATGTCATTTAATATTAACTTGAGGATTAATTTTCAGAAATGCTATGAGGAATAAATGTGTTCTCCCCCTCCCCTTTTACTTTTCTAACAATGTGGATCTTAGAACTATTCTAGTCTAGTTCCCTCCAGATACAAGGATCCTACCACTCTTTCCTCAGTCAGCAAAAGGAATACATATCACTCTATGATGCATCTTATTTAGTTCAAAGAAATCCCTACTCTTGGAGCTTAAAGTCATCTCTTTGTAACACACATTCACAGAAATTGGGGAAATAATCCTCTGATGTGCATCTGTGCGTATATTTGGGATTATCTATTATCTAAAATGCAACAATTTACACAAAATGCTGGGAAATAAAATGCAGTTATCGTTTGTGGGAGAGGATATGAAAGAAGTCCAGTGCCTATTCTCTCTATTGGGTTTTTTTCATGCAGGCTGTCGTAGCTCTCTTTTCAGACAAAATTTGAAAAATTAAATGCCTACAAGGACCAAGTAGGTAGCCATGACTGAAGCAGGTGGAAACTATTGCAAAATGTTGTCCTTCATTGACTAAGTTGAATTCTTTCTATATCTTTCTATTTGCAGATTATATAAGTAGTGATAGTCTTTACTTCTCAGAAGGTGTTTGTATTCTTACAGTTTTCTTGAATACCATGGTCCTTTTGGTAGAGCTTTCTTTAATTTTTAAATTTTGATAGAGAGATGAGTCCAACAAATATTTTTCCCTGAACTCCACTTTAAGAAAAGTGACTGTGCAGGTGTGATGATAAACGGCAGCTGACACTGGGCTGCGGTATCTGGAGACAACAGAAGGAGTGAGGATGATGATGAATGGAAGAATTCATTTACTATCTCAGGAGAACAGCCGTGTCTTTGCTTACTGTTGCAGTGTAGGAATAAAGACTTAGTGTTTTTGGATCTGATATCTTTTTCTTTCAAGAGGTCTCCATATTTTTAAGAGATAAAAATTAATTTAAAAAGTTTATAACACATTGTCGGCTTATACGGTTCAGGCCAATCAAAACACTTTTGTGGGATAACATGTGGCCCCGATTATACCTTCTAATAGCACCCATTCTAGGCTTTTAACTATTTCAAACATAAAATTAACCATAGATATTTAGCATTGATTCATAGTGATGCTGTGCAATATTTTTCTATGTTTAATAAAAAATGGTATTTTAAATTCTTTACTGTTTTAATTTACACATTTCAAGCATTTGGAAAAAATATTCACTCTATATAGAGTCACAGAATGCCAGTTTTAAGTGTTCTTAGAGAAACTTTCATCTCTTCATTTTGCAGATGAAGAAGCTGAGAAGTAAATGGAGTCGCTAAAAGTTAGGCATGTAGTTAGTGGTAGAGTCAAGGTTTGAACCCAGAATTCCTGAGTATCACTCAACACTTCCCTACCTTTCTACTATCATGTCTTCAATTTCTTTATTAGTTTGCTTATTGTAAGTCCTGCATAATTAGATTCAATAGACAAAAATTTCCTTATGCAAATTTTTCTACTGATCTAGTCCATAGGGTGACATGTGCATGTAGTTGGCATTTAGCCAAATTTAAAATGACTTCCTAAATGTATGCTCTGATATAATGTTTCAACATAACTTAGATCAAGTGATAGCAGAAGTAAAATTAGCAAACTGGTGTCTTTTTCTATATATTATTAAACAACTAGTTTTCTGCTCAGTTGATTATATTGGTCATTTGTCATTTTTGGATAGTAAAGCCTCAGGAATTGGGAAGTAAGACATACATTGTTCTGCTTTTATTATTCTTTTTTTTTTTTGGAATGCATGAAGATTGATCTTTCTTTGAGTCTTCTTTTTTGGGGGGGAAGGTGTCTTTATTTTGACTTTGTTCGGAGCATTTATTATAACTCGTAAATTTCAGAACATTTTCCAATAGAATTCAGATTGTCTTGCCCAACCATAGTTAGGAAATAGCAGGTGATAATGCAGCCATATAGTCTATTCGGAATCTGCTATTTCTTGGTGCTGAGAGATGCAGCCCAAATCCCATTTACAGTGTTTATTACCTCTCAGAATCTGTGAGCAAGCATCTTTCCTGGTCCTTTTACTTGTCTGTCTTGTCTATTGGCCATCCATTTTCCATTGTTGTCCCAAGTTGGCTGCCAATGGTACATTTCTCGGCCACTTAATAACTTTACTTAGACAGATTTATAAGAAGCCAAGTGCTGTCAAGTCCCTGAGATGTATAGATTGAGGCTTTCTTCCTCTCCTCCACCCCTTCCAACTTTGCAGTATAAGTCTGTCTCCTTAATAGCACTTTGGTCTTAATAGACTGTGTCTCTCAGGGTCCGGCATCAGCTGCATTGTTGGAGCATGGCTTATGCTCATCTCTTCTGAGCTAGACTGCAGTTAAATAGGAGCAATTTATTTCTGGTGTTGTCAATATTACATTTCATGAACCTGAAACTCATTACATTTTTTTCCAAATTACCTTGCTTGGCTTTGTAAGGGCATTTTGTATTTGCCACAGATCATTCTTTTAGATTTGGAAAGAACTGAAACTTTTTGTTACACTTCTGATTGGTATAATAGGGTGTCATTTAAGCTAAGGGTGGGCAGAAGAAAAGCATAGCTTTTGACTTTAGAAACTACACTTGCCATGCTCAATCACAAGGAAAGTGGCTGTGGAGCTTCTAGCTCATGGTGTGATGGAAGGAAAAGAAAGAACCTTTTACATTAAGAAGTTTACAGTAATATAAAGACAGGGAATGATTTTTCAGAATGAATTTAAGAAATACATCTGAAGGGCAGGTATGATTATAAAGGACAGTATCTTAGTGGATATTGCAATACTGGATTCAGAATGCTTTGCTTTTTGTCTTACGTACATTTTGTGTGGCATTGGATTATCTGTATGTTCCTCTAAGAGTGGGAGTTGACAAACTAAAGTACATCACCTGTTTATGTATGGAAATAGCTAAGAATTTTTATATTTTTAAATGGTTAAAAAAATCAAAAGACTAATTTTTCATGACATGTAAATGTTACATGGAATTCACATTTCAGTATCCATAAATAAAGGTATATTGGAACACAGCCATGCTCTTACTTACTTATTAGACCTGTGGCTGTTTTCATGCTACAACAGCAGTGTTCAATAGATGTGACACAGACTGTTTAGTCTACAAAGTCTACAATATGCACTCCTTGTTTCTTTATGGAAAACGTTTGCCAGTCCCTGTTCTAGAATGCAGTACGGGGCAACCATACATATTTTTTTCTTTTCTTCTCCCCATACCACTACTTAGAGGAAATTCTGATAACAGGAGCTACAAAGTCAAGGCTGGCTCTCTGCCCAGTTGGAGTTGTGTCAATGAAATGATTTAAGGATACAGCAAAGTTTCCTCTACCCACCAATATCTCATTTGGTGTTCTGTCAAGATACTTCTATCCTTGTCTGATCTGAGTCATTCTTTGAGCTCAATGTCCAGAGGTGATGGAAAAGGTCATTATTTACTGAAGACTACAAAAAAAGTATTTTAGAGTGGAAAAAGTCCTAGACTGGGACTCAAGAGACATGGGATCTAATTAGGATTCACCAATGAATGACTCAGCTACATGCACTTGAGCAAGGTGTTTGAGTTTTTCAGTTTTCTCATCTACAAGACCTTTAATCACAAGGTCTGTTTTAACTTGGAAGTTTGATTCCTTATTTCCCAAGGTCTGAGAGGGAAACCTCAAGCATTATTTGAACTTCTCTCATTACTATGATTGAATTTACTACCTAAATGAATTGTTACTATGCAAAGATGTAGATATTTTGTTCCCTGTTGCATATTATTCATCACCCTAAAATCAATGCCTAGTGCAAAGGAGATGCTTAATCATCACTTTTGGATTAGTGGATAAGTGAATGCATAAATGAAATGATATAATAATCATAACATGCTAAGGCTATCTAGCACCATGTCTCTTGGAGCTTTATGTATTTTTTTAAATTTTTTTTATTTATTTATGATAGTCACAGAGAGAGAGAGAGAGAGGGGCAGAGACACAGGCAGAGGGAGAAGCAGGCTCCATGCACCGGAAGCCCGATGTGGGATTCAATCCCCGGTCTCCAGGATTGCGCCCTGGGCCAAAGGCAGGCGCCAAACCGCTGCGCCACCCAGGGATCCCGCTTTATGTATTTTTTTTTTTTTTTACTGAATTCTCTCTTTATGGTTTGTCTTCTTATTTAAAATCTTATACTTGAGAACTGGGGATGAGCACACTCTTTTCCTATACTTCTCACAACCATTCTTAGCTTAGATTCTCAGAATGGCCTTACACAGGCTTTGCTTACACAGAACAAACCAGTCAATTCAGCTAATATACTAGACCCTCAGCAGAACTCCCTCTGCCAGGTAGGCTGAATTCCCAAAAGAGAGTGCTAGAAAACTTAGAGGGCTGAAAAGTAGCTGGGGAACACTGAGTCAGAAGAGAAAGCATCTAGTTTTTGTGTCAACCCCAAAATTTAACAACTTCCACTAATAAACTTTTACACTTCTCAAATCTGTCCAATACATGTCAAGGTATTAATGAACATATGTTAGTTTTGTAGTTTTCTGCACTGAGAAGCTCCTATAGTTAGTTCCAGTTTTTTTGAATTTCAAAGGGCTCCTAAACAGCAGCTGATCATGTTTAAGGAAGCAAATACATAGACTTTATCATTAAGAAGTTCATAATTTTGTTTTAAGCCTTAAGAAATAACAAATATTTATAAATGGGCTTCGCATTGAGAATGTTTACCTTGAGAAAGGAGCTATTGTAAAGGAGCCTCCTTTATTATAGGGTGGATTTTTTTTTTTGTCACTTCTATAGAACAGTACCTTTAAATATTAGCTTTCTAGATCTAGAAAAGTAGAAAAGGCTATTAATGTGTGTTGGCCTAACACACTTCACCAAATTATGAGAATTTAATAAAGATGTTTCTTAGCCAAGCAACAGTAGCATCTCATAAATACAATTAGGTAAATACAAATATTTGCAGAAGACATGCTTATTTATCCTTATTGCCCTGTGGTTTCAGAGGCAATGGCTCCTGAGATGGTGACACTCATTATAAGAGTAGAATGGGCAAAAAAACAAGCCAAAACAAAATTTAAAATACACCTAAAATTATTCTGTCTTCAAAGCTAAATGGTATCAATGTAATCTATAAGTGTGTCATAATGCTCTTTGCTAAAAATCACTATGGATTAATGGTCAGAATAAAGAGCTATTTGTTTTTTTGTCATAGTGTACCTAACATTCATGTGAAAATCAATGATTATAAAATATGAAGAACAACTTTGGATCTCCCTTTAACTAAGAATCCCAGTTTGTAGATGCATTTGGTAGAGTTGATGTGTGGATAAAGAGGGAAAGATGGTATCTCATCCAGATGGATATTTCTCTGTTTACTCATTTTTGTTTTTTCTACTGAAATAGAAATAGCTGCTCTATGTATTCTTACACATGTAAGAGATAGGGTAAGTAGACCTAGTTGTCTTTGTAAGTCAGTTTTTGATAGGTCTCATTTTAAAGACTTCTATAGAATTTCTTTCTCCATAACATTTCTGTGTCAGCATTTAAGTAAATTTTCTCTTTCCACATTTAAAGGCTCTAGTTCTTTACCTAATTCAAATGTTTATCTTTACCTAATTCAAATGTATAGCAAAGGTGGAGTGAATTAGGATGATGCTCTTTGATTTTGATATCATCATGTTGATACCAACATAATTATGTTTATTGTAGGCACATGGATGCCACAATGAATGATGAATAAAAAGCCTTGCCAAAGAACAGCAGATTATGACAATGGCTAGTGTTTATTGAGAACTTCAGTGTGTCAGATTTAGTTCTAAGTAATTTGAAAGTTAGAACATTTATATTCAGAATATTCCTGTGAAATAGATACTCATCATCCTTTGTACTCACAGATGAGGAAACGGAGTGTTTAGGCATTTGCCAGTGACACATCCAGAAAATGACTGTGCTAAAATTTGAACCCAGGGAATCCCACATGAAAGTTCACGTTCCATGTAATTTGTTTCTTTTTAGACATATTTTGAACATACTATTTTGTCACAAAAATACTTTTAATTTATTAAACTCAACTTCCATAGTTCTATTTTCCAAAATCTGTTCCCGAACAGAGGTTCCATGGGGTAGTAACTCATATTAGTGGTCATGCCTGAATATGTTTGGGAAGTGATGGCATGAACAGTAAAATCAGTTTCTCTTATGCAGGCCTTCTCAGGGCTTTTGCTCTCCTAATGCACACTGCAGTTAGTGTTTAAGACTAGGAGAGTATGCAGTGTTTTCCTCTCCTGATCACACTTTGAGAAATGCTTTCATATTAATTTTAGTCTATAGACCAGCATCTCCTGATAGGCTAGCCAGTAGCCACATGTGGCTATTTAAATTTAAATTAATTGAAACTAAATTTAAAGCACAATTACCTTAGGTGCATTAATCACATGTTAAGTGTTTAATAACCACAAGTGGCTAATGACTACTGTGTTGGGGGGTGCAGATGTAGAACATTTCCATCTTCACAGATATTTCTGTTACCACTGCAGTTGACTTCCATGCCTGAGTCTCAGGCTAGATGGGAATAATACTTTGTTAGTTGATTAAATGACACAGCCAGACAACAGTGGCCCATAAAAATGAACCTAGAAATAAAAACAGTGCCTTTTGAATGACTTTAGTTTTTTACTGAAAATGGATCTTTTGGTCAAAGTAGAACTGTAGTATTTATGAATAACTAACTTTTGTATCTATGGCACAATTTAAAAGATTTGTAGGGCTTGAAATTTAAATAAATATAAACAGCAAAATAAATAGGGGAAAACATTGAAGAAAGGATAGATTAGTAATTGATCTTGAGAGCAAGAATGTATTTGATAAAGCAAATAATATAAGACCAACTCTCACATCAGAGTGGCATTAATGGGGGAATGGTAATAGACTAGATCTAGGGCTGCCTTTGGTGAATTACCCAATAATTCTGAAAGCAGTGTGTTCTTTAGGAATCAGGCAGGCAAAGTAAGTAAAAAAGGAGGGGGAAGGGAAATAGAACAGGGATTGGTATAACACAACAGGGACTTTCCCAAATCAGGATTTCTAATGTTGGTTGCCAGTGTGTCACATCTGAATTATAACTTCCCTGTAGGAAATGGGGCTAAAAAATGATGTCATATTCATTAAAATGAATAGGGAAAGTATTTGAAGTTATGGGACAAGGAATATATTTATAGTACCATACCTGGGTAACTACAAAGCAAGACATTGCCACCATCTAGAGGTGGCTGCTCTGAATTGCAAGTACACCATCCGATAAAACCAGTTTCAGAAATTATTTTTAAAAAAGATTTTATTTATTTATTAATGAGACACACACACACACACACACACAGAGGCAGAGACACAGGCAGAGGGAGAAGCAGGCTCCATGTAGGGAGCCCGACGCGGGACTCGATCCTGGGACTCCAGGATCAGGCCCTGGGCGGAAGGCAGGCGCTAAACCACTGAGCCACCCAGGGTGCCTTGTTTCAGAAATTTCTTAAGCGAATATCTGCAAACATCTATAATGTTTGGTGGTGTTAAATGTGATCCACATTAATGAAATTTAAAAATGCTGTCAAGAGGGATCCCTGGGTGGCGCAGCGGTTTGGCGCCTGCCTTTGGCCCAGGGCGCGATCCTGGAGACCCGGGATCCAATCCCATGTCGGGCTCCCGGTGCATGGAGCCTGCTTCTCCCTCTGCCTGTGTCTCTGCCCCTCTCTCTCTCTCTGTGTGTGACTATCATAAATAAATAAAAATTAAAAAAAAATGCTGTCAAGATTGAGGATTTATTTAAAAGACAAGGAATAAAAATATGTTCATACAAAAACCCCTGCACTTCATAGTAATAGAGTCATAGAGTAGTTTATACTTTTTTGAGTCTGCTTTCTCGATCTCAAAATTATATTTGTGAGATATACTTATTATTATTCCATCTAGTGGTGGGTAATTGGTTCATTTTCATTGCTATATAATATTAAATTGTATTTTTTTTTTTTTACTTGTGAGTTGTTTTCCTTCTTCTCTACATGTAACTTTGCTTGGCTAGATCCTACTATTCCTTGAGGTCTCAATTTAGATACCACTTTCTCAGAGAGCCTTCCCTAAACCTCCAGATTAGGTTCAGTGCCCCTTCTCTGTATGTTCTTACAAAACCCAATCATGTACTTTTCACACTGTGTTAAAGCTGCCTATTTACTCATTTATCTTTCTTACTACACTGTAAGAGAGTAGAGACTATGTCTTTTTTACTGTTAAATTCCCAGGGCCTATTACTAAGAGGGGACTCTATAAAACTTACTGAATAAATGACTGAATGTTTCCTAGGGATTCATTCACAAATGTGGCACAACTGATAAGTAGAATTTTTAGTTTAATGGACATAGCATTCCAGAGATGGAAAAACACATTACACAAGTAGGTATATTGTGGGTCATTGAAGTACAATTATTACAGGGGCTATGAAGAAAAATAATGGTAGGAATTAAAGCTCATAACAGGAAATCTTGGCTGAAATCTGATCAGAGGATTGTCAGTCTGTTATGGCTAATCTTATATGTTAACTTGACTAGTCCATAGTACCTAATATTTGGTCAAACTCTAGTCTAGGTATTGCTGTAAAGTATTCTTTAGGTGAGATTAGTCTTTAAATCAGTGGACTTTGAGTAAAAGAGATATCCTTCATATATGGGTGGACCCCATTCAATCAGCTGAAAGTCTTGTAAAAGAACCCCTCAGATACCCAAGGAAGAAAGAGTTCTGTCTCTAGATGTCTGTGAACTCAAGACAACATAAACTATTTGTTGGGTTTCCAGTCTATCTTGAAAATTTTGGATTTGTCAGCCACCACCACTCTGTGTCCTTAAAATAATCTTTTTATATGCACACATCTTTTTGGCTGTTTCTCTGGAGAACAAAACTATATATAGCCATAGGAAGACAACATTGAGGAAGCGATGTTTGGTTTGAACATTGAAAGAGAAGGAATTAGTAATGGAGGGAGTAAAAGCCACATTCAACAGAAGGAAAAACATCCAAGGGCCTTCAAGTGGGAAGATACTGAATCTTCAAAGAATGAATGCAGAGAGTGAGGGGATTGCCATGAAAGGTGCTGGATAAGGTGAGCAGAGTCAGGTCATGTAGAATTGATCCTGTGTTTGGAGAAAGTTCACAGAAAACAATTTTTTAAAAAGGTTTTATTTATTTATTTATTTATTCATTCATGAGAGACACAGAGACACAGGCAGACGGAGAGAGAGAAGCAGGCTCCACGCAGGGAGCCCAATGTGGGACTCGATCCCGGGTCTCCAGGATCACGCCCTGGCCTGAAGTTGGCACTATACTGCTGAGCTGCCCAGGCTGCCCAACAAAACCCATCTTTATTTGTATTTGACAATAATTATTAAAGTATTTTATAAAATTAGATCTATATACATTGGTATTAGCCATAATTTAAATAATCTGTACCCTTTTCTTCTCTCCTTTAATGGAATGATCAAGAGGGAACAATGACTTGCTTTTTACTACCCAAACTCAGGCACATACTGGGAAAAGTAATGGAAACAAATCCCATGAAGCACCAATAGATGTTTGAAAATGTGAGAAAAGATCAAATATATGCTACATTGAATCAAAACATCAGTAAAACATTAGCAGAGCTTGAATGAGCCTGACAAAAGTTCACAAAACAATTCACTTGAGATAATGAGAAGGAAGTTCACGTGTGAGGCAGGCAGAACGAGATTCATATTATTTAATATTCCTTAGTTATTGTACTTAAAAAATACAATTTGGCCTTATCCTAAAATGTCAGTGCACATTTTTGTAAATTTCACTGCACATCTATTCATTGTGTAGCTTCCTTTAGAACTTTTAATGCTTTGTATATGTTCTCAGTATTGTGAAATATTTCTGAAACCATACCTATAGAGTGTTAAAGAAGAAGGAAAAAAGCGGAAGGGTAAAAGAAAAAATTAAACAAAGCAAAAAGAATTGAAACAGTTTTATTATAGATACATTTATAATAATCCAAATTTCAAAAAAAAATCAATGTATTTTAAAGGAAAGGATATAAGAGCAAAGGAACATATTAAGTGTATTCTATTTTTCTAAGTCAATATTTCATAGTTAAAAAGTTGAATGTGAGAGTGGGAGAATGAATTCTTTAGGATAAAGCTGAACATAAGCTACTTTTTTTTCTAAGAACTTAGTAAATAACCTTATATAGGAAGTGCATTAATTTCTGCATCTCGTGGAGAGGCCCAAGCAGTTGCAGTGACAGCAATGAGGAGAAGGTGGGGATGGCCAGGACCCACCATTAGTCAAATGGTCAATGCCTTGGGAGCAGAAATGGCTGTCTAAATCTGGGTGGTAAATGAACTGAGGATATAACAATGAAATGTTAATTTTCAATCAGTTGTACATTGGGCCATGGAGTTAATTTAATTTAAAGAGATATTTGCATTTTGTCCAGATATATTGAGTTATAACTGAAATATAACATTATGTAAATTTAAGATAAATAGTATAATGACTCAATATACATATAATAGTGAAATGATTACCACAGTAAAGTTAGTTACCATATCTCTTATTACCTCAGAGTTACATCGTGTATGTGTGTGTGTGTGTGTGTGTGTGTGTGTGTGTGTGTTTGGTGAGAACACTTAAGATCTATTCTCTTAGCACATTTCAAGTATACAATAAAGTATAACAATTATAGTCACTGTTCTGTATATTAGGATCCCCAGAACTGATTCATCCTACAATTGAGAGTTTGTACCCTTTAACCCACATTTCCCCATTTTCTTCTCTCCCCAGCCCCTGGGAACCTGAGTTCATATGAGTTATATGAGTTCAACTTCTTTAGATTTCACATTTAAGGGACACCTGGCTGGCTCAGTGGTTGAGTGTCTGCCTTTGGCTCAAGGTGTGATTCTGGAGTCCTGGGATTGAGTCCCACATCAGGTTCCCTGCAAGGAGCCTGCTTCTCTCTCTGCCTCTGTCTCTGTCTCTCTCTCTCTGTCTCTCATGAATAAATAAATAAAATCTTTAAAAAATCCACATTTAAGTGAAATCATATAGTATTTGTCTTTCTCTGTCTGACTTATTTCACATATTAAAATGCCCTTAAAATTCATCCATGCTGTCACAAAGAGCAGGATTTTTTTCTTTTTCTTACAGCTGAATAGTATTTCAGTGTATGTATCATATTGTCTTCATTCATCCAAAGATGGATGTTTCTATGTGTGAATAGAAATGGTGAATAATTTGGCAATTGTGAATAATGCTGTACTGAATTTGGGGGGTGCAGATATCTCTATGAGATGATTTTGTCTCTTTTGCATATATACCCAGAAATAGGATTGCTCAATCATATGGCAGTTTTGTATTTCTAATTTTTGAGGAAATACCATATTGTTTTCTATAGTGGCTGTGCCAATTTACATTCCACCAACAGTGCATAAGGATTTCCTTTTCTCTGCATCATCACCAACACTTAATATCTCTTGTCTTTTTTGTCATGCAATTCTAAAAGGTGTGAGGTGATGTCTCATTACAGTTTTGATTTGAAATTTCCTGATGGTTAGAGATGTTGAGTACCTCTCTATACCTGTTGGCTATTTATTTGTATGTCTACTTTGGAAAATTGTCTATTCAGATCCTTTGGCATTTTTTAAATCAGGTTACTTGTTTGTTTTTTGCTATTGTATGACTGCCTTATGCATTTTGGATATTAACTCCTTATCAGTCATATAGTTTTCTCATATTTTTCTGTCATTCTACAGGTTGCCTTTTCATTTTCTCGATTGTTTTTTTTTTTCTCTTGCAGAAACTTTTTAGTTTGATACAATCTTACTTATTGCTTTTGGCTTTTATTGCTTGTGTTCTGGGTGTCATATGCAAAAAAATCATTGCCAAGATTGATACTAAAGAGCTTTTTCCCTAGGCTTTCTTTTAGGAGTTTTACAGTTTTAGGTCTTATGTGTAAGTCTAATTGATTTTGAGTTAATTTTTTGAGTGATGTAAGATGGGAGTCAGGTTTCATTCTTTTGCATGTAAATACCAACCTGTAATTTTCATTTCTTGTTGTCATCTTACTTGATTATGGTATCAAGATAGTGCTAGCCTAGTGAAATGAATTTTGAAGTGTTCCCTTTTCTTGTGTTTTTTGAAGGATTGGTGTTAATTTTCCTTTAAATATTTATTAATTTAAGATTTTAGTTATTTATTTGACAGAGAGAGAGAGTATGAGCATAGGGAGCAGTAGAAGGAGAGGGAGAAGCAGACTCCCCACTGATCAGGGAGCCTAACTTGGGGCTCAATCCCAGAACCCTAGGATCATGACCTGAGTGGAAGGCAGATGCTTAACTGACTGAGCTACCCAGGCGCCCCCTCCTTTAAATATTTAGAATTCATCAATGAAGCTATCTGGTTCTGGGGTTTTCTTGGGGGCAGGAGGTTTTTGATGACTGATCTAACCCCTTAATGGTAGTTTCAGATTTTCTGTTTCCCAATGATACAGTATTAGTAGGGATGTTTCTAGGAATTCATCCATTTTTCTACGGTATTCAATTTGTTGGCATATAATTGCTCATAGTTATCTCTTAGGATCTTTTGTATATTTGTGGTCTTAGTTATATGTCTTCTCTTTCATTTATAATTTTATTTGGGCCATCTCATTTTTTCTTGGCTAGTCTAGTTAAAGAGTTGTCAACTTTGCTTATTTTTTCAGATACCAACTCTTAGTTTTGTTGATCTTTTCTGGTCACTATTTCATTTATTTCTACTCTCTTACAATTTTCTTCCTGCTACTAACTTTACACAGTTTGTTCTTCTGTTTCTAATTCCTTGCAGTGTAAAATTAGGTTATTTTAGAAATTTTTCTTGTATTATGCATTTTGTAGCTAAACTGTCTCATCAAAAATTTTAGAAGGCAGACACATTTGCAGTGCTTAGACTTGGAGAATGCCTTAATAAAATTAAGAGTAGGCTTGCTCTTACAGATACTGGCCTCCGTCCTTGAGGATGAACATTCATTCTTCTCGTGATAATGACCTTTTTATTAAAAGCCATGATTTCTAGAGAAAATTGGGGTGCAAGTTCAAATATTGCTATTGCTGGCATTATCTCATTAATATTCATTTTAAATTGTGGGAGCAGAATACAGATTATTGAGCAACTACTCAATATTTAACAAAAATGATTTCATTTAATTCTCACAAACAGTTCAATGAAGTGAACATTAGTACTTCATTTCAGAGATTTAAAAAAATGTCTCAGAGAGGAAGAATAATATGTTCAAAAGGAGAGCTTATGTTCAAACTCATTCTGTTTACTCTCCAAACCTGTATAATTTCCAGTGTACTCATTTGAGCTAAAAGAAAAGTAATATTTAGCTCAGATATATTCCATTACTAATGTTGCACTCCAGAGAAAATCCAAACTAAAATATAAATGTTACATATTTTGAGCAATTAAAAATAATGCAAATGATCCTGATGCCATGAAGTTCTTTGGAAATTCAGTTTCACCTTGATAATCTTTCTCATCTTCCTCTTTTTTAAAGATTTTGTTTATTTATTCATGAGAGACACACAGAGAGAGGCAGAGACACAGGCAGAGAAAGAAGCAGGGAGCCCGATGGAGGACTCCAACCCGGGACCCTAGGATCATGCTCCTGGTGGAAGGCAGGCGCTCGACTGGTAAGCCACCCAGGCATTCCATCTCATCTTCCTCTTATCTAGTTGGTTTTATGTTGATTCTGTAGCTTTTCCTCCCTAAAATCTCACATCTTCATATTCTCAGATGGCTATGTGCATTTTTTATTTTGGCTAATATTGGATTAACAATTGTCTTCTTACCTTTATCTTTTTTTTTTCTTTTTAGTTAGCCTGTTGTTGCTCTGGATGATTGAGAAGAGGATAGACCAGGTATATTAGAAGATATTGAGCATCCATGATACTGTTAACTGTCACACCTTTAAAATCCTGTTTGTATCCATTGGAACAAGAAATAGAAAAGATAACTACTGAATCCTTGGCTTTCAACAACTTGGCCACTTTTTGTCAGCATATAAAAAAAACTACTTATGGGCTTCTTATTCTCAGAGTATTGCTATGGTGCCAATGAGGTACTAACTTTTAAGCCCAGCTATTAGATGATTTATAAGTTAAAGTGTACATATTTCATCAGAAGCACTGAAAATGACCAGAAGATAACTTATGGGAATAAAAGTTATGCAAAATCTGGGCCAGTGACCAGCGATGTCGTTTAGGGTCCAAGGAATTGGCTCATTTCACTAAGAACTGTGTTGTTTTGGAGTCCTTTCTATTTAATATTGTTTGTTGATCTTTTACTTTTTAACCACTTCCAGTTTGCATTTCAGAGTTATTTCCTTTACTAGAATGCATACTTCTAAGTATTGAGTGAAATTAGATTACCAGGGACATGACTAAACTAAGTATAGGGCAAATTCCCTGAGTTAGAGGCTTAAGTCCTTTGGAAATAAAGGATTCCTTATTTCTTCAACCCTGAGACCACTTCTGGGTTTCAGTCTATTTTAGTCTATTCATTGTACATCCTTACATCACCATTATCATCTTGATTATGTAGTAACCACATATCTAATTCAATTAAAACCAAGATTCTGGGATCCCTGGGTGGCGCAGCGGTCTGGCGCCTGCCTTTGGCCCAGGGCGCGACCTGGAGACCCGGGATCGAATCCCACGTCGGGCTCCTGGTGCATGGAGCCTGCTTCTCCCTCTGCCTATGTCTCTGCCTCTCTCTCTCTCTGTGTGACTATCATAAATGAATAAAAAAAAATTAAAACCAAGATTCTTAGCTCCTAGCCTGGTACTCCTGTTTTACATTATCTCTCCTGTTTTTGAGAACAAGGGAACAAGAACACTTTAAATAGAACTCAGAAAGGGACACAGAACATAAAGACTCCTAACTCTGGGAAACGAACTAGGGGTGGTGGAAGGGGAGGAGGGCGGGGGGTGGGGGTGAATGGGTGACGGGCACGGAGGGGGACACTTGACGGGATGAGCACTGGGTGTTATTCTGTATGTTGGTAAATTGAACACCAATAAAAATTAATTTATAAAAAAAATAAAATAAAATAAAATAAAATAAAATAAAATAAACATCTGAGACACACCAACCAAAAAAAAAAAAAATAGAACTCACCAACATAAATCCTTGCCAGTTTTGTTCACTTTTCTTTCTCTCTTTCTTTCTTTTTCTTTTCTTTTTTCTTTTTTTTTTTTTTTTTTTTTGTGCTGCACACTCAACAGCTTGGGAAATTAGTAATGTGAACTTTAGTGGTGAATTTTCTTGCCACCAGTGTCTGCTATGTAAGTACATAAAAGTACTGAGCTCCTGTTTTCTTACTAAAATTCCTCTTTTTCATTAAGAAATAGATAAACTGCAACTCCTGATTAATTGTATTATAGAACAAACAATTACAGAGAAGCAATTTGGTTTTAAAAATTAAGCTATCGTGGGGGTGGGGGCTTTGATTAAACCTCACAAACTAATAAATCAGCCATGAGGTCCAGACAGAACAGTGCTGATTTTTGTTTTTCTTGGGCAGCCAGCTTTTGGTATTGGATATATTATACCTACAGAAGATTAGTGAATGGCAATTTTAAAATTATAGTAGTTCTTTGCCACATGAAAAGAGTTTTTAAAAATGGTGTTTTGTTCAAATAACATTGCTTCCTCAAAATGACAAAAGTGAAAGAATTAGCTATCTTAATTTCAAGCAGTGTTGTCTTGAGCAACAATAGCTCAATGATTTTGTTGTTCTTTTTAATGACCTAACCCTGGGGTAAATGATTGATAATGTTTGCTTTACAGTCACACTCGTAAAATCTTATCATGAGATGATCTATTCATTTGTCGTGATAGATCACTATGAATAAAATCATAGCTAGGCGATATCTATCATGTACCATCTTTTTCCAAATATATCTAAATTATAACAAATAGTGGGTTCTTCTAGCTGAAAATTGCTGTATTTTCACAACAGAAATTCAGCTTCCTCTTTCTTGTAGCATCTTTCTACTTAGATAGCAAGGGTAAATAATTTTAGGGATAGTGATGTCATCATAAAATTATGTGGATTATTTTTACATAGACTGAGACAATCTCTGGAAAGCAAATATGAAATAGACTTTTGCTGTAGGAATATCATAATTTTATTAATTTAGCCTAATATACACATTTAGGTGTACAAATTTATTATACATAAATGTATACAAATAAAAGTAATTTTGAAACTTCTATTTTACTGTAGATTCTCTGGTATGTAAATTTTAAATATGGCTTTATGAATTAAAACAAAATAAAATAAAATCTTATTTGGAGGCATTCTATCTGAAATCCAGAATTTATTTACTGTATGGTATACTTTGGAAGATTTGAACTGTGCTGTATTAACATAAACTAATACCAATCTAATTTTATTATTTATTTTATTATATATATATATTTAAGATTTTATTTATATGAGAGAAAGAGAGAGCATGTGCAGGGGGAGGGGCAGAGATAGAGGGAAAATCAGACTCCCTGCTGAGCATGGGGTGGGTTGGGGAATGGCAGGGAGCAGGGTGGAAGCTCTGCAGGGTACCCAATCTCAGACCCCAAGATCATGACCTAAGCAGAAGTCAGACACTTAACTGACTGATCCACACAGGTGCCCCAATACCAACTTAATTTTAAATGTTTTTTGTTCTATTAACCCTAAATCATTTTCAAAGAGAATACAGTATGTAAAATAAGATTGTTGGAGACTGAGCTTCTATGACAGTTTCTTAACAAATTTAATTTTGAAAACTTTCATTAATAAGCTGCAATTTATTTATTATAAATAAGAAGTGAGTTATTTTCAAGGATTTTATTTCTGGTATTAATATTCTATAAATAAGTTTAATGGAAACAGATCTTTGCTTTGTTTTGGAAGACATTTCACTTTGGGCACCTTACCAAATCTAGCAGCATTGACCTGTTGAATACTTGGTATAATGAACTTAGCTAAAGATCCTATTTAAATCAGATACAAATTTATGATTATATAAAATATCACTTTGAAATACTTTATGAGCAGGATATTTTTAAAAGAGAAAAAACTAAAGAGAGAATCATAAATAAGAACTGAGTAGACATTTAAAACAATTGAGATCATGGGTCAAGTCCCTTAGTCAGATTTGATTCCAGGTCAGGAAAATGTGAAACAGAAGAGCATTATTATTATTATTACCCTGTAATTATATTTTACACCCAAGAACTTTTCAATGCCTCAAAACACTTTGAGTTATTTTGCATGATTTAAATGCAAACCAATGATACAAAATAGGAAGGGAGGGGGTCATCTACGTCTAAGTATTAGAGCATACTTGTTTTGACATATACATGTTCAATCTTTTTCTTTCTTTGGGCTACTTTCTTTTTATAAAGGTGTCACCAAGCATGGAATTATAAGAAGAAGAATGAAAAAAAAAAAAAAACAAAACAAAACATGTAGACAGAGCAAATATGTATACGCAAATTGAATTAATTAGGGAAAAAAACAAACTTTATCCCCTGCTCTAGGATTTAATATGACTTCGAAGTACATAATCTCTGCAAGAACAATTTAGAAAATAAAAGAACGGCATTCTAGTTTGAATGTATAAAAAAGATTAAGTGTTCTGAACATGATAATAATAAACTCAGAAAAAAATAATGAAATTCACTCCGATGCTAATATTCAAGCACCAGGGGGGCCCTAGGAAAAATATAACAATAAAATCTAGTTTCACATTAATTATGCCATTTGACAAACTGAACATTGAGTTGCTTATGTCCAATAGCCCTTATATAGGCAAGATCACAGACAGTCTGAGATGTTAAAATGCTGGAAATCTATCTTCCCAGGAGGATTTTTGCCAATTAGTTTGGGACTAAAGAATCCTGCCAGGCATGAGCCTGCCCAGCAAGGTAGAGGATCAGAAACAGGAAAAAAGAAATATTTTATGAGAGAGCTAAAAAATCAGCAACTCAGCTGGCAGCATAAAACTATGCTTGAAAGCGACTTTAGGATTTGGAGGCTTTTATAATGGATTGCATTATAATTTTAGAGGTCTGTTTGGGGAGATTTGTTATATTTCTGGCATTAGAAAATTGTGTAAAGATTATATGTTGTGCTTACTTATTATGATGGCCTGTACCTAATGAAGAATCTTATCAACTGCTGTGCATATATTACAGTGCAATTGATGGGAACGTGATGGGCCAATTTCATCACTTTAAAATCAAGGAAATATTCCTGGATATTTAGACATCTGTAACAATTAATTAGGTGAATCCTTATTTTGTAAGCCTTTATTTGGAGATGAAACATAATGATGTGTGAGAAAAAAAAAATCCTCTACTCAGTGAAAACAGAACTCAAAATATGAATATAACCTTCAAGTAGCTGAACAGCTCTATTAACACAGAAAGAACTAGGATATGAACTTTATAGGCATGAGTTAGCTACATGACTTCTAAAGAAAAATGGAAAATACAATTAATTTGCATTATTTTTCCAATCCTTATTTCTTGTCTTATTTCTAAACTCTTTAGTCATGATTTTATTCTGTGATACCAGAAGTACATGCTTATTGGGTAGAGGATGGCATCCTCGCTACTCTTTGAAAACCTGGAAGTTTGCATGCCTTCACTGAGTCTTTTGTAAATTTCCAATTTGTGTGTCCTCATACAATTTAGGATAATTAAATAGAAGGATAAGTAACTGAATGGCAAACTCAGGAGAATTTAGGAATCATGAGTTAACACTGCAATAATAAATGGACTGAATATCCTGATTATACTTGGTAGTTTTTAGTATTTTATCGAAATTCTGTGCGTCCTTGACTTGGGTGATAACACATTCTTCTTCTCCTATTTCTTTATTTATTTTTTGGATAAGAAGCAGATAAAGCCCTTAATATATTCCAAAAACATTCAGGATACTGCTCAAAATCTTGTAAATGTGCAAATAGTACCTACTGGATGATTGGCAAGCTATATATAGCAAGATGGCCAATTACTGAGCACTAGATGAACACTCATCAGGCAAGGAATCATTTCTAGAAAGAAATTTTTCCTAATATAGAAATTAACTTCATGAAGCTGAGGTCCAGAACATTTAAGTGTTTGAATGTATATCAGTCAGAATCCAAGCAGAGAAACAGAATTAGTAGTAGATGTATATTAATAGATTTATTGAAAAGAATTGCCTTTCAGTTATGAGTGAGAGCTAGACAAGTCTAAAATCCATAAGTTAGGCTGTCAGCAGGGGCAGATTGGAACACTCAGGCATAGGCTAACGTTGCTGTCCATGGGTGGAATTCCTACTTCTCCAGGAAAGGCTCGGTCCTACTCTAATCCATTTCATTTAGTGAATCAGGCCCACACAAATGATTAGGGATAATTTTCCTTATTAAAGTCAACTAATTATAGACTTTAATCATCACATCTTTAAAATACCTTCTGAGAAGCACCTAGATTGGGTTTTGGTTGAATAACTGATGACCGTAATCTAACCAAGTTGACACCTAAAACTACACACAAGTAATTCTCATTGGACTTTCAGGGATAGAAAAAGAGGAGAACTTTGGATTTAAAAGAGTTGAGCATTAACTCAAACTTTGCCTGCTAATACCTATCAGATTCTGAGTAGATTACAAGACCTTTCTGTGCTGCTTTATTTCTAAAATTTGGCATGTTCTTGTTAACGAACTTTGCCATTACCAAAATGGAGATACTATTAGTTTAATCCACTTCTTGGCACATAGCATGAGTGCTCCCCCCCTTAGCAGTCAAATCTTATGATTAGTACAGTGATGTTTCCAAATAACAGTGCTTTGTACAATTTTATACAAGTAAAAAAAAAAGCAAAAGCAGTGATGCAGAGTTTTAAAATATAGTGAAGCCTCTATAAGGTATATTCTCAAGGTTGCTGGAAAGAGGCCTAAAGTTGAGTATTATCTAAATTAGGGAAGCATTCTTACAACTTGGTACATCACTAAATCATTTTGAATCTCAGATTAACTCACTTACAAAATGGGCAAATAACTACTTAACCTACTTAACTTTATAGGCTAATTATAAAGAACAAGTAAAAATGCATATAAAAGAACTCTGTAAACAGCTGTCATATTTATAAGTTTTCATCTTGGGAACTTGAAAATCATTATAAAGTAAATTTTATTTACTATTTAGTTTTTACAAATAATCTTGGTAAACTAAGAATTTTCCAATTATGAATTTATTTTTTAAATTATATGTCTAAGTTTATTACACATATAAATATGAGTGCTGTGATTGCTGATTTATTCTCATTTCATTTGTCATTAGTTTTCTTAGTGTGTTAAGGCATATACGATTCTAACTTTGTTAATAAAAATATGAGGGGAAGTAATAGTTAGAAGAGGCATGTCCCAAAGATCACTCTAGGGGCTCCTGGGTGTCTCCATCAGTTAAGTGTCTGCCTTTGGCTCAGGTCCTGATCCCGGGGTCCTGGGATGGAGCCCTGCATTGGGCTCCCTGCTCGGTGGGGAGCTTGCTTCTCCCTCTCCATCCGTTGCTCCTCTTGCTTGTGTTCTCTCTCTCTCTCTGTGTCAAATAAATAATCTTTCAAAAAACAATTATAATTAGTAGTTAAGTACATTTGAAGTAACATAAAAACTCTTGTTAGTTTGACCAAATTTAATATTAAATAAGTTAAAGGAAAAGTTTTAGTTCTTTTACAGACAGATTTTTTTTTTTACTGCAAACACCATTTGTGCTTTATTTCATCAGAATTAAAATGTTACTTTTTATATATCCATGTCATTTATTTATAATCTGGGGCCACTTTTATTCAGCTGCACCTGTGAGGTTGTCTAACACAGAATGTATATGTGGGTTTTCACGGATAAATACATATACATATACAAGCACACATATTCATTTATAACTAGTTCCCCTTGTTGCTATTAGTTGATAGGTAGAATATTCTCAGAGCAGCAGAATAATTGCAGTTGATATAACAGAAAGCATTTAGGATGGCAGCACAAATTTTAGAGGTATTTACCTATGTTGCATTGAAGATCAGTTGATTGGGTTAATTTCTCAATTAGAAATGTTAAACAACTAAACAAAAAAATCTTTGATCTAGTCTAGAGTAGGAGAAATTAAAAGATTTTTTTAAAAATATATTTTTTATTATTTGACAGAGAGAGAGCACAAGTAGGCAGAGCAGCAGGCAGAGAGAGAGGGAGAAGCAGGCTTCCCGCTGAGCAGGGAGCCTGATGTGAGCTCAATGGGATCATGACCTCCTGGGATCATGACTGAGCCAAAGGCAGATCTTTACCGACTGAGCTACTCAGGTGGCTCTCAGAGATATTTTAGAGTATGTGATCCATTTATATATTTGCATCATTTGGTTATTAAGTAGACTTACAGACACATTTAGATCACCAATTTGACTAAATTACTTTTACCATATGTGGGGATTGTCCTAATATAAATACTTAAAATGTGAATTTTAGGAAATTTTGTATCAAGGAGAGTCTTTCCATTTTTAACCACTCAGTTAATTGACTAGTGAATTGGCTAGACCCTTCCCAATTCAGAACCAATCAGTCTGGAAAAAGAAATCCTCAGTATAATGTACCAATGCTTAAGTATGTAACAAAAAGTACAAAAATGTTATTTGTAGAATCTAAGTGGGAAATGCATAGAAGTGCAATGTACAATTTTTCAACTTCTCTGAATAGTCACAGTTTTTCATAAAATATTTAATTGTGTATTATTTCTTGCAAATCCCATATAGTATTATAGTAATAGACAAGTCTCCACAAACTCTGTATTTCTGTATTCTAATATGTTTAGAAATCTTAGCTAAAAAATACATGTAGCTGTTTAATTCTCATGTCTAGGTTTGGTCATTTTGTCCAATGAGTATATGTTGCCAAAAATAATTCTTAACCAGTTCCAAAATGGAACATCTAGTATATACATAAATCAAAACAAAATAAATTGTTATTGGGCTGTTTTGGAAGAGGTATATATTTTATGTTACCAATTATGAGTTGGCTAATCTTCAAGCAGAATGTATTACTCACAAATTAGTGACACAGGATGGGTCTCCCCCTCCCTTCCATTTAGTTGCATACTGGGTGACGTTTCAGTTGAGTTCTATATTTATGTTCCTTTTTTATTTTAATTTTTTTGCCATATAATATTTTAAGTTTAATCAAAAGTCAACCTAGAAAGGCCATTCTGCCTAAGGGATATTTTTCCATTAAGTATTATGACATATTGGTGGCCTTGAGGGATTATTGGTTTTTGAAGAAATATTAACAGCTGGAAATTTGCATTTTAATACAGTTCTCCTCAGCTACTCAAGCAATTTTATTTTTAAGACCTGTGACAAGTTTCAAAGCTTTAGTTCTAAAGCAATCTAGTCAAGTAGAGCTAATTTTTGTTATAATTTTATTACAAATAACTAAGTTTCTAATAGTTTTTTTTTTTTCATCTGAAAATTTTAGTTTAAGGTGTCAGGGAAATCAACACCCAAATTTTATATCTGCACTAAAACCAGACTTGATAATTGGAACAAGTGAGGAAGAATTCTTTTTAAGTCTCTACTTTGAAAAATTGAGGAATAAGAAAATAGCACATCTAATTAGGTTTCTGTGATTAGTAGTTAAAAATGAAGTTGATGCAAAGCAACCCTTCACAACAATTGTTTCAGTTATCTAGGTAGTTGTCTCTTAGGGAATGATTCCTAGGAAAGCAGAAGTGATGCTGTGAAATGAGAATGGAATCCTTCCCCCTTGATCCTGGTATTAAATATATACTCAGAGTCGCTATTGAAATTAATTGAGGATTTTGAGTCTGGATCAAGCAACTTATCACGTAAAATGATGGCAGTGAATAGAATTGAATGGTAGCCTTTATAATTACAAATGGATCTCTCTTCTAAAAATGACTAAGTGGCTAAATACCTTAAGGTGGTGTAATAGGGAACACCAACTTCCCCCTTTCATTTTCAATCTGAAATGAAAATTTAATCTTCAAAAAAAGATTTATTTTATTTATTTATTTATTTATTTATTTGAGAAAGAGTGACAGGGGGAAGGGCAGAGGGAGAGAAAGAATCCCAAAGCAGATTCTGTGCTGAGCAGGGAGTTGGAATAGGGGGGAAGAGTGGCTCTATCCTTGAACTCTGAGAGCTTGACCTGAGCTGAAATCAAGTCAGCTCTTTAACTAACTGAGCCATCCAGGCACCTCTGAAAATTCAATTTCTTAGTCTAACCTGGACATCAGAAATGACAGGACCACAGCATGGACAATTGCTTATTTGTTGATGAACAAATCTAACCATGGCTTCATGGTCTTAACATATTATAGTATATACAATGATATTCTGGGAAAATGGAAGATTGGAGAAGAAAAAGTAAGAAAAGGGTGCCAGAACTTCTAGAAAATGGATGTGTGCTCTTCTTACAGTATTAAATTGGCATTATTACTAATATATAAGCTTTCAAAAAATTTCTAGTTTGCAAATGCCACCTAATACATCACCAAATTCTTTTACTTTCTAAAAATATTTTATCTATTCACAAGAGACACAGGAGAGAGGCAGAGACATAGACAGAGGGGGAAGCAGGTTCTTCGCAGGGAGCCCAGTGCAGGACTCAGTCCCCAGCCTGGGATCACACCCTGAGCTGAAGGCACAAGCTCAACAGCAGAGCTACCCAGGCATCCCACATCACTAAATTCTAACACTAGAGGCTTTTTTTAGAATTTAAGTTTTTTTAAATTTTAAGTTTATTTAAACTAAGTTTATTTAAGTTCACCCATATTTGGTCATTTTAATATTTAATTCTACTTCATTCAAGACAGGAAAAAATATATGTAAGCCATGGCAAACTAAGAGGTTTTCTTCTTTGGGTAACATTATTTTGTTGCTTATTTAAACTTTCATGGATCTATTAAAACCATAAAGCTAATGGGAGGAAGAGTTTCTAGCAATGTTTTGAGTGGTGTCTATACTATGCCTTTGCCAGGTGATATTAAAAAACAATATAGCAAAAGAGAATCCTATTCAGAAACATGAGGTGATTGAAATAGATCGCTGACTCCTGGATATAGGGTAGTAGTTACCGACATTATTCAAGCCAGATCTAAATTATATGACTACCTTCCTCTATCCCTTGAACTCTATTGCTTAGAGAAACTGACCAGTGATGACTACTGGATGATAGAATATTCTTGGACAGTGTCAAATATAAAGACAGAAAACAATCTGTGACAAAAATTTTATTGGCTCATGGGATATTTGCTTATAATACTTGCTTATAGAAAACCACATAATCTGTGGTGTGATGCATTGTATTATGATTTTGAGTATATTAATAGAATTTTAGTGTATTAGAAAAACATGTTCTTGAATTATACATAAATAAGTTTATGTTCTGTTCCTATCACTGTGACACTGTGATATGGTAAGTATTTTATAAGCCTCAGTTTACTCCTGTTCTGCTCAAAGGGGCAAATCAAGACAGAATTGAACAAGATAAAGACAATGTAACACTTTGTAATTTGGTATAGAAAATATGCTCCTGTAGATACTGGTAAATACTGGTTGCTCATCTTCCTTTGCTTCCAGGAAATATATTTTTATATTTTTTACAGTTTATCAAAGGTAAAAGACATTTGTACAGTACTGATTGACTTGGAAAAATGCTTGGGCAAAAGGGTCTGAGCCTCTATTAGTAGATGAGCACTGTTGGTTCTAAGGAAATTGCAGGAATAAGAAAAACCAGAACTCTAAAGTGCCTTTTAATTTAAACCCCTGCAATTTTCCTGGCTTTCTCCCTGCTCTGAGTCCAAGTCATACCAGCACAAAACTGTCCCATCAACCTCTGAGTTTCTCACAGATTTATATATTTCCTTTCTTTTGTCCCTCTGTGGTTGATCTTGGAAGGAAAGGGAACCAGAAATCTTGATAGTGCTTGTTCAGCTTTTGATAAGAAAAGAAACAAGAACAAAACCATATGAGTACTTGTGTCAGGCACTGTGCTAGGTGTTGGATACCAATTGGTTAACATAACAGGTAAGACTCTTGCATTTTAGGATTTATATCTCTGTGGAGAGGCAGATTTTAAGCAAATATGCAGACAAGGATGTAATTTTGATAAGAAAACATATCCTTTGAGAAAAGAAGGGATATTTAAGTTTAGAACTGAGAGATCAATAAGAGCTACCAGTAAAATGGATTTTATGGTTGTGGCTTGAACTGGTAGTATGGAAAAACATTCCAGATGAAGGGCAAAAGCATACATGAAGACTTAATGATGGCAAATACCTTGGTTTATTCAAAGATCAGAATGAGAGCCATTGAAGCTAAAACATAAAACACACATATAGCCCAAGAGAACACAGACTCTGCTGTCTTTTTCACTGTTATACCCCAGTGCTTAGAATATTACCTGACTCATAAATGTGCTTCTAGAATTATTTGTTGAATAAGTGAATTCATAATTCGTGACCTCTAATAGGTGACAGTCTTTGACAAGCTCTTGTTTCAAGTATTACTCTTTAGTTTCAAGCCCTAAATGCTGGAAGTATTTAAAGCTATCTTTAGATATTTTAACAGATATCTTGCTTGGTATTCACTACTCTTTGGATGTATGAGTATGAGTGTGTGTATACTTCTTTTCACAATTTGGGGAACTGTATCCCCTAGTTTTATGTTAGCACAAGCATGTTATCCATGTGCATGTGTCTAGATGTTCTAATATAAGGTATTTTAAAGACTCACAAATAGCTTTTTAAAAAATATGTCCGGGCAGCCTGGGTGGCTCAGTGGTTTAGCACCTGCCTTCAGCCCAGGGCGTGATCCTGGAGACCTGGGATCGAGTCCCACATCGAGCTCCCTGCATGGAGCCTGCTTCTCCCTCTGCCTGTATCTCTGCTTCTCTC
Organism: Nyctereutes procyonoides; assembly: GCF_905146905.1. Classification (NCBI taxonomy): domain Eukaryota; kingdom Metazoa; phylum Chordata; class Mammalia; order Carnivora; family Canidae; genus Nyctereutes; species Nyctereutes procyonoides. Next base: position 457,673 of record NW_026575162.1, read on the forward strand.
TCTCTCAGTGTCTCTCATGAATAAATAAATAAAATCTTTAAAAATATGTCCAAGTAAGATGGCTGATAAATGGTAAGGCAGAACAATGACTCTCAGTAAGCAGTAATGAGGAGAATATTGGGCATCAGGTAGAGCTGAGGCTAGTCTCTGCTTTTCCACTAGCAACATTATTGGGTGTACCCAAGCAATTGCTTAACCCTTTCTTTGCTTCAGCTTTCTTACCTATGGAATAAATCTAAACATAATAAGTAGTCAATGAAATGTTGAATGAATGCAATCTGAGACACTTGAAACATGGCCAATAAGGAAGGTCACAGAAGAGCCCAGATAGATGTGACAAAGTCCTCCTCAAGAGTCTTAGGCAGGCAAATGCTTAGGAAGTGACTACACCTTCTTATTTTAATCCGGGGGGTACCTATGTGATTTTTATATGTATATTAAGGTAGACATAAGTGTAATAAGTGTTGCTATTGGTACATGTAATGTGACAACAGAGATAGGGGAGGAGAAATGTCTACAAACAAATGTAAGGCCTCAGAAAATAAAAGTCTTGAGGTACATAAAGTAGTGAGGGGAAATGACCCATAAATCTGCATAGGTTTCCAGGAAAGTCCTATATAACAACATAATAAAATAGATATATTTATGAAAACTGATCATTCAAGAAATTACTCAACTTAAAATCTAAAGGCTTTCTGCCTCCGTAGATCTCAGGCTGGTGGGGGAGAGAAATATTTAAGAAATGTTCTTAGGGAAGTGAGAGATTTGTGTGTTTCTCCAAACCAAGGAAAAGAGGAAAAAGTGCTTCAACTTGCTTAAAGAAGTCATGCGTAGCTTTTAAGGCAGGTAACATTCATGGATGTGTTCTGATCTGAGAGGCTGCTGAGAGATCATGGAGATCATGTTGGGTGTACCTGATAAATTCCCTCAATTGTGTATTGCTTATTCAGCTAAGCCACTTAAGTATGGCCTACAATTTTCTTAGTCTTTATATATCCCATTGAATCCTTTCAGTCTCTACAATCCTATGCAGTAGTAAAACACTTGCAAAACATGGTTGGGATCTTTGCACTAAAACTCACTTATGAAAGCAAAATATGTCATTATAAACTTATTCTTTTGTGTTTCTTATATACTTCTTACTTGCTTTTCAATGACCTCAACCAATTTATTTTATTAATGGGAAAAACAAAGTTGCTGTTGATGTGAAGATCAAAGGAAAACTGTTATATGCATTCTTATTTTTTCTCTAAATTTTTGGGTTAAGAATAAAATGAGATAGAGTTAATATCAAAATACTAGCCCCTTTGTAAATTGATATAAAAGTATTAGACCTGATTGCAGAAGCAATGTTATTTTTTGTCAAAAACCTTTCTAGAAAATGAGCCAATAGGGTTTACCATAGCCATGATATAGCAGTTAGTTCTGGAACCAAGTTAGCAGATTAGTAGGAAGGAGTGGAGGAGGAGAACTTGAGACATAAGACAAGGTTTATGGTAAGAAGTAAAAGGGAAAAAAACACCTGAAATTTGTACGTGGTGAAGGAAATTAGCCATATATATGACACATATATATGACACACACACACACACACACACACACACACACACACACATATATATATAACACAACTTTTTAATAACGGCCCATATAATATAGCCTTTATATTGTACCTCATGAACCATGAACTCATAGGTATTAACCAGACAGCTTCATCCTAGTTCTAGGAACCACTTAGAGAAAGTAAAAACTATTAAAGTTTCATTTTTTATATATAACAATGAGATTCTGTATATTTGCAGTTTGAATTTATGTTGATTTTTTCTGTCTATAAAATACTTTCACAAGTTTTATTTCCATTTTAACTCCCAACAATCTTATAGAGTAAAATTTAGACTCCTTTTCCAGGTGAGCAGACTGACTCTTAGAAAAATTTAATTAATTCCATGTCATACAGATGTGTGTTATACACATATTTAGGGAATGTCTGTCATTGATTGCTACAGTGATGAAAGTAGACAGTGTCCATGTTTTTGAAGAGCATATATTTGAGTGTGTTCCTGTTGTGGAGAGAGAAAAAAAAACCCACATGAATAACCAGGGTAATTTCATGTAGTGATAAGTACTATGGGAGGAAGGGGATCGAAGCCTAATTAAGTGGTCAGAGAAGTCATTTCTGAGGCAATGACATTTGAACAGGCAACTGTATAATAAAGTAGAATCAACCCAGGTCTGAGTGAAAATGTTTCAGGAAGAAATTATTTTTTTTAAGATTTTATTGATTTATTCATGAGACACACACACACATGCGCGCACACACACACACACACAGAGAAGAAAGAGAGACAGAGACAGAGACAGAGAGAGGCAGAGACACAGGCAGAGGGAGAAGCAGGCTCCATGCAGGGAGCCCCACGTAGGACTTGATCCCAGGTTCCAGGATTGCGCCCTGGGCTGAAGGCAGTGCTAAACTGCTGAGCTACTCAGGCTGCCTAAGAAATTCTTATCAGGGGATGTTACAGCAATATTTTTATGTTGAGTGATCATAACATAAAGAAAAGACTCTGTTTGAGGTCTGTATAGCACATAGCTACTTCAAACGTTTGGTAGCCACTGCCTTTTAAAAATGTGTTTATAAGGTTATTTCCTATATACACGCTGTTTAGTATTCAAGAGTGTCCTTGCAACTCTGGCAATAATTCTAAGAGTAAGTTTAGGTCCAGGCTGTACTTTCTTTCTTTAAAAAAAAATCTTATATTCTCTGGCAGCTGTAATACACCATGAATATTAAATTAAAATCAATTGCACACTTACTTATCCTACTCTAGGGATAAAAAGCATAAGCTAACTTGGAATTAACTTCCACTTTAAAAACATGACTTCATTTCAAAAGCTTAGGGTACTATCTGAGAAAGTTTGATATCCTCATGTCTCTTTATTAGAAGTCTTATGCAGCTAGTTTGGGTAGAAATAGGAAAAAGGAATAGTATTAAAATGTACATCAAGCAGACATGAGATTAACTCAGCTTTTTTTCCCCTAGATATTTTAGTACCTTTAGAGTATGTAGTTAGTAGATAGGCATGGAATCTTCTCCAAATATGTGTGTTCTCTTACTCCCACTCATTAAGCAACCATGCTCTTAACTAGGAGAACCTTAATACTCACCTATTTAGTGCTCACCTCAATGGTTGCCTGCATGAGAAGCTGCACTTAGGATGTCCCAGATGAGCCACATGTTGGAATCAGTATGATTCCAGGGCTCAGGCTGACCATGGCGTGGTCAAATCTGCCCTCAGATCTGATCACAGAGAAATGCATCCCAGGTTGTTTATGATCATGATAAAATGCTACTTATAACAATGTGTCTATATATAAAAGGCAGGCAGAAAAGGGAACTATAATTCATGCCTTAGGGAGAGTCACCTGAAAAGCAAAAACATTCTATCAAGACCAAGGAAGATGAGGCATAGATAAAGCAAAACAAAATGGTTGGCTATATGATTTTGTAGGTCAGAAGGATATTGGAGATGAAGATATGTTAAGAGGTCATTAGCAAAGGTGTGGTATTGAAGGCTATGGGATGATTTGTATTATTTAGGGAGAAGGTATGAAGGTGGGAAGGAGTTGCAGAATCATGCACTAATTCCAACATTGAAAGATAAGGTAGAGGAGAAATAAATCAGAAATGTAAAGAAAAGACTAGGGCATTTTGGTGTTGTGGAGGCCAAAGAGAAGAATAGTGTTTCAAGTAATAAGGGTTCAGTTATTTCATCAATGCTGACAGAAAGGATAAGGACAGAAAAACCTTTATTATGCTTAGAAAAAAAAGAAAGAAAGAAGAAAAGGAAAGAAAAGAAAAGAAGAAAGAAAAAAAGAAAAGAAAAAAAGAAAAGAAAAGAAAAGAAAAGAAGAAAAAAAGAAAAGAAAAGAAAAGAAAAGAAAAGAAAAAAAAAGAAAAGAAAAAAGAAACAGTTCCCTGATCTTTCCTAAAACAATTTTGGTACACTGGTGGGGAGAAAGAAGCCTTAGTGAGGTAGGTTTAGGAGTGAATGGGAGGTGAAAAAATGGTCACTGGCTGTGTATTCAAGGATCTTCTCCAGGAAGTTGGATTATGTATCTGAAGTGGAAATATTGGACAGTAGTTGGAGTGGGAACACAGGAGTCAATGAATGTCTTGTTTGGGAGATGGGAGAGAGTGTAGAATTCAGAATGTTTTAACAGTGTTGGGCCAAATCCAGTAAAGGAAGTAAAAACATAGGAGGAGGCAGGAATAGGAGTCTAAGTGGAAGGACTGGCCTTTAAGCTGAGGAGAATCACTTATTCATATTTCCTTCCAGTTGGATTGAAGGAAACTATGGGTAGACATGCAAGAAGGGAAATGGCAGGAAGTTGATAACTTGCCCTTCTTTGAAATGTAGCTAGTAGGAGAGGGATGGAAAGCTATTAAGCTCATGAGGCTGTTTCAGATGTAGCATTTAAAGCCATCAGAATTTGACTCCAGTAGTTTCTCCCTACGGTTTACATTTGAGCCTACTTTGTACTCCATTTATTGACTATCAGGAGAGATGATAGTGATTCCAAGAAGACCGCATCTAACCTACAGCAGAAATTTTTTTCACTTTGTTATGCATTGCTAGGGGATGAGTAAGGTTTTCAAGGTATTACAAATTGAGCCAATTGTAAAAATGTGAAGGAAAAAATCCTACCATATATTGAGTACCATCTATGGATCAGACATTTTCACTTTAGTCCTAGAATTTTCTGTGAGGAAGGATTCTACTTAAATTCAGGAAATTGAGACAATAAAAAACTAACTAAAAGTTGTATAGATAGCAGTAGAGTGGGATTACCCCCTTTTCCTCTGTGAGAAGCAAGATGATATAAATCAACCCAAATGGCTTTTTCTCCCAAGTTATAGCAAATTGCATAATACTTCATAGTTCTGGAAACAGAAACTTTGAAGTTTCTCTTTTAGATTTATTTAAAACACTTTTTTTGTTGACAAATGATTTAAAAGTACCTCTATGAGGAAGATTGTGCTCATATTTAGAACTTCCGTATTGTAATACATGTCCCTTCCTTACAAAATAAATTCACCTAAGAAATGTTTAAACATCTAAGCACTAACCAGCATATACAAATAATAGATAAATGACAGATGAATCATATTGCTATATCAATATTCAGACAATTATATTTAAAAAATATTTTCTGAAATTATTAAGAACAATAACCAGATATCTGCTCTTCTCCAAATTACTTGTAACTACAATTCAATACCCACTTGAACTATCTAAGGAAAAATTATTGAATTGGTTTGTTATACATAAAATCAAACTGTGTTGCCCAGCACTTAGTAAAGAAGTACTTAATGTTGGTTGGTTGAATAAATAAAAAAATGCAAATAAAATGTAGTGTTTTGGTTAACTCTTATTCCTGAATAATACCCAATAGTATTTCTGGAAATGATGCTCAGTTAGTGGAAAGTATACTCTTAAAGATTAGTTCTATCCATGCTGACTCATCATGTGGTCATAACTCTGTCATTTACTCAGTTTATGTACCATTTAAGGACAGAATGAAGTTACTGTAGTTAAAAGTTAAATCAAATTGATAAAAACCTTCCAAAATAGGCAAAGGGAAATCTATAAATGAGTGTACCATTTTTCACTTTTAACTTTAAGTCAAGTATGAATGATTCATAGCACTTCCATACCCATGACATTTTCATTACTAGAAATTTATTTAATTATCAGTTTTGTGCTCTTTTCTATTAAGAAAATAATATTTTCTATTGACCATTCTTTGTGAATGGAGTTATCAATGTCATTCAACCCACTTGGAAACCTGAATATTGGTTCCATTATGCTGATGGGGTTTGCTATTGACAGGTTAAATAGAATACATTTTCCTAGGGCTCTGGCAACTTTTCCATGTATTCAATTGAACTCTTGTGCTAGTAATAGCATATATATATAATGGATTTCTTGTTGTTTCCCATTTATTTCTTTTTGGTTTTGGAGTGGTGATAAATTCAATGACAGAACCCTCTCCGTACTGTTTTTAAATTAGTTAATTTGCTGCTTTTTCATTATAAATATATGACAAAAAATATAATAATCATTTCATGTAAATTAACACTGGACGCATAGACTAACCATATTTGTTATTTTCTGCTAATGTGGGTTGTTTCCAGTTTGTCAAAGTACATTAAAAACATATTACAATATCACATGAGCACTAAAATTAACATAATTTAATACACGCACCTATTTTTGTCTTCTATTCCAGATTGAAATCCATTACTAAGACTGATGTTTTATTCCTCTTGTGCTTGAAATTGAATTCTTCATCAGAATAGATAGTAACTATTTATATGGAAAATTGCAATTCCTCCAAATAGAAGAGGATTTCCCCTCCTAGTTAAGTTGGTTGTCATGCTCAAATCGTATATTTTGCTTTGTTGTTAGCTCCAATTGTTTTTGAATTGGAAAACACTTACCATGTCATTGAATTATTATAAGTAACACAACAACGTGAAATTCTAAGAATTCTTTGCTTATTAACTCCTTGACAGGAACTACTTTTTCTTTGCTACATCTTCATCCTTGCTACTTTTTCTGGCAACTGGTAACTGGGCACATGATTCTATTACCAGGGAGTTGCCTTCTTAATATCCCTTAGAGCTCATATTAGATTTCTATTTAGGAATTACCAGGGAAGCATATATTTTTTTTTCTTCAGGACAACTTGTATTCTAATTGTACTCTACCAGCTGCAATAAAATTTACTATATTTCTACATTTTCATGATAGATGCTGGTATATGCTTCTCTTGAGTGGAAAAATTTGACAGAATGAAAATCAGATAGCAACTGTAAACAATAAATATTAACTTCTTTTTTAAGATACTTAAAAAAATCTAAATTGTGCCAAGAGATTTTTAAAAATGCATAACTTTTTCTTTATAACAGAACAATGGCATTTTTCCTTTTCATTTAAAGATTTTATTATAGGTAATTTCACACATACATACACAAACAGAGAATAGGACATTGAAGCTCTGTGTAATCATCTTCAAAAACTCAAATTTCTGACAGTTGAAATTGGCTGATCTAAGTGAATTAATGACTGTGGATTCACAAGAGAAGTTTCCTGATAGCCTTTCTGCTTGAAAAAATCAAAAGTATTCCAGCCTTTTTCTCCTTGACTAATATAGCACCTCATAGGAAAGTCCAAGATTGTATCAGATTAGGGCAATATTGCAATTATTTTAATATAATTGCATGTTTATTGAACAGCACAATTTCTTTCCATGAAAAAGTAACAGAAAACAGATTTTGTTCTTACCCTCAGGAATCTTACCTAATTTTGAAGAAGAGAATTGAAAAAATTCTATATGTATTAGTCCAAGCTAGACTTGAGTTACTATCTATAAATAGAAAAGAACTATTAGCATATTAATTAATTAGGATCACATTTGCATTTTTATTGTCATGAAAAAATATCTGTGTTCTAATTTAGATCTCCCTGTTATATTACTCTCATTACTGCCTCTCAGTAAGAGATAATCAGCTTGAAATTTATAATGCTATGTGAATAATACTGGTTTACATTTGGCAGAAGAGACCCATTTTGATTAATATTTCAAAGCATGACACTGATTCAACACAATAGGGTTGTATTTAGATTATTAGAGAATTATGCTTTACAATATAGCTGTTAATAAAAGAAACAATGATGAACTTTGCTTATAACTCTTTTATGTATTCATACATTAACCTGTGTTTGTTCTTTGCCCAAGAAAATGATATGCAGAGATACACTCCTATATATAATATATATGTGTACTTCCACTGAGATAACAAAGGTGATCTTAAAGCTAAATGTTTGAATTAGTGCCTGGCTTGTCCTAATTGAAGACTATCACATAACATAAGCAAACTTCACAATCCAAAATAAGTAGAATGAGTGATTAGAAAGGTGGTGTAAAACTGCTATACATAGAACAGGAAAAGGTGCTCAGAAATGAGAAAGTAATGGATGTCAAAGGACAAGCAAAGAGGCTGGCAATGGAAGTGTCTTGAGATGTTTTGAGTAGTTGTATACAGAGAGCACTAGAATTCTAGAATTAAACTTGCCTATTTTAACCAGGGAACATTTGGCAACATTGAAATATAGTACAGATTAAGTGCTTAAACATTAATAAAAAAATAAGTAATGGGTTATAATAAAATGGCTAATTTCTCTTATGTTGTTTTTTTTTTTATAGCTGAACTTGCCTATCTGTGATGAACTTGTTGGAAATAAAACAACAGCATATATGGGTCATATTTTTATCTTATCAATACATATTTAATAGTTATGCCTTTATAATTTTCCAATAAAAATGTGTCTTTTTCACAACAATTACAATTTTTAAAAAATATTTTACCTATTTATTCATGAGAGACACAGAGACAGGCAGAGACATAGGCAGAGGGAGACACAATCCCAGGACCCCAGAATCACAACCCAAGCCAAAGGCAGATACTCAACCACTGAGCCACCAAGACATCCCATCAATTACAAATTTTGGCCATTTGATAACAAACTCAAGAAACATATCTGATTTACTTTATAGTATTAAAAGTAAGAATTTTATTGATCTGATCCTTTTATTATTTAAGGATAAAAACACTTGAGTTCAGCATATCATCCAGTGCATAAATACTTGTTGAACTGAAATATTCAGCAGAAAAGGAGGGCTGATGTGGTGGTGAAACTTGGCTCCCAGAAGGGATTAGAGTCCATCATTTTGAGGAAGATACTCTTTATTACAGTAAATATAAAGATAGGTTTGCTTATTCAGCAGAGTTATACAATGTCAACCAACAACTGTTTTGCTTCAATACACTTATTCTTATTAAAGCTCCAATTATTGAGGAGAACAGTTTTTTGATTAATGTTGCTATTTCTATTTGATGGCTTTGCCTCAAGGTTATAACTGTTTAGTGAAACATAATGCAGTTTAAGCTTGTTAGATCAATCAATTCTCATATCAGATAGTCATAAACATTTACAAACATCTTTTAATCTAAAAGTTACATAATAATATCTTTCAGAAGCTCTTTAGTGCAACTCTTACTAACCAGTCATTTGTGTGTCTGAAACTGTTTATTTATATAAATCTATCTGAATATGAAAAATGATACAGAAACATATAAGATATTGAAAAATTACATGGTGTATGGATTAGTGTGTTACTGAATTCTGTAAGAGACCTTGCATGGTTTTTAAGAAGACAAAAGGTGCTGCATGGTAAATATCCTCAAAACATAATTTGGGGTACAATGTGTTATATATAATATATGACTTGGAGTTCAAAGATAAATATCAAGACGATCAAATGCAGACAACTAAGGGTCATTCGCACTCTGTATTTAGTTATAGAGTTAGTGCTTCTTTGAACCTGAAGGAAGACTAATGTTTAGAGAGGTACATTTTGGTGTCCAAACAGCTAGCTAGACTTCTCGTGGATGATTTCATTTGGCTTATGGCTGAGGAAGATGTCAGAAATCTTAAGGGGATCTTTGAGCGCCACTGATGCTGGCTTACACAAATCAGTATAAATACCTTGTAATTGATGCAAAAATTGACAGATAAAAACAAAAATATAGCCAAATATAAATGATCAGTTACTCTTGCCTAGAAACTTTGTCAGTATGTGCTTATTGTAACGTATTAATCAGATGAGTCAGATTGCCAATAAATAAAGCATTACCATATTTCACCAAGGATATAAAGGATGAACGTAAGACTTTATATCCTCCAGAAAGGAAAATCAAGACAAAAATTTAATATGCTGGATGTACGACATTCTGTTGACTTGGGGGAAATCAGAATCATTTATATTTTATCAGTGTCCCATGATTCAATTGTTAGTCTGTGTTATAAAGCAAAGAAGAGACTCTTTTGGAAGATCCACATGCCTTGATAGAAGAGTATTCATGTTGATTCTGTTGATTCTTAGTGCTACTGGCTACTTCCTCACACAATGGTGATTTTGAGAATATCAGGACTGAGCAACACAAAAGAATTCAGTAGGGATTCAATAGTTATTGTGGCTCCAGGATCTCATCCACAATATATAAAATGACACTCTTCAGAGAAAGAGAAGTGGATACACTATGTAGCTGGACTATACTGAGGAGAATCTTGGGGCTCCATATTTGATAATTATTCCTTTGTGTGAAATGAAGAGAAGTACCCTAGTCAGGAAAAAAATTAACTATTCTCATAATGTCCAAAAATAGAAAATATATCAAAGCAGTAGACATATTAAGGTACTTTTCTTAATTCTAACACCACTTGAACTATATATGGCTTTTTCCTTGAGATAATTCATATGTAATGAGTATGGTGTGATTAAAGATAAGGAGACACAGACCCCATTAGATAAAGTATTGTTATTTTGTTACTCATTACTTGTATATGCATATATGAATACACATACCTAAATTATGCATATTTCATTTCATATTTATGAATACATGTATTGTATATAGTTATATTGCCTTAAAATTAATGATCCTTAAATGCTGATGAGGTATATAGCAATGATAAAAAATCAAAAACTTTTTTGAAGCAATTTTGTTTCTAACAATTCTCAAAATGAAATACTGTTTTAATTTAATTTAATATATTTTAATATTTTAAAGTATAATTTAACATATTTAACATCAGAACGTGTGATTAATTAAAGATTTTTTAGGAGCAGTCAGAGCCTTGGCCTGAATCTTGAGTTCTAATCCTAAATAGACCTTTTTGGATGACCATTACAAATGATTTCAGATATTAACTAAATTATTTGGGGAATTGTAATTCTTGCTTCTCTCTCCTGCATCATTAATTTTTCCATAAAAAGGATTACTTACATTAATAATTACATATGCTCTTATTTCTATTATCATAAACAATACAATTACAATAATCTTTTTCAGATTATACATTTCTTTCCACCTGATAATCCACTACAATACCTCCCTTAAATGAAAAATTCCTCTGATTATTTACCTATGTTTGTGCTCTTCAATTCTTTTCTTCCTATTCATTCTTTTTCTTTTAAAGATTTACTTATCCATTTGAGAGAAAGAGAGAGCATGAGTGTAGGGGAAGCAGCAGAGAGAGAGGGAGAGCATCTCAGGCAGATTCCCTTCTAAGCACAGAGCCCTATGTGAGGCTCAGTCTCATGACCATGAGATCATGACCTTAGCCGAAATCAAGAGTTGACGCCTAATTGACCAAACCACTGAGGAACCTTATTTCCTATTTATTCTTAAGCTTATGTATATCTGTCTTTCTCTCCATGCAATCATGGAAATTACTACTGTCAAGGTTATAATGATTCACATTGTAAAATGGAATGCTTAATTCTCAATTCCTATTTTACTTGACCTATCAGTTACATTTGACATGATGGATCATTCATTTACCCTTGAAACAGTTCCTTCAGAAATCCAAAGGGGATTTCTGTTTTCTTTTGGCTTTTCTTCTATCTTGTTATCACCTTTCCCCCAATATTCCATTGCTTAGTATTCCTTTTCTGTTCAATCTCTAGATGTTGAAGAGCATGGGGCCCAATATTTGGACCTCCTTTCTTGTGGCACACCTTCTATATCTTTTTGATTCATAGCTTTACATACCATGATATTAGTCAAAATCAAATCAGGATACAGAACCACATAGTAATTTGAACAGGGCAATTTTACTATAAATAATTATTACGCATAACGGGATTGCCTACTAAGAGGAAAGGAACTCTAAATCACTTAGGAATGCAAATATAAGGAGTAGCATCTGTTTCTAGTGCTAAGACAGAGTATTCAAGACAGAAACAAACATGGAAAAGGACTTCTTTCTCCCAGGGATAAGGCCCAGATTTTGTTGGAGAGATAATGGCCATAGTCAACTGGATGATTGACAGGTCACTGGGATATTGCATCATGGAACTCTCAGGGAAACTGCCTGTAGGGATGATAATCTGGAAAGCCAACTCTTGGAGTTCCAGGAGAGCTACCCATGGAGAGGTGCCATATGCTCCTGATTGTCTCACTCTGCCAAAAAGATCATATTCTCAGGAAGAAGAAAGACTCCCCTGGAGTGTCGCTCTAGAACCTACTGAGGAAGCATTTCCTGAAATCAGCCAGCAAGGGACAAATATGCTAATATTACATATAGGACAAAAAACAGTGAAAGTAAAGGCAAGGGGTAATAGATTCAATAACTGATACAACTACCAAGAAGCTATTGAATCATATACATATATATACACATATTTATATATTTAGGTATTAAATATATAGATACTTATAGATATGTATATATGCCATATTTATTTAATATATATATCTATATCTACATATCTACAAAATAAATAAATTTATGTATACCCCTGTCTCTCCCTATATTCCAGACTACTATATCCAGTTGCCTGCTTGACATCTTCATTTGAATGTTTAATTATATCTCAAATGCAGCATGAACTTTGGATCTTTCCCTTAAAACTGCTTTATCTATAGTCTTTTCTCTTGATAAATGACAACTCCATCTTCCCAATTACTGAGTTCAAGAACTTTGGAATCATTCTTAAACACTCTGTTTCTCACTTTAAAATCAAATCTGTTAATAAATACTATTGACTATATTTATTTATTTATTTTTATAAATTTATTTTTTATTGGTGTTCAACTTGCCAACATATAGAATAACACCCAGTGCTCGTCTCCTCAAGTGCCCCACTCAGTGCCTGTCACTCAGTCACCCCCACCCGCTGCCCACCTCCCCTTCCACCACCCCTAGTTCGTTTCCTAGAGTTAGGAGTCTCTCATGTTCTGTCTCCCTTTCTGATATTTCCCACTCATTTTTTCTCCTTGCCCCTTTATTCCCTTTCACTATTTTTTATATTCCCCAAATGAATGAGACCATGTAATGTTTGCCCTTCTCTGATTGACTTATTTCACTCAGCATAATACCCTCCAGTTCCATCCACTATTTTAGACATTGCCAAATTTCACCATATTCTCACCATAGTCAACACAGCTACCAGCATGGATGTCATGAGCTTTATCTTTTACCCATTTACTTCAGCGCCATCCTTATTTGTTTCTCAATTTCTGTCCTTGCTTTTCTAACGTCTATTTCCAACACAGTAGCTACAGTGAATCTTTTAAAGATAAGTCAGGCCATGACACTTCCCTGTTCAAAACCCATCAGTATCTTTCTGTCTTACAGAAAGAGCTAATATCGTTAAACTAGCCTGTAACAACAACCAAATTATTTCACTAGAGGCACAATGATTTTTTTTTAGTCTCCCTCGAACATTCTAAACATGCATCGGCCTCAGGACCTTTGTACTTCTCCCCTTGTAGTATTTGATTAAATATCACTATCTCTGGCCGTCTTAAATAAAACCTCAGTCTGCCTCACTGACCCTGTACCCTCCTCCCCTTTTCTGCCTTAGCTCCTGCCATATGAATTACCATGATCTAAAAACTATAATTTATTTATTTATTTATTTTAATTATTTTCTACCCCTGATGATATGATTCACATTCCATGAAGCCAGACTTTTCTGTTTGTATTGTTCACTGTTTTGTGATCAGTGCCTATCCCAAAGGAAATATTCAACAAATATTTGTTGAATTAGTGATTAACAAATAGATGATTATTTGATAAAATGTTAGGGACATATTAATATAATTTATGTTCGAGAAAAAATGTCCATTAAATACAATTTTAAAATTTTCCTCTCATAAAATGAAGCTAATATTTTATTGTGCTTAAATGTATTACTTTTTCTTCCTCCTTCCACCCAATGTAAGGACATATTGAGAGAATTCTACTTTTTTGATCCTGTGTATTATCATAATGTATGATACTTTTTTCCAGAATAAAACTATTTTTCTTTTTTCTGTTTCTGGCCAGGATCAATGCCAAATAAATCATAGTCTTGAATAAATCTTTTAAAGTACAGAAACAACTATTGTGTATACCTTTGATAGTTTTTTTTTAAATAGAACTGTCTTGTAGGTATAAATACACCATGTTCATTGCATTGATTATAGAAGGTGATTAAAGACACTTCTTATAAAGTATGCATAAAGAACATGAATATAGTATTTTTCATATATTATGTAATGAATATTAGATTTTAATTTATCATAATTCTGTTCACCTTTATTTTTATAGGATAAATGAGATGCCACAAGTCTTTTTAAATGCCACAAAAATTAGAACCATTATGTCTTTCCCTCTTGAGATGTTTCTTCAGGGAGAGCTAAGGAATTCAAGTCATTACACTGACCACATACCAATATTAATTGTAGCATGTACAAAAATTGTAGTTGATGAAGATGTAATTCTTCCAGTATGAATAATTTTAAATAGTAAGATCTAAAGCATCATTTAGCTCTATCATCTTCTACCTCTTGAGATGACACGACATACTGCAGGTGTGTCTGTTCACCAGCAATACTGCAAACAACCCATAGTTCTGTTAAATTACTCTCTTAGCTTTTACTGAGTCGGTACAACAGGAGCATTTCACACACCATTGGAAAGTCAAGGAAACTATTTCCAGATCATTATCACAAACTGAAGGATTGCTCACAGGATTGCTTGCTTAACATTAATGTTATCTTCTTTGAGAGGGCTTAACTGACCAGCTTATTATCAATCTTACCAAAGCATACTTGATCAAACCACCTTTCTGTGTTAATATAACACTGTATGTAGTTCTCTATTGACACTTTTTATATTTTATTTTAGTTGTAGCATAGTCTCTGGCTAATGGATACATAAAAATTCTCACTAAATATATATGAATATGAATATGCATATGGCTATATATATTAATTAATGGGCATTTTCTTTCTGTATATTTCCCCAAAACATCTTAAGAACTTAAGGAAATGGGGTACTGGGTGGCTCAGTCAGTTAAGAGTCTGCCTTCAGCTCAGGTCACGATCCCAGAGTCCTGGGATCCAAGTCCTCAGTGGGCTCTCTGCTCTGTGGGGAGCCTGCTGCTCCCTGCCTCTGCCTCTCTCTCTCTCCCTCTTTCATGAATAAATAAGTAAAGTCTTTTAAAAAGAAGAATTTATAGGAAATGATACTCATAATAAGTAAATATATGGGTCTTATCAGAGGAATTAAACTATAAACATGGAAATTTAAAAAAATAAAAACTGTAATTTCTAAAATATAAGTTTCAATAGATAGACTTAGCAATGAATTTAAGATTACAAAAGAATGAGTTAGTTAATATGAAGCAGATTGATACAAATTATCCAATCAGAAAAATGTAAACACAAAAGAATGATATTTGTAAAAAAGAACAGTATTCCAATGACCTATGAGATATTATCAAGCAATATGAAATATGTGTAATTGGACTTCCAGACACATAAAGGGGGATTCAATAAGGCACAACATTTTTGGAAGAAATAATGATTGAAAGTTTCCAAATGTTTATGAAAAACATCAAGATATAGATCCAAGGATATTAGCAAAGAGTAAGCATGATGAATACAAAGAAAAATAAACCTAGGTTAGGAGTCTGTATTCAGCAAAAATAATCTTCAAAACTGTAGGTAAAATAAAAACTGTTTCAGAAAAATAAAAACCAAGAGATATTTCATCAGCAAACCTGCGATATAAGAAATCCTGAAAGAAGTCCTCTAGGCTGAAGGGAAATGAAACCGGATAAAATTTAGATTTACATAAAAGTATGAGGCTACCATAATTGGTAAATATATGAGTAGATATGAGAGAATATATTTTTCCCTTCTCTCATTTAATAGACTATTAAATAAAATATGATGACTTTTTATCTCAATAATGTTTGTATAATTAAACTATATGATTTAGTAGCTCAAGGAATGGTGTAAATAAAATTACATTGCTTCAAAATTCTTACATTTTGTATGAAATGATACAATAATTTTAATTAGCTATGGTAACTTGAAAATGCACATTTAACCCTTAGCTCTAAATAATGCAAAGAGATATGGAGAAAAATATAATAGAGCAATTTAAATAGAATGACAAAAGACACTCAGTTAACCAAAAAGAAATCAGAAAAGGAGTAACAAAGAAAAAAAGTGTTATAATTAGGAGAAAAATAACAAATGGTGAACCCCTAAACATAACCACATTAATAATTACATGAAATGTCAATGGATTAAATAATTTAATTTCATTTTAATTAAAAAACAAAGATTGTTGGACTGGAATCTGAAGTTGGCAAACTTTGGCCCATGTGTTAGTCACCTGTTTTGGTAAATAAAGGTTTATTGGAACACTGTTACATCTATTGACTTACATATTATCTTTGGCTATTTTTGTGTTATAATAGCAAAGTTGAGTATTTATGGTTGAGTACTCAACTCAAAGTTGTGTAACTTATGATTCATTACAAGCCTAAAATATTAGATATGTGACCCTTTCAGAAAATATTTGACAGTCCATGGACTAGATATAATACTGCTTGGCCTTTTCTTATAAATTTGAACATTATACCTACCCTATGTATCTAAATTATTTACCCAAGAGGAAAAAAACTTGTATCCATAAGACTTGTGCACAGATGTTCATAGTGTGTTACCCATGATAGTCTCAAACTGCAAAACATCAAATGTCCATCAACTAGAGAATGGAGTAGCAAATTATGTTACATAATGAAATTATATAATGAAATGCTATTCACTGATGAAAAGAATGATGCAACCACCCATGGTTAAATTTCAGAAACACTATGTTGAATAAAAGAAGCCATGGTGGAGAAGATGTACATACAAAATGAATGCATTTATATGAAGTTGAAAAGCAGGCAGGATTAATCCGTCTTATAGAATCAGAGCAGCGGTTATTTATTTTATTTATTTATTTTTTGTGATTGGGGATTGGCTGGAAAGAATGCAAGAGAATTTTCTGTGGTAATGGAAAGATGTATTTTAATTAAGTATTGGTTATAGCAGTGTATACACGTATCAAAACTTAAGGAGTTCCATACTTAAGATCTATATATTTGTGCTTACATATATGTTTCTCAATCAAAAAAAATACTAGAAGAAAAACACACACACAAAGACACAAAGGGAAAATATTTTATTCCTCCAATTCTAAATACATATTACTTTTGACCCTGCAATATTTTTTGTACAGTAAAATGCTAATCTTGTTTTGAATCTAGTCAAAAAAGAGATGATGAATTGTCTTTCAGCAAATGGCTAAATTATTATTTTTATCTTACTTTTTAGAAAGTAATTTGCTGTTAATAGTTATATTTATTGACTTCCTAATAATGTAGAGTGAATGAGTAAGGCTGGTATATCCCACTCATCTGTTGGCTTGTTGCACTGAATCCAGCATGTTTTGTTTTGTTTTGCTTTTTAGTATATACAAACTGTGAGCCTTTCAGGATATAATTTGATTCTATTACCAAGCATGTATTTGATCTTTGTCTCCAAATTTCTACAGTAGCCTTGCAAAATGTTTTTAAAATTTGAATATTTGTGAATAAAATGTAGAATGCAATGAACTTTATAGAATTTAATGATATCTATAATAGCAAGTTACTAATGACTTATAAAATTAAATTGTAACAGTGATATACTGTGAAAAAACAATAATTACCTTTATAATATAGGGTTGGGGAATTGTTTGAATCAAATCAATGAGGAAAGGGAAAAAAATCTGTAAGAGTATCTGTGAGAGACAGAAAAAGGGATCATATATTTAGATTTGAAGGTAACTTCTTTGTATTAAGGACTTCCCAAAAGCTAGCATTGCAAAACTGTCAAATAAAATATGGCAATGCCATAAAAGAGGGATTTGTGAAATTTCTGGATTACATGAAAATGACTCATATAAATCTCACTATTTCTAACCATTTAAACTGTATTGCATTTCTCTTTCTACCAGTGATAGTGACTGAGTAACTATGGGCCATATGTACAAGAGGGTACTGCAAACAGTCATTTGCCTATTGCACCTTAACTTTATGTATACTGCTCATCAAACTCTAGTTGTAGTTCTAAGGTAAACACATGAGGAAAGAAGTACAGCTGGCAGGTGGGGAATATGGACCTGGCAAGTTCCCTACATAACTGGCTCAGTGTATACATTTGCTGTGCTCCTTTATGATTACATGCAGCTCTACACTATAAAAAGAAAAGCAACCTACTGTTTAAAATGCATTTAGGGGGCGATGAAGGTCACAATTGAAGTGTGAATTTATTTTAGTTGGTTTGAGTTTCAATTCTAATGCTTTTACTTTACTGTGTAAAATCTCTCTCTCTTGCTGTTTTGAAAATTGCACTTGTACAGAGAAAGGTCTCATTTAATTCAATATTACTTTACTTTTATATATAGTCTTTCTTTAAAATCGTGTTCCAAAGGCTGAGTTAAATAATACTGCTTTAAAGTGAAAATTAAAAAGTAAAGTCAGGGAGAGAAAAAAGCAAGTGTCCACCAACATGGTGAAGCATTAAGATGGATAATTTTAAAATCATTACCTACAAAGCCCCATCTTTGGAGGAATCTTATTGTTGAGTGAACCTAGGAAGATCCATAGCTAAAAAATTACCTGTAGTATTGCTATAGATCGTCTATTCTTTAGTCCACACTTTGGGGCCCTTCTGTAGTATTGCCATATTTAATACATAAAAATGCATAATACTAAGTTAATTTGAATTTCAGATGTACAGTAGATATTTGTTTTGTGTAAGTATGTCACATGCAGTATATTTGAGACATACTTATCCTTAAAAATATACACATTAAATTTAACTGATGTTATATATTTTACTGACATCCTATTGTTCTCATACTCAAATACTCAGGAATAAACAAAATACAGGTATTTCTGGGACACCTGGGTGGCTCAGCGGTTGAGCATCTGCCTTTGGCCCAGGGCTGATCCTGGAGTCCTGGGATCGAGTCCCACGTCGGGGATCCTGCATGGAGCTTGCTTCTCCCTCTGCCTGTGTCTCTGCCTCTCTCTCTGTGTGTGTCTTTCATGAATAAATAAACAATTTTTTTTAAAAGTGGTATTTCTGGTGATCAGTGTCTCAGAGAGACCAATGTGAAGTTTCACTTAAGACCATGGTCTTTTAGGGGCATCTGGCTGAGTTAGTCGGTAGAACATGCAACTCTTGATCTCGGGGTTGTGAGTTTGAGTCCCACATTGGGTGTAAAGATTACTTAAAAATAAAATCTTAAAAAGAAACAGACTGTGGTCTTTGAATACAACTCAAGCTATTATGATTTGGCAAAGTGAGTATGTATAAGAAGGCAATGATGGCTTTACGTTGAGAACTTCTTTCTCTACATGTCATATTTTCTAGAGGGTGGTTGCAATGACATCCATGTTATTGTGCATATTTGTTTTTAATTATCTCCTAAGATTCCAGGTGCTTCCAATATCCATGGCTCCTGGGTACTGGTTCAATTTTTCTTATGTAGACATATGTTTCCATTTTTCAGATTTCAAACTCCTCACTCAAACACAAACTCCAGTTCCCAGAACTTTTAATCACCTTAAAGCCCCATTTGCCCTTTCATGAAACAGAATAATATTATCAACAGCAATATTGTTTTTTTAAATAAATCTACTTTTTAAGATTTTTAAAAAAATAAAAGTAACCTCATTACCAATACATTTCACAGGGTTAAACAAGAAAAAAGTATTCTCGTTAGCCATTCATCAGGCTTAAACTGATGATAAGGTATCATAGTTTTTCAGGCTGATGATACTTTTCGCTTTCATATGGGGTGATTAATTCAATAGAGAATGTACTCCCCTTAACAAGTAGGCTTATCATCCAAGACAGTTTTATCCATCCTATTAGGGGATTAATGGTACTGTGAATATATCAGGAACTCAAAATGCAAACCTTTCTCTTGAATATTTTATCTACTCTTGATAAACCCTACTTAATTCTATCATATCCCATACACTTTATTTACCTTACAACGGGATTTAATCTCTAAATATATTACAACATTTTATCTTGTGAATTTATTTACCATTGAGAAGGATCAAAACAATATGTATGGTAATGACGTTTAGAAAACCTGATACTTCTCAAACCCTAGTGCCAGCTCAGATAGCTGTGGAGAAGAAAAACTACGAACCCCATTGAATACAATTAATACAATCAGAAGCTTTATAATTAAGAGTAAGAGAATGAATACATGTGTAATCATCCTTAATATTGGTGTCTGGCAAGCAAGCTTTTCAGGATTCATTAAAGAGTTTCACTGATACTCTGTAATAGGATGTGAATAATAGGATTAATATAGCTATGGGCAGTGTTAGGTCAGCTGGCAATAGATCAATCCAAAAAGCAGAGCATATTAAAAGGATTATAGATTAGCAATTAGATGGCTTCACAAACAAGGAATAGTTCCTTGAGCATCTCTAAAGGTTAACAGAGATAGAATGTCAATTTTTTCAGTTTATAATCCAGTAGTGCCTGAAGATGAAAGAAGAGATGGGATTTAGGCTATGATCACAATTGACATAATCAAACCAAACCATCCTTTAGTATCAGCCTCTGGATTTCAAAGGGAACAGATCTTAGTATAAGGTGAGTGGAACACTTGCAATACGATAATGAAATAGTTCGAAGGACAAAGGTTTAGATGTTAGCATTCTGAGAAAACTGTCATAGTCAGTTATTCAGATCTTATATTCAGCATTAAGCTTCCAAGCATTTGTGAGATCCCATGGTATATGTAAGTGAATTCTCAATTTCTGTGGATGGAAATCAATGCTGTGCATTATGACTTTCACATTTTATTGAAATTTCGGCTTGACACATACTTTAAATTTATCAATAATATATAGCTATCTGAATTTCTGTCTCCTTTATTGTTTTCTGCTGAGATATTTCCAAATGGCGGTATTATACTGCTTTTCATTATACTATATATAAAGAAAGTCTGGTGTAAGAACCTGCTGATATTTAGGATTTTATTTTTGATAATTTATAAATTCATGACCAAAGAATTTATACCAAAGAGCTACTGAAATGTTTAAACTGTTTCCAGGAAACCATTTTTTAAAAATATCTTCATAAAATACTGTAAAAGTACTACTATTCAGAAGTGTAGAGTATATGCCACTATTTATTTGGTTTAACACTCAGCAGGAAAGCCTGGGAAATATGCCTGCCAAATCACATTAAATGAGAATTTGTGGAGTGGGCTTTCCATCTCTGGTGTGTTAACGCTATTCTGACCTTCAGCTCTTCTGCAGTCTTTGACTTCCTTAATCAAGCAGTTTGGCACTATAAAAAGTTCAGTGTTTAAGAGTAAAGTTGAAATAGTGGTGCTTTCTTCGTGTGGAGGCTCCTCCATAGTCCTCTGAGCTCACTCATTGATTTCAGTTGGAATGGAGCTCACACATTTCCATGCATAGTTGGCTCACATGTTCAGATACACAGCATCCATGTCTGATTTACTACATATAATTGGTAAAGGAATGCGACCTATGGCTAAGGCAGGACAACATAAATAGCTTATAATCTTAGGGTCCTATTTCAAATTCACACACCAGTTAATACATATATGTCGAGTCAACCTTTGTCAAAATTGGCATATTTTGTCTTGTTCAATGATGCTAATATAAACCTTATGTTAGATAATTATCTGAGAATCATCTGAGAATTAGCTGCTCATTTCGAAACAATGCATTTTCAGATTTCTGTGGAATTGTGGTGTGAACATTTTTACATAAGATAA
This sequence comes from Nyctereutes procyonoides, assembly GCF_905146905.1. NCBI lineage: Eukaryota > Metazoa > Chordata > Mammalia > Carnivora > Canidae > Nyctereutes > Nyctereutes procyonoides. Next base: position 479,459 of record NW_026575162.1, read on the forward strand.
TATTTGGCTTTCCAAAAAAGAATAAAGAGTAACTATGGGCTGTTTGACTATATGCATAGTGCTAGATGTTTGTTACCTAGAGACTTCTCTGATACTTTATTTTGTATAAACATCAAAGTAGGGCTCTATAGTGCTATAATACCTGGAAATAATAAATAAAGAATGGGTGAATAAACAAACACCAATATGATTCATAACTATCTGTTATAATGACACTCGAAAAGCATTGGATATTTTAAAATTTGGAAACTACTATGGAGATGGTGTGATTTAAATAATAGTCATATTTGCAGATGTGGAATTCATATTTTTGAGTCAAGAAATCATCCAAAACCACAGGCAGCCATGCCATGCCTCAGGTTATTTGGTGAGGAAAGGAATTTGCCTATATGACTTTCAGGTAGGATGACCAGGCCACATGTAGACAGTGCCAAAAATTGGAAGCATGTTCAAATGGTAGGCAGGAGTTAGTACTAAGCTGCTTTATAACAAGACAAAAAATTTTGTGTATAAACATATAAGACAAGGTAGTTTGGTCTGTATTCATAAAACAGATTAGGGCTTATTTTTTAAATGAAAATTAATTATTTTTTTCAGAGTTTATGAAACATGAAAATAATCTGCTCCTTTTTTCAATCTCTGGAAATTTGTAGGCTAACTTTCTAAACACCTTTTAAGTTCTTGATCTTTTCAGGTGTACTTTGCCTGTCTTTTTCTTTTGTTTTGTTTCATATAAAAAACTCTCATTTCATAGAGATTTTCAGGTTTACTTACAGTCCAGTTACACTTAATATATTTTGGTGATTTTTTAAACAATTTACCTTATTTTTATTTTCTTTTAATGATTCCTGATTTTATCAATGGTTTATAGCTTATTTCACGTTATTATATATTTTTAATTTTTCTTAAGTTTATTTTTGATTTGTTAGAGTGAATGCACTTAAAATAAGGCTGCTTGGTATGACTTAAAATAGAGATTCTGAATGTCATTTATATTTCTATGTGATTTTATATTTTATTTTAGCTTTTATCTATGAAATATTTTTATTTAGTATAGTGTTCTAAAATATCAGTAGTTGGTTTTCTGTTCACATTCTGAAATTAATGACTGATTTATTGTATTAAGTATGAGAGTTTGGACTACATGCTTATATTAATGTGATTTTTAAGACTTTCTTAAATAGGGTGATGAGTTAACAATAAGAGGTTAATTATTTTTGCCTATCTGATTTAATATATCAGCTTTATTATCAGCTTAGAAATGCTTTAAAGGTAGTTTTTACCCTAAATCAATGAGCATATTATAAAAGGAATTCCAGGAAAATGATTTAAAATTTACCAAAATTTCTACTTATCTACTATGACTGGAATGTCATCAAGTGTTTCTCAGAGGAGAAGCTTCATAATTAAGTTGTACAGGATGAATTGATTTAGTCAGAGCCAGAAGCAGGGACAGTATAGGCCTGGCAATGGAAGAGCATGTGAAGACACTCAGAATGGGGAGCAGCTAGAAAGGAAGGGTCAATATGAGCCCAGGTTTCTGGATTGGTGACTGAATAATGATGTGCTTTATCAAAGTCCAAATCAGGCACATTTGGAGAAGGAAGATATCATGTCCAGTATTATCTATAGAGCCATGCAAGCATACCATTATTTTTATTTCTCAAATAAAATAATAATAATAATAATAATAATAATAATAATAATAATATAATGTCACCGTCAATGTTAACATCCCATTTTCCCTCTCACAACAAAATAGTGCAAGAAATAAGGCAGTTAACAAAATAAGGCAGCCCCCTTTTATATATGGGAACATTAACTGAGTTGCTGAAGGTCTCAGAGCAACTCAAGAGTGCACTTAGGAATCAGAGTTTGGTTTCTAATTTGCAAATTCAGGACTTTTACTGCTATTTTTACTAGGGATTCACCCTGTAATTATTTAACCTTCCTTTATGTATGTGGGTTGCATGCTATTTTGAGGTAAAGTAGATGCTCATTCATGTCCTTTATTATATATTTGTATATATATTCATATATATTCATATATATTATATGAGATAAAAGAGTCACCTTGTTGACATAATAATATTAATTTATAACTTCTTTTTATATATTTTGAATATTAAAGTTCCTCATTTTCAATTCCAGTAGAAACTGTAAATGATAGCGGAAAAAAAAAGAGTAGTTTTTAGACCATGATAACTAGTTCTGGAGAAAAGCTATTTCTAAAGGCAAGAATTTAGCTTAACTGGTGAAACGAAAACCATTCCTTTCATTACAAATAGCTTAAATGTGTAGTCTCATAACTCCCCCAGGCATGAACTTCAAAGCCCTCCCAAAGCAGTCCTGGAACAGTTTTCTTATTTTCCATTTGAACTTCTTAATCGATCTTCTCCACTACTTGCTATTCATGCTTCGGAAGTAGAAGGAAATATGAATGAGTTTTAGCTGAATCAGACATAAACAAAAGCTAGGAGCCAAAGTGAAATCTGCCATTCTGTCCAACTCTCTTCTAACTAACCCTCTAAAACCTTCTGAGTTCCAACTCTTTATAATAAATCAGATTGAGTTATTCACTTGCATTTGCTAAGAAGTTTATATTTGAAAAATAAGCTTATTTGTGAAAATACAGTAGCAGTTTAATAAAAAACACAAGAACATGGGTAGTGTGCACACTCCATTCTAATATATGTGTATATGATTTCAAGAAAATACATATTTGTGATAGAGCACAATTTATTGTATGGTTTGTGTATATTTACTTCCATGAGGAGTAGTACATAGGAGCTAAGATTGTAGAAAGGGCATAAATTAGGACAGAGTAAAATAGTTGCTACTTTGAGATATAAGGCAGAGGCTATTTTAAAAAAAAAATTGGGTACAGAAGCATTTCTGGTCCTATATATTCTAGAAACCTGTTAAACAAAAGAAGTGAAGTCCATTTTCTCTTCTTTTAAACCAGAGTGGGCCTTGGTGATTGCCTTGATGAATAGAATGTGGTGGGAGTGACATTACATGACTTTTAAGGTTATGTCATCAAAGGCAATTGAATCTCCACCTGCCTTATTCTCTCTCAAGAAACACATCTAAGGAATTCTAGATTTTTTTTGTAAAAAGCCAGAATTCCTAAAGCAGCCATGCTAGAGAGACCACAATTTGAGGTCACATAGAGATAAGGAGAGATACCTGAAGACCCCTAGCTGTTAAAGCTCCCAGCTATTTGAGCCTTCCCAGCATCAACTGTCAGACATATGAGTGTGCAAGCTTTAAGGTGATTCCATCTTTAGTTTTCAGGCTGTCCCAGATGACACTGAGTGGAACCCAGCACAGCTACCCCACTAACCCATGATCAAATTGCAGATTTGTAGAGAGATTCAATATCATTACTGGGTTAAGCCACTAAATTTTGGGGTGATTTGTTATATGGTACTTGATAACAAAGAAACGATGTTATGCACACTTTAAATTGCATGATAACAATAAATTTGGTTCTTGATTATTTAGGAAATAGTATCAGTTTGTGTTTTATTTCTGCACTTTTCTTCTTCTTCATATATCTCCTGCCCATTTTTTGGAAATTGGGTTCCTATCATTGCTATTTTGGGAATGTGAAAAATAAAAGGAACACTAGATAATTAATTGGGTTAAAGTATTTTTAAAATCAATAGTTGGGGAGAGAGGATGGGGAGAAAAATTTGCAATAATAGCATGAAAAGTTACAGGCATGATTTTATTGAGATTTCTCATACAAGTCCACATTACTTTAGGCAGCAATATGTTTGCTGCATTATAGGTTGAAATTGGCACATAATCTTCAATGTTTCTTCAATATTACCCCAAATCATAAAGTAATAATATATATTTTTTAAAATGTCTCTGGAAAACAGTATGGAGTTCCCTCAAAAAGTTAACAATAGAACTACCCTACAATCCAGCAATTGCACAACTAGATATTTACCTAAAGAATAGAAAAATACTAATTTCAAGGAATATATGCATCCTAATGTTTATAGCAGAAGTATTTACAATAGCCAAATTGTGGAAACAGCCCAAATGTCTATCAGCTGATAAATGGATAAAGAGGATGTGGTGTATATATACAATAGAATATTACTTAGCCATAAAAAAGAATAAAATCTTGACATTTATAATGGCATGTGTGGAGCTAGAGAGTACTGTGTTAAGTGAAATAAGTCAGAGAAAGACAAATACCATATGATTTTGTTTTAAGAAACAAGAGAAATGAGCAAAAGAAAAAAGGAGAGATGGAAGCAAAGCAAAAAAAAAATACTCTTAACTACAGAGAATAAACTGGTGGTTATGAATGGGGAGAAGGTCAGGGGGATTGGTGAAATAAGTGATGGGGATTAAGGAGTGAACTTGTGAAGAGCACCAGGTATTGTATGAAAGTATTGAGTCACTATACTGTACACCTGAAACTAATATTACACTCTATGCTAACTAACTGGAATTTAAATAAAAACTTCAAAAATAAAATGGAAAAAATAAATAAAATTCAGATTTAAAAATTATAAACAAAAAATCTGTGTCTCCCTACTCAGATGACAATTTGGCATTTTTTCTTTATTATATTGTAAATCTGATTAAACTTAACAATTCTTTATGTTCCATAAAAGTCTTACTTTTTTAAAAGATTTTATTTTTTTATTCATGAGAGACACACAGAGAGACAGACAGAGAGAGAGAGAGAGAGAGAGAGAGAGGCAGAGACACAGGCAGAGGGAGAAGCAGGCTCTCCATGCAGGGAGCCTGACATGGGACTCGATCCTGGGTCTCCAGGGCCACACCTTGGGGTGAAGGCAGCACTAAACTACTGAGCCACCCGGACTGCCCCATAAAAGTTTTAAACACAAGTCCATGCAATGAAAAGATGGGATTGTTATTTAACAATATGTACAAAGAAGGAATGGTGCTGGACATGCAGCATGGATGCCACTGATGAACACTTAACCACAAAAATGCCTTCAGGTTCTCTTTCCAGTGGAACAGAGGCCCTGCCCCTCATAGATACTTTGTTTCTCTTGCTTTCCAATGTATAGAAGTTTTCTCAGGGATGGGGTCTCTTGCCTCTGGAAACCTTAGCTCTTTCCATGCCTTTACTAATTAATGAGAATGGGCTTCAGAATACAGGTTTACTCTTTTACATACAAAGCCTTCATTTTCTCCCTGCTAGTACAATTATTGTATAATTATACTTATCAGATGTCTCTGACCCCCTTGGTGAAAGCACATATAACATAGAAATGCAAACCTATGCTGCAGCAAAAGTATAGGGAAGAGCTTGGGTTGAGGAAGAAGATAAAGTTTAATATTCTCAGGTGAGACTATAGCTTGAAAAGAAAAAGACAATGATATTGTATAATTAAGGACTTTTTTTCCTCCACAGAGCTACTAATACTAGGTCCGTAACAAATGCATTTGTTTAGAGAAAACATTGTGCTGAAATTTTATTTTTAAGGCCTAGTTTTTGCCAAGTTGCAGATTCTCTGAAAAGAAAATGCAAATGGCCACTAAATATATGAAAAAGATACTCAGTCCTACATAAAAGAAGAATAGAGAAAATACTACAAGTTATGTTTTTTCACCTATCGAATTGGCAGAAGTCAAACTGGCAACAAGTGGAGAAAGGGGCGCACTGATGCATGTTGTTGGCAAACAACAGATCCTTCCTTAGTGCTTTCAGAGACAGCATGGCACTAGGGAAGGATTCTTTGTAGCACTTTCTCTTGGTTTCTGGTAGTTCTTCTGTTCTGTCAGACAGTTGAGGCAGTATAACTTCAATCTTTGTGGTGTGTGTGTGTGTGTGTGTGTGTGTGTCTTTTTACAAATTTCCCTTTTGTAGGGACCCTACTCATTTTGTATTAGGAAGCCATTCTACACCAGTATGACCTTATCTCAACTAATTATATCTGCAATGACCCTATTACCAAATAGGGTCACATTCTGAGTTACTTGGGGGTATTGAATATGGGTGGGCACAATACTACTATTCAACCCATAACAGAGCAACTTATGAATATATGTCAAAACTGAAAGTGTACTTAGCAATTACATCAACACAAGTTATTTACTTGTTATATAAGCATATGAATGTGGAAATGTAGTTAACAAAAAATTAATTGCAGCATTGACTATAATAGTGAAAGGCTGGAAACAACATCAATGACTACTAATGGATCACTGAAGAATAAAGATCTATATGAATTCATAGAAATATTACAAAGTTATACTGCTAAGAAAAAAAGCAAGGTGTGCAATAGTTGTATGACATTTTACCATTTGTATGAATATGTGTTGTGTATGTATGTACACTATTCCAACTTCTGTACTATTCCAACTTCTGTGAAAATGTCATGTCTATTCCCCATTCCTTCAATCTGAGCTGAATTTGTGACCAGCTTTGACCAACAGCATACAGCTTTGTAGAGTTACAAACCTAGGATTCAAAAGGCTTTGCATCTTCTGCTCTTGTCCTCTTGCTATCCTAAGGCTACTATATGAAGAAGCCAGGTTTGGCTCTTCTAGGATGAGAGACCATGTAGAAACAGAGGCCCAGCACTCTTAGGAGTGCCAGCACTAATTGCCAGAAATTGAAATGAGGCCATATCCTACCTTTCAGCCTCATTTGAGGTCCTGATGACTGTAGCGATTTGAGTGACCCCCATAAAGCATCAGCAGAAAAACCACCCAGGTGATACCACCCTGGACCAAATTACTAAAGCACATAATTATGAGTAAAGAAAATGATTGTTACTTTGAGCCACTAACTTTTGGATGTCATACAGCATAGCAATAGTTAACTATGCACAAACACACACACACACACACACATGCACTCGTATATGTTTGTAAATAACTAGAATATTTCTGTATGGAGATGGAGGAAATGCATAATAGTGGTTGTCTTCAACAAAGGAAAAGGGGTTAGGAGGGAAGAGGGGTTAGGAGGAAGATTAACTGTATTATTTGTTTTAATGTGTACCCAATATTTTTGAGCTTTTTGTCATACGAGTATATTTTCTATTCAGAAGTAAAATAATTAAAAATGCAATATTGTGTTAAGATATCAAATAATATGATATATTGGCAGGTTATTTGTTCATACTGGTACATGCCACTTTTAAGAGTAAGGAACCAGCAGAGGGAACATTGGAGAATGCTTTTGCACTGGAAATAGTAGGGTTAGTTTCTGAAGTGTTTTAATCCTGAAAACTCACAAAATCTTACCAGAAAATAAGTCAGTAGTGAGGCTTATTAATGAAGACCCAAGGAGTTACCACAGAATACTCAGTGATATATTGAGGATAGATTGATAATCAAAGTGAATGAAACATATTAAAACATCTTATATAGCCTTTCAACAGGCTGTCCAAAAAAATAAATAAAGGCCACAAATAATACAAAACAGTAAAAACCAAACCTTGACTTTATTTTTTTATATTGCTTATTTGAATAACACACTTATTTCAGCATAGAGTGAACAATTTCATTCAAAAGCACAAATAATATGTCTGTGTATACGTGTGTGCCTGTCAGACTGTTCTTTTTATCAAATTATTAATTAGAAAGGATGTTTGTATCAAATATTTTCATTGTGAAATGTTTCCTTATAGGTAGGAAAAAATAGAAAAAATAGAAAATACCACTTGTAAAAATTCAAATTACTGATGATTGGTAGAATAGGGGTAGAGAATAATTCCAAGCACAGGGAGGAAGGTATCTCTGTATAATTCAGCTTATTAAGTAAGTTCTATTCAGAATGTCAAAAAGCAAATATTAAAACCTCATTCAAAAGCTTCATTATAGAGGAAGGCATATATGTCACCATCACATTCACACACACTCCCTTGGTTTTGTTATGAAAATAGCATATTGCTCCCTGGAAGCAAAATATTGCCAGAAAGACATGCTTTATTATTTTAAATTTTATGCGTTTACTGGTTATAGATCTATAAACTGTGCTGGTCACTAAAAACATAACCTTAATAAGTGACAAGAATTACATGGTGGCAGTAGTTGTGCTAAAATCATCACAAAGTTGAAATTCTAATTACAAAAAAACATAATAAAATAAAAAATGAGGAAATTATAAAACTACTGTTTTGAATACCCACTAAGTGCCAGGTATTTTATATTCATTATCTTTAATTCTCAAAACTACTGCCCTCCAATTGCTTTAATCAGTGCCTTTCCTGATTTCAGTAATTACTGATAAATCTGCCCCAAGATTATTTCATGAATTTATCCCCTTCTCTCCATTTCTACTGCCTCCACCACCTGCTAGGTCACCAAGTCAATCACAGACTCTAACTCCCTTGTTCCTCTGTATCTTGACTTTTGATTCTCTACATCACTGCAAGTTTATCTCAAATCATAACTAATTAAAATTCTTTAATAACTGTGACCCTTAAAATAAAATACAGGCTACTTATAGTTTGTAAAGTTCACCATCTCTCAAACCTCATCTCCAGCCACTGTAGTCTTTCAGTGTCTGAGCCACAGATACTCCTGTAATCCGTATTCTCCCATTGCAGTATAATGCCTACTCCAAACTTAGGGCCTCTGTAAATGCTCTTTACTTGGCTTGAAAAGACAATGCTATTCTTTGCACTTTTAGCCCTGAATTCAGCTTAGATGGCCCTATAATGGAGGGTTCTTCCTTAAGTATATTACTTATATTGTACCCTAACCCTTCATTATTCCCTTTCTTGGTCACCAGTAGGTAATCTCCACAGCACTTCTCAAAATCTGAACATATTTTTGTCCCCATTTGATATTTATTCACATCTTTTTATGCTCAGGTAAATTATCATTTAAGTTTATGCACAAAATAAGGACATTTTCTTTTTTTAAAAGATTTTATTTATTTATTAATGAGAGAGAGAGAGAGAGAGAGAGAGAGGCAGAGACACAGGCAGAGGGAGAAGCAGCCTCCATGCAGGGAGCCCAATGTGGGACTTGATCCTGGGGGTCCAGGATCAGGCCCTGGGCTGAAGGCGGTGCCAAACCACTGAGCCATCCACGCTGCCCCAAAATAAGGACATTTTCAAATAAAAACTTAGATTTTATCCTGAGGAAGTACCAAAAAATATACTAAAAAAAGAGATAATAAACCCAGAATAAAAACAAAATTAGGTAAATTATTATATTGCTATAATAGTAATGATTAAGTAATGATTAATATTACACTGATCATATTTAAAAATAATTTAAAAGGGAACAAACTCTTAGCTGTAAGATGAATAAGGTATGGGTATCTAACATAAAACATGGTGACTTTAGTTGATAACATTATATTCTGTAATTGAAATTTGATAAGAGAGTAGAACATAAATGCTCTCACCGAAAATTAAATAATTAATTAAAAAATAAAAATAAAAGATGAGTATGTGAAGTGATGGATGCATTAATTAACTAGATGGGGAGCTTCCTTTCACAATATATCCATATATCATTTCATCATGAGGTACACTTTAAATATCTTACAATATGTCAGTTATACCTGAAAACTGAAATTTTAAAAAAGTTGGGGGGAATGGCTTCTATATCTGTAAGTCAGTTTCTTTGAAAATTTAGGTGAATGTCAGAATGCCTGGGTGGCTCAGCTGTTGAGCGTCTGCCCTTAGCTCAGGGTGTGACTTCGGGGTCCTGGGATCGAGTCCCACCTGGGCTTCCCGCAAGGAGTCTGCTTCTCCTTCTGCCTATGTCTCTGCCTCTCTCTCTGTGTCTCTCATGAATAAATGAATAATGTCTTAAAAAAAGAAAGAAAATCTAGGTGAATAGACAATTTTCCAGGGAAAAATAGCTCAACAAATAGTATAAATCAAAATAGTATTTTCATAGTTTTATGTTAATATTTAAAGCATTTCCTTCCCAAAACCTCCAAATCAGAAATTCTTATTTTCAAACATCAAAGGAACACATGATACCTATTGTATATATACTCTTGCAGAGAATAAAAAGGAAAAATCTCCCCAATTCTTTTCATTGGATTATTATTACTTTGATAGGAAAACGTTGCAAAAACTTGGTAAGCTCTAAAATTACAGTTTAGCATAAAGGAATAGATGTCAAATTCCTAAATAAACTGACCAGTTGAAATAGTGTATAAAAATATAATATCTTGGAGAGCCTAGGTGGCTCAGTTGGTTAAGCATCTGCCTTGGGCTCAGGTCCTGATACCAGTATCCTGGGATAAAGGATAAAGCCCTGTATCCTTGGGCTCCAGGCTCAGAGGGGAATATGCTTCTCCCTCTTCTGCTCCCCCTCCCCTCTTCTTGTGCCCTTTCTCTCTCAAATAAATAAATAAAATACTTTTAAAAATACAATATCTTGGGCAGTCTGGGTGGCTTAGTGGTTTAGTGCCGCCTTGAGCCCAGAACATGATCCTGGAGACCCAGGATCAAGTCCCATGTCAAGCTCCCTGCATGGAGCCTGCTTCTCCCTCTGCCTGTGTCTCTGCCTCTCTCTTCTCTCTCTCTTTCTCATGAATAAATAAATAAAATCTTTTAAAATATATAATATCTTGACCAAATTGAGCATTTTCTACAAATGAAGATGTAAGCCAATATCAGAAATATCTATTGCAAGCCACCATGTGACAGGATTAAAGGATACAACCCAATAATTATTTCAGTAGATAAAGTACATTTAATAATTCAACACTCATTCATAAAAAATATTAACCAACTTAGAATGCAAGAACACACTTTTATCTGAAAAGTGCATAGCACATTAATCATGATTTTTAAAAGCATTTCAACAAAATCAGAAACAAAACAGGGATGCCTATTGTCACCCCTTCCACTTGATATTGTACCAAAGGTACTGGTCAAGGCAGTTAAAAAAAAAAGAGAGAGATTGGAAAGGGAGAAGGAAATAAGTGATAAGATTGCTGATTCTTACAGACATCATAATGTCTTCATAGAAAATCCAAAAGAATCTAAACATGCAATTAGAATAAGATAATTATAAAATTGTTATGCATAAAAGGTATAACATGTAAAAAATAATTATTTCATCACTAGCATTTCTAACAAGAAAATATAAATCCTATTCATAATAGCCATAAAGTATAAAACTAATATGGTTTCTGGAAATAACTTTCCAAGACATGCAAAATATCAGTGAAAAAAATAGTATAATCCTATTGAAGGCTAATTTAAGACAAGCTGAAAAATATTCAGGGAAGAGAAGTCTCAGTTTTATTAAAAGGTCAGTTCTTCACAATTTATATCCAATATTCACTACAATTCCCATAAAAATCCCAATATTGTTTTCATATGAAACTTGATTAGCTGAACTGAAAGGTCATATAGAATAGTAGTGTCTAAGAGATCCAAGATGATAAAGTTAATAAGGAGTAAGAAAGGGTTAGCAGTGTTGTGTCGATGCACCCATTTAGTTATCAAGACACATGGATAAAACAGTGCGTTAGAAAATGAATAACAAAGAATAAAGAAATAGATCAATGGAAAAGAATGGAAAATCCTAAGGAAGACTGAAGTATGTGTGCATCTTAGAATATGAGATACTACAGGTGAGTGTAAAAATAATTACCTATTCAATAAATAATGCTAAGACTTTTCATCATTATCTATCATAAAATGCAATTTTTTTTTGGTATTTAAACATCTTTGAGGGGCGCCTGGGTGGTTCAGTGGTTGAGCATCTGCCTTTGGCTCAGGCCGTGATCCCAGGGTCCTGGAATCAAGTCCCACATTAGGCTCCATGTGGGGAGCCTGAATCTCCCTCTGCCTATGTCTCTGCCTCTCTCTGTGTGTCTCTCATGAATAAAAATAAAATCTTAAAAAAAATCTTTGAAATCACAATATGTCCTAAGAGCAGTGGCACCTGATAATTGTCATCAAAGAAGTAACAGTTTTCACCTCAACACAGTCATGTATTTTTTATTTCTGCTCGTATTGGTACCACTCACCAAGCAATGCAACTCGAGTAGGAAAAACTGGCTCATCTTTTGGAGTATATGAAATCATAATAAGGTCTAGAGTGACTAATTTGAATAGAACTATTGTTAAAGCATCAGACATTACCAGCAATTTCTTATTTTTCTTGAGGAGAAGCTGCTTCATTTCTAGCTGTGTGTGATTCAGTCAAAGAAAAGAACAAAACTATGATCTAGTCAAAAAGTAAAATGAATTGAAATTTTTAGAATAAATAGGCTTCAGTTAATTGAAAGAAAATCCTAGTTCTGTTGTGTTATATACTTTTAAGGAAAAGTGTATCATAATGCTAAAGGTTGGTGAGAATGAGGGGGAAATTCTCTTAGATATTTGCTAGTACTGAAATTTAGTTCAAACTCTTGAGGGCACTTGAAAATATTGGTAAAACTGAAAATGCACACATGCTGTACTTAGAAAAAATCCTTTTCTAGTTATATGCAAGAGTTTGCAACTCACAGTGAGGTTCTTGGATCCACAATAGCAGTAGCACCTGGAAGTTTATTAGAAGTGAAGTTTCCCAGGCTTTACCCCTTAACTTGAATCGGAACTTGGAGTTTAGGAAGATCCCATGATGATTTCTGTAAACAGTAAAATTTAAGAAGCACTATCCTAGAGAATCTCTCACATGCCATTCTAGGGAAGATATATAAAAATATTAATTTATTATCAAAGAGACAAAAAATAACACAAATGTCAATTTGTAAGAAAACAGATGAATAAAATGAGATGCACTCATAAGATGAAATGTATTAGCAACTGAAATGTTTTTTAATTTTATTATATTTATTAATTATATTATATAATTATAAATATTATATTTATTAATATCTAATAAAACACCAAGATATAGAATAGCAAGTGCTGTATGACAACATTCACATAATTAAAAATGCAACAAAACCTCATAAAAGCAGAAATATACAGGTAGCACATATACAGTCAAATATGTGTCAGTGAATTTATGTCTGGGAAGGGAGGAAAAAGTGTGATGGAAACTTGAAGGGGAAAGTAAATTTCAACCTTCTCGTTGTTATTTTTCTTTTTTGTCTTTTTTTTTAAGGGACAGAAAAAGTGTGCATGGGAGTGGAGGGACAGAGGGAGAGGCAGAGAAAGAGAATCATAAGCAGGTTCCATGCCCAGCGAGGAGCTGAATATGGAGCTGGACTCAGGGCTGAATCCAGGGCTAGATCCCAGGACCCAGATCATGACCTAAGCTGAAATCAAGAGTTGGTTGCTTTACCGACTGGGCTGTCCAGGTGGCCCTTTATTTCTTAAAAAATAAGGAAATATTAACATATTACCATTAATTCTTTTTGTTTACTGGGAATGGTATTAATGTATTTGTTATAGCATCTTTTTCACTTTCCTAAATGTAGTTTTAATAATAAATAAAAATGTAGAGAAATTGGACAAAGAACATAAGGCAACTCACAGAAAAAGAAATATTAAAACTGCTAAGTATATATGAAGCTGCTCACTCTGATAGTTAAATAAATGTAAAATAAAGAAACAATTTTGTGGGTTTTTTTCATTAAGTAATTTGGCAAAAAAAGAAAAATTTTGATAAATAGTTTTTAGTAGATTAAAAAAAGGAAGACTCTCCTAAACTGCTATGGCAGTGTAAATTTTTGAACTTTTAAATTTGGTTTATATCTGTCAAGATTTTTTTAAAGATTTCTTAATGCCAAACCTCACTGAGCAATTCTGATTCTGGGGTTTCACAGTTTAGAGGCTAACACTTTTTATTTTTTTTTATTTTTTATTTTTTTTTGAGGCTAACACTTTAAAAAAAAAAGATTTTATATATCTGATAGAGAGAGAGAGAGAGAGAGAGAGAGAGAGAGAGAGAGAGAACAAGCATGAGCACAAGCAGGGGGAGAAGCCAAGGGAGAGGGAGAAACATGCTCTCCACTAAGCTGAGAGCCTGATGTAGGGCTTGATTACAGGATCCTGGGATCATGACCTGAGCTGTAGGTAAGCGCTTAACCAACTGAGCCACGCAGGTGCCCCAGAGGCTAATACTTGCGTACAATGATTTGTGTGTATTAATGTTGATTACAACATTGCTAATGATAAAAACTAAAAATATAAAACTAGTATAAAAATGATTGTTATGCATCATAGAAGATTAGTTAAAATATAATAGATACATCAATTCCACGTAGGAGTGGTCAGATTGTGAGCAACTTTTATTTTTATAAATTTCTGTTTTGTTCAACAAAAACAGTTTTATTGTTTTTGAGTTTAGAAAAATTACCATTTGCCAAAATATTTATAGTCCTTTCCATTTCTTCTTGTAGAATATAAATAATATTTTTATAATATATAAGTCAGTGCCCCTCTGAAACCTCATGTGAGTGAGCACAGAATATGACATTGTTGCTCTCACAGAAAAATACCTGAAAAATACCTGTTGCTCTCACAGAAAAAGGGAGGATGTTTACTACATTCTGAGAGTATAGTTAAATAGAAGTTCTACTAGGTGTTTGTAGTTCTCCCCTCAAAATAAGATACATAAAATCATATGTATATATCCAGTATCATAACTGGATACTACCAGTTATTCATTGTTGACAGTGAAGGGAATGAGAACATGCTGAAGGTGCAGAGTTTCTCATAGGATGTGGATTTCAGTATTGTTTTACGGGAAAGTATAGTCGTTGTATTGAGGAATTCGATAGATTATACATTTTCAATCATCATTAATATCTAAATTTTATGACTTATTTAACTTTTGAATTTCATTAATAGTTAAGCACTATGATTTATTTAAATTGATAATATTTCATTAGATTTTAAAATTTAACATTAATCAAATTAAATATAAATCATTAAATCCAGTGTTATTGGAGAAGAATCATGAAGTATCAGGAAGATGAGGAGTGAGTACATTCCAGGAGATTGATCTATCTATCTATCTATCTATCTATCTATCTATCTATCTATCTATCATCTATCTATCTGTCATCTCTACAGGGAGAGAGACAGTACATATATGTATATATATATTTCAAAAAAGGCACTGACAGTAGTCATTGTTTTACATAAGTGTCTTGAAATTATCAATTTCTAAAATACAGTGACTGGGTTTGCTTAATTTTACTTGCCACTGTCTGAAACTTTTATAGCTAAGTGCTTAAGAAATTATTTCATTGATGACTGCTAAATTTAGGTTAAGTATAATATACATATCTACAGATGCCTATAGGTATGGATATAAAATTGCCATTAAAATTATGTTTGATTCTATACTCATATTTATGTATCTATGTTTTATGTGATCAATTCATTCTTTTGTGTTCCTCAAATACTGCATAATTGCAGCTTGTTTATAGCCAGAATTCTTTTCTTTTACAGGGTAGAGAATGAAATGCAATACTATGGTTTCCTTCCCATCTTATTCTGGTTCCGTGACAAGGAAATAGAAAGTGTTATCAACTTCAGTTTCAGATTCTTAGTTATGATGATTTCTCTTTGTGTAATAAAATACCATTCTTGTGAGTTTACTTCTTTTGTTCTGTAGTCACTGACCTGGCTTCCAAAAACATGATTTCATAGAGCATTTTCTTAGACAGTACTTTCAGAAATGTCATTACAGCACTAGAGAATTGGCATTTTCTGTGCCAAGATGTCATCCTAATAATACTGTGTCTGAGGAAGTAAAGCTGGGAGAAATAGCTAGCAGGGTGATGAAGGACAGATTTGTCTCATTTGTAAATAACAGTGATTTGTGGAATGATGATCTCACCAACAGGGCTTCTCTCCTCCTCCTCATTAAGATATTGTGCAGTGCCTAGTGAAACTGTCAAGGACCCTAATGGGAAGTGGGAGTGATGATGGAAAGCTTCTGTTTTGTTTCTCATTTTAGTCACTTGTGAATGTAGCTCTCTCCATTGCAGAAGAGAGAGATCAGGTTATGATGGACCTCTTCTCATCTCTCCTTGATGCGAAGGGCAATTCTTCTCTGGGCCAGAGTCCTGCTTACCCTGCAGTTCAACCTAAAGATCTTTAAGGGGGCATGGTTAAGTAATGTTGGAAGAGTCAGGGCCCATGTTCAATAACTTACATGATGGTTGCTGTTGCCAAGCTCTGGGGCCAGTTTGCTCAGCTATTAAGCTGAAAGGAATGAATGAGTTCAGTTGCTTCCCCCAAGCAAAATTGTCAAAAGGATAGTATCTGTGCTTCTTTCAATCACATTGCATAGAACCTGCAATAGCACCTGTTTATGATCATATAATATTTGCTGAAATGATGAGACTGCATATGAGAATATACTTTAAAAGAGAGATCCGCTATAGACCAGAGGACAAGGACCTACATCAATAAAAGCAGCTCCCACCAGGGACCAAAATGTGTAACTTCAGGGGACTTAGGGATGGATAGCAAAATAGGTCCAGGCCATAGTCATTTCTATAGTTCTGATTTATAGACAAGCTATTTGCTAAGGTAAATGCGACACAAAAATGGCAATTTTCTATATTTCCTTATCCATCTCTGACAATTGGATATTTTCATCTCCTCCTCAGAAAAATGTCACTTCATGTCATCTACTTGGAACCAATGTTGATCCCGTCAGATTCTCTCTCCTTTTTTTTTTTTTTGTTAGTTTTTTAGAGGAAGAAACTTAGAGAGGTTAAAAAATTTATCTCTTTTTTAGAAAAATATTTATTTATTTATTTGAGAGGTGGAGGAGGGGCAGAGGGAGAGAGAATTTCCCGCAGACTCCACGCTGAATACAGAGTCCAGTGCTGGGCTCAATCTCATGACCTTGAGATCATGACCTGAGCTGAAATTGAGTTGGATGCTTAACCGACAGAGCTACCCAGGTGCCCCTAACTAATTTATTTCTTAAGTGACAGATCTAGGACTTGAATTCAGTTCCATTTGGTGTCAAATCCGTGTTTTTTTGTTGTTGTTGTTAACACTGATATATGATTCCTAATCCTTTTTCAGTCATAAGTACCAGAAAATCCAAGTTGAATTAATTTAAACAAGGGTTGCTTTCTAAAGTAAAAACTGAAAACTCCAGAGGTAATGTGTTAGACATTACTACTAGTCGATATCTTATTTTCCCTGCTTCTAGCTATGTCTGAAAGTGAGAGTGACTACATTAGACCAGGCTTTACCTGAAACTCTCACTGTAACAGAGTCCAGAGTGTCCCATTAATTAGATTGGTCCCAGTGGACCTTTTCAAAATTATCTTCCTCTATTCAACTATTTGCCTTTTCTTTTGAACTAGGACTGCTAGTTGCTGGTCCAGGAGCACACATCATGTGTTTATTTTCCCCAACTTGAAAAGATACTGGTAATGCTCTGTTTAAACTTAATTCTATTAGTTCTTTAACATTTGCTTCAAGAACAACAGCTCCAACAAGGCCTTATGTGCTTATCCTTGGTTCATTTTGATTAAATCTTATAGATCTTGTGGGTTACTATGTTATCTAAGTATCAAGTCAAATCACAGCTTAGACTACAATAAGGACTAGTGAAGAATGAGTGTGATAATTGTCTTGTATTACTTAACTCTTCTAAGAATCTATCAGAGACAGTGATAATGGTAGCTAAAATTTTTAAAAAGATTTTATTTATTTGAGAGAGAGATAGAGAGAGCACGAGCAGGGGAGAAGGAGAAGCAGTCTCCCTGCTGAGCACGGGGCCTGACATGAGGCTCAATCCCAGCACCCTGGAATCATGACCTGAGCCAAAGGCAGATGCTTATCTGACTGAGCCATCCAGGTGCCCCATTAATGAGCATTATTTGTTAGCCATTGTTCAGACTCTTTACATATATGAGCACATTTCATACAAGTGAAAACCTTAGGAGATGTTCTTGCATTATCAGTATTTCACAAATGAAATTGAGGCAGGGTAGGCTACTTGCAAAGGTCATGGAGTTAGTTAAGTGCCAGACCCAAGATCTGAATCCATATTCAACCATCGTAATATATTTACTAAAGGATACAGTTTTTTAAAAGATTATAGTCTAATGGTTGCTTATCTAGCAGCTAAAAATCAGGATGGGAAAATAATTTAAAGTAACTTAAAGCGATTTCAGAATGAAGTGGGACAAGACATGATAAAGAGAAAATTTGGGGTAGATATGTGTACTGTCTTTAAGTATTATGCAGGCTGTCAAATAAGAGAGGGATTAGCTTATCTTGAATAGACCCAAAGACTAGAATTAGAAGCATTAGGCACATATTTTCACCTAAATATTAAAAAAGCTATTTCTACCTCTCAGAGCTGTCTGAAAATAATTTCAAAAAAGCTTTTTTGAGAAAGCAAATTTCCCATACCTGGAAGTTTCCCCACATTAGTTTGGTTGACATCTCTGGCAAGAGTGTTCTCGGTGGGATTCAAATATTGAAAGCTAATTAAAACACGTTTTAACAGCCTAAACATTCTATGAATTCTCAGGGAATTATTCCTTCTGGCTGTTGGGACTGGCATGCAATGCCATATAACAGGATTAGTAGGCAAAGAAGTTGGAAAATAGAAAATAAGAAGAGACATAGGGGTAGGTGGGTGATGCATGTGTGAGCACATTTCATGCACATATAAACTTTGGGAGATGTACTTCTTGCATTATCAGTAAAAAAAAAAAAAGATAAACCATATCATCTAGATCTGGGCCCAGTGAGGCCCTGCTGGGCAGAGGAGCTATAGTAGAGACAGCTGGCCCACCAGACAGCCTTTCTGTGACCTTTCACATGTTCACATGTCTAATGGTGGTTTAGGGTTGGCTTAGCTCAGTTATCTTTTCCTCTGAGACAGCTTTTTCCTCTTTAGTTAGGAAGGCAGAGTTCTGACTCTGTTGTGGAGAAAAAGCTATTAAAAGGAAATTGTGGTATATAAAATGGAGACACTTTTTTGATCATATTTCAAAGGATTTGAGGGTAAGGACAAGAAAATCAATAAATGCATGGATTCCTTTACACTTTAAAAAGACAATTCTTTCCTTTCTAAAGTCTGTTTCTGGGTGTTCCTGCTGTGAAATCAACCCATAACACCCAGATTTAATGGAAATTTACTTGGTAAAAGGATAAAATAGTAAACAGAACAGTGAAGAGTTCAGCTGCTCTCCTTTTCTACCTTTTGACAAGAAGTGATAATATCTGCAAGGGAAACCAGGACATTTTCAATCTGATTATTTGTTTGTTAATTATTTATTCATTTTGTTAGAGGAAGGTTGGTGTCTACTTTCAGTTCTGAAGTATAGAATCAAGTCCTTTTTATTATCATAATAGACAATAATATTTTGCAGATTTCTATCTATGACAAAAAGTTGTCTATGATGCAGTAACTTTTTTCTCATTGCTACTTTGGCTAACACAACCATAAGGCAAACATTCTATGCAAACTTTAGCAACGGGAAAATCACTACAATAATAAAATCCCTGGCAATTTGTGAGGTAGATCTCTATTTTATATGTTTGGTGGGTTATTCTAAAAAAGCAATCAGTCTCAAAAATAAAGAATATTTTTTGCTTGAGGGGATTTTCTGTAAAGCAAATCCCTTCTAAATCCTACTGTCTTCAGTAAGTATAAATAGGAAGACTCTGTCTTCTGTAATTACTCTATGCAATACGAAATTTTGTCCTGGTTCAGCTACGTCTTTTTATTTTTGCTGGGAATTCTAGAACCTATTATTCTCTCTTTCTCTCTCCTCCCCTACTTTTGTCATATTACTCATAAGATACAATATATGTACCCTTTACTTTTTTTTTGCTCCAGTATCAGCATTTTGCAAAACTATAATAAAATCACCAAAATATTGTCATTGACAGAGTGAAGATACAAAACATTTCTCATACCATAGCCATTCTTCATGTTCTCATTTTTCTAACCATAGCCATTTTTCTCCTGCCTCCTCCCATTCCTTAACCCCTGCCTATGAGTTCTCCATTTTCATAATACTGTCATTATATACATTTCAAGAATGTATATAAATGGAATCAAGTAATGTCTTAATCTGCTCATGCTCTCATAATAAACTACAATAAATTGGATGGTTTACACAAAAGAAATTTATTTTCTGAAAGCTGAGAAGTCCAGGATAAAGTTATTGGCCAATGCAGTTTCTTGTGAGAGCTCTGATATCTCTCTGGTGTCTCTCCCTAAGGGCCACTATTGCCATCGTGAAGTTCCCACCCTCATGACCTCATCTAACCCTGACTGCCTTCTAAAGAACTCAGCTGCAAACAGCATCACACTGCGGGTTAGGACTTTAATGCATGAATTTTTTGAGGCACACAAATATTCAGTCTATGATACATAATACAGAAGCTTTAAGCTTTTTGCACTCATATTTTTCTGATTTATCCAAGTTGTATGCATCAGTAGTTTGTTCTCTTTTATTGCTGAGTAGTATTTTCTGGTATGGATATATCATTGTTTGTTTAATCCTTTACCTGCTGAAGAACATCTGGGCTGATTCCAGATATTAATGACTACAAACAAGCTGCTGTAAACATTTTTGTACTGTGTGTGTGTGTGTGTGTGTGTGTGTGAATATGACTATTCTTTCCTTTGAGATAAATGCACAGGAGTGCAATTGTTGGGTCATATGGTAGTTGCATGCTTAGTTTTTTGAGAAAAACCTGTCAAATTGTTTTCCAGAGAGGGTTCTATCTTTTCACATTCACACCAATGACATTTTTTTTCTTAATGAGAGTATTCCAAATGAAGCATAGAGTTTAATTCTACATCCCAAACCAAAGTTTTTTTTTTCATTTTTGTTTGTTTGGTTGAACTTCTCCTATACTCCACATGCCCTCATATGCCTTTGTAGTTAGACAAAAACACAGGACTCAAAATTGGTGACAGTTCTCTTATTTTTTCAAATAGGTACCTAAATTCTCACTTGTCTTATTAACAGAGACATCAATACTTTACCCCCTTTAAATTTGCATATATTTTTTATATTGTCAAAGAATCAAAATAGTTCAGACAGTTCAAATGGGGTCATATGGGCCAACTGGCATGGGATTAGCTTATTACTATTATTTCATCTTCCTACCAAACAAAATTACATTTTGTGACTGGCCTGACAGATGAAATCTGTGTCTTGCTGTAATGATTCTTGCAGATTCAGATTGTTGCAGAGTCTGTACTGGCCTTTAAGAGAGGATGGGCTCCCTTCTTCAATGCCAACCTAGTCATGGAACTTCCTGCTCCGGATCCTGAATTTAAAGGCCTAGACATCAGCTTTGTCAGTTAATATACAAAAACACTCACCTTGGGACAAACTATACCTGAAAGTGTTAAATTAGACCTGGCTTGGGCATCTACTACCTAACATTCTCAGAAACACTTTTTCCGCTACTCATTTAATTCTGAGTTTACCCAAAATGTTGGTGATTTATCTTTTAAATTCTGAGAACATAAAGGTCTTCTGAACTCCTTTCTTAGATAATTGGGCTACTTAGTCTCAATTCATTCATCAAGGAAAGCTACTCTCACAGATACCAAAATGATTTATTCCTTAACAGTAAAGTGAAGTTCATGGTCCTGCTCTCATCAAATTAAAAAAAAAATCCTCTGACAGATGCTTCAAATGAAAGCTATTTTAATATCTAAGAAGAAGATACTATACATATGGTTCCCATACTAATTTGTTCTTAAAATCAGTTTTTACAATATCTCTTGGGGCTAGTATGTTATTAACATTTTATAATGTTTTGTTTTTCTAAAGCTTAAATTAAAGAAGCAGGGGGAAGATTGATTTTGAAAACAGAAGATTGTGGAATTAGGAAGGTAAAATGACTCTCTCAAGTTCACACTGAAGTTCTGGTCCAGGTCCATTTATAATTTATTTTTAAACTATCTCATGGACTGGGACATGCAAAATGCTAACTATATTCTAGGAATTGTTATTTCATTTGAAAGCTTTAAGGAGATCCAGAAATGTAAATCTCTTAAATTTCATGTTCAAAGACTTTTTATTTGCAGAATAGTGAAAAAAAGAGAATATGTACTTGTAATTCATAAATATACAATACATATAATATTTGGTCTCTGAGGTTTGACTTTATTTGCAAAGTCACTTGCTTTGTGAATTATCTACACTTTCTCTTTTCAATCACTGAAATGAATGTCTTTGTAGAAACCTAATACTCGGGATCCCTGGGTGGTGCAGTGGTTTGGCGCCTGCCTTTGGCCCAGGGTGTGATCCTGGAGACCCGGGATTGAGTCCCATGTCGGGCTCCTGGTGCATGGAGCCTGCTTCTCCCTCTGCCTGTGTCTCTGCCTCTCTCTCTCTCTCTCTCTCTCTCTCTCTGTGACTATCATGAATAAAAAAATATGTTAAAAAAAAGTTAAAACTTAAAAAAAAAAAAAGAAACCTAATACTCTTGAGACTGAGAGAAGTAATGTATTGTCCCAAGGATAGAAAAGTTATAAGGGATAAAATGCTACAATTTTTTTCATGGCAGGCATCGGAGATGACATTTAGTGGGGAAAAAATGCCTTTTGCTCCATAGAATGGCAAGTTAAAGTCATAATAGTACCAACTTTGTGAGTTGTTCCTTTTTTCAAAGTCACATCTTAAAAAAAAAAACTCAAGAAAAGGTAAAACAAAACTATTTTGGGGGCAAAAGTATATTAATTTTCTGGCTGAATTTCTGGCTGTTATCTGTATAATTACGGGTTTGACTTAACATCAGTATACAGGAAATTCTTTAAAATAGTTTTTTATGTTAAATTGTGACAGCTGCTTTGATTTTGACAGACATCTAGTGAAGTGTTTCCGATGCAATATGACAGTGCTAGCCATGACATTAATTGCATCTTTTGTTGGAAAATGCCACATGTAACATTTCAAACAGAATCCAAACGCCAGGATAACTATTCATTTATTTTACCTTGCAACAGAACTCTGAAATATTAACCTTCATTTTGTCTTCCTCAGTTTCATAATTGACTATTTCAACTAGATGCACTGATCACATTAGCCAGTGCTATCGGTTAACTAGACAGTGTAATCAAGTATGTCTGTTATCAACAACATATTAGACTCAATCCATTTGAAGAGATGTTAGAGTTCTAAATTGTATTTTATTTTAAGGGTAAAATTAATTTGAGAAACAAACAAGTCAGTATCATTCTCCTTAGAAAGTCATAAAATGTGAAACATAATGTTAGGTTTGGGGACATTGATATGAATGTATACGAAAGAATGGAAATTAATCACTTCAACTGGAATTAGAGTTTCTTGGGTTCTCTGTTGCCTCCTTTTCTTATTTTGACAGGAACATCTTTCTTAGCGTGAGTTGCAGCAATGTTATGGCTAAATTATTGCATTATATGCATTCATATATTTATTCATATATTGATTTAATAAGTATTACGAAATCTATTCATTGCCAGGCACAGTGGTGAACAAAATAATAACTAGTTGCTGCCGTCATGAGGGTTGCATTATATCAAGTATTTCCTTAAAACTGTGAAGCAATGGGGGCACCTAAGTGACTCAGTTGGTTGAGTTTCTGCCTTCAGCTCAGGTCATTATCACAGAGTTCCTAGATGGAGCTCCACATCATTTCATCAGGTTGCCAGCTCAGCAAAGAGTCTACTTATCCCATTCTCTCTGCCTCTCCCCCTGGCTTGTGCTCTCTCTCCCACTCTCCTTCTCTCAAATGAATAAAAAAAACTTTAATAAAATAACGCATAGTTAATATCATCAAGTCACCCCTGTTTTCTTGTACCTGCAATCACCTTTAACATTTGGGATACAATAACCCTTTATCTAGAATCAGAAAGTCCAAATTTTACCTTGGAAACACTGTAACAGTCTTTTTCATAATTCCATTTCTCATGACTTCAAGTTGTACTTCTTGCCTACCTATTATTTGAGAGTGTGTGTTTTTTTTTTTAAATCCATACCCGCTTACAAGATCACAATACCAACTTTAGGAAATTAAAATATCCCTGTCCATTTTCTGATCTGTCATTGTCATGACACTGTACAGAAAATAAATAACAGACGTGGCAAAAATTTAGAACATAGGAAATATTTTAACTGAACTGACTAATATTTTTTGTGTTCCATAGTGATGATCAGTCACTATTTCATAATAGCTATTTCCAAATTGATAATGTCAGTGCATTTACAAATTTGTATTCATACTGTCAGAGTTTTTAAAAAGTTGCTACCAGCAATAGATGCCATCTGATGTCCTTGGAGACGTTAGCCAAATATAAAAGTTCAAACTCTATTATTGATGAGGCCACTGGAGAAAGATACACTTAGAAATGATTAAGAATATATTGATTATCAGATGTTATTAAGATATTGAAGAGACTAAATGTCCTCCATTTGCTATTTTGAATCTTGGGACATTAATCGGTACTGAATCAAATAATGCATTATTCACTTGATTACATAAGATGTTATCATAGGCTGTTCATAGAGTGCAGGAGTATGCTTTCAGCCTTGACCCATTACTTAAATATGAGTAATCTTCAGAGTTCTTTCAACATCTTTCTTGTTTTATCTTTATACTTGGTTTGAGTGAATGTGTCTGTTCTTACGACTGTAACTTTTTTTTTTTTTTAAGATTTTGTTTATTTACTCATGAGAGACACGGAGAGGCAGAGGGAGAAGCAGGTTCCATGTAGGGAGCCTGATGTTGGACTCGATCCTGGGTCTCCAGGATCATGCCCTGGACTGAAGGTGGTGCTAAACCGCTGAGCCACCCGGGCTACCCTTCTGTAACTATTTTAATGGCTTTCAGATCTAGACTACTTTCCTAAACATAATTTTCAACAGTTTTTTCTATATTTCTATATTCTTTATTAAAACATATTTGAAAAATAACTGACTCGCTCTCCCAAATTCTGTTGAACATCTCATGTTTCTCAAATTGTTGTTTCTTTCATTTAGCTAGTGTGAAATATTGGTAGTGGCTTTATTTATCACCTCATTCTAACCTCCATCTGACAGTTATCAAAATGAGAAAATTTTTCTATCTTCTCTCATGTAGGTGTTCTATATTTCATTCCTACTGCCATTTTTCTACTTCAGGACATCTTGTTTCTATATACCTACATGTATACACATTTGCTTAATACAATAGCCTCCCAATATATACTTTCTTAGAGTTCTCCTTAGAAAATACAAAACTGGTCCTAGACCTTTACTGCTAGAAAATCTTTATTATCTCCTCCCTCCTGGCCCCTGAGCTTGACATTCAAGGCCCTCAACCCACTGAAAACTCTGCCCCATTTGTTTTCCTGCTTCTACTCAGGCCCACTTCCAAACTGTTCTCCATGTACACCAGACAGACATATTAAAGATGTCAATCAGACCATGTCCTCATATGTTTATAAAACAATATTACAAACTTTCCATTGCTCTTAGAATACAATCCAGTCTGCATTCTCCAGCCAAAGGGCTGTGCATGATCTGGCCCAAACTGCCTGCCGAACTTCTAAGAGACTACTTATGCCACTCTATTCCTTGCTGGCTATATCCTGGAAACACTGTCCTTGGTAATCAATAGTATATCCTTAATAAGATGTTGTTTAGTACTAACCAGGATAGTAAACAGTGGTGCCTTGCTAATATGAAAAACGAGAAAAGTTAGGAGATAATTATATGGAGAATAATAGATGTAATTCACTTCACATTGCCACTAATAAAGAAAAGCATGCAGTCTTTAACACTAGGAATTTTCATTATTATGCTTCTATGATATAGAAGTCTGAAAATAGTCAAGTTGTGAGTCTTGACATAATTCATGAGTTTGGATGCCTAGACATAAATGCACAACTTTACTGATACGAACAGTCAAGCAGCAAACATAACTCACTCTGAGTATAGAGATACACTGGTTGTCTCTATACTCAGAGTGAGTTATGTTTTTGGGGAAAAAAAGGCAG
Organism: Nyctereutes procyonoides; assembly: GCF_905146905.1. Lineage (NCBI taxonomy): Eukaryota > Metazoa > Chordata > Mammalia > Carnivora > Canidae > Nyctereutes > Nyctereutes procyonoides. Next base: position 505,328 of record NW_026575162.1, read on the forward strand.
ATTTTTCAGAATTTTAGCAGATTTTAAAATCATCATTAACTTTTTCAGAGAATTAAGTTTAAAATAGTTACCCTATTCAAGTATTTTTGGCACTTTTTTTCTTGGTATTACTTCTGATCTGGTTCACAATCATCAGGACACCAGTCTCATTACATTATACTTATAGATACAATTAATTGGTTTGTAATGTTTACTAATATTTATCTGTAAATATTTACTAATATTTATTAATATTTATCTGTAAATAACTACTTTATGTGCAAGACAGGAAGATGAGCAAGGAAGGTTGAATTGCTGCAGCCTAGTTGGGAGGAGACTTCAAGAACACTAGTAGCTGTCTTCTCTTGTATATTCATAATCCTCCTTTAACTGCTTTTATTTCATTCTCCTCCCTAAATGAGGTGATTTTTATGAAGTTTTCTAATGAACTAAAATAGAATCAAAAGACATTAGGTTCTGGAGATGGGTTAAATTTGGATCTAGAAGAAAATCTTTAGGTTGGAAGATTATGTAAATTGGCCCTAAAAGTTTTTGCTGCGTTATTTATGTATTTGTTTTATTAGCTGTCAGCAATTACAAGAACTCTATGTGTCTTGAATAGATTTAGTGAAGGGTTTATCATTTTTATGTGGGACAAAGACTAAAATTAAAGGCCTGACTGGTTATATCCTGATATATTAACAAAGGTCATACAGAACATATCCATTTGTTTACAGATCCAGAGTTATGTCATGGTATAATATTTTTAAAACATATTTAAAAACTAATTGAATATCTCCTTTGAACTACATCAATAATCAACATTTGGTAGATTTTGTAAACTGAGTTGTCAGATGACAATTTATGTTACTTATATGAAAATTGGCAATTTTATGTCAAAATTAAGAATTTGCCAATGGGAATTGTATTTGATTAGAAATATTTTTTTAATCTAAATTGATATTTTTGAATAGTTTCCTTCAAGGCAATATATAATCATAGCCTTAATTTTTCTAGAATCAACTCATATACCTTTCAAAATGCTCTATTTCACTTGTTAATTTTTTTTCATAATTAGAATCCTGAAAATTTTATAGGAAGCTGTCTCTTTTCACATTTATTTGAGTTGTGTTTGTGAATGGTTTAGGGACAGAGAATTAAATCTGCATGAAATCATCACATTTCTCTAGATGTTGCCATGAAATTGGTATTTTCCCCTGAAAATTTCCATGAAATTACAAAAAATTATTGTATCTTTGTCTTTGGATATCTTGCATGGAAATATAAAGGAGGCTGAGTCAATCTTTCTTGTTCCTCGGTTCTTCATATAGCTAATTATTAATGAATCTCTTAATTAAACATTAGGAGAAAAATATATATGCCTTATATAAGAACACTTTGGAAGGAGGCGAGTCTTACTGAAAGTTTAAATTCAATGATCCAATGAGCCCTAAATTCTATTTCCAATAAGTGACAGTGTGGCCTATGCAAATTTTGCTTTTTTGGACAGTTTCACAATTAATGGTAATCACTGTAGCCAAATAATTCATATAATAATATGCATTATTATTAAGATTAGCTAAATTAATGAATTAACCATAACAAAAGCTATTCTTTATTGTCAATGGAAATGGCCTTTTAAGTCTTATTTAAAATAGGTACTCATATCACAGACACAGACATACACACATATCCTTTACTTAAAGTTGGTATGTAAGGGGTGTCTGGTGGCTCTGATGGTTAAGCCTCTGCCTTTGGCTCGGCTCATGATCTCCAGGTCTTCAGAATGAGCCCTGATCAGACTCCCATACTCAGCAGGGAACCTGCCTTTCCCTCTCCCTCTCCCTCTGCCAATCCCCCTGCCTGCGTTCTCTCTCCCTCTCCCCCCGCCACCAAATGTTAGAAAAAAATAAAGTTGGTATGAAAGATCTTTAAATGCAATTTCACCCTTTCTATGTTGGGATTATACATCCCCACACTTTTTTTTTTAGATTTTATTTATTTATTTGACAGAGAGAGAGCATAAGAAGAGGGAGTGTCAGGCAGGGGGAGAGGAGAAGCAGACTCCCTGCTGAGCAGGACTCCTGATGTAGATCTCCATCCCAGGACCCCAAGACCATGAAGAAGACCCTAGCTGAAGACAGACACTTAACTGACTCAGCTACCCAGGAGCCCCCATCCCCACAAGTTCAAGTAATATTTGGATACATGCTGTGCATTGCTCCTTTTTGTAAGATAATGTGGCCTTTCAGCTACATTGACACTGCACTTGATATATAATTTGCCTGGGCCAATGGAATGCGAGTAAATGGTCTTTGTGCCACTTTTAAGTATATACCTTAAGAGCCATTGTATGATTCTGCCATATTGTCTTTTCCTTTTGTCATCAAACTGACAATTCTTTATACGGGGCTGCTCCTTTACTCCAGACTACCCGAGTCATGAAAGAAAGAGAAAGGTAGCTAAGTTACAGGTGGCTGACAACGAATGTGACAGAATTGAGAGATTACGTTATATTCTTTTAAGATAAATCTGCTGATAATGTGGATTTGTTACTGCAGAAAAACTTACTCAAAATTGACTAAGAGAGTGAACAAGTCAAATTTAAAATTATTTAAAAGTATTGTTGAAATAGAAAGAATGACACTTATTGATATTTATTTTCTCACTTTTGAATAAGAATAAAAGAGAGAAATGTTATGCATTTACCCCACTTATTTCTGATTATCTGACAATTGGTCTTGACATAAAATGTCAAAACCTAATTTAATTGATCAGATATAGAATCAATGATAAAGGTATGTTTTAACATTTTTGTTTTACTTAAAATATTTATAAAATTCCCGACTTATGGGGCAACTGGAGTAAGCAGACCCATAGTTCATTTTTTAATGGTATATCCTATTTTTATAGAGTGTATTCTTACAGAGGAAAAGAAAATAAAGCTAATATCAAATATTCTATTTTGAAAAAATCTAATTCCTGAATTGTTAATGTGTTTATTTCATAAATAATTCAACAAACATTTGTTTGCTGTCTACTACTATAATAGCATGTTGCTACTTACTGTTAACTTTATACCAGGAACTGCTCTGTGCACTTTTACTTTTATTGACTTAATTTAATACTAAGGTTGATGCTATTATTGTCACCATTTAACAATTGAGTACTATAACATTTTACAGTAAGGTATGGGAAAATTGGGTAACTTGCTCATAGTACACAGCAGAATGAAGATTTGAGCCCAGTGAGAATGGCCCTAGTGCCCATACTGTTCTTAAACAGTAGCCTAGATTCAAGATGCCTTTCATACAGGTATGTCATTTTCATGTGGCAGTCATTATTTTAATTCTGGAAACAGCAATAAACAAGATGGTTATTAGTCTAATGTAATGGAGATATAATGAATGAGAAAATAGCTATGATAATTTTAATTTGTGATATATGCTTCAAAGAATCAAGGAGGGAAATGAAAGAGATGAGTGAGAAGGAGCAATATGTGTGGAAAGAGGAGAATCAGGGGAGTGTGATATCTGAAAACCAATGAAAAAAAGTGTTTTAAAAAGAACGAAGTGTAACAGTGTCATATGCTGATGAGTATTGAATAGACTTTGGATTTGCTAATATGGCATTCTTTGGTGCAGTTGAAAAGGGTGCTTTTAGTGAATTTATGGGCATAAAATCCTGATAGAAATTAAGAAGAGATTGGAACTGTTTCTGTAGTTCTGAAGTATTTGATTGCTTAACTAAGCATTCCCCTTGGAAAAAACAACAATCACAGTAACATAAACAATAAAATGCTAAAAATATTTAAGATAAATTTGGGAAAATTTAGTAAATTGCTTAGTGAAGAAAATAAAGAATCCTCAAAAGGCAAAGACAATATGAATATTGGAATCCAAATAGGTAGACGAGGATCCTCAAGCAAATTTTCAACCTGTAGACCTCTCCTTAACTCTAGTGAAGGAAGCTAGTATTGATAGTCATGAGATAGTTTAGGATGAGCATGTCTAATATATATCTATTCAACAAAGAATAGATAAAACATATGATAGGCAATATTCAAGGTAAAAATTTATAACGAAGGCACCAAAACAGATCCAAGAAACACAGTGAATTTAAATATCTTACACAGGATAAATAAAACATTGCTCAGATACAAATAGATCCCAGAGAGTCTTAGAACACCACAGAGTGAAGTTCTTAGAAGTCAGAGAGGAAGAAAAGAAAAGGAAAAAAAAAAGGAGTTTATTTGTAACTTAACTGGCAATGGCCAACCCATAGCAGAAGCAAAAGACAGTGGAATTATATTTTCTTTGTGCTGATAAAAAATATCCTTTAACCTAAGATTATATAACAAACAAAGCTGTCTTTTGAGACCTAAGACTTAAAATTAAGACAGCTTCAGACAAATAGAAGTAGAGGGAATTTAACACTCATAGTACTTACATCAAAAATTCAAATGTAGGACATATTCCAGGTAGAAGGATTTTGATCTAATTTGGAAGGTGTGAGAAACAAGAATCAATGATTCACATAGAAACTGGTTAATATGTGTATTATAAACAGATTTTTCATGCAAGACAAAGTATAACCTTTACAGTGTTGTGTGAAAAAAGACATGACATGCTGAGAAACATTATCTCACAAGTTAGGAAGAAGGTGGTGAGAGATAGTGATTTGTCTCTTTAAACTTTTTAAGAGGAGTATATACAAATATTGAATAATATAACTATTGTTAAATATCCTGCCAAAATAACTAAAATAATAGATATTGTATAAATTCAAAATGAAGAAGAGGGAAAAATGGGATGAAAAAATAATACTTTAAATGTAAGAGAGATGGAAGAAGGGAAAGACAAGCAAGAAAAACAGTAAAGAAAATAACAAATAAATCTAAATGTACAAATAGTCACAAAAAGTGTGGAGTCAAAAAAAAATAGTTCCAGATGAGATTTTAAAAGTCAACTATATCCTATCTTAAAGAGACTAACAATAATATAGGAATTGGTGTTTTAATTTTCTTATCTTTTTTGATTCAGCATATAAGGAGTATAGAAGTTGTCACTCTATCCTAATAACTAGTTGAACACATTGAAAAATCAACAACTCTTCTTAAATCATTCAGAGAAGTGAGGTCACAGGGCAAACCACTACAACCAAGTTGGAGAGACAAACAGGGGAACACAAAGAATAACAACTTAGTGGGGCATCAACTCTCAAGCAGAAATCTCCATAGGAACCAGTACCAGCATAGGAAAATCTGAACTGTATTTGACTAGTTGTTGGGGCTCGCTGAGGTTAAAAAACACTAGGGAGTGGGGAGGGGTGAAGGCTACACCTTTGTGAGTTTTATCTCCAGGGGCTATAGAATGTTCTCATGGAAAAAGTCCTTTCATGCTTCCAGCAGGGGGAGGAGAAAAGGAACCATTATGAATATGCCAGGACATCCTGTTCTTCTTAACAAAGCCCTCTCTTAGGAGAAACTATTAAAAGTTCAAACTACTGAGGTTTTATTAGAGCCTAACTAATCTAGTGGAAGGGAAATACCAACTTAAGCCCACTGCAGCTTTCCCTGTGGGGGGAGGGAACTGCCTTACTCTAGCCCACTGTAGCTATATTAGCTCCCAAAATGGACAGGGGAACCTAAGAAGCAATTGTGAATTTCACGGTTCAGAAGCAGATTCTCACTAAAAGACTGAGACTTAATTATAGGACTACTAAATACTTTCCCTCCCCTCATATTTACCATCACAGTAGTAAAGGGTTATTTATCACAGTTTGTTTTACTCAGTACATCAAGTCTGGCCATCAAGAAAAGATTGCAAGGTGTACTAAAAGACCAAAACTGCAGTATGAAGAAACAAAGCAAGCATAAGAAGCAGACTCAGAAATGACAGAGATACTAGAATTATCAGAATATGAATTTAAATAACTATGAATAATATGCTACGGGCACTAAAGGAGGATAAAGGACACAGGTTGCAAAAACAGATGGGAAATATAAGTAGAGAAATGGAAATTCTAATAAAAAATTAAAAAGAAACTTTGGAGATCAAAAGCATAACAGAAATGAATTTCTTTGATAGGCTCATTAGTAGATGAGATATACTAAAGAATCTCAGAACTTGAGGATATGTCAGTAAAAACTGCCAAAACTGAAAAACAAAGAGAAAAAAGACTGAAAGACACAGAATATATACAAGAACTACAGGACAACTACAAAAGGTATAACGTATACATAATAAGAATGCCAGAAGAGAAGAAAGGAATAGAAGATGTATTTGAAGCAATAATGACTGAAAATTTCCCCAAATTAATGCAGACACCAAACCACAGATCCAGAAAGTTCAGAAAACACCAAGGATGATAAATGCCAAAAAATCTACACCTAGGCTTATCGAATTCAACCCGCAGAAAATCAAAGATAAAGAAAACATCTTGAAAGGAGCTAGAAGAAGTAAAACTTATGTATAAAAGAGCAAAACTAAGAATTACGTGTGACTTCTTTTCAGAAACTACACAAGCAAGAAAACAGTGGAATGAAATACTTAAGGTGTTGAGAAATAAAAACCACAAATCTAAAATTCTTTACCCTGTGAAACTATTCTTCAAAAGTAGAGAAATAGAGACTTCTACAGACAAAGTAAGGGAATTTATTGTCAATAAATTTGTCTTGCAAGAAATATTTAAAAAAACAGTCTTATAAAATGATGTAGTCATACACTTGGTTTCACATGAAGAAAGGAAAAGCATTATAGAAGAAATAAGTAAAGGTAAAATAGATTATTTCAATTCCTTATTCTTGATGTAACATGACAGTTTATCAAAATAATAATAGCAACAATATATTCAATTATCTATATTTATGGGTTATATCATATTAATAATAGCTTATATATGGTTATTTATACGTTTCATACATATATATGTGTACATGTATGGATATATACATTTGTAGATATGAAACAAATTAAAGCAATGATATAAATGAGAGGAGGGAGGAATTAGGATTATTTTGCTTTAAATTTCTTGTACGACCCATGAAGCAGTATACTGTTACTTGAAAGCAGACTTGGATTAAATATAAGTGCATATCACAAACCCTAGGACAATCAATTAAATATGTAAACAAAAGAAGTATAATTGATATGCCAAACAAGGGAAGAAAATAGAATCATCTGAAAAGCTCAATTAAAACAACAAAAGGCAGAAAAGAAAGGAGAAGACAAAAAATAGGAATGAAGGACAGGGCAACAAAGGCAGTAACAAATATGGCATGTACTAATCCAACTAGATCAATAATTACCTTAAATACCAATGGTCTAACTACAACAATTAAAAGACAGTGGATTTTGCAATGGACCAAAAACGAGACCCACAAGAAGTAGAATTCAAATGTAACTACACATTTAGATTAAAATTAAAGGGATAAAGAAGTATATGCCATATTATCACTAATCTAAAAAACATTATGTTAATTTCAGACAAAGGAGTTCAGAGCACAGAAAGTTATTAGGATAAAAAAGGGGAATTACATAATGAGAAAGGGTTTAGGGTTTAATTATCTGGAAGACATAATAATTATTAATGTTTATGCTTCTAACAACAGAATATCAAAATATGTGAGGCAAAAACCGATAGAGTTGTGAGGAGAAATAGACTAATCCACTATTACAGTTGCGGACTTCAACAGCTCTTTATCAGAAATGGCAGCTCCAACAGAGGCAGAAAATCAGGAAGGACATAGTTGAACACAGCAGCACTATCAATCTACTGTATATAATTAACATCTATCAATCCTTTATCTAACAGCAACATCACACATATTCTTCTCAAGCTCACATGACATGTTCACCAAGATAAATGACATTCTGATCCATAAATACACAAATTTAAGAGAATAGAAATTATACAATGTCTGCTCTCAAAGTGTCATAGAATTAAACTAGAAACCAATAACAGAAAGGTGGTCAGAATATCCCCACATATGTGGACAATTGAGAAAAACATACTTGTAAATAACACATAGGTCAAAGAAGAAAGCTCAAGAGAAATTTAAAAATATTGAGGCTAACCAAAAATAAAAGTACAAGTTGGCAAAATTTATGGTATGCAGCAAAAGAATTGCTTAGAGGGAAATTTATAGAATTGAATGCATCTTTAAGAAAGAAAAAGACCTAAAATCAATAATCTAAGTTCTCACCTTAAGACACTAGAGAAAGAATAGCAAATTAAATCTAGAGTAAGCAGAAGAAAAGTAATAAGAATTGGGGCAGACATCAGTGAAACTGAAAATAGAAAATCAACAGAGAAAATCAACAAAACCAAAAGCTTATTCTTTGAAAAGATCAATAGAATTGATATGCTTCTATCCAAGCTTACTAATAAAGAGAGAGAAAACACAAATTACTAATATCAGAAATGAATGGGGGAGCATTATTACAGATCCGTGGACTTTAGGCTGATAATAACCGAACATTATGAACAACTCTATGATTATAAATTTGATAATGGAGATGAAATGGACCAACTCCTTGGTAGACACAGTCTGCCAAGAGTCACACAAGGAGAGACAACTTAAATAGACATATCTATCCAAATAAATCTATAAACTCACTAAGTTGTAAAGGTTTCTTTAGCATATCATTGAAGAGGTTTATTTCAGCAAACTGCAAATTCCTATCTAATTACATTTGGTTTAAAATAATTATGTGGGATCATGAAACTGACGCTTTGATGACACACAATGACGAAGAGGTAGAGACAGCTTGGGAGATCAACTGTCCCAGGTATTAATTCATCACCATATAGATTTTATAAAGTGAACAAATGGACCTTCTCTTTTCATCTTAGATGTATAAATACTTTTATAAAAATAAAATCATAGAAACTTTGGAAATTTTGCATGCCTTCACAACTGTTTAGTAACATTTCTTATTCACAAGGGAGAAAACCTAAAGCTAGAGAATTATGAATATACTGGATTTTTTTTTCCTTGGCACTGGTCTACATACAAAGAGAGGTAAAAGGGTCCTTGACTACCAACTAGCCCAACTGTCTTTTAACAGCAAAGAAATGTGTCAGCTTCCCTAAATTTCTAAACTCCATGATATATTCCAAGATATATTCATAGCATTTTGTGTATCTCTTATTGTAATAACATATTAAAATTGCTTTTTACTTTGCCTGTTATCCACTGGAATGAAAACTCACTGAAGGCAGAAGCTATGATGTTAGCATTGAATCTCCAGAACATACAGGGCATTTTCTTATCTAGAACTGTAATGATAATGATATAATCCATATGATCTATATGGTATATTCTTATGTAATACAGTATGATATATGATATGTGTGTGTCTATTTCCTCTCATATCACTCCTTCCAGTATTGTGGAGTGTGCTATTTTTTATTATTCCCTTTTCACAGAAGAGGAAATTGAGTCTCAGCAAGGTAAATCATCTTACATAAAGTCACTACACAATAAGTAGTAGATTCAGGGTCCAAATGTAGCACTTTAATTATAGTTACTTCGATAACCATTGTGTTAAACTGCCTATTCTAGAGTAAATGCCTCTCCATATTTATTGTTGAAAGCAGATTAAACAAATCTAATTGAAGGAATAGACAGGTGAAATACAATAATAATATAATTCAGTATTCTAAATTATATAAAATCAATAAATACAAGGTATACTTACTTTTATACTGTTTATATACTATGACACTCAAAGTAGTCAGACAAGTTTCAAGAACAAAAACATTTTGAACTGAAATTTATACTATTTTTAAGAAACATTTTCAGTTCAAATTAAATATGAAATATTATTTTATCTTCCTCAGGTTTTTATTCTTCCTTGTCAATTTATTTAGTTGGGAATTAGGAAAATATACTGTAAATTATTCTTAATAATTCTTTTAAAACATTTTTAAATTTTAATTTTTGGGGATCCCTGGGTGGCACAGTGGTTTAGTGCTGCCTTCAGCCAGGGCGTGATCCTGGAGACCTGGGATCCAGTCCCATGTCGGCTCCCTGCATGAAGCCTGCTTCTCCCTCTGCCTGTGTCTCTGCCTCTCTCTCTCTCTGTGTGTGTGTCTCATGAATAAATAAATAAAATCTTTAAATTTTAATTTTTGTCATTCTTATTCATTCTTAATAAACATTTGATACTGATTCTATTTGTGTTTCTCTATACTTTTGTGAAAAATGAATGAAACCACAACAAATAATAACCTCTAACTGCTGAGAGTAAAGTATCCAGGTGTTTTTCTCATTGTTAAAATCCCTATTCTTGAATTAACAGCATTTGGTTTAATAGACTGGGCTTTCAGAAAGGGTATCTTTTTTTTTTTTTTTTTTTGGTGAAACTAAGCAATTTCATGCCACTGATGTTCACTTTATATTTTTAAAATTTAAAGTAATCTGATGATGGAACTTTTGTGTGTTTATCCATGAAAAATTAATACTAAAGCAAAGCTTCCCAAATTATTATTTTTTGGACAAATTTAAGATTATAAAGCAGCTCAATTTATTGATTTTAATTTAAAAAAACAATATTAAGTTTCTTTAATTTCTCTGATAGTCGTTAATGTTTGTCTTGCCTTATCTGCTTACTTCTTCAACTAACTTGGAATTAAAGTATAGGATAACATTTAAACATTTCAATTAAGGGAACAGTCAAATGCTAAAATGAAGCAATATCTTTAAAAAAGTATTCTTTTTGTACAGATATAGTACTTTAGTGTTTAAGTGTTGCCATTACAGGGAGAAACATTTATACATTAAACCCTTTTTTGTGGGTTGTCGCATCATTGAAATACAAAATTTAAGTTTTCCTTAAGGTAAATTAAGGAAAAATTTCCCCACTCCCAATATGAGATGGTATCATTTGAGACATACAAAATAGACATATGTTTTCTTAAAATAGAGATTTTCAATGAAACCACAACTTCCAGTAGTCCTATTATTCAAATCTTGGTTTCTACTAGTCTCCAAAATGGTACTAGGTCTCCTTGGAGAAATGACTGACTCTAGGAGTGAGGGAGTAAATATACAAGATGAGCCTGAAGCATGTTGTAGTACCTGTGTAAGGTAGTAGAATAAGGAAGGAAGTGCCTACCTTCCCCTGAAAAAACAAAATCCTCAATGACAGAAGTATGTCAAAAAGACACAGGAATAATTTGAAATAGCTCCTGATGGCCAAAACTGAAATAATTTGAGCAAAAAATAAATAAAATAGGATTAACTTATAACACAAATTATAAAATAAATACAAGTCTGAATTGACATGAATATATGACTGAATGAATAAATGAGAATAGACAACTCCTCAATAAAGGAAAACTTTCTTTTTTTTTAAAGATTTTATTTATTCGAGAGAGAGAGAGAGAGAGAGAGAGAGACAGAGAGAGAGAGGCAGAGACACAAGCAGAGGAAGAAGCAGGCTCCATGCAGGAAGCCCGATGTGGGACTTGATCCCGGGACTCCAGGATCACACCCTGGGCCGAAGGCAGGCTCTACACCGCTGAGCCACCCAGGCGTCCCAAAGGAAAACTTTCAAATGATTTTTGTAGATACTTAGCCCTCTGGGAAACATAACTGAAGCATAAGTCCCCACTTCTTTAATGTGGAATGTACATTGTGACATCCTTCCAAAGAGTGCAGTGTGAGAAGGGAAAAAAAGAGTAACTTTCTATTGGAGAAACCTAACACTATCTCAAAGCAGGTTATCAAGTTAATATCAACAGTGAAAAGTTATACTGATAGTATGAACCTTGATATAATGTGATGAAAATGACACTTTACCTCTGCAGTCTTCCTCCTCAAAATAAATTACTCCAGTCTGATCAGTAGGGAAAAAAAAATCAGACAATCCTATGAATACCTGACCAGTACTCCTCAAAACTATTAAGGTCATCAATACAGAACAATAACAACAAAATTTGGGGAAAACTATCATCACAGCTAAGAGAACCTAAGAGGACATGGCAATTAAATGTAATGTGGTGTCTTAGATGGTGTCCTGGAACATGGAAATAACATTAGGTAAAAACTGAGAAAATCTAAGTGTAATATGGACATTAGTTAACTATAATATATCAGTATTACTTCACTAATTATAACAAATGTATCATATTAATGTAAGATTTTAATAAAAGGGATAACAATATGGGGAATTCAGGAACTCTTTGTACTGTCTTTGAAATAATTTTTTATATTACAACTATTCTGAAATAATGGAAGTTTGTTAAAAAACAAAACAAAACAATATTTTGTTTAGTCAGGTTAGGGGCTCCACCAGGAAATCCTGAAAGATTGAACTCTCTTGGTTTTTGCCATGAGTGATGAAATTGGGACATAAAGTATTTGTTGTTGTAGATCAGAGAGACTTTGGTGAATCCATTTATATAGACATTGAACATACTACAAATACACTCAAATAAGTAACTCTTTTTTCCCATATATTGATTTTTTTCAGTACTATAACTTATACATGAGAGAAATTTGCCTGCAGCATAAACTTCCCATTGGGGCTTGCCTAGCTGGCTTGGAGTTATGATCTTTCTTTTTCACCAATCAACATGTCCCCCCACCCTGTGTCATTTGTTGTATCATAGAGGAAGGGCTAATCTTTAGCTAAAGACACATAAGTAGTTGTACTCCCTTCTGAAGCAATTGTATCTTGGAAATACAGATAGGCTTTCATTACTTGAAAGGGACAATAAAAATTTCTATAGAAAAATAATAAATCATGCAATATTGGTAACTTAGAATCCCTTGATATAGTGACATTCCATGAAAGCATGCTTTTAACCATATCTATCTCTAAAAACATTTAAACAAAATCCTCATCTTGCCTCAGCACACAAAGATGGGGATTTGCTCAGATGTGCTCTCAGGATTAGGATGACTATTCAGAGAAGTCAGGACTGTGAAGACCCAAGGACAATTAATCCTTATGCCTCACAGTTGTAATTTTTTATCCGCCTCTAAAATTTTAATTTTTCCTGTTCAGCTATTTTTTTTCCCAGTTAAAAAGCTCTACTCATCTTCCTTGCTCTCCAAACCTTTCCTTTACCTGTGCCCTTCAGAACCTGTCTTTCAGCCAAGAACAATTTACCATAATCTTTAAGAAAATTTTCTTTAAGAAAAAATTTTCCCCATTCTCTTCTTAATTGATTTTGGGATGTCCCCTGGACATTTCCCTGTAGACCTCCTAGTTACTTTGTATGTCTATATGGCATCTGTCCCCAAAGGTCAGAAGTGAAGTCATTTATGTTTTTCCTAGATTGACTATTTTGAAAGATGATAAGTAAAAAAAAATTACATGTTAATATATTTTTAAAATATTTTACTTATTTATTCATGAGAGACACAGGGAGAGAGAGGCAGAGACACAGGCAGAAGGAGAAGCAGGCTCCATGCAGGGAGCCCAATGTGGTACTCAATCCCAGATTCCGGGATCTTGCCCAGAGCCGAAGGCAGACGCTCAACCGCTGAGCCACCCAGGTGTCCCTTAAATGTTAATATTGATGTGTTTTCTAGTCATGCTAAACTTACAGATCCTCCCTTCCTTCCTCCTTTCCTCCCTCCTTCCATTAAAAAACATTTTTCTTTGTATTTTCTATGTATGAGGTACTTAATTGTGTTCTGATCACAGCAAACTCCTTGTTTTAATGAATTTTACATTTGATCAGTTACAAATGTAAAATCCTTGCTCCCTCCCTCCCTCCTTCCTTCCATCTCTTCCTTCCTTCCTTCCTTCCATCCTTCCTTCCTTCCTTCCTTCCTTCCTTCCTTCCTTCCTTCCCTCCTTCCTTCCTTCCTTCCATCTTTCCTTCCTTCTTCCCATTAAAAAGTATTTTTAGCATTTTCTGTGTAATTGTGTTCCGAGCACAGCAAACTCCTTGTTTTAGTGAATTTTACATTTGTATCAGTTATCTATTACTGTGCAATAACTTACTGAAAACTATAATATAGTCTTAGAACAGCACACATTTATTATCTTGTAAATTCTGCGCGCTAGGAATCTGGGCATAGTTTCACTGCATACTCTGCATCGCAGTCTCACAGATATGTAATCAGTGTGCCTGCCGGTCTGCAGTGTCATCTTCATGGAGTTGCTGGTAGATTTAGTTCCTGGTAGGATGATTTTCTGAGATCCTGATTTCCTTGATGGTGGCTGTTCAGAGAGAGAGAGAGAGAGAGAGACCACTAACAAGATCAAGGTCAGGGCCTTTTGCCACCTAATTGTGGAAGTAACAGCCTATCACTTTTTCATAGTCTACTTGTTGTTAGACATGAGTCAATAAGCCCTACCTACACTCAAGAAAAGGGGATTACAAAAAGGCATAAGTACCAGAAGTGGGGATAATTGAATGCCACCTTTGAATTCCCCCCATTACAACAATCCAGCAGGGAACCTCACACTCTCACTTTTCTGTACCACAAATGCTTTGCCTCTAGACCTTTGCATGCATTTTCTCTCTGCCTGAAATGTGCTTCTACAACTGCCTCTTTACTCCCTTGTCAGTATATTTCCTCATCTTCAAGATACAGTTCAGAGTCCTATACTTAATTTTTGTCTAAAATTTGTCACCAAATAAAAGGTTAAATAGATTTAAAAAATTATAAACTTAGAATGCTGAAACTTGAAGACTCTAAGGATGTCATCTCATTTCTTCTTATAGGCCCTGAGTAGGAAAATTTTGCTTTTCCAGTGTTGTATAATAACCCAGCCAAGAAACTTCAGTTTCTTGGTCCTAATATCTTCCTGTCAATCATATTTCTTCTTTAAAGTGAAATGATATTCTATTTCTGATTAATAAACCCTTCTAATGATTGTTTTAATATATATATAGTGATGGCTTTATTTTTTCCTAAATGGTAGCCATACCTGGATAAGTGCTAATTAGTATTTCAACTTGAGGTTATATGTTTTTTTCTTTTTTTCCATGGAGGAAGATTTCTAAACAGTCTTTTCCCCAGAGATAGCCTAGAATATTTTCCTAGGGTAGAAATAAGCTTATAAAGTGGAGATTAACTGTTTTTTAGATTATTCATTGTAGAAAATGTGCTAAATTTACTGACCCAACTATATGGAATATGAAATAAGTTAACAATCCTTATGAATAAGTTGATGCATTAAAGAAAGAGGCAAATTTCAATTTGGAAAATTATCTATCAATATTGGTTAATGTAAAATAGTAATTATTTAAGATGCACATTGTTTTAGAAACTTCAGGGTGTGTTTACAATTTTATGAACACAGACACCCATAGCATTTAGAAGGGCATTTGAAAAATAATTGAAAACAGGCAGTAAGCCTCTTACCCAATAACCCATTATTAATTGATACACAAAAGTACTGTTGAACATGTGAGAGTACTTAGCTTTCAAAGCTTGAAGATCCAAGTTATATATCTAGATTGTACACAAGAGTTTTGAAGTCTGCATTACAAATAAAATGACAAACATCAGTTGTTCTGCTTGATTTGTGATAGTGAAGTGGATGGAGAAGCATAGTTCCCTGTATGATTATAGGCCTTTTACCAAAAGAATGGGAATTTTAGCAGCGAGTTTTCTCTCACTATAACATTGATTCACAATTTTATCATATTCATGTTATTCAAATATGATTGACCACACACACACACACACACACACACACACACAAGTTTTCCATTCTCTTCTTGAATTTCCATAATGGCCAATTACTATAACATTAAGAAATTATTTCAAAACTGATTGTTGATTGTTTCCAATTAGATTAATCTTTGAACTCTCTTCTTGCATTATATTTATCTTTCATTAAAATGGGAAGGGTGATGTGTACCAAACACTAAGCAGTTAAGGTGGATAAGAGGGAACTTAAGTGGTTCCACCATATCTAAAGCATGAATTCCATAAGGCACAGCCCATTCTCTATTGTGTCAGCTATCTCTGTGTCTGTGCTTAATCTAGAAGTGGAACTATTTGAATTATGATGAAAAAATGTCACAGCTCATTGAAGATGGTAGATAATGATAATGAGCCAAGGTTTGTAGCCTATCTGTGCTGGCTGCCTAATTTGTTCTGATGGGTTTGCTCTTCTATGCCTGGAGGGTCAGCATTAGTATTTGACAGCATCCTTATGAACTTCACTTTGCAAAGAGCTAGGGCCTGGAAACTAGTTCTACCTCTTGTGCTTATGTGATGTGTGACAGTAGGAATTAGGAAATTCCAGGGACCCCACTTAAAGCTGGTGCTCCAGAAAAACAGTTAAATGAAAATGCACAAATATCTTCACTCAAAAATAAGATTTTTTTTCTGGAAAAAGAAAGTGCCGTTATTAAACTCAGCATGGGAGACAATCTGAACCAGGATCTTCATCAATCAGATTAACTACTTTCCAAGATGAAAACAGACGAGGCACAGTGTGAGGCTGAACAGATATTTATCAAAAGCCATATTAATAACCACTTTCAGCTTTTTCCTGACAGTTTCATCTGAGGTTCCATGTTTAACATTTGAGTATCATATGTTTTTGTCAGGATGAGGCTGCTAAGAGCATCAATTAATTAATTCCTTTGAAGTTCATTCAGTAAGGTAATAAAGCAACTGTCCCTAAAGCCACAACCAGTAATGGTAAGCAACATTTTGGAGCTAGACACATTGTTACTTCAGAAATTAACAGCAAAATGTCTTCTTGGGCCCACCGAAGACTACATTCCTGTTGTATTTTTGCAAAGTGGCAACAAGGTAATATATGCATTTATACATGTATAGACACAAACACATATTCAGTATGCATAATTGCCTATCTAGCTGAGATATTCCTCATTTACATGCTACTGTACGGTCTAGCACCAAAAAAAAAATTGCCTCTTTAATTTGCGTTATCTAAATGGGCTGTAAATAGGGCAAAATTAAACTAGGAAAAATAATGAGGAGAGTTTTATATTATTAAGATTATCAACTGTACTTTAGTGTTTGAGGAAATTAATTTGGTGGGTTAAAAAAAAATCTCAGCTCATGGAAATTAACACTTCAAGTAATGCAACTCAGAGTATGGAGGAAATTTGTACCTTGTCACAGCCAGATGTAGGCTACATCTATTCAGGGACGTGATCTGCCATCTTCACTTTATTCAGGGCACATCAAAGGCATGGCTAATGTAGTTTTCATTTCAGTGATGTAATATCAGCAATTGGCAATCAACCAAACCATAGTAATCTCAGAGGGACTGTGTGTATGTAAGGTGTCAAGCCAAAGTGGGAAATAAAAATAGGGCAGGTGTGTGCTGATGCAGGTTCATCTCACGTGGGATGCTTCTTCAGTCTAGAGGCATATTTCTTATGAATAATTTAGAATGAGCTTCCTATTATTCGGAGCTTCGTATTACCCTGTCTGCTTACTGTGATCCAACCTTATGACAAAAATCCGCTTCATAAATTCCTGGTTGAGATGATCCACTTTGTAAAACAGACCAACAAACATAGAGACTAATGGAAAGTGGCATGACTTAGGGGAGTGAAAGCTAGTCTGAGAATTAAGAGGCAGGTTTAGCAATGCTGGTAGGATGGTTTCTTCTTCTGATCGCCTGAGTGACAACTCTCAGAGGCTTGGATCATAGCCTTCTTACTGCTGTTATTTGGATCTATATGTTATGTCTACTTTTCCTTTTCTTCTAGTCCCTATTCTTACTCTAGGGTAATTTATTTTTCTTCTAATTGATTGGACAAGAAACAGGAGACCTTGATATTTAATCAATTTACACTCAATCTTCTAGTATAAGGTATTAGCAGTTTGGGATCTCATTCTCTTTTTTCTATTAGCTGGGATTTCAGAGGTCCTTGACCTGCTACTCTTTATGGAAAGCTGGCATTTCAGTTCTTCAGGTGTGAGCAAGTGGAGTGGTGATAATACATTGCTACGGAACAAGTGATACAAATTTGAGTCCTTGCACAGAACCCTTTCATACCTCAATAGTCAGATGTTTTTTGAATCAAGTCTTCAAAATAGATATTTATAATGTGAAAATATTCTATTGCTTTCTACTTTTAAAGTATATTCATGTGCAACATCTAATTTTCTACTTACAGTAAACCAAGACAGGACAATTTTGAACTTATGAAGGAGCAGGTTGTCATAGTGGAAGACAAGCTGGGGAGAGACTGGAAGTGACACAGTTAATTATAGAGCCACAGCATCTGTGAGGATAAGAGGAGCTGAAAGGAGAGCAAGTAATGGGGAAAGGTGAATGAGGGTGGGGAAAGAAGATGAAATTCTCCACTTTTCCTAGAAGTGGGGCTTTCCAAAACATGAGAGTTTAAAAAATTCAACTAACTCATTCTAATTATATGCGTGATTGACTCCAACTGATTCTTTCTTTCCCCACCACCCTTCTTCCTTTTTGTGGTATGTTTTACTAAATTACCATATTGAGTTTCTGTTATAAATATTTAGCTTATGGTAACTTGGAGTTGTTATAAGTCATTCTACAGCCTTGATTTGTGCTTTTTCTTTAGAATTCCTTTTAAATCCTGCCTTGTCATTTTTCATGCATTTATTTCCATTAAAATTATTTCTCTTTTAATCTTATTTATTCTTATGGTTTATTCCATTTTAACTTCTAAAACATTAATATGGCTTAAATTTATTGCCTAATATTATTAAAGTGAGAACAATTTATTCCACACTTATTTATTAGATACTTATCATATGCTAGGCATTATCCATTAATAATGTATGAACTAGGTTCAATTTAGAACCATCTCTAAGCCACTTGTACTAGCCTGTTTGTTATTCTGAGTATGGGGTTGAATATTGTTTTTGATAGTTTTCACTATGTGGACCACTTTACTACATTTTTTTGTTCATTACTGATGCCATTTTTTCCTTGAGGTGTTTATTTTTCATATTAATTCAAAAATAACTTTTAAAAATATGTATATTAATACATACATTAAATATTTGCTTTCTTAACCAATACTTATTATTCACGCTGTTTTTTAGTCATTATACTTTTAACAAATATTATCCTTTATAATTTTCTGATACCCTGTTAAACATTACTGTATTCTTCACTGTAGAACTGAAGGAAAAACAGGAGATACTTAGTCTGTAGAGTCACATTGCTATAACAGATAGGCTAGTTATATATATATATATATATATATATATATATATATATATATATATATTTAAACCTATTGCTTAACTCTATTTTATGCTACCTCCCTATCTATGCTGTAATTATTTCCCCCAGGCTTTTACTCTTAACTTTGTTAACAGTTTCTTTCCCCATAAAACTTGTTTAATATTTATGTAGTCAAATCCATCCACATTTTACTTTAAGGTGTGTGCTTCTGCTGTTAAGCTCAGGCAGTCTTTACCTGCTTCAATATTATATAAATATTATTTATATGTTCCCCTACTTTAATATTTTAAACTTTAAAAATTTGTAATTACAGATCTTTTCACAAAGCTTATGAGATATAAAGTGTCTCACTCAGAAATATGCACAAATGCCCATATACAGAAAATTTTGCCACCACTTTAGGAGTTCATAGAATCTCTGAACCTGTGCCTCAAGGTCAAAAGGGCCATGTTTTGTTTTTGGTTTTAAACATTCCATGATTATTTTGAAATATATTTTTTATACGTGTTTTAGAACAAATTGTGCCCCTTCCCCCAACTCATATGTTGGAATCTCTAGCAGCTCAGAGTGTGATGACATTTGGAGACAGGATCTTTATAGAGTTAATAAAGGTAAAATGAAGTCATATGGGTGGGCCCTAATCTAATGTGCCTGATGTCTTTCTAAAAAGAGGAGATTTAAACATAGATCCACACAGAGGGAAGATTATGTGAAGACATAGGAAGAAGGCAACCATCTATAAGCAAAGGAATGAGGCCTCAGAAAAAATAAACTAATCCTGGTCTTGTGTTTCTAGCCTTCAGAAATATGGCAAAATTTGTTTATGTTGCTAATCCACTCAGTTTGTAGTATTCTGCTATGAAAGCCCTACCAAATTAATGTAATGAGATAGGGATCTAATCTTTTATTTTTTGTTTTGCAAATGAGTTTATTATCTCAATACCACATATTTATTAACATTACACACTGGCTTGAGAAGTCACTATAATCATATCTTAAATTCATACCGCATGTGATGTACATTGATCTATATGGTATATATACATATACATGAAGTTCTTATTCCATTTTCACTCTTATGCTGTAATCATATGCCTTTAATTATCCTTATTCTGAACTAAGTTACAGTATAAAGAAAGACAAGTTCTCCCACTGTTTTAGTTGTTGCTCTTTTTATACCCTTTCTATGCCAATGGAACTATAAAATTATTTTTCATATTCCAAGACAATTCAGTATTTAGCTAGAGGTAGATTGGATTAAATTCACTGTTGAGGAGAATCAACATCTTTGCAATACTTAGTCTTTAAATATAGGATAATGTATATAGCTCTTTATTGTGCATAGTTTTTTGTCCTTCAGTCTGGCTGTCTAGCGTTCTTCCCATACTCTTACATATTTCATCTTTTGTCTGTTCCCAGATGTTTTATATTTTTACATGATTATGGATGAAATTTCCTTCATATTTATTTCCTACTAAATTTTTGGCAGTATTAGTAAAGCCAAGGGAGAAGAAGAAGAAGAAGAAGAAGAAGAAGAAGAAGAAGAAGAAAGAAGAAGAAGTAAAAGAAGAGAGGGAGGAGGAAATAACATCTGTTGTAGTCCCATTATCTTTCATTTTCTTTTGCTTAGAATCATTCTTTTTTTTTTCATTTTCTTTCACTTATGATATCCATTTTGGGATTCAGATATATCACAGAGTCATTAACAGACATTAGTATAGGCAATTTTAAATGGTTTGGCTCTTAGGGTCTTAGAAGAATGTTAATTTTGAAATTTTTAAAGAACTTTTCTGAAAATCCCTCCTTCATAGTATCTGTCTTTTTGACTGTGTTAAGTGTAGGAGATAACTCTGTTATATACCTTCTTTGTACATGACCTTAGGGTGCTCCCCTGCCAGATCCTGGTACTCATTTTTTTTCTTTTAAGCCAAATAAATAAAAGGAATGCAGAATGGCAAATCTTTTGTATGTATGTGACCTTTATTGTTACCTAGGAGGCTCATGTATTGCCTTTGTTCATTTTATTGTATTTTCTTCTTTGCTCTTACATCTGGCTTCCTTCCTCCATACTTGTTGCATACATATGCACTCACAAACTTTCTGACATTTTTAAAACTAAAGCTATCACTCAAAAACAACTCTTTTTTATAAGCTATTCCTTCCCTAGTAAATGAAAAAAGACCTTTGCATTCTGTTAAGTTGACTCATAAATGAGATCAAATGAGAGGCCTAGATAGCAAGACTGTGGAGGCAGTAGTATTGGTTACAAGGCAAGAATGTGAAATAAAACAAGTTAACTATGTGGATGGGAAAATGGAAAATCTAAAAATAAATTAGCTTGTAATTCTGAAACAGAATTGTCTGGGAGTCTCAGAAAGTGGGTAGTTGCCTATATAAATTTAGAGCTTAGGAAAAAGGTTTTCTATAGGGCACTACTCAGGACTCATTCTCACTTTTGTGGCTCCCCCTCATTCTCTCTTTTTTTTAAATTTTTTTTTAAAACTTTCATTTATTTATGATAGTTACACACACACACACACACACACACACAGAGAGAGAGAGAGAGAGAGAGAGAGAGAGAGAGAGGCAGGCTCCATGCACCGGGAGCCCGATGTGGGATTCGATCCTGGGTCTCCAGGATCGCGCCCTGGGCCAAAGGTAGGCGCCAAACCGCCGTGCCACCCAGGGATCCCTCCCCCTCATTCTCTTAACAGCCACATAGAGTCCCAAAATTCACCTTCATAATGTTTCTAATATTCCCTAATTTATTTTTTATTTTACACCCCACTCATATTGCTTTTCAAGTATTTTCTTTCTTTTTTTTAATATTGCAAATGTTTTCAAACTCTTCTTCCTTTCTCCCTTCTATAATGCTCTCTCCAGGCTTGGATAAATATATTCATTTGTCAAAAAACCTTGCTTTAAATTGTTTACAGAATAAAGTCTATGATTTTTAGCAAAAGAAAGTAGTTGCTTTTTTTTTTCCTTCTTTACATGTTAAATGGGCTTCTATCATGCACTAGGCTATTCTATGTTTGCAGCTTTGATTGAGACAGAATCTTTCCCCTCACATTGGTCACAGTATAATGGAGATGCCAGAATTTAAAACTAGTAGACCAGGTGGCTTGATAGTGGTAGTGTCTATCATACAAATGTAGAATTATTTCGGTTTTGTTGTTTGTTTATTATTTGAGATGATTGCTTTTTTATTGTATTGAAAGTAGCAGTAGTAATAGTAATATTTTCAAGAGTATATTCTTGGGCCTCATTGGTTTAAAAAAATTTAGAACAAATTTGTTAGTAGAATAACCCCACATTATTCTTACAAGAAAGTTCTCTAGATTTTATGAATTTTGGAATAGCAAGCACCTAAATAGATTTATATCTGCTTATGTAGGGAAGGTGCCTGAGAAGTAAGGGATAGAGCTGGGTTAGCAGAGCAGGAATGGTCAGATAATAAACATTCTACTCTCTCTTTAAGATGGAGAATAAAACCCCAGAGCTTTGTGGCCTAAGGCAGGAGTGGCACTGATTGATCACTGCAAGCTTCACTGGAGTTGATGCAATCTAGACAGCAGAACATATTTCTGCATTTTTCTAAATATGTAACATAATTAGATAATTTTATGTTTCTATTTATTATAATTGTACTACATTCCATTAGGCCTCAGGGCATAGTAAAATTTGAAAATGCCAACAATTAAGTATTTTAAGTCACTTAAAAAATCAGCAAAAACCAAAGTCACACTCTTTCCATTAAGGCGCTATCAACAATTTCAATATAGAAAATTCTTTTTTTTTTTTTTCAATTCAGACAATTCTTAACAGAGTGAGGCTGGTCAAGTTTACAGAAAAACATAGTTTTGAAAACATGAGAATGTATTGTGCTTCTGATAGCCTGATGTACAAATTAGGCAAGCACAAGCTGAAATAGGTTAGCTAATTCATAGTATCATGAATAACATGAAGGCCTCTGAAAATTCAGTATTTTTATTTAACTCAGTTTTCTCCCATAAGCTAGGGAATTTGAAGTCAGATCTTTAGCTCATCTATGGTATAGGATTCTATGTAATAGTAAGATCAAGGAAAGCCAGAAATAAAATCCATGTCTTGTGGTATCTTTCAAGACTTAGGGATATCTTTATACTTTATTCATAATTTTAT
The DNA here is from genome assembly GCF_905146905.1 of Nyctereutes procyonoides. Taxonomy (NCBI): domain Eukaryota; kingdom Metazoa; phylum Chordata; class Mammalia; order Carnivora; family Canidae; genus Nyctereutes; species Nyctereutes procyonoides. The sequence goes on from NW_026575162.1 coordinate 528,616, forward strand.
GACTATTTAATTTTTTTATATTTTGAGGATTTATATTTCAATATATTAAATATGATGCTACATTTTTTTGTTGTCTGCATATTTCATATAAGGAGGTAGGCACCACAGTTAGTATTATTTATTCCCTAATGCTGGAAATTTAGATGGTTTGTAAGAGAGTATTTTAAATCTGAAAAAAAAATCTTTCTCACTAAATGTACGAAATTCAGATTATTTTCTTAGAAATATTAAGGTAAAAATTTCAAAGATTTTATGTTATGGAATAATAAAATACATTTTTAGTTGTATAAATATTTGCTTGACCAGACAATATGAAATCTAGATATTTTTCATTAGTTCTTTAAATGTTTTTCAAAAGTTCTTGTGAGACACCAATAACTAAAATCAGGAATGAAAGTAGGGACATTACTATTGATCTTCCAAAAATAAGAAGAAAAGACTGTGAGAGAATTCTCTGGGTTTTGTATGTGATCAATTAGATAACCTAGATGAAATGGACATATTCTTAGAAACAAATTAAACTTACAAATTAAATCTAAACCAACTCAAGAAAAAGAAAATCTAAACAGAGCTACAAGTAAAAGGATTGAATTAGTAATCAAAAGCTTCACAAAAAACAAAAGTCCAAGACCAGAGAGTTTCATTGGTGAGTTCTACAGAATATTTAATAGAAGAGAAGGGAACATATCCTCATTCACTCTATGATTTTTTTTTTTATTTATGATAGTCAGAGAGAGAGAGAGAGAGAGAGAGAGAGAGAGAGAGAGAGAGAGGCAAAGACACAGGCAGAGGGAGAAGCAGGCTCCATGCACCGGGAGCCTGATGTGGGATTCGATCCCGGGTCTCCAGGATCGCGCCCTGGGCCAAAGGCAGGCGCCAAACCGCTGCGCCACCCAGGGATCCCCTCATTCACTCTATGAAGCCATTATCACCTTGCTATCAAGCCAGTTAAATACATAGTAAGAAGAAAATTACAGACCAATCCTTTATGAATATAGATACAAAAATGATTAATAGAGTCCTAGCAAGCCAAATCCAAAGCATCTTAAAGGATTGAATACCATGTGCAAGTGGGATTTATCTCAGGAATGCAAGAGTGGGTCAACATAAGAACATCAGCCAATGTAATACAATACATTACTCATATGAAGAAGGAAAAAAAAAAAAAGATAATCCCAATTGAGGCAGAGAAAGCACTTAATAAGGTGGTCCGATATCATTTTGTGATAAAAATAATCAAGTAGGAATTAGAAGGAAATTTCCTCAACATGATAAAGAGCATTTATAGAAAACCTATAGGTAACATCACACTCAATTATAAAAGACTAAAGATTTTCATCTAAGATTATGAACAGACGTTTTTTGTGTAAAGAAAAAAAACTGATTCTCAAATTCATGGGAAATTGCAAGGAGCTCCAAGTAACCAAAACAATATTTAAAAGAACAATGTTAGAATACTCACACTTCCCAATTTCAAAACTTACTACAAGTCTATAGAAACCAAAACAATGTTATATAGGCATATATCTATGCTTGCCTATTTGCATATAGAGAGATATATAGACAGAACTGAGAATCTAGAAATAAACTCATTTGACTTAGCAATTCCACTCCTAAGGATATACCCAGAAGAACTGAAAAGCAGTCTAAGACAAATACTTGCACACCATTGCTTACAGTAGACAGAAAGTGAAAACAATCCAAGGGCTCATCAACAAATCAATGAATAAACAATATATAGAATATACATAAAAAGGAATATTATTACCATAAAAAGTCATGAACTTCTGATATATATTACAACATAGGTGAACCTTGAAGGCATTATACTAAGTGAAATAAGGCAGACACATACAAATATATATGATTCAATTTTATGAAGTATCCAGAATAGGTAAATTCATAGAAACAGAAAGTAGAATAGAGGTTACCAGGACTTGGAGAAGGGGGCAATGAGAACTTACTGCTTAAGGAATACATAGTTTCTCTTGGTGGTGATATAAACATTTTGGAACTAGTAGTGACAGTTCCACAACATTGCAAAAGTAATTAATTGTGAATTTAGGTAATGGCTCTCACTCGTGCTTAAAAAATGGTTAAAATGGCAAATTTTATGTTATATATATATATATATGTATATTTTATCAAAATACAAGATATTTTAAAAAATAAGTTCTTGTTGGTTTTCAGAAGATGGTCTATAGCTAGATCTAGCAATTGCTAATTTTTATCTAGAACTTTGTTCCAGTTCTAAGGATTTTACAACTAATTCATTGCCACTTAAAATAGCTTTGTGAGGAAAGTACTTACTTGTGCTATATCCATTTGATAAATGAGGAAAGTCAGACCTAAAAATGTTGTTGATTTTCCCAAAGTCACACAGCTAGTGACAGGTACAGGATTTAACCCAGTTCAGAGGCACCTGGTGGCTCAGTGGTTGAGTGTGTTTGCCTTTGGTTCAGGGTATGATCCCTAGGACCTGGGATCGAGTCCCGCATCAGGGAGCTTGCTTCTCCCTCTGCCTATGTCTCTGCTTCTCTCTGTGTCTCTCATAATAAAAAAATAAAATCTTTAAATAAAATAAATCCAGATAGTCCAGAGGCCACACTTCTCAATCACACTGTGCTGCCCGTACCCAAACCATCTTTTTCTCTAGCCATTACTTTTCAGAGGATACTCCATTGTAATATAATTGTAATATTTCAATTATATTACATTAAAACTATACCTTAAGTTGTGTATTTTTACATAGCATTTGGGGTTAAATAGTGTAACCAAAAATTCATGTCCTTTCAAACCTGTGAATGTGATATTATTATGAATAGGGTCTTAGAGACGTAATCAAGTTAAACACACAGTCATACTGGACTAGGCTGGACCTTAAATCCGTGATGACTTGTGTTCTCTAAGAAAAGGCATTTTGGAGAAAGGGCCATGTGAAACAATGGCAGGGATTGGAATGATCCATCTGCAAACCAAGCAATGCCAAGAATTCTGAGCAACAGTAGGGAGAGGCAAGGAAAAATCTCCTCCTAGAATCTTCAGCCAGAACATGGCTCTGCTGATTCCTTGATTTCAGACTTCAAGCTTCCAGAGTCATTAAAAAATAAATTTCTCTTGTTTAAAGACATTGAAGATTGTGATACTTTGTTACATCAGTCCAGGGAAACTAGTATAGATAGTGTACAAGCATTCTTTTTAATTTTGCAGATATGTTTCATTGAGATTCAAAATCTTCTTGACTGATGTTTCATTGTAGTATATTTGTATCTATTTATAAGGAAAATCTGCTTGCAATTTTAAATAAACAGTTATGTGTTACAAAGTTTGTAAAATTCTAGTGGTGCTAATGCTGGCACTATATTTTGATAATAAGCTTTTGTTCTATAGTTTTGTCCTAGCAGGTGGTAGAGAGCATAAAGAATAATCATATTTTTAAAGTTCTATTATTAAAATTCATTTGAAGATAAAAGGTCAACCATGAAGAATTTATGATTATATATTGAAGATGAAAAAAAGTAAGCAAATTTCACAATGATTTTTCTGAAGTATCTATGTTGACTATATTTAATAATCATCTGATCTCTATTTTCCCAGTAGACACAAGTACCAGCCTAGTTTATCTGAAATAAACTCTGAGAATGTTATATGCAGCATGGCACTTGCTTCCCTTGCTAGAACACACACACACACACACACACACACACACACACACACACACACAATCAAATCCAGTATGCACATAATTGAAAAAAAACTTTGATAGTTGAAAACAAAACAAAATGTTATTGATATAAATGGAATTTAGACAACCACTAAGAGATAAAATTAGTTAAAGATCTATTTGAAAGAGCAAAGTATCTAAATATTTAAGAAAAACAGTACTAGAGATTATATATTTTTTACTGACATTTCAAAACAAGTATTAAAAAACATATATAATATTGCTTTTTAAAATAGGGCTCTGTGTCTAAACAATGAGCAGCTGGAGGAGTTGTAAATGCTTAATTGTGACTAGTAATTTTGAGATTGCTCTTGCTTATTAAAAATGAGACTCAAACCAGTTGGTTTGGTCAGAAAATCTAAACAAGGCTTGCCATCTATTTTAGGTGCTGGTCTCTATGTTGGATATTGGGCTAATCTATAATCAAAAAGAAAGTAAGAGAAAATTTGCCATCACCATTATTTGAAGTGTTCAGTACAACAGAATTTTATTAATATACTTCTTCAAGTATTATAGTGTTTATGGGAAACTGATTTAGTCTTTGACTTCTTTTGACCTTCTGCTGGGACCTAGAAGAGCAGTAAACAAGGCAGATATGATCCTTGCCTGCATGGAGTTTCTACCTAGCAGGAGTGACAAATGTTGAGCAAATAATTATAAAACATAATTGTGTTAGACAAATAATAAATAATGAAATAATTAGCCATAATGATAAGAAATGTAATGAAAAGAGCATACTGTATTAGATTCTTGGTTAGGTTGGGTCAGAAACCCAACTCAAATTATTTTTAACAACAATGGGAAATTAAGGAGCTATCTTCAGTTAATATGTCAGCAATACATAAACTGAAATGAGGAAGGATAGTTTTGAAGTTGGTGGGACCTGTAAAGAAGTAAGCGCCATAGAAATGGAAATATATGTAGTAGAGTAAGGGTATAAGATTGAAGAATGTTAAGATGAATGAGAGGATGTAAAAATCAATAGGATTTTCAACCAATTTGTTGGAAGAGAGTGAAAGAAAGGAATTAAAATGAGTTTGAGGCTTTGTATTACTTGAGGGGTGAATGGTACTATCAATGAAAACAGGAAACAAAGTAAAAAATTCAGCTAGGGATAAATCCTCCAAGAAAACTCAATATCAGGAATCATCAAAGAAGTATGAGAGACCAAGGGAACCTATTAATAGCTACAGAAAATATCGAGAAGGAAAGCCAGGAAATAACTGCTGGCTTTGGAGACAGAATATCATCCAGGGACTCTGAGAAACCCCTTTTTGTGTTGCAGTGAGGAAGGAAACCACACATGAAAGGATATGAGGTGTTTTGTTCAACTGTTTAGAATCAGGGTCTGTTCACTCTTGCCAGCCTTAATCCTTGACATATGGCTGTGCCCCCTCCCTGCCCCACCTTTTCATCACTTTGCACATCTAATTCATAAACACCTTCTACTGATTTTATTCATTAAATGTCTCTCAATCTGCCCATCCCTCTCTTTTCCCATTCCCATGACACTTTTTCCAAGGCAGGTCTACTACTGTGTCTCTCTATTTAATCATTGTAACAACATCGCTCAATCTATTCTGTGCATAGCAACTAAAGTGATCCTTTAAAACACGTATATCTGATCTTGGCACTAAGCAGTTGAATATCCTTTAATATCATTCCTTTTCTCTCAAGATAAAGACCAAACTCTTCAGTATGGCTCTTTTAGCTATGAATGATTTGAATGTGATATATCTTTTCCAGCCTCATTTATCATTATTCTTCTCCAAATATTACAATCTAGTTACACTGATTTCCTTTGAGTTTTTCATATATATTAGTCTCCATTATTTACTGGATCGAAATATCTATCAGGCAGGAAGATCTATCATTTTCATTATTATTTCCTTTTGCCTTCCTTACTACATGGAGTATAGTAAGGTAGTATGTTTTTAATAAATGTTTGTGGAGAAAATACACATGATAAGGAACTTTTTCTTTCCTGATGGTAATGAGGCCCAGTAGCATAGCATAGTTTTAGAAGACATTCAAGGTCAGTAAGACCTACTTTCCAAAGGATCTTTTATGAGCAGGAAGAGTCTTTTTGGATAATACAAATAAACAGGAAAACTGCTGATTTTAGATATTTAAATCATCAAGATGCCTTCTCAGAAGAGTGATTCAAATCATTATCTGAAGATTTTTAATCTTTCATGGAGTTCAACTAGTGAAACCACTTAGTATCTCATACTACCTCTGACCTTCAATGTTTATATTTAAATTTCCTTGTTAGCTCTGTTTTAATCTCCAGGGCAAATATCAGTCTATCTACCTGCAAGGAATTTGATAATATTGTGTACATAAATGTCCATTGTCATTAGAATTATTTTAAATACTATTCCTATTTGTATTTCTGGAAACTTTGATAGATATAGATTTCAAATTAACTCAATTTTAAAATATTAATTAATTTGCTCATAATCTAATTTATGTTAACCCCTTAGTAATAAAAAAAATATTTTCCATGTATAGGTTACTTGTTAGTTGGCTTGTTTTATTTTTTTCTGCCTTCTATGCTTCTCTCTGCTATGACTGTGGGTTCCTGGTTCACTTATGTTTCCCTAGTGTTGTATATTTCAGTGAATGCACCTCCATTCTCTTGGTTGGGTAGTCAGATTTCTCCCTTTCCTTAATCCCCACATGCAGTCCATCAGATCCAACAACCTAAAGAGCACACTGACTGTGGGCATTGGGTAACATGATTTTCCTTTTTGCTTCTGCTGACCTATGGGTAGTAAATAGTTTCCCCAAAAAGAGAGAGAAAGGGAAGCCAACAAAAACAGTATCCAGTATTATGGCCCAGTTTTGGATCACCAACCGTGTCAACTTTACTGCACATTATTTGTTAGAAATGAATTGCTAAATATGGTGTTTGCAACATCCATCTTTATAAGGGTCTGTTTTAAATACTTTTGCCACTTTTTAAATAGTGTAAGTATCTATAAAAATTTATCTTCATTCGCACTTTTCTTCTTCTTTTTTAATTGTTCTCATGTATCTCATTCCTACATATATTTTAAATAATGAGAAATAATTATTACTATTTTAAACAGTCAATACTTATTTAGATTTATATGCACATTTATTTTTTTGGCAGTCTTTGTTTATTTCTGTATTATAATACCTTCATCTGGAATTGTATCTCTTCTACCTGAAGAACTCCTTTGAAGTTCCTTCTACTTTGTGGGTTTCCTGTCAACACATTTTCTCAATTTTTTTGGTGGAAAAAAAGTTTTTATTTGTTCTCATTTTAAAAGAATATATATATAATTTAATTACTGAATATAGGTTCTAGATTGACAGTTTCCAGTCCTTTAGAGCTGTCACTCCATGGTCTTTGGCTTTCAATGTTTTTGTTAAAAAGCCAGGAATGGGTCGTGTTGTTCACATTTTGAAAATAATCCCTCCTCTCTTCAGTTTTGATTCTCCTATACTTTTTGTCTTTGGAAATAATCCCTCCTCTCTTCAGTTTTGATTCTCCTATACTTTTTGTCTTTGGCTTATAGTAGTTTTACCATGTTGTACCCGAGTGGTTTATTTTATTCATTTCTTTATATATCTGTCATGTTTGGAGTTCAAAGATCCTCTAAAATTTGGGACAGGATATGCTCTATCAATTTGAGAAAATTTTGATGAATACCTATTTTAATATTGATTCTGCCTCATATTCTCTCATCACTTTTTTACATTCCAATTAAAAATATATTTAGGGTTGTCATTATGTTCCATGTCCCTCTCACTATTTTCTTCATTTTTCCATTCTTATTCATCTATTTACTTCAATCTAGAAGTTTTCTATGAATAACATTTTCAGTCCTCTAGCTGTCTTTTCTGCCATGCTAGTTGCTCTTAATTATATCAATTGATTACTTATTTTTCAATCCCAGAATTTCTATTTAATTACTCTCTATGGATTCTAGCTCTTCAGTCACATCATATATGTTTGTTTATTTTAGGGATATATTAATAAGTTACTTTAAGTCCTATCATCCAAATTGTCAAGTGAAAAGTCAGTAAGACACTAAGAGCTATAGGTACTGTTGGTGGCAGGGAGTGTTATATGGACTTCAGAGTGTTTATTACGATTATCATGGCAAAGTTAATATTCATAACAAAATTCAAACTATATTCTCTGGTAACCCCAATATCTAGATTACCTAAGAGTCTTATTTTATTGTGTGTTTATATATTTTTCTTTCAGTTTCTTGATTTTTTTCTGCCACAAATTTTAAATAAATGCTTAATATTTTATATAAAATAATAGTAGAGCCTCTGGATCATGGTGTAGTCAATTCTCACTATTTTTGGTATTTATGTTATAAAGTCACTGAATTAGTGAATATTGAACCAGTGTTCCTAGAGGAAACACAAGATCAGGTTCCTAGGGTCATAGTATTCTCATCATTCAATCAAACATACCTTTGTTTTACTATGTGTGTTTCCATTTAAAGAGATCTTATTTAATATATATTGCTGAGTCATTAACATTGAACTCCTGGCAACAGCACTCCAACTCATGCCTAGATGGAGTCTATCTAATGTGTATTTTCTAACATCGGTAAATAAAGCCTTCTTACACTTAGAAGCACTAATCAGCACATCAGCCCTATACTTTAGGCTCTTTTTAAACAGTGAAATCACAAAAAGAGAATATCACAATGCAAAATATCTGGCACTAAATACATCACAAAAAGGACACTTTTTTTTAAGATTTTTTTTATTTATTCATAGAGACAGAGAGAGAGAGAGAGAGAGAGAGAGAGAGAGACGCAGAGACACAGGCAGAGGGAGAAGCAGGCATCATACAGAGAGGCTGACTTGGGACTCGATCCCGGGTCTCCAGGATCACCCCCTGGGCTGCAGGCGACGCTAAACCGCTGCGCCACCAGGGCTGCCCCTAAAAAAAACACTTGTTTACAGTATGAGAACTGAAACAAAAACAAGGCAGTGTCTGTCATCTGTTCAGCTTCAGCTGAGAATGTTTTGGGCAATTCAAATTTTTCAGCACTCTCTTCATGTCCACAATGACCACACACACACACACACACACACACACACACACACACAAACCCCAAACAACAAAGAAACAAAACCCCAAACAAAACACAGCTAAGTATTGATTTGGGGGGGGGGGGGGCTTCAAATAAATTTCAGTGAGGAGACAAATTTGCAAATATGAAGTCTTTGAAGAATAAGGATTAACTGTATCTGTCCAGGACAGAACTTAATTTCCTGCTTGCAAGGTAATTATATTCATCAATTGGTGGCTGAAATGATTCTAGGATCTTATTTAAAAGCATTTGGAAATGTTCCTCTTCATTGATGGACTTTAAACTCCAAATTTGTCTCTTACTAACACCATATTATTTTTAAAATGAGATTTTAGCTTGTTAGCAGCCATCTTTTAAACACTTAACCCAGTGCCTGTGCAGTTTAGGAATCCCCAAATGCCTTGAGGAACTGTATAAAATATTAGACTCTTATCTTATTATCTCTCTATATCCAGGATGATCCTAGCTCCTACTTTCCTTCTTGCTTCACTGGAGCCTTGAACTACAATTTTCACCTTCTTAACTCAGTATGACTCTGAATTCTCTAACCTATAAGTTTCTGTCTGAACTCTATGCCCTGCTATGAAAATTAGAAAAAAAAATGCCCCTAGGAAAAAAGCTGTGGTGAGTATCAGCTCATTTTATTTTATTTTTTTTCTCTAGGACCTTTGTCTCTCAAATCCTTAGTGCCTGAATTGTTCTCCTACGATTCCAGACGAATATTTTTGAATTTTTCAAAGTTTACACTTAGTGGGAAGGTTAGTCAATATAAGCTCTTCCTTTTTTTAGGCTGATAGAACAAAATCTGATATGTTATCTATTTCATGAATAATGAATAGGCATTCAGTTCACTTGCCAAAAAGTTTACTACACTTGATCTTAGCCAAAAGGCCGAGAAGTTTAGTAATTATTATTTAAACATATATTTTAATACCTACTGTGTAATAAGCACTTGGAATATAGCATTGAGTAAAATATAGTGTTTTTTTTCTCAGGGGGTTTAGCATCTAATGAACAACACAGAAGTAAAAAAATAACATTGTATAATAAGGTTGATAAGAGCAGAGATTCATTGTGCTGTAGGGACACATCTGAGGAGTACTTAACTGGGACTTGTGTACTCAGGGAAGACTTAATAGTAATTAAATATAATCCTGAAGATTGAATAGAAGTTAGGTAGGAGGTAGAGGATTTGGGACAAAGGGGAAAGAACATTTTTAAAAGTTTGTTAAACATCATAGAAGAAAAAAAAACTGGCTTTAAAAGAACTAAAGAGAAAATTATGCCAAAAGAATGAAAATAGATGAGATTAAAGAAAAGACAATTCACTGGGGTTTTCCAAGAGCTTTCATGACTCCTGGCCTTATCATAATTAATTTCTCCAATTGCCTTTTGTTGACTAGTTAGGTTTTTTTTTCTTTAGAATAATTTCTCATTAACACTCCCAAAGAACATTCTTGGAGGAAACTCTTTTTTGAATATTCATGTTAAATTCCAGAGATTACACATGTGGTAATCATAGGATATTAGGGTGTTTATTTGAAGATTTTGTTATGTGCTGTGAATTTGATGTTTAGAAAATCTACCTTTTTGTGTGTGTTCCCACTGAAGGCATTTGGGAGTGCTGAACCTTTTCTATTCTGGACATTATGCTTTTGGTAAAAATTCCACAGCATTGAAAACATTTCCTTCTGGAGGCAGTAAAGTTGCTTCAGAGGCAATTTGTACTGCCTGCTTTCCTTTCTAGTTGCTGCATGCTTTTTCAGCTGGAACATTTGATAAGAACTTCCCGTTAGCAATCTTATTACTGGTTTACTCCTTAAAATATTACCTACTTCTTGTGACAAAACATTTTACTGTTCACTTTGCATGTTCCTGATTCTCTGTTCATCTAATAGCATTTTAGTTTTCATTGGTTACCCAATTTCAACATCTTATTGGCTAACCAAGGGGAATATCACTTCTCCTTGATGACTTTGAGTCACATTTTGACTAAAACTGGAATGTCTTTCTGATACTGTTCCTCTCAAGTGTGAACTTATTTTATTGGGTTAACAATTCAGAATTAATCTATACATTTTATCTTTACAAGCATACACAATAATATTCAATACTCAATAATATAGTAGAGAATTATAATTATAAAAAGTAACATCATTTCCCTAAATTGCTAATAATATAAAAAGCATTTATGTAAATCATGTATAGTATAAAGCTGGCGAATTATTATTATTAAATATTTAAGTCTTGAACATTAAAGCAAAATATTCTTACTATATGTTTGAGAGTTAATATTCTTACTATATGTTTGAGAGTTTGCAAATATTTAGCTTTAGTATTGAACTTTTTATCTAAAGAATAATCTATTTTAAAGATAATTTGAAATTTGGCCCTTAAAGGACTAAACTGGATAATGATTTGTACTTCTTATTAAATAGATAATTTTTAGGAAATAGTTCATTATTGGATTTTTGGTTTAGCATTATAATTTTTGTAATTTATTATTTTCAAAGGCAGTATATTATAATGCCCATTTCTTACTAAAGAAATGCATTGCTTTAATTAAAATAATTTATTAATTTATAAAACACTAAGAATTTGTCAAAAAGTAATTAAATTGTAGTAAGAAAAGCAGTGGTTTCTATTACAAAGTCATTGGTTGTTGGGCAATGAGGATCTCTTGACTTTATAACTCCTTTTTCCTTAGCATGGCCTCACAGTCTTCTGAAAGATATGATAGGGAATACTTGAGTATTTAGGTCAAAATCCCATTTGAATCAGTAACATATTAAAAACTTATCGAAATTTTCAATAAATTATGACTAAAAATTATGTCAGAATTAATTTGTGCAAGGATGCAAATGAGTTTAATCAAAATGTAGCTTAAACGGTTTAAATTTTTTTACAATCAATATTGAAATAAATTGAATATGTTAATAAGGGTATTAAAAAGTATATATTAAAGAATTTACCATTCATGAGAAATTAATCATGAGAAACCTTGAATGTCTATGAGCGATCTGTCTTGTTCATCACTGTGTATCGGGTGCCTAGCACAATACTTTAGCCCTAGCAAGTATTTAATTATAGATGAATACAATAAGATGGTGAAAAAGACTGACTCAATTAGAGAGGTAGCCTAGACAACTACCCAGCAGCTGCATTTAAGTAATGATTTCTTTTAACCATCATAATAATGCTTCAGTTGTTATTGTTATTTTCATTTTCCAGGAGAAAAAAATATAATAGTGGTTTTTGCAAATTACAATGTATTAAATTCTCATTTAAGTAAAATCACAACTCTGCTGGTATATAAATGTGATTAGTTGAAGTAGTTAATATATACTGCATGGTTACTATATGCTTAGGACTATTCTAGGTTTTTACAATTAATCTTCATGCCAACTCTAAGATAGGTACCATTGTTCCCTCCAGTTTATATTGTTATGTTATAAAATATGATATATTTTAAACATTCCATCTCTCTCTATATATATTATCACACAGAGTATACTTTTTTGAAAAAATGATAAGCTTTCTCTTTTATTAAAATTATGTAGAGCTACTACTAAAAAAGTCCAAGTAGTCCAAAAAATGCAATGGAAAAAGATAAAAAAAAAAAGAAAACATGTGGAAAGCATCTGAGATATTATCATTTGTTAACAATTGCAAAACATTGGTCTAGACTTATCTCTATAAAAATATAAAGGCATATAGATAGATAGAACTAATTTTAAAACCTAACATTATTTTATATATCATTTTAACATAAGTCATTAAACAATATATATTTTATAAAAGGAAAATAAGTTTACAATGAAGCAGTTGTTAAATTTCTGATATATATTTCTTTATAAATGACATAAATATTTCTCCACTTATAAAAGGAATACTGTGAAGAGCTTTAAGGTTATGAGTTGGTTATGTGTTGTTTTTTGTAATATTATATTTCACTTTTAGACTGTATTGAATTCTTGACAAAAATAATGAGGAAATTATCTCACTTCTATTTCTTTTTCCTTCATCCATACATTATATTATTTAATTGTACTTTTATTTTTAAATTGTCAAGGTAAATACTACTTTTTTTCAGTTATGAAACTTTAATTGGCTACTAGCTTTACATATATCCAAACTCTATTCACCACAATATAACTGTTATAGGATTTTTTAATTTGATTAATCTGTTAATCGTTTTTTTTAAGGATTTTGATGTCTCTGACTTTATTGGTGTTCAATTTGCCAACATATAGAATAACACCCAGTGCTCATCCCATCAAGTGCCCCCCTCAGTGCCCGTCACCCAGTCACCCCACCCCTCGCCCACCTCCCCTTCCGCCACCCCTCGTTCGTTTCCCAGAGTTAGGAGTCTCCCATGTTCTGTCTCCCTTTCTGGTATTTCCCACTCATTTTTCTCCTTTCCCCATTATCCCCTTTCACTATTTTTTATATTCCCCAAATGAATGAGACCATATAATGTTTGTCCTTCTCTGATTGACTTATTTCACTCAGCATAATACCCTCCAGTTCCATCCACGTTGAAGCAAATGGTGGGTATTTGTGGTTTCTAAAGGCTGAGTAATATTCCATTGTATACATAAACCACATCTTCTTGATCCATTCATCTTTCGATGGACACCGAGGCTCCTTCCACAGTTTGGCTATTGTGGACATGGCTGCTAGAAACATCAGGGTGCAGGTGTCCCGGCGTTTCATTGCATCTGAATCTTTGGGGTAAATCCCCAGCAGTGCAATTGCTGGGTGGTAGGGCAGGTCTATTTTTAACTCTTTGCGGAACCTCCACACAGTTTTCCAGAGTGGCTGCACCAGTTCACATTCCCACCAACAGTGCAAGAGGGTTCCCCTTTCTCCGCATCCTCTCCAACATTTGTGGTTTCCTGCCTTGTTAATTTTCCCCATTCTCACTGGTGTGAGGTGGTATCTCATTGTGGTTTTTAATCTGTTAATCTAATGTAGTTTATCATCTAATATAATTTTCATATATGCTATCTTTCCAGTATCCAAGCTTGTTAGAGAATTCCTATTTGTTATTGTAATTTTGAAAAACAGTGCCTGAATATAAATTTCTTATGCTACCATCTTTTTCTCTCACAATTTTTAAGGTATTATTATACTATATTCTGAAGTTGAATGTTATTATGGAAGAGGCTAAAGAAAACATGCACTGAGGGGAACACTTGACGGGATGAGCACTGGGTGTTATTCTGTATGTTGGTAAATTGAACACCAATAAAAATTAATTTATTAAAAAAAAGAAAACATTTTAAGACATATTTTGTATGATTTGTTTTAACTTTCACTTTTAAGCCCTTAAGTTCAACCCTTTAGTTTCAAAAATGTTTTTCAGTAATTTTAAATTACTGGACACATTTATTCCACCTTTCTGTTTTTCTCCTGAGATCCACCCATTATGTACTTTTTCTTCCAAATAAAATATGTTCTTTGCAATATCTTTTATAAATGCATACTTTTATATATGCAGTTGGATAATATCACATAAATGTTAAATATAATAAAATGGGAGAATGTTTGTAGATAGACTTGAATAACTAGCTAACTTCAGTGTTGCTACATTAATGATTAGTGTTGGTTGAGTCCACATCTTTTGCTTTATAAAGATAAGGTATAGGTTCTTAATAGCATAAACCAAGCCAAAGTAAATGTTGTGTCTTGTATTTTGTTTTGTTTGTTGGTATCTTTTTTTATAAAAACATATTTTATAAAAATGCTGATAGAGTTCTGGCATAGTCCATTTTAGCCATTAACTTTTTCAAAGCTTTGTTTTTTATTCAATATGATTTGAAATTTATAAGAAAATCTTAGAACATTGGGCTATCTTGGTGATCTGTGCTTATTTTAGCACAGTTTCCATAGGCAAAATCTTTTCTCCTTATCTTCCACCATATACTTCCAATGATCTAAACAATAAATTATTTTATAGCATTTCAGTTAAGACATGTTTATTTTCTCAACTTTCTGCCATAGATCTTTGCCATATCTTAATATTATCTGGTAATCTCTAACAAATTCCAATTTTTGTAGCATTTCTACTCTCTGTGCACTCAATTTCTTTTTTTTTTTTTTTGTGCACTCAATTTCTAAGAGATTAAGCGCTCACTGGAGCTTTCCTGATATATCTGTTCTTTCTTAGAATTGAATGCTAAACTCTTCAATTCTGTAAACTGTAAAATATCCTAAAAATATTTTTTCATTTGGTTTATATTGCTTGCAACCAAATAACTATTTGCAAATAAGAGAATAAAATGATTTTTCTTACCCTTCCAAAAATTCCTGATCCCAGGCAAAAAAATAAATCAGATATTTACAAAGTCATATTTGGCATAAATTATTTGTCTTTAAATATTTGTGATAATTTTACGAGTCTTTCCATATAAAGTGTAAATTTGATCTTTACTGTTGTTCAACCTGTTCTTGGAGTGGAACTTTTTCTGGTATTAAAATATTTCAGTAGTAAATATTGTTAACAGGAAAAGAGTAAAATTGAGATTTAAAAGTGAAATGTATGGTAAAATACAGCAGGATTGAAGTAGAAGTTTTGTAATGCAGCTTGGAAAATTCAAAGTATCTCCCTTCTTGTCTTTGAGAGAATGGAAACCTGATTTACATGAAGGGAACCCAGAAGGACACATGGTGTCTTGTCACATCCTAATATGCTATAAGAAAAAGTCACAGAGTGTCAGGCTATAACGAGTATATCACATTGATGATGAGAGAAATACCATGAGTCCATATGACACGATCTTTATGACTCAGCCAAGATAATGCAAATAAATATTTTAAGGAATTTTCCCTATATCTAATATCCATATTACTCTTCTTATAGAGGCAGCAAATACTGGAAGATTTCTCTAAAGCCTATACTTAGTAGCAAAAACAATTAGAAAAATTCACCTTTTACGGCTCTGGAATTATGGAGAATTGAATGTTTTGCTATACATTAGTTTTTTATTCTAAATATGACTTACAATTTATTTGAAATCAAATCTAAACAAATCCAACTAAGGGCTTTTTTAGAACCTTTCAAATTCTATAGTTACATGACAAACACATTTTTATAAAACAGTTATAATTCTAAGCCCTGATTTGTAAGAGAGAGTAACTACCGTGTTTGAACCTAGCAGTTTGTTTCAATGAAAATTTTAAAGGAGACTTGGTTACCAAATGTGTGTTATGCTCAGCTATTCACTCTGTTACAAGTAAAAGATTTTAACAGAAATCTTAGTCCCAATAACAAGGTCCAACAAAATACAATATCTTATGTTCTGTCAATAGCCGGCCTAAAGACCTAAAGAGTGGTGATAGAGTGATAGATAAGTAACAACAAGACCCAAGAATTTTATAAGTGACTGTGTTCATAAAAGGGAATTGGTTTTATAGTGGTAAAATTATAGCAAGAACTAGTTCTGGCCACATGAAGATATATTCCTATCGTGGGTTGAATTATGCACTCTCCCAAATTCATATGTTGAAATTTCAACCCTTAGTACCACAGATTGTAACCATATTTGGAGACAGAAACTTTTAAGAGGTAATTAAGGTTAAATGAGGTTATATGAGTGGCCCTGATCCATGTAATTGTATTTGGAGACAGAATCTTCAAAAAGGTGGTTAAGTTAAAATGAGTGCAGTAAGGTAGGGCATTATTCCAATATGACTGGTATCCTGATAAGATAAAAGGAATTAGGAGCATGCACACAGAGAAAAAAAAAAACATGTGAGGGGACACCAAGAAGACTCCCCACCTGCAAGCTAGGGAAAGAGGCCTCAGGGGAAACTAAATCTGCTGACGCCTTGATCTTGGACTTCCAGACTCCAGATTTAGGAGAAATGAGTTTCTGCTGTTTGAGTCACCCAGTATGTGATACTTTGTTATGGTAGCCCTAATAAACTAATATAATTCCCATCTTTCAAAGGTTCTCTCTTTCACAATAGTGGGTTTTTGTGTTTGCTTGTTTTTGTTTTTTAACCTCTTAGTATGAATTAGATACATTTCTCTTTATGTGGAACCAAGTACAGTCAAACTATTTATGGTATAGTTAAATTTTCAAGCTTCTAAGTGACTAATGCAGCACAGGCATGCATACTAAATTCACTTGACTATTACTGTGTTTTTTTAAGAACCCAATATCTAATTCTATAGCATATGCTTTGATTTTTGTGGTGTACTAAAAATTCAAGTACATCTTACTGAAACTCTCTCTCAGCATCAGAGAAAAGTTTAGCAAAAGAAAAATGTTTTACTGAATTAAATTCATAGTGCTTACATAGCCTAAGAACATGCTCCCAAAGATCTCAATAATACATTTCACTATCCTCATAGACTACAAAATTTCCCAGTATGAACCTTGGACTGAACTATTATTTGAATCATTGTATCCTCCTAACTCAATTAAGTGAAATATAGGTGGATGAAATAGAAAAAAAAATGGCTGAATTGAGTCTTCGAAGATTTGCTTTTATTTACCTACTTTTACCAGGTTTTGATTTGAGTCTGTTGGTGACCACTGAGAAAGCAGTTGATCATTGCTTTCATATGAAAAATTCCTGGTCAAGATATAAACTCTAGTAATCATTTACTCGTTGCATTTGACACTCCTAAAAATCAAATTTCTTATGCTATCCTTTAGCCTGAATTCCAAATGTATTTGCACACATAGAGATGCTATAATATAATCAAATAATCAAAAGATACTATCCTAAGCCAACTACTATTGTAGGGCTGATCTGCTCTTGGTTATGTAATTTGACTTGAACTGAATGGATGTTGCCAAATTCTATAATTTTTACTGCTTTTAAGAAGATATACAGGAAATCAGCAGACCAGTATGTGAAAAGGATAAAGGAAATCAGTAATACTGTCTAACTTCAGTCAGGCAACTGCTTTCCTTTGGCATAACATTAATCCACTTCAGGGACCTTCTAGAACATATATTTGCAACCCCAGTTTAGAGAAGAAACTGAAGCTTAGATAAGGCTAAAATACTTATCAAATGGATAGATAATGCTATTTCAAGATTAATTTTCCTAAAACCATTTTAGACCAACTGAGTCATCTGTCTTTTGTAAATACATAGTAACTCATTGTACTTGCATTATTCCTTGTGACATTTAAGGTCACTGTGAGCACTAAGATACAGAAGTTTTAACAGCAAGTAGCCATACTAAAGAATAAATCTTTATATAATAAAACACTTGGCCAAAAAAAACAGTGTCAGATGGACCATGAGTCAGCACAGTTTTTTCCTCTGTATACACAATCTGAATCTACTCAGTTGGGTTCCTCTCTTAATTAAAATTGTGTCCTGACCGACATGATTCCACAATTTCTAAGTAAAAACACTTATATTTTGAGTTATATGATGTTTTCTTCTGAAGGAGTTAGGTGGACTTTAAAAAAATCTAACTTTAATACATGGGGGCAATGCTTATATTATGGTTTGGGCGTTATAAAAACAACAATAATATTTACTTAGAACCCATGGGTTTGCTAAATTATTTCACACGTTAGGTAAAGATGCAGAATAGTGTAAGTTGTTTGTTTGAGAAACAAATCCGGTATGAGTATATCATCATTAATATGAATATTCACTGTATTATTGCTTTACTGGCATCCTCCTTTATTTTTCCCTTTCACAACTCAAAAGAGGATCATTCAAGACTCAGTTACTTGTCATTCCTTTTTCACTAGACAAAAAGCAAAGAAAGAAAATGAAGGAAGGCATTTGCTTGTGTTAAGAAAGCCTCCTTTAGCAAGCTGAAAGGGGCTGTAATTAGTTCTAAAATACCATCTTATATCCACTGTGCATATATTTTTCCACACAAAAAAATTGAACATTGGAGACCAAAGGGCCTGGGATGTAAAATGATGCAGCTAAACTTCATTTAGAAATAGTTGTAATGCAATTCCCAGTTGCTGGATTGATTTGATCTTCTTATCTTGGGAAGAAATTGAACCCTGCAATATCCCTAATATTTTCTAACTCCTCTCTGATTATTGTTATAAACCGACAGTGATTGATTTTGAGTAATTATTCTGAAAAATGAATTAGATTAAAAAATAATCTTCTTGATTATAGAGGAGTCTAGTTGATTTTTGTAATTAGTCCCTTTTTAGAAAGAATAATGAGATCACATTTGATTAACACAATGGATTTCTTACATGCTATTTGCTTTGCTTTGGAAAAAAAAAACTATATGTTAAATGCCAAATTTTTAGTAAAATCCCAATCATGGGTAAAATTCTTCTGGAGGGAAATAGCATATAATTAAAGTAGACAGAATAGCAGAAGCAGGGGGTCTGAAGTGTGTATTTTTGGCTTAGCCATCAGTTATCTCTGTGAACCCAGATGACCTCTCTGGATCTAATTTTCTGCATCTGTAAAATGAAGCAGTTCAAGATGCTCTCCAAGGTCCTTTCCTCTTCTAACATTCTGTTTTTATGTATTACATAATTCTATCTTATGTAAATTAATGGCTCATTTTCCATGTAGACTCTAAAGGAACATTGGAGGGCGATTAAGGGAAAGTGTAAAGAAAGATTACCTAATAGGGGAAATCATAGTTCCTTTATGTTTCATTGCTTATAGGAAGGTACTCTCAAGAGTAGTGCTTCTTAAACTTTAATTTGCATTCCAATCATCCGGGAATCTTCTTAAAATGCAGACTCCAATTCAGTAGGTTTGAGGAGAGATCTGAGAATATGCATCATCGCTAGTACATTCCCAAGTAAAGTCCTTGCTGCTGGTTCTGGAGCATATTTTGAGTAGCAAAGCTCTAATTGTAGAACAAAAGTGTATATAAGAATCTGGGAAATAGTTAAAAATTCAGATTTTGGGGTTAGGTCCAGAGATTCAGAGATCGAATGAGGTCTGATCATAAACACTGAATTCTTAACAAACGTCTTGTGTGATATTTGATGTCAGTGGTTCAAGAATCAAAACCTAACACAGTTGTGGATTTGTGGAAGGAATTTATCTACTAGCTCTTCTCTGTTCTGTCCAGGTTCTTTTCAGACTTCAACCAATGGTAACTTATTACTGCATTTGCTTTCAAAATAATCTTTCAAAGTTAAGGTGGTTTGCTTTTTTATTACTATTATTTTATTAGTCTTTTTCATTTCATGAATTATCTGTTGTCCAGTTAGAATGGCAGTAGTGTATGTTGGACTTTTATCTTTTGAACTTTAAGTCCAGGGATCCTTCTACCTCTTTGACAAGTATTTGTAAAGTCACCATAAAAGAAACATACTGTAGTAGAGAGAAGACCACACATGAGGTGAGAAAGCCCAAGCCCTGGTTCTAGTGCTGCTCACCATTCATTCATTCAGTCCTTTTGTGTGTGTGTGTGTATACCTGAAATTGAGAGATCTTAGGTGTTGCCAGTTAAATTAGTTATTAAATTACTAGCTAAATTAGTTAGCATGCTCAGTAGCATGGTGTTCTAGTGAGAGCATCCAACAACAAAAATAATGTTTAGAATTTAGAGAGATAAATTCATAGAATGCTTTAAAGAGCCCACTTATAGTGCTCTGATCCTAAGTAGAATATTTGAGCAATCTATTTAATTTGTGAGCATAGTAGGAGAAAATAGGAGATTGATATGTGAACTGAACATGTTATATATATGATTGTGCATATGGCTCTCTTGGGTAATACTGCAAGTTTGTTAAAGAAAATGTCACTTTCAGAGCATGTGGGTGGCTCAGTTGGTTGAGCATCTGACTCTTAATTTCATCTCAGATCATGATCTTGGGGTCCTGGGGTCTGGCCTCATACTCAGTGGGGAGTCTGCTTAAGGATATTCTCTTTCCCTCTTCCTTTGCCCCCCCCCCCATTGCTCTCTCTCTCTCTCTCTCTCTCTCTGTCTGTCTCGGATAAGTGAATAAATTTTTGGAAAGAAAGAAAAAAGAAATAGTCTCCATCATTTTGGAGACTGTATTAGCCAAAGTTCCCCAGAGAATCAGAATTAATAGTAGATATAGGGATCCCTGGGTGGCGCAGCGGTTTGGCGCCTGCCTTTGGCCCAGGGCGCGATCCTGGAGACCCGGGATCGAATCCCACATCGGGCTCCCAGGGCGTGGAGCCTGCTTCTCCCTCTGCCTATGTCTCTGCCTCTCTCTCTCTCTCTCTCTGTGTGACTATCATAAATAAATAAAAAAAAATTTTTAAAAATATTAGATATAAATATGAAGGCAGAAATAGAATGAGAGAGATAAGAGAATTATTATAGAAATTGGTTTATGCAGTTAAGGAGGCCAAAAGTGCTAGAATGTGCTGTCTTCAAGCTGAAGAACCAGAAAAGCCACTGATGGGATTTAGTCTGGTCTGAAAGCCTGAGAAACAAGAGTTCTGATGTTTGAGGGCAAGAGATTGATGTGCCCGATCAACCAAAAAGAGAGCAAATTCACTCTTCCTCCACTTTTTTTGTCCTATACAGGCCCTTTACAGATTGCATGACCCCTGCCCACATGTGGGGAGGGCCATCTGCTTTACTCAGTTTGCCTATCCAAATGTTAATCTCTTCTGGAAGCTTCCTCACAGAAGCACCCATAAATAATGTTTTACCAGCTATCTGTGTACTTTTTAATCTAATAAAGTTACACCAAAAAATTAACCACCATAGAGACAGAGGCATAAGAAAGGGCATCAAAAACTTCATGTAAAAAATTTAGAGACAAAAATTGGCAAATTACATTAAAAACCTTAAATAACTTCTATCATGTAATAGAATAATTTCTCTTCTGTGAAATCAGGCCAAGAACCTTTTCTTGCCCTTCTCATGTTCATCTACTATGTTTCATTCAACAAATATTTACTTATTAGTCCTCAATTCTATAGTAAAAACTGTCCTAGATGCTGGGGATAAAGTGAGGAATAATTATAAGAAAACTATCCTCAAGCCTCAAGTAGGGGCAGGTAAATAAGAAAATTAAACTTTTTTTTTTTTTTTTTTGCATACCAGCTGGTGTTGGTGAAAATTTCTATGGAAGGAAAATTAAGCAGGAAAAAAAAATAGGGCATGTTGGGAGGATGGTGATTATAATTTCTTAGGGGGGACAGTCTTCACTGAAAATGTGACATTTGACCAAGAACCTGAGAAAGGTGAAGAGTGAGCTCTCCAGTTATATCAGTTCTATCACATTCTCTGGACAGAGGCAATAGAAAGGAAGATGCTCTAGTATTTGTGGCAATTTCAAAGACCCACAGAAAAATCAATAGGGCTGGATCACAGGGAGCAAAAGTGAAGGAACATACTGCTTAAAAACTCCGTGTGCAATATTAAGAATTTTGGCTTTTACTGTGAATGCCATAGGAAGCTGGAGCAGTTTTAAGTAGACACATCATATGCTATGGTTGTCATTTCAAAAAGATCACTGTGGCCCTTGTGTTGGAAACAGATACTAGGAAAGAAAGATGGGCCAGGGAGATGAACCAGAATAGTGGTTCGCAAACTACAGCCCATAGATCAAATCTAGCTGGCTTGCTGTTTTAGTAAATAACATTTTATTGAAACACAGCCACATTCATCCAATTGCATATTGTTGATGGCTGCTTTCACACTGTGGCAGTTACATAGTTGCAATGGGGACCTAATGGCCTGCAGTACCTAAAATACTTACTGTTTAATGCTCTACAGAGAAAAGTGCATTCTTCTGAAATAGAAGGTTATTGAGATAATCCAAATCAGTGGTAATTGTGGCTTGTATCAGGGTAGAAGTAGCAGAGATAATGAGAAATATTCAGGCACTGCATATATTTTGAAGATAGAAACAAAAGAATGTGCTGGCAGAGAAGAGGTATGAGAGAAGAAAAGTACTCATGAGTGACTTTTTAGTTTTTGGCCTGGCCAATGGGAAGACAGAATGTTGATTTACTTATTGCTTTTAGAAAAACGATTGTGGAAGGACAGGTTTGGAGGATTGGAGGTAGAGGTCACAGAGTTTAGTCTTTTGAGATCACAATAGATCACATCAGAATAGATGTCCATATTTGGTAGGCAGTGACGCATCTCGAGTTCAGCGGGGAGGTCTAAGCTGGTTATATAAATCTGCAAGTTTTCAGCTTACAAAATTCATGCATGAGATCACAGGAAAATAGTGGTAGAGAAGAAAGAAGTTTTAAGTTCAGAGCTGAGGCGTGGGCCTTCCCAGTTTTGAGGAGGAGGTCATGCAGGTATTTTAACCTAAAAGTGGAATGAGAAGGAGCAGCTAGTAATATGGGGAGAGAGGGAAGAACACGTAAATCCTTGATGATCAGTGAGGAGAGTATATCAAGGAGACCATCATCTGCCATATAAATACTGCTGGTCTTTCAGATAAGCTGAGGATGGAGAATTTATTATTGGCTTTGAACAATGTGGAGATGTGATAACCTTGAGGGAATTTTGGTGGCATATGCGGTGAAATACTGACTGGACTGCATTCAAGAGAGAATGGGAAGAAAGGAACTAGGACAGCTTATAAAGGAGATGTTTAGAAATTTTCCTCTAAGAGAGAGTAGATGAGGTAGTAGATGGATGTGGTATTTTTGCCCCTTTCTTAAGATGGGAGAAATAACAGAATATTTATATTTTGGGGGATAATTTAGTCGAGGGAAAATAATAATATCCAAAAGAAAGAAAAATTTCTGGAGTGATACGTTTGAGCAAGTGTACCATGGAAGGGAAGTCCGTCAATGAAAGCACAAGTTGTTCACTCAAAGTAACAGAAGGGGGATCCCTGGGTGGCTCAGCGGTTTAGCGCCTGCCTTCAGCCCGGGGCATGATCCTGGAGACCTGGGATCAAGTCCCACATCAGGCTCCCTGCATGGAGCCTGCTTCTCCCTCTTCCTCTGTCTCTGCCTCTCTCTCTCTCTGTGTTTCTCATGAACAAATAAAATCTTTAAAAACAAAACAAAAAAAGTAACAAGGGAAGGCAGAATGTATAAGAAGATGCAAATAGGTGAAGAGATAAGATTATAACAGTTTGGGGCTTTCTCTTCTGATTGCTTTTTTCTCTTCTTTCTCTCTCCTTTCTTTCTTACTTTCTTTGCGAAGGAAGAAAAGTCAACAAGCTGAAGGGCTAAGATTCATAACAAACATAAATTATAACAATAATATAAAATGAAAAGTATCCTAAATATCCAACAAGGGGATAATATAATAGTGAGATAAAAGTTTAGATATTTCAGTATATGGACTATTGTGCAACCAATAAAATTACTTTCTAAAATGTTTAATAACATGAAAAAAATCCTATCAAACAATATTTATGGAAAAGGAAAACTATAACTCTTTATGTTTTAGACTATTATCATCACAATTTGACAAGTTGTATAGATATTAAGACTCCAAAGTCACAGTGCTGGGGAGTGATGGCCTGGATTACGCCTCAGGTCTATCTGATTTTAAACTTAGATTACCACACAGCTTAAATTTACATTTTAAGTAACTGGATCACAGAGTTAATTGAAATTTAGCCTTTATTTTTCTTTTTAAATAAAAGTGATTACAGAGATAAGTTTCCTCTGCAAAATGTAACTTTTTATATAAACTAATTTCATTTCTTTTTAATGTTCCAGGTCATCACTCTAAACTATTGAGTTTTTTTTTAATTTTTTTTAAATTTTTATTTATTTATGATAGTCACAGAGAGAGAGAGAGAGAGGGAGGCAGAGACACAGGCAGAGGGAGAAGCAGGCTCCATGCACCGGTAGCCCGATGTGGGATTCGATCCCGGGTCTCCAGGATCGCACCCGGGGCCAAAGGCAGGCGCCAAACCGCTGCGCCACCCAGGGATCCCTAAACTATTGAGTTTTTATGAAAGTTCTGTCATTCAACACCTGAGCCTTCCATACCTTTGTCAACACATTCATTAGGCAGCTCTTTGTCATTTGTAAATTTAAGTGTTCCAATGAAATCTTCATGTAAATCACCAATATATTTAATGTGCTAATTCATTCTTAGAAAATAGTATATAAAAGTGATAGAATTATAAGAGGATTTTTGAATGATGCAAGAGGGCTTGTTTAACTAAAGAGAATGAATAGAGAGGGATAACTTAATAGAATGACTTTTAGGTGTAAATGAATCACAAAACAAAACCCAAATTTAGTGTGTTCATCAGAAAACCTCTCTGATGGTTTCTTTAGTAAAAATAGTTTCAAGTTTCAGGTTTAGCTTCAACAGACTTTTTACTCCACTCATGTTACTTAGCTTTGGTCTCTAACAGCTGGTACTTAAATGATCTTAACTAGTTTCATGACCATAAATAATATTAGTTATATGCTGGTTACTCCCAAATTCATATATTCAGTCCAGGTGTCTTCTCTGAGCTTCAGTCACATGTATTCAACTGTCTTTTGGACATCTTCCCTGGGATAATTCAATTATAATACATTCAAAATGGATCATTTGAGCTTTTTTTGCCACATCTACTGTGAAATGAAGAACATTCTCCATGGTCAGACTGTCAACATTCCAGGAAATGTCACCATCAGTCTGAAAAGACATACAGTTATTTTCAAATTGGGAGGAACTCTGCAGAGGGACGTCCATCATATCAGTGCAGAACTCAGTCTCCTTGGAATGGAAAGAGGTTACACTTTGACAAATGGTTGGGCAATACAAAAGATCTGACTACTGTTCACATTATCTCTAGTCATATATAGCACACGATCAAGGGTATCACAGTGGGTTTCTGTTACAGGATAAGATCTGTGCCACTTCCCATCAACCTTGTTATCTAGAATGGACCTCTTGTTGAAAGTCAGAAATGTCTTGGGGAGGTGGGCGGGGGGATGGGGTGACTGGGTGACAGGCACTGAGGAGGGCATTTGACGGGATGAACACTGGGTGTAATACTACATGTTGGTGAATTGAACTCCAATAATATATGTTTTATTTAATTTAATAATATATATATATTTATAATTTAAATTTATTAAAAATTTAATAATATATATATTTTTTAAAAAAGAAAGAAATGTCTTCATTAAAAATATATTCACAGGGTTCAGATGAAGCAGGACATTGCTTATTATTTCAAGTCCAGAAATATGAATTAATTCTTGTAGAATATGACATTGAACTTGTATCAAATCCAGCTTCTTTGATTCAGCAAGACACAACAGTTAAAAATAAGGCAATGAGAAAAAAAATTTGGATGGTATCTATACCTACAAAAAAAGAAAAGTTCAACAGACTGATGAATAAAGTTTAAGAGTTGTCCAATATAGAAACAACAAAATTCTGGATGATTCCTAGGACCTATTTGTAACATTTTAAAGATTCAATGAAAAGACCTCTATTGGCAGCCTGGGTGGCTCAGCAGTTTAGCGCTGCCTTTGGCCCAGGGTGTGATCCTGGAGACCCCGGATTGAATCCCGCATTGGGCTCCCTGCATGGAGCCTGCTTCTCCCTCTGCCTGTGTCTCTGCCTCAAACCTGTGTCTTTCATGAATAAATAAATAAAATCTTTAAAAAAAGACCTCTATTGAAAAAAAAAACAACATCAAAAAACCAACGAGATCAACTGATTTCCCTGTCCACCTGCAAGATATTCTCCATTTTTTTTTTTACTGGCACCATCATTTGTTCAAGACAAAAACCATTCTTAATTCTTTTCTTTCTAAATTGTATTTGCTCAATACACAGTTTTCTAGTTTTTCTTCTAAAATATGTGTCTATTCAATGCATTCTTTTGTCTGCTCTGCCACTCCCTAGTCCAAGCCCATCTCTATTCCTAGAACAGCCTTCTACTTAGTCTGTTTTTGTATTTCTTCCTTTTATTTCCCCACAAAACAAATCTTTATGAAATGTCGTTCATGATCACGCTACTTCTACTTTTACATTTTCTCAATAGCTTTCTGTTGTGCTGGAATAAAACTGATGAGCTCCTAATCCTGATCTAGAAGATGATACTGATTTGACTCTAGTCTGCATTTCCCATCATGCTTCCTCTCGCTTTTGCTTCAAGGAGATTCTGTAGCCTTAGAGTCTTTGTGTTGAGTCTCAACTTTACCTGGACAACTTTCCCATGATTCTCCTTATTCTTTAGATCTCAGATGAAATGTCACAAACTGATAGAGGTGTTTCCTGACCATCCTGTCTGGAAGATTTCTTACTTTGGATTTCTGTTTTCCCTCCCTAAACACCTGCTTATTTCTCCTATAGTACCTCCCATAGCCTTTTGGTATGTTGTTTATCATGTGTTTCATCGATTATTTTGTGTCTAACCAATTTCTCATAGTTTGTCACTGAAACCCAACTCTCTGTCACAGATTATTAATAAATAGTTTTTGAATAAATGGATGAGCATAGTGTTTTCCTTCCTTGAGGTAGCTATAATTCACTTTCAGAGTTTATAAATCCATTGGTTTTCACATGGAGTCAATTGATAATTAGATTACAGGTGATAATTGCCTTCTTAACACTTTCATATTCCCTACTTTTAGCATAAAAGCAATTTCTAGAGCCCTTTGGTATATCATACTTAAAAATTCTTGTTTCTCCCTGAATAATTCCAATGGGTATTTATAGGGAAAACACTTAGCTGGATACCCCCAGCTGTTTCTCATTTTCACTCAGGTTCATACCTCTAGGTAGATGCTTCTTCTGTTTTAACCACCTCTGAACAATTTTAACACTGCACAAATCAAAATGCAAATTTTCAAAGCCAAAGAGGTTTCTTTATCCTCCTTCCACCATTTGTATAGCCTGTCTGCATAAATGTGTAGAAGGTAGTAAAGATTAGACAAAAAATGAGTTTGAGTCAGGGGGAAAAGTGTTTAATCCAAAAAGCTCATCTCAAGTGACTAAAATCACAGCATGAGTCAGTGCATTTATTAAGATGCTACATAGGCAGCTGAAATAGATCATATTTTTATACCACCAACCATGCCTTTGGCAAATAAACATGACCATAGCCATTTAATTTTAATTTTAGAGATGCCATTTCCAAACTTTTAGTGATCTTTAACACAAATTCCACAGTCCCACAGAAAGACATGATCAGAAGTTCTAAGTCTTATATCATAGACTTCTGCAATAAAAGTCATTAAAATTAAATTGTCTTTGGGGATTTAGTGAATTGATGCCTAGCATATCTACTTGGCCATCCTTTTGTATCATAGAGAATATTAACAATGTTTCCTTTCAGATTCTGCACTAGTCTGATGGACCAAGTGGGCAGTCAGAGCCCACTGTTGGTCAATATACTGGCCCATATTACCCCATGTTATACTTCCCCAGAGTTAGAAAATATGCTTACTTTCACTATCTCATTTAACCTTTGATTTATCAACAGGCACTCCAGGACACAAAGACCTTGTTATAGTCAAGGTTCTCCAGAGAAATGGAAGCAATTATGTCTGTGTGTGTGTGTGTGTGTATAATTGAATATAATATATAATGACGTAATACAATATATTATTGAATATTATTATTGAATGCATATAGAATAATATGTCGAATATGTTATATGTATATTGAGATCTTGGCCCCAGAAAAGGGAAGAGCAAATTGTAAGCTGAGGAGAATGAAAATGAAAATAGCCAGTTCTGTTGCCAGGGGGAGCTGGCTAGGAAGAGACAGAAAATGAAGTATAAAACCATTCTTTTTGTCCTTCCGTTCTCTACTCAGTCTACAACATCATAATTCTAGTAGTAGAAGCACCAGATAAATTTTCAGGACTTCTAAAACAAGAATGTTTGGGACACCTGGGTGGCTCAGTGGTTGAGCTAGTGTGTGATCCTGGAGTCTGAGGATCGAGTCCCACTTCAGGCTCCCTGCATGGAGCCTGTT
Source organism: Nyctereutes procyonoides (assembly GCF_905146905.1). Lineage (NCBI taxonomy): Eukaryota > Metazoa > Chordata > Mammalia > Carnivora > Canidae > Nyctereutes > Nyctereutes procyonoides. Next base: position 557,253 of record NW_026575162.1, read on the forward strand.
TCTCTCTCTGTCTATGTCTCTGCTTCTCTGTGTGTGTGTGTGTCTCATGAATAAATAAAATCTTTTAAAAAATAAAAAAAAATAAAAAAAGAATATTTGTTTCTCACGTTCCTACCTACCAATTAGAAAAATCGAGGTTCTCTTAGAGGGGGTGCCATTTACATGTAGCCACCCAAGTGGTATCTAAGACAGTATCATAACCACTAGAGAAAGGGCAGAAGCAGACTCCCCATTTTCCATAGGACTTTGTAGTTTTCTTTTAAGACTTAGAGGAGGAGGCGGCAGATGGCTGGGATATGGTCTGACTTCACCACCTCACACCAAAGATTATCCAGTTAGGTAAAAGAGCCCTAGAGAAGGGGAAGGGAGGGGAAACAGTGATGCATCTGCAGTGTCTACGATGCCACCCGGCTGCAGAGAGTTGGGTTCTGAAGACCACTGGTGTACCCAATGGCAGAGTAGCCCTTTTCACCAGATTAGGGATGAGCAACATTAGCCTAACAAATCAGGAAACAAGTTATAGGTTTCCCTCACTATAGGCATCAACAGCTGTTGTCAGCGGGGCATTAGAGCAATAGATACTGCACTGGAGCCCAGGATATTTCACAAGAACCGATCCACAAGGAAATGAAAGTCAGAGTAATCGATAATATCGTCTCTGCTGAGTATGTAGTATGTATGAGAAGAGAGAGGCATAGAAGAGAGCTCTGAATTTTGAATTACGGGTACCAAAAAAAAAAAAAAGTATTCTGAGTAAGGAGTGTCCAATGACCAATTGACTGCTACTAACTAATCATGAAAAATGGCTATTGGACTTGGAATTTGGAAGTCATTAGTGACATAATAAAAACAAATTTTATGAATGGATTGATCAAAGACAAATGTGTAGCTGTTGAGTAACTGAGAAATTGAAGGATGGATAAGGAAGCAGAGGCTGCAGCTATAATCCTTTCAATAAATTTCACAATGAATGGGAGAGAAATCAGGTAATTCTTGAAGAAGAAAGTAGAATAAGACAAGGTTGTTTTTTGTTTGTTAAATCATTTATTTAAGGCAGAATCCCGAGCATATTACATTGTTGGAGGAAGAAACCAGGACATTGGGAGACGAGGTAGTATTCCCCATTTCCCCATAGACCCTGAGATGAGCAGGAAAGGTATCATGGCCTTTATTTTGCAAATGAAAAAACCTGAGATTTTACACTAACTGGCTTGTTAAAGGTCACAGAGCAGGATGATCTATCTGGGCAAGAAGCAAGGCATTTTTATTCAGTCTTTTTCTCTTCTTTCATTACATGGAATGTCTTCTTATGCATTATACTAAATATCTTCATTTGCATATTGGTGGATGCTGTGACTGCTTCAATGATCTCTAATACTCTGTTCCACTTACACTGAGTTTGTACTACCGAAGATTCCAAAGTAGTCCTTCATAGTACAGGTGTTTGATAAACACCTGAAGTTTTCCTCACCTTTGCATATGAGGGAGTCATAGCTGGAATCAGAGCAGGAACTCTTGTTGCTGTTTGTGAATTTTTTGGTGCTGTTTTTTGGTAACCACCAAGGGCTGTCTTTTCTAATCCTGGGTGGGGGGGAGCAAAAGAGGATTCTCAAATGAGGGAAGATAAAACACTTGTAGTCTTGGACAGTGAGTAGAAGATGAATGACTTTTCCAGTACTTGGGGCTAGGCCAACTTTAGCCTTTCCATGAATTTGAGGGAAACCACAGTGATCTTTTCTAAATGTAAGAGAATTAGAAGGAGAATGGGGTTGACATTATTGACACCAATTTTTTTTTTTGACACCAATTTTTGATCTAAATCAATCAGAGGTAACACTGAGTCCTGACCATGTGCCAGTCACATTAGGGTATAACACTTAAGTATTTCATTGGATCCCTACAATTTTCTTAGGTACAATATATTTCTTTCATATTAGGAGTAGAGACTAACTGATTTAAGATCTTCACTCTATCATTTATAAGTGGTCAATTATCTAACCTCTAGTGCTTTGGGGTCCTTCCTTGCCCATGAAATTTGAGTGTTGATGATAAACTCTTTCTCATGGTGCTGTTATTAGGAGCAAATGAGTTAACATTTATAAGTTTAGAATATCACAACAAACAATATCTAAGTGTTCGTAAAACAAATAAATATCTAATTTTAAAGCACATATTCTTTCCATTATACCAGACCGGAACTACGTTATCAGTTTCCCAACTCTCTTGTTGGAGCTGGTAATCCAATTTCCCAGAGCAAAATAAGCCATTATAATTCTTATAATAGTATAATTCAAATAAATCATAGAATAAACACAATCTTGTGGACTATATGAAAAACTAATGACCATGCATCATAGTAGGACCTGGAATATATTTTCTTATAGAAGCAAAAACAAGTATCAAAGAAATCTTTCTTGTGGAATAGGTTGGAGATTGCTTGTTGATTAAGTACAGGAAATGTGGGAAAAAAGTTAACACCTTTCACTGAGTTCTCAGTGAGATAAATTCCTATTCTTATTAGGAATTCCTATTTACCTGGTTCAGTTCAATTATTTAATAGCTGGAAATATACCTAGGAACCACAGTGGAAGATTATCTGAATGTTCAAATGAAAAAGCAGGGATGGAGGGCTGACCTCTGCCCTGTGAAATTTGACACTCTAGTCTTTACTGAATTATAGGGTCAGTGGTTTCCAAATAACTACAGTCATTTGAACTTGCATTGACTATTGTTTTGGTGGGGTTTTGTTGTTGTTTTGATTTATTTGGTTTGGACTGCTGACATCATCTATTTTCCATAAAGCCCAGAGATTCTACTGCTTCAGCCAAGTCTGTGTCTTTTACTATTCGTGCTTTCCTTAAGAGTTGAGTTCTTAGATGCGGAAATGCTTTGAAAAAAAAAAAAAAAAACACTATCAAACATAATATTTACCTTTATCGTACTGTTGTTCTTTTTTATGTTGAAGAACTCTACTGGGATAAGAGGTAATGAGTTTACCCTGAATTACTCTGAAAGTAGGAATCAGCTTGAGAAAATTACTGAACCTTGAGAAATGGGATGGTTTTCCTGCATCTGAACTATCTGTTTCGACTGAGGATACTATGAAGGTCAAGATAAGAGACAAGAGAGAAATTGGTTGAGAAGATAAGCAGAAATTCAAGTGAATTAAATATGCCTTTATCTTCTGGAAAATCTCTGAAATTCTCAATACATGTTCAATAACTCCTAATAATAATTCCGAAATGTCTGCTTTGGTAGTTTATATATGAGTAAACATACATCATTTTTCCACTGACATACTGACTAGAATTATTTCATTAAAAATAAATTCCATCATATATAGATTTTATACGCCATTGCCCAAGAATAAGAACACATTAACAACTTTAATGAATTAGTCATATTCATGAATTATTTTCAGGAATATATGTATATATTATGTATATAAGCTTCTGCACATATGCATTGTTTCTGAACAAAATATAGTGAGCTCTTAACAGTCTGCTGTGTATATGAGAATACTTGGGGTGTGTTAGGGGAGTATGTTGTTACCTTCTGTTTATGCTTCTAGTTTACATTCCATCCTGAGGGAGGAGAGTGATGAAGGGGTATTTATTTCCCAACGTGTCTGTGGGTGATCAGTTGACTATGCCCTTATAGGAAAGGCTGACTTCCATCAGGAGGCCCTCTCCATATAGCTATGCTGTTTAGGTTACAATAATATCTTGCTTCCAGTGCCTTGTTAGACCTATATGATAGTACTTTTTTTTTTTTATTGTTGCTTGCCTTGGTGTATACCTTATTTATTAATTATATCTTTAAACCTTGACACACTCTTGGAAATAATCCCTTTGGTAAAACCTCAAATTACACCATTTAAATGATCCATCTGTCTCCTGACAAATCTGTTTTTTGTGTAAGGAATGGATATCCAAGAGCACAGTAGTTTTGGAGTAAAATCTTCAATGCCACATCATCTTTTGCCTGATTTATTGCAATAGCCTCCTCTTGGTCTCCCTGCTTCTACCTTTGTTCCACTAAAGTCAATCTTCAATAGAGGAACCAGAGTGAACTTGTTAAAATGTAGGAAAGATTAGATCATATCTCCGTTCAAAGCTGTTGCAGGGCTTCAAATCTAAAAGTTCGAGACAGCTCTCTGGCCTCAAAACCCTAATAATCCTCCCCAGTCCGTGGCTGATTTACCCCGGCTCTGATCTCTCTTCCTAGCAACTTTGTCATATATTCCCCTGCTCTAGGCTTTCACTGTTTCTTAAGGACGTCAGGCATTCTCCCCTCGAAGGATCTCAGCATTTGTCATTTCTCCTGCCAGTAATGCTCTTCTTCCTTGTGGCTCTTTCACTCACCAATCAAATTTTAGCATCTAAATTTCTTGAACACCTGATTTAAATGAAACTCTATCCTACCTTAAACTTCCTCACACAGTGTATTATTTTTTCTCCAAAGAGCTTACTACCAATTAACATTTATTTTATGTCATCTTTCCCTTAAAAATGCATAAGAATTGTTTTTTTGTTTATTTGTTTGTTTGCCCCAGTACTTTGAATGTCTACAACAGTGCCTTACAATTAGTAGGAATTTACTACATAGATTGAATGAATGAATGGGTACAGATTACTCACTAGAATTCAGTTACATTTTATTCAGGTCACAGTAATTTTAATTGTAGCATAATACTGATTAAACTAATTAAATCAATCATCTAAGAAATTATTGAAACAGTTCTATGCTGAAAATTTTAGTGCTCTTGATACTTACATCTTTTTAATTTACACAAATAGGCAAATTACAAGTCTTAATTTACTCTTAAATCAACAGTTGAAGATAATGTAAGCAAAGTGAATCAGTAGACCTAGATTTCTAAACTAGCTCTACTAATAACTTATATTGCATAACCTAAAGCAAAGTCGCTTTAATTTCTCTGTGTTCCAGTTTCCTTAGCTATAAAACTAGGGATGGTTAGATGATTCCTTAAGTTTTATTCTTCCTTTGAAATTCTGAGAGGTGGTTATATAAAATACCTCTGGAATATATGTTTACGTATTCTAAAATGTCACCTGAAATTATAGTGTAGTCAATGCTAAGTATTACTGGTAAGTGACATCTACAGGAAGCATGTAGAACTTGTCTTTTATCTTCTTTGTTAGCAATATATCACTAAGTCTCTTTCTGGAAGATAAAAATAGATGCAATATTCATAAGACCAGTGATCACAGGTAACTATTGAGTGGGACCAAAGTATAGTTTTGAGTTAATTATTTTCACTAGTATAATGAGAATATATTGAAATTGAACTATATCATGACAGATGAACTATGTCAGAGTTTCAGATGATACTGCAATAAATATTTTTTCTTTTGTATTTCTAGAAAATTATTGACTACAATCTCAGAGAACTTCAAATCCAAGCAAAGACTCTAAATTGTCTTAAATGAGTAGTTTAGGCAGAAGATGAACCTTTTATATTTGACACATTTTTCACCTTTAGGATTCAAACTTGACTCCTGAGAAATTCATGCAAAATTTATAGAAGTCTCCAGATGGTTCTCTTTATCTATTTATGGATCTGAAAATATGACGCCACAAATTTCTAAATTTCTCTCAGTGCTTGTATTGTGCCAGCACAGCAAAAATCAGATGCTATTTATCACTTTTGAATTTTCACCACCAGAAATGTTATTAATTTTAATGAAAAAAATCCTGTTACACCTTGCATGAAGTTGACCTTTTGAGCTCTCAGACAAAATGTACCATATAACCATACGGTGGTATTACTGTTATTTGGAAATGAAACAGAATTTTTTATCCTTTCATAATAGCATGATGAACAAAAGTATTTGTATCTCCTGTCATTTTTTTTTCTCTGTGAAAAATGGTAAGTCCAATATTAATTTTGGGAATAAATATTTCCTATATTTTTATATGCACACCTTCTTTGAAATTACTGATAAGTAAAAACAAGTAAAAATACACAATTATTTGCATGCTTCCAGCAGGTACCTGGAAATCATGCTTTTCTACATTCATTGTCTTATCTGCCTCGATTGTTTTCAATAAAATCTGAACTAAAATCATTAGTTATTAATACACCTGACCCTATAAGTGTCTTTTATCCTCCTACAAAATAATTTTCTTATCCTGCTGCGATTCATCTTGATTAGGAAACTGAAACAAATACAGTGCTCCTCAGACATTTGGACTGTAGAAAATTCTTTTGTTTGGAAAACAAAGAACTCACAATTTGTAGCCTCTTAGAGCTTGATAATATTTGCTTCCATCATGCCATTTTACTTATTGCACAATACATAAGAGAATGTTTTCTATTGGTTTCAGATGGGGTCTCATAACAGGCACCGTTCAAAGGAAAGGCTCTCTACATGCATCACAATTTCTTCCTTGCTGCTGTTGTTTCGTATGCACTTAGATGATACATCCATCCTCGTTAGGAACCACTCTTCCTTATGGACAGAGTATTCCCAACAATCAATCAAGCCAGTTCTTCGCTTGGATTTAAAATATCCTCACAACATTCATTCTCACTATTTTTCTTTCTGTGGTTCCCAATTAACACCAGCTTCAGCTTGGCTTTTCTGTTCATTCTGTTTGTTTAGGATAGCGTTTCCTACTTTTATTTATACTGATAGAATGTAACAGACTTTATGGGTAGGAGGAAGCAGCCAATACAAAAGGCCACATTAGGAGAGGGCATTGCTTAATACTGGATTTAAAAATAAATAGAATCCTCAAAGAGCAGCCCTTTAAAAAATATGCATAATTATTGCTAGTAACGTAGGCAATAACTATTTTATACTTCCAGTCATCTATCATACAAGATTTACAAAGCACATTTTTGCCTTCATGAAGCTTAGATATTCTAGGAGATTTTTATAATTTCACAGGAGCCTCCTCAAAGAAAGTACACTGCAAGTTAAGAACTAACCTGATGTGAAAAAGGGAATGAAGGCATGGCACGTGTGTTTGAGAGCTTGTGTGATACAATGCAGTGAAAGTGATTAAGGGATAGCAGGCACGGGTTGCATTCTGACGTCTGTCACCTGCTACATTTGTAACTGAGCCAGTTCCAGGGTCCCTATGTTCTTTAGTTCTCATACCCCGCAATGAAAGAAATGGCTGTTTTGTTCCACCTTTTATGTCATTTGAGAATTTATTGATGTCTGTGAGAGCACTTCAAAACGAAAAATGTTTTAAAATATTATCTCAAAACATCACTTAAAACACTGTATTCTTGTTTAGAGATCACCAAGGAATCAGTTTCTTTTCTCCCCACACACATATAAAAAGTGCTTCCCCTTTTATAAGAATATCAACAGTTGAAAACTCCTCCTCATGGATCTCTGTGAGTCCAGGCTCTCTCTCCTTTTACCTCTTGATTTTTGTTGTTATTGTGACATTTTTGTGTCAATTGTCTCAGGCCACTTTTAAAAATCCCTGAACTATAGTGTCACCATTAATTCATATCAAAACTACACCTGCTTGGCTGTCAATTTCAAGATATTCACACCAATTCCACTACATTTTAATGCATATGTGTCTCAAAATAGCCCTTTCTAAAGCTTGAGATCCTCTAGATTGAGGCCCAATGCTCATTCCTATGCAAAGATACCACATTTTTTTTCACTTCTTTAATTTTTCACTCAAATTATCCACCGATAGGCCAATTCCTTTTAATAGCTCCATTTTCATGATCACTAGCTTTAGATGATATCACATCTTATTTACTAGACTGCAGCACCTACTAATATTACTACTACTTGTTACTACCTAATGTCTTATTTTGTCATCTATAAAACAAGGATGGTAATATCACCTAAACTTTTTAAATTTGGATTAAGTTAATAAGTAAAACCCAGGGACGCTTGGGTGGTTCAGCAGTTAAGCGTCTGTCTTTGTCCCCTGATCGAGTCCTACATCGGGATCCCTACATGGAGCCTGCTTCTCCCTTTGCCAATGTCTCTGCCTCTCTGTGTGTGTGTCTCTCATGAATAAATAAATAAAATCTTTAAAAAAATGTGTAAAAACAGTGTGCATAAATTTTTTTTGAAAGGGGGCACCTGGGTGACTTAGTCGGTTAAGCATCTGCCTGTGGCTCGGGTCATGGTCTCAGGGTCCTGGGATCAAACACTCCACCAGGCTTCCTGTTTGCAGAGAGCCTGCTTCTCCCTCTCCCTTTGCTGCTCCCTCTGCTTGTGTTCACTCTCTCTGTCAAATAAATAAATAAAATCTTAAAAAATAATTTTGAATAAAAGATCCATATGGTATTTCATGCATATTTGTATATTCCTCATAAAATTTAACACCAGTTATCTACCTGTGGATATAGTGCTTATCCTTTGAGGCTTTGAGCTCAGTTAGTGCCAGGGAGCTAATATATATATATGAACATATATATGTATGAATAGGAAAAAGTAGATATATATATATACACATTATATTTGTTGTTGTTCAATTTCCTACTTTTTTTTAGTAAGCAGTTCTGAGTAATTACTATTCAAAAGAACTCTGAGAGGTAGATGGTACTATCCTCATTTCACAGATGAAGAAACTGTGACTTCAAGAAGTTATAATTTCCTTGGAATTACTCAGCTAAATAGTGCAGAACAGGATTCCAAACACAAGTTCTTGTCTCATAAGTAAATGCTGCTCACACCACTTCATCTACTTGCCAGACACTGTTTAAGCCAAAGATGATGGAGCTGTAATTTAGATTAGCCTCCACATCTATTCTTCTTTCCCACTCCCAAGCTTGAGAAGAATCTCCTCATCAACTATTTTAATAGGATGTGACAGGAAACTTTTCCTACCTTGGAAACCTTAGCATAGTATGGCCTTTTTATTCTGCACTCTGAGAACATGTATGATTTCCTCTACATTAACTCTAGTGATCAAATGGCTTTGAAATACTCTTCGCCTTATTTAAGAATTATTAACTTTCAGTAAGTTTCCTCCTTCATGAATTGAGTAAAGAAGATAACTCCTTGAGTAAAGAATGCAAGAATCCCTTCATATCAGCCTAGGTGTGTTTTAACAGCATTGGTGAAATTCTATTATGTTATTGTATTGTGACATAAAACTGCCACCATTTATGGCAGATGCTCACATATGAAAATTATGATGATACAGTTGCTTCTTCTGGCCCATGATACTCTTAGTATTTTAGAAGTGAGTGTGCTTCCGTATATTATTCATAAATTATTGCATCATTGTACTAAATAGAGTCACACTTTCTAAGATATTTCCAAAATATACTTTATAATGCATTTCAGGTGGAAAGTTCTTGCATTCCTGGCTGCCCATTTCCTGAAACTTAATAGTTATTCACCTTAATCCTGTAAATTCAATGTTCTATAAAGTAAATTTACTTCAAATGAAGAACACTTTTCTATAAACATCCATGTGTATCATTTTCATTCTCTGGTGCGTTTGACTTTATTGCTCTAAGCAAATACTCCTTGATTTCATTTGTTAAGTATTTCTGAAGAAACAAAGATGGCTTTGAACATATTTTCATTTTTCCCCTTTTACTGAGATTATAATGCTTTTTGAACAATTCTCAAATGAATTTCACCTTTCCTTTTTGTCTATTTCAAAGAAAGGAAGGCTTTGAAGAACAGTTTTTTTTTCTTTTTTAATACATCTAAAGCTTCTATTACACATAACTGAAATTTCCATTTAATACTTTGCCTTTTCACTGAGAATAGCCTATGCTCAATGGACACAGAGGGAAACAAACCTATTAGTAATTATTCCTATTCTCTGTGGGGGGCTCATGCCCCAGTCAGCTGTCACCCTTGTTTCTTTGGCCACAACGAGGATATAGCAGAGTCCCAATTCAAGCACATTTTGGGACTATAAGTATGCATAAAGTTGGTGCCATTTACTCTTTGTTTTCATGAGTCATGGGTTCATGAAGGAAATACAATGGGACAAGAATATGGGGGACATGAAAAGCCCAATTCTATTTTACCTCTTTTATGCCCTTCTAACCATGCCTGACTAGGGAAACAGGAGATTGATTTTACTCATTCACTGTGATGATTATCAAAAGCATGAGTCTGCTTCTTCCTTCTTCATTTTTATAAGAGAAACTGAAATTTAAGAACTATTTTTATAGAGTGCAAGACTCATGATATAGCTACCCTATACTTTCTGGGAATAGCTTTCTGTTTTTCCTCTTTAATTAAAAAATGTATTATTCAAGTTATATCTAAGAGTGTGAGTTCCTGTTCAGTGGCAGTTCTACTTAGGCTTCTTATATGCCAGCAGAATATATTAACCAAGTTTTGATTTTAGAAATTAAAATATGATGGGCTATTGATTTATACTTAGAAAAAGAAATTAGAAGTTGCACTGGAACAAACCTTATAAATAGGACACTTGGGGCTAAGTTTTAGACCTGCTCACTAATTTTAAATTGGAGTTGAATAATGACAGTACTTCATACAAATACATGGCAATATAAAAGTAAAATTTTCAATTGTCCTAGTTTTCAATATTTAAATAAATCAAAACTTGCATTCATAAAACTAAAGTACAGAAAATAGATGTTACAGATCTGTGATACTGGCTACAGACAGGAGATGAAAAGACTATTTTAAAGTCGTGCCAGGGATGGTGGCATCTTCCATTCACATCCATTCTTCTTGCCTCCTCTTATCAAATAAATAAATAAAAATATCCTAATCATGTATCTTCTTGCCAATAAAATGTTCTGCATCTCCCTATAATGAAAAAATAAATTCCAAAACTGGATCATGTGTCCTTGATTTTACCTTTTTAGTAATTTCGATTTACTCTTTTCCAAAACAAAAACAAAAACTAAGATTCACAAAGCAAAAACCAACCAAACAGAAAACCTTCTGCTATTATCAAATAGTTATATTTGTTTGTCCTGTATTTTCCCCTTGCATTAGTTTTGCTTAAGCCGGAAATGCAATGCCTTAATACACACTTCTGTCCTACATAAACACTCCTCATTACATAACCTCAATCAAAGACCAATCTCCTCTTCAAGTATATGTTCAAATTCAACCTCAAACATAAAGCCTTCCTGATAATTTCTCCTAGTTCATTATTCTAAGCACTTGTTTTGTACCATTTCTGGTACTTATCCTAAACAACCTAGTATATTTCAGTTAACATATTTACTCAATTATATTTTTAATTCTAGAGAAAAGGGCACCAAGATTTTAACATCTCTTTATTCCCCCAGCACATGAAGTAAAGCTCTCTAGGAAAGATGTGGATCAAAAAATTAATTGTTCTTGAATGCCTCTGAATAGTTTGATTCCACTAATTATAAATGAAAGATAGTCTCATTATTTTATAATTTACAATTTGTTATGCTTGCATACTATTAAAATCCATTTAGAAATTTAGCTTTTTCAAAAAAATTAGAGATTAATTTTATTGTCCTTCTCTCTTTTTAGTCTGCATCTCCATTTATAGTCCACAACACCTTTTACTCTTTTAAAAATGACTCTACCACCTCATTTCATTTCTTCGTTAACAAACTTTCAATGGCTTCTTGTGTTTACAAGGTTTCCAATGATCTCACCCAATCCTTTCTGTCTTATAACTAGTCTTATGCAGCTCTCCTTCTTCTCCACCTCTTATTCTTCTGGCTTAGTTGGGCTCTTCATCTTCACAATATAATTATTTTTACAACAAAGAAGAAGACAAGAATATTCTTTACACCATTATTATTTAACATTGTTCTGACTTACCAGATAATGTAATTAGTAAAGAAGTTACCAACTAATGTAATCAATAAAGAAGAATAAAAAGTAGGCACCTGGGTGGCTCCCATCTGCCTTTGGCTCGGGTCATGATCCCGGGGTCCTGGGATCAAGTCTCGCAACTTCCTATGTGTCTCCACTTCTCCCTCTACCTATGTCTCTGCCTCTTTATATGTATCTCTCATGAATAAATAAATAAAACCTAAAAAAAAAAGAAAGAAAAAGGAGACATAGGGACTAGAAAGTCAAATGTAAAATGATCACTATCTGCAAACAATATGATTATTCATTTAGAAATCCTGAGATAATCTGATTTTTTAGAAAAAATAAAGAGAATTCAGTGAGGTAGGCACAGAGTAATATAATTGCCTTCATATAAATTGTCTTTTTGTTTTCTTTATTTTCTAATAAGATAATAATTGACATAAGTCAGAAATACAACATAATGATCTATTATTTGTGTGTAGTTCAAAATGATCACAATGAATTTAATTAACATCCATCTTCATCCATACTTACAGATTCTTTTTCTACTGATGACAAATTTTAAGTTCTACTCTTAGCAACTTTTAAATATATGATACAGGATTATTTTTTTATTTTTAGTTTTTTAGAGAGTGTGTGAGTGTGTGTGTGTGTGTGTGTGTGTGTGTGTGTGTGTGTGTGAGTGGTGCATGGGGGCAGAGGGAGAGAGAAAACCTTAAGCAAGCTCCAGACCCAGACACTTTTTGCTGCTCTTAGACATGCCTTCTTGTGACTTTATCTCAATTCTCCATCTAAAATAAGCCAGAGTACATTGTCTTATGTATTTCTATATATCTCAAAGCGCCTATCCTGGCATCTGAGAAGTTTTAGCAATTTGGAGTAGAAACTTTTATCCTACTTAGTTACAGATTCTTTCTTTGATTTTGTTTTTAAAAAATGTCTCACACACATTGGCAGAGTGGATCTTAACCAAATTAAGCTCCAGGTTTAAAATTTGCCACTCTGTTGCAGATGTTCTGAAATGCTGTGTTGGTTGAAAGGAACCAAGGAAGGTGGGCACATGGTGTAGAAGTCTGTAGTCTAACAAGCCTAGCTACTGCATGGAAGAGTAGGTCTTTGCTTCAGTTCTGTCTCTAAGCAGATACAAAATAGAAGCTTCTTTAATAAGTGACTCTGTGTTGCCTGGTATAGTATGGAAGTTAGACAATGAGGAGAGAAAGGAGAAAATGAATCTAAGATATGTGAAACTTAGTGGCCAGGAAGAGCAAAGAAGAGCTGAAAACATAGAAATGGGAGTCTGGGCAGCATTGCTCTAGCCTTAGAGTTGAATGATACTGTCTCCCATTCAGATTATGAGTTACAAGAGCACAGGATCAATTCATTCCTCATATACTGTTAGTTTTTAGTCTTGAGGCATCCTGAAAATATTCTTTCCTTTTGGTTTTGTTAATTTTTACTTAATCCGGTTTAAAGTGCTGTAATCCTACAATCTAAATGTAAAATACCCAAGAAAATAGCTATTAGTGAGTGGCGATTTTAGAGGGTGAGTTTTGTGAAATTAAGCAGACTTGATTTTGAATTCTGATTTTTGCCACTAGCTGACTGTATGACTGTGGAGTTTACTTAACCTCTCCCATTTTCTCAACTAATAAAGGGAAGAACTGACTTCACTGTGAGAATCAGATGAGATTAGAATCCATTTGTGAAAATGCTGAACACTTTACCTGACCCATGTGTATTCCATAAACATTAGCTTTAAAATGCAGCCTTTATTCTTCTAACATTCAACAATATTCTAGTTCTCTTCAAAAAATAATTTCTGATGAAAAATTGTAAGAGAAGGTAACTTGCTTTTACTTGTCCACAAAATTAATCAAAAATCTCTTTCATTGTTCAGAGCATTGTATATAGGTAGTAAATTTATTTAAGAGTCAAGAGAAATATTAATATCCCACTTTTAACTAGAGTTTTTATCAGAATATAAGTTTGTAGGTTACTACAACCTCTGAATTACACTCAACCAAAATTTAATGTCATTGTCTTCTCATGGCAATGAAATAATAGCAAACATTTATTCAAGGTGGTGCCTAAAACAAAATAAATAGAATCTAGACAACGTTTCCCTTTCAAAATCTGGCATGAATATTAGTAGGTGCAGACCATTCTCCAAGCTTCTCAGTTATAGTGCAGATATATATCAAGTCTTATGGATGTGGTGTCTGGGGAAAGTCACAGGTGTTTTCTGCAACCCATGCTCTACATCTATATAAAGGGAATAATTAATACCTGACTGCCAAAGCATGACGGAGATTAATTAGGTATTTATAAAAGTCTTTAAAGATACAAAATGCCATAAGGGCAAAGCATTTCTTTGCTTGTTAAATCAGTCACAAAATGTAGAGATTTTCCAGGAAAAAGTACTTAAACTATTGGAATATTATTACTCAATTTCAGTAGATAATTAAAATATGCAGTATCTTTATTATAGAATTTTTTGATAACAGTCATAGCTCTTTTAATTAGAGGATTGAGGAGAGGTTAAAATCAAGTTTCCATTGACCCTTAATGATCACATAGCAGAGGTGTTTCTTTATAAAAGTTATTGTAAATGAGAAATGAAGAATCCATGAATATATGTGCAGTAGCATCCCCTTTATCTTATCAAAAAAACTTTGAGTATCTGAAAGAACTGGCCATCCTTTTCCTTACTTCGAACCTTATTTCCAACACTACTCGCCTTTGAACACCTTATTAGTTTTCATTTAATACAAAAATTTTAGCAAGTTTAATTGTTTTTTCTAGTCCATACAGAAGCTCCTATAGCCAGCACAATGGAAATAGAAGAAATGTTATTTGATGCTATACGGGAGGGTGATAACAGAAATATTGCAGTACGCTAGGCAATGGTTTTGCTGCTGTGTCCAATGGCCTAAGAAAGCAGAGACATTAGTGAAATTCTTTAATGGCATGTTCGTCAATAGTAACAGAATAAAATGTGTAGAAGCTGTAGCATTGAAGATTTAGTTTCAGACTCTGAGATGTTTTGAATATGGAATACCTTTTTATTTTACAATGCCACATGCCATGAGACTCTGTTGCATATAAACTATGCTAAAAAAAAAACTCTGTATTTCAATATATGAGTACAGAAATAGCAAAGTACTTTTCTTTGAGAGCATTCCTCTTGTAGCCCAAACCTAAGCATTGATAGTGCCCATGCATAGTTCTCTCTGACTTCATCCCTAATTATCCAAGCAGAAATCTGAGAAAGTGTGTGTGTGTGTATGTCTCTCTGTGTGTGTTTGCATTACACACATTCAAGTGGTGACAAATGTGTTTTGAGGTAGCAGTGGAGGGTGTTTTGTGTTAGGTTGACTTGACTTTATTTTTTTTTTTTTGACTTGACTTTAAATCTCAGATCCACCTGTCATATAGTTGAGAAACCTTGGGCAAATAACTGAAATAGTTTGTTGGGTAAGATGGAGGTAACAAGAGAACATAATATATATGTTAGTTGTAACTGAGTATCTAGTAAGCACAGAGTAATGGCATTATTATTATTATTATTATTATTATTATTATTACTACTACTACATCTTGTTAGCACAGCAGTTTTAGTAATAGCCTTGGAAACAATCCTCAGTTTATATTTGAGCAGAATAGAACAAAATCCACTCTCCATCTGCCCCCTCATCCTCCGCACACCAATCTCTGTTTAGTGATTCTTAACTTTATTCCAAGACTAACAGCTAATGGAATAGAGAACAGTTTTTAGGAATGGGACTCACCAAGTAGTACTAAGGAGAGAGCTTCTCAAGAGTGGGTAGACAGAGGCAGGGTAAGTTATAGAAGCCTGGGAACTGTGTAGAAACTTCTTAGAGTTTCTGATGCTTGTTCATTTTTCTCTGAAAATCTTTAAGCACAATACTCTTGGAGGACATCATCGAGAGGAAACGACCACCAGTTGACCCATGGGCTAGATCTGGGCAACGAGAGATTCCTCACCCTCTGCCCTGTCCTTGGAGTGTACACTTCTCCCACTGTTCCCATACGTGGAACTGTTTCAAGTATGTAGCTTTGAGAGAATACCGTGTTGTTGAGACCATCTGGATTGAATATATAACTGAACCCTGTTAAGACCTCTATATGAGCTTTTAAGATTCTAGTGGGCAGGTACAGAGCTCTACTCATTTGGGGGCTGCCCAAGACAAGCCTTGTAAGTAATTTACCTTGTTTATTAAAACTGCTACCTCCTGGGGCACCTGGGTGGCTCAGCTGGTTAAGCATCTGCCTTTGGCTCAGGTCTTGATCTTGTGGTTGCTGGGATAGAGCCAGCCCCACATGGAACTCCCTGCTTTGTGGGGAGTCTGCTTTATCTCTCTCCTTCGGCATCTCCCTCTGCTTGTGTTCTCTCTGTCACTCTTTCTCAAATAAGGAAATAAAATCTTTAAAAAAAACTCACAAAAAACAAAACCAAGAACAAAAACCCTGCCACTTGCCAATCTGGAGTGGCCTGCCTCTCTTCAGTCTCTTCCTGCCTCCATGTACAGAGCACAGTTTGCAAAACAGCAAATACAAATTGAGGACTCTGACAAAGTAAGAAATTATCTCAGGACTAGACCCAAGGGGTACTTTTCAAAATATTTGGAAAATTCTTTTTTAAATTGTTGGACATTTTTTTTTCATTTCTGGCATCTCCCTGTCACTATTTTATATTCTTACTAGGTATACAAAAGAGAACCATTCTATTGGCTGAACACAGTTCTGGATTCAAGATCCACTTTCAGGAACAATTCCACAGGCCTTATAATTGTGGGTTCATACAGATAGATTGCTTGTTAAGAATCCTGCAGAACACAGGTTAAGAGGGGGTAACCTTAGAGCTAGATACTCTCTTCACAGCCAGCCTTTGTCTCTTCCTAGATTCGGTCCTTGAGCAAACTACTT
Organism: Nyctereutes procyonoides; assembly: GCF_905146905.1. NCBI lineage: Eukaryota > Metazoa > Chordata > Mammalia > Carnivora > Canidae > Nyctereutes > Nyctereutes procyonoides. Next base: position 573,959 of record NW_026575162.1, read on the forward strand.
AATCGTTCTGTGCCTCAGTTTACTCAATTTAAAATGAAGATAGGAATTAGATGTTACCTCACAGGATTTTGTAAAGAGCAAACGAGATAAGAGATATTTTAAAAGCTTGTAATAGTAGAATGGTTTCAAGCTCATAATAACCGTTCAACAATCTAACTTATTATTATTGTTATTATGTTGCTCCATGGTAAGGGTATGCTCAAGTACTATATTAACAGCCAGTTAATTGAATAAAGACCCTGTATACATTTAAGAGTGATCTTTAATATCCTTATATCAATATGCTTATGGATGGAGGAGTAACCAGAATGAAACTATTGGTTGTGCAGTTATGGGGATAAGCTATGTGGCTGTAACTTCAGCCAATGGTAATACCTAACATTTCTTTAGGGCTTTATAAATTACAAATTTTTTATGTATTATGCTTGGCAATTTGCAGAGAGCTTCACAATTGCTGTATCATTTAGACTTGACAACAATCAAGCAACTCTGGTTATTATTTTCATTAAAAAAAAAGAGGTCAAAAGCAGTTAAGTCATCCAACCCTAGTCAAACACTAGTACTAGTTAGTATAAGTCTAATAAAACAAACAAGAAAAGCTGTAAACCACAAAGTGTGCTGCTTTTTTCTCTTTGTTTCCATCCTCTCCCCTCCCCTCTCCTTGCCATTTCTCTGCCCTTTCCCTCCCCTCCCCTTCCCTCTCCATTCTCTTCTCTCTCATCCCTACTCCTCCACCTCTTTCCCTTGCCTCTCTCCCTTCTTTCCTTCCTTTCTTTCCTTCAATTGTTTATCTTTCTTTTCTTACCCCCTTCCAAAATATGTATTAAACCTGACCATGTGCCTTGCACTGTGCAAGATGCTGGTACATAGCAATGAAATATAGACATGATCCCTCCCTCTTTGGAGATAACATTCTTGTGTCAGAGCCTTAAACAGGCAAGGAAACAAATCTGTAAACCCAGTGACTATAGATTTTGATAATATAAAGAAGCAAATGAGGCAAAGTGTTAAGAAGGAAATGACTTGGGAGCTGGGATACATTAGGTAGAACAACCAAGATATACTTCTCTGAAGAAGTGGAAATCTTAGAACTGAAGGAAGAGGAGTCTGTTAAGTAAGAGCATGGTGAGGTGTGTAGGGGTTTTAGAGGCAGACAGGTGTAAGTTCTTTCAAGCCCTAATGTCTTTCCTGATGAAGTACCTGAACTGAATCTAGAGTGCAAACCCTCCAGGGAGCTGAGGGATTTTCTTTTCTTTTTTTCTTTTCTTTTCTTTTCTTTTCTTTTCTTTTCTTTTCTTTTCTTTTCTTTTCTTTTCTTTTCTTTTTTTCTTTTCTTTTTCAAGGTTGTGCTCATAAGTCTTACCCTGAATATCTGTGAGTACTTTTTTGTATGGTTCTAGAAGGACTACCCAGAATGTCTATTCTGGAGGCATCATTAGCTATTACAAGTGGTGCTTATCATGTATTAATTAATCCCCAAAAGAGTCTCCAAAGTTATTTTCATGTAACAACTATATTCAAGGGGTATTTAAATTTTTTTTCTTAATATTTGTTACAAGGAGATTATTTTTTATGTTTTTTCTGCTTTAATCTCTAGAGTTCTTTGTTGTATCACCAGTGAGATTTCAACTCAGCATTATCAATTTTGAAGTCTAGAGTTTTCATTCTTGTCTGTATAGCAAATACAAATCTTTTGAAAAATAATACTGATCTAGACAGGATTAAAAAGAAATCTTATCTCCCAAAGGATATAGTGAAAGTAAAGGAGCACATGGCCAACTGTCAAAAAAAGTCTTTTTGGCTTTATTCTCCTCTCAAGAGTGCAGTGAACAGGTCTTTTCAGTATATATCTACCAGGATACCAGTAAGATGCTAAATGAAAACACCTTTAAAATATCTGAATCTGTCAATAAATCCTCAGGCTTATAAATCTGGTGGATATGACATACTGTTATTATGTGACTTACACTGAGTATTTATTTTTCACCACGTAAGCCAAGCTCTTTAGTATCAGGTATGGAATGCCAAAAGATGTCAATATATTACATTTAAGGTTTCCTGCAGTATCTTTGGCATATCCCATGAGACATCATCATGTACGTAGCTCAGAATACAGAGTGATGTAATAAAACAGGATAAAATATGACTACAGAATACAGTGATGGCACTACGGCAGGCCTCTTTAGCTTTTTTCATATTGAAAATTCAGCAGGACTATTAAAGTGTAATGGCACAGAACGTCTTGTTAAAAAAAAAGCCACAACCCTGTATGGTATTCTTGTTTATGGATGATATTTATTGCTTTTGTATTCTTATTGTGTGCTTTTGAAGTCAATTGAAATGCAAGGGCTAATGAAACCTCCACCGTAACACATTTATTTTTCCCTACCCCAAATGAGTCTACAAGATGTAAATGACTTGCATATATCAACTGCTCAGGTTTTATTGTTTTGGGTTAATTTATTCACTGTAATATTCTTAATGAAAGTAATGACTCTTACACTAGTTTGTATATTCATTCACATACTACAGTTTTATTAAATCATGCTGGGAAAGTTCACAACGAAGGCCCTAAAATAAAGTTCTGTGTTTAGTCAAATATATATAAATGTAATCCACTTACCAAATATCAACACTATATATTTTTCTATTTGTTGTTCTTCCAGTTTCAGTTTGTCAAAATTTTAAGTTTAGAGCAGTCTAGGATCTAACATATTAGTAATCTATTCCTATTACAGAATTTTTAGGGAGAATTATCAACTTGTCTTTGACACCCAGAGTTTATTGTGCATTTTATTGATTGTTGTGGGCTAAAGCATTCATTTCAAATTTTAAATGTTTACATTTCTGTGACTATTTGAACTTTAGGCAAAAGCAAACATTTTTGTAGAATTATTGAAATTCCAGACTAGGCGAAAACAGAAGGTTTTCAATATGCAACTGATTTCAAACTATATGTTAGAAAAATGACAACAATCAGTGAATGGGATTATTGTGTGATATAGTTTGATAAAGTAACCCAAAATATTTTTCTTTAGATATGTTCCTTTTCATATACCAGATGCCTGGTACTGGTATGACACCTACGAGACTCTCCCAAAATGTTGCTGAATAAGTGAACAACCTACTAATAGTTAACTTCTTGTTGCCATCAACCTCAATCCATTCAAAAGCTGGTCCTGTTATTCTCACTTTCTTCCCTAATTATTCATTTTAAATTGTTTCTCTTGCAGAAACCTCATCCTAAAGTTTCGGAAGAATCTTCAAATCAACCTTTGTATAGGACCAAGTTCTGTCAATTATCAAAAGGTATTTCCAAATATATTTCCTCCTCTCCACCCCTACTACATACTTCAGTCCTGTACTTCCACTTCCCGATTGCAAATAATCTTCAAGTTGGCCTTGTGATATCTTCTACCACTAATCAATCTCTTTGTTTAGCTTCCTAAACTATAACTCTGATCCCGTAACTTCACTGCTCCAATTGTAAAGGCTCCTTCTCCTTGTAATCCAAATTCCCTAGTCTAGCATGTAAATCTAAGATCTGATGCCAGCCTACCTTTTAAGATCTTTCCCAACACTTTGCCTCATTTATCTTATGCTACAACCAGTCTTGAAATTTCAGCATCCTCAGAATCCATTAGCTGTGATCATTCTCCCAATTTAAACTGCCTTATTGACCCTTGAGGTCTACCACTATAGCTGAAACTCTACTCAGCTTTCTCTGAAAAAACTATTGGAAAATATTCATTTGTTTCTCATAACACCCACCTCTCCTCCAGCAATGATTTGTTCAAATCTCCTTTAGATTTATCGAAGCATTAACAACAAACTGCAAATCATGTCCGTTCTTTAAAATATTTGCCTTCTACATTAAAGCCCCTTGAAGATCAATTTCTTGTTTGTTTCTTCTTCATATCCTTTTGTGATGTTAAGCACAAAACCATGTACATGTGTTCAACAAATGTTTGTTGAATTAAATGGAATCAACCATAAAATATTTTACATTTTAAAAAACTTTAATTCTCCATCTAATGTCTGTCAGATAACTCCTGTCTCCGTTAATCTCTATTTAAAGCCTTATTTTCTAACTTACAAGTTATTTTAATTATCTTTCTTGAGGCAAAAGAATAAAGGAAGTGGGGAGATGAAGGAGAGAAATGCAAGATGTGGGTGCTATGAGGGCACCCAGTAAAGTGAAATCTTACATGTGATTTGAAGAAAAAAAAAAAATCTGAGACCTGCCAGGTCTCAGAAGGTCAGTGCATGCTTCCTGCAGTAGAGAGTGGTTTTATCCATTATATGAAAAGCATTTATCACATGGTCAGCCTTTCCATTTTAAAGAAAATATGTTTTCTGAGTTTACAAAGACACTTTCTTCCTGATACTGATTTTCTGTCCATGTGGCAGCAATTTTAAGTTCATCTCTGAGTGACAGCTAATGTTGCATCAGTGTGAACTCGTGAATGATAGCTTCCAAAGAAACAGCCAAGAAACCCTTCAAGGTATCAAAAAGCTTTTGGTGAATAATCTGTTTTTGATTTAGAACCCTGTAAGAAAAGGGCTTTTTAAAGATGTCATGAGTTTCACTGTCCTTTTCCTTCTCTATCCCCTGATGCTGCCTGGGGTATTTATAGCACAGTAATGGTTACATTCTTTGTGCTCTGGGCAGAAGATTTTCATTTCTTTATAAAATTAATCATTCATGTAGCAGAAAGGATTTTTTTAAAGTCAGCCTTTGCATTTTGATCTTCAACTTAGTTTGACATCAATACATCAATGCTTTTTTTGTTTTTGTTTTTGTTTTTGTTTTCTAGATGACAGCACTAAGAAATGATGGGAATTCTTTTTTTTTTTTTCAAAGTCAGTGCACCCAAGAGAATCTGGGATGACTGCCAGTTACAGAAAAGGTGGTAGGAGGTGAGTATGAAGTTATATTTCTCATTTTAATGTCCTGATGCGTTTCATTAACCATGTGATCAGAAAAAATCTTCCTTATGTTAAATGAGATCCTCTATAGGGTAATGACATGAAACTATTTTTATCTGAGACTCTGTCAAGTTAAAGTCAGACTTTTCCTAGTCACTACTTAATGGTTATATGTGTAGGCCCTGTGATAAGTAGGTTATATAACCTCTTGATAGATACATATGGATATTTTGATTTTACAGATGAAAACATTTAGGTTAAGTAAATTGCCCAAAGTTTCATGAACACGACCTGGATTTGTATCAAGGTCTATTTGGCTTTAAAACCCTTGCTTTTAAGTGCTCCATTCTGCTGGCTCCTGACAATGAGTTTTTAAGTATTCAAGCCACAATGATAGAAACAACTTTCTCTTCTCATTCTTTTAGTTTTCCTCATGGGAGCATGGGCTGTTATTTGTTTGTGGGATATGGCAAAATCTTCTTCAAGTAGTAATACCAATTGCTAACTATCTGTGGAGTTCTTACATGATGATGCTAACAGTTCATTGGATCTACAACATACCTTATAACCATAAAGGTTTCACAACTATAGTCTTTTTCCCCCCAAGACTCCTTTCCAATTTTAATGCAAGCTTCTAGGGTTGTTTTTCACTTTCAAGGCTTTATTTTGCTTAGATTTCCATTTTGGGAGTGAACTAAAATTGTCCATTTTTAGTGGCATGCTCTGTGATGTGAAAACTGAAAGCTAGATGGAAGTTTTGGGTGATAGCAAGTCTATTGTTTCAAATGCTTATATTTGACATTATTGCATTTTCTTTTAAAGATTTATTTATCACTTATTTTAGAGAGAGAGAAGAAGAGAGAGAGAGAGAGTGAGAGAGAGCACGTGAGGGGCAGAGGGAGAGGGAGAGAGAGAGAGAGAACCCCAAGTAGACTCCCACTGAGTGTGGGGTCCAATGTGGGGCTCAACCTCACAACCCTGAGATCAAGATCTGAGTTGAAATCAGAAGTCTGACACTTAACCAACTGAGCCACCCAGGCGCCCCAGCATTAACGCATTTTCTTTTTCTTGGTTACTTAGTCTTATTATCTTATTCCTACTGCTATCTAGTTACTTGGAAGAGGGTTTTTCTTTTTCAGCTTCCAATTTTGTTATTTTTAAGGAAGTCTCTCTGTAACTTTGGAGATATGACAGTAAATCATGTAAGGAATATATAAAGTCACTGCATTTTTTTCAAAATCAGAATTTATTTAGATGTTGTGTACTGTAGGGCATTAATGACTGCTAAGACATGGCCTTAGCCTGTATTCTAAAATAGTAGGTAGAAGTATACATGATTATTATATGAAATGAATAAAGGGAGGATTATAAAATGAGTTGTGGGATTTCAGAGAAAGAAGAAAGTAATTCTGCCCAAAGGATTGCTTAGAGAATTCCTTGGAATAGATGGCATGCTGTTTGTTTTATGTTTTAATTTTTCCATGAAAACATATTAATTTTATAATTAATCTATTCTACTGTTGGGAACAGAGACAGTAGGCTTTTGACATGTAGTTGGGAGGCATCGAGGTAGAAAGTATATATTCCATATATTTTAAATACAAAGTCTAAATTTTACCTTGAAAGATAAAACACCAAAGCTTTGCTACTGACTTTTCTAATATCATGATAATCAAAGCAAGAAGAAAACAGGGAAGTTAAGGAGGGAGGCCAGGTAGAGGCTGGCAGGAAAGACAGAAGGAGGCTAAAGCAAATATTCTTGATAAGCTTATTAACCACAACTAAAAGCTGGAGTGGATAGCTGAAAGAAGTGTAAGAATATCTATAATTTCACCCAATTTCGCAGTGTTTCCTCCTCTACTTTTAGCTGGCGTCTGCATATACAATTTAAATTTGTATTTGCAGGCTTTACCTAGTTGATTGTTTTTTCAAGTATATGCACCTGATCCTCCCTTCAGTAAGGCAGAGAGAATTAGGGAATTCTCTTTCCAGTAGTTCTTGCCATTTAACTATTAATGTACTCCATTCCAGAGAATGATCCAATCCCTTTTCCAGAAAATATTAGCTTGCTCTCAGGTGTCTAACAATTTTCTAAGAACCAATTTTATCATGTCATAGTACTGTGTTGTGCAAATGATAGTTAGCTTATAAATGACAAGTAGTAACATTATAGCGTTTTCAATGCTATTCAGATTGTGAATAGCCAGAAACATCATAGAGCTAGTCTGCTATTGAGATAGTAAAATAAATATTTTTATTGAAATGCATTAAGTGGTTGGGGAGTCATACATTGAAATAAAATAGAATAGGAGCACTTACTCAGAGATAAATTTGACAAGGGAATTTCAGAGCTCCTTCCTACATAATCTTAGTGCAGGGAAGGAGAGATCCTGTGATAGAATTTACAGCAATGGTATAATATTGAATGACTACAATAAAGAAAGTATGGGGGCTGAGCATTTTATCAATTATTGAAGGATACTCGATGCTGCTTGGGCTGACTGGCTATAAGCTATCCTCTCCAATTACAGATGTGACCCAACCAAATTCTAGAGATCCAAAACAGTGAAAGGCAGTTCCCTTCTCCTATGCTGACTCAGTGAATAAATGTGTAGAAATAATGCACACATTTATTGCACATTTGGGATGGAGATTGGGAACATAGTTGTAGCTGCCACTATTTTCAGTTATAGATATAGTGAGGAAACAGAAATAAAGAAAAATATGGCCAAAGTATAAAATGAATCATAGACATACTTGTGGATTTGCTTTTAGTGGAGAAAGGTCTGTCTCTGAATCAGGAAGGTAAGTTCAAATCTATAACATATTTTTGAACAGGAAACAATTAATGATTGTGTTTATCATTCAAACAATGTAGAATTATCAATGGCACAATAATAATATCATTTCAGGCTTCTGGACTACTTCTATTGCAAATCAGGAGTAGTAAAAATACATGCTTATTGACCATTTATTTCATCCTTCAGTGGAGAGTGAGCAGAAATCTAGGTAGGTGCTATATAGTCATGACATAATTAGGATAATTTCCAGTTTTGCTAAAAGTAAAAATATAGTACTTATTTTGAAGCTTTTATTGAAAGTTTCAAACAAAATGTAAAGCTTCAAATATTGAAGTTCTATTAGTGAGACATTGACATTACCTCATGGGCATATTGGTTTATAAAATCCTAATAAATGGAGTTCCCAAGCATATTTTTTTGAGGAAAGAATACCAAGGGTCCAACCACCTTTAGACCTCCCAATAAAAATATTTTATTTTGAATTTATGCAATCAGCATGTTGTGAACTAAAAAAAATTAATCATATATTCCTAATGAGCTTAAACCTTATAAAACTTTAAGTGATCTTTACAAGACTATTAGTCTTAATAATAAAATGTTAGCACGCATATCCGCTGGAGGTGCATCATGGAATATTTGATCTTCACTACATCCTTATGGCTAATGATTTTGAGTTCCCAGATAAAGGGAAGACACTTTGAGCGTGGTAACTTTTCCTTTTAAAATAATATACTTTTGTTTCTCTCCATGCTAGTGCTAAACTGTTTTCAGCTTCACTGAAAATTTTCATGCAATTTATGCACCAATCACACTGATAGTTAAGGGATCCCTCAAAATGTAAGCACTTTCAAGCTTCTTACTGTTCCTTTACTCTTTGTATGCTTCTCTGTTTATTAAACTCTCTACCTTATTGTTAGATGTGGAGTCTAAGTGGTCCACTATTAATTCTATCACAGTTGCCATAACAATTAGTTCAGGGATGAGCAAATTATGTAACATTTTCTACTCAGAAAGAATCCTGGTTCTTTTGGTCAGAAAGTTGAAAAAGAATTAAGCTTTTCCCTCTACTGGATGTAAGTAAGGAATAATAAACTTTAGGCTGTTTCATATAGCTCACCTGTGATAATGGAGACATTTCTACAGTAAATTTGAGGCTATGTTTTCCTTGCAAGCAACCAAATTTAAATTGATATGAGATGTGCTATCTTCACCCTCTCTCCTTCTTTTTTCATCTCCGTGACTTATTTATAACTGCAAGTTTGCACTTCTTTATCCCCTTCACCTATTTTGTCCTTGTCCTTACCACCCCCACCACAACCACCATTTTGTTCTCTGTATTCTTGAGTTTGTTTCTATTTATTTGTGGTTTTTTTTTTTTTTAAGATCCCACATTTAAGTGAAATTATATGGCATTTTCTTTCTCTGTTTGACTTATTTCCCTTAACATATGTCCATCCATGTTGTCCTAAATGGTAAGATCTCATTTTTTTAATAGCTGCATAACATTGCATTGTGGATATATCCTACATCTTTTTCATTCATCTTTACAAGACACTTATGTTGCTTTCATAGCTTGTAAAATAGTGTTGCAATGAACATAGGATTGCATATCTTATTGAATTAGTGTTTTCAAATTGGGGGGTAAATACCCAGTAGGGGAATTATTGGATCATAGGGTATATGAAATATAAAAATAAATAGAAAAAATAGAAAACAGAAATCTATTTTTAAAATTTTTGAGAAAACTCCATACTGTTTTACACAGTGGTTGCATCAATTTACATTTCTAAAAGAGGGTTCAATTTTTCCACATCCTTGCCAACATTTGTTATTTTTTAACTATTGTCATCTGTTCCTTAAAGCTTTTCATGACCATTCTACAAATACCCAGTACTTTAACAATATACTCTTGTTAATTCAACAAATATTCATAGAGTTCAAGAGAGAGGTCTGGCTGGAGTTGTAAAACTGGGAATGAGCATATATGGGATAAGTGAGGGCTTGAGACATGATGACATCACCAAAGAAGCAAATGCAGGTAGGGAAGAAGACCTAAGACTGATCCTTGTGCTACACCATCATAGATGAGATAGATGAGGAGGATCCTGCCAGGCATATGGAGAAGCATATGGAGAAGGAGGAACAGTGAAGTACAAGAAAAGCTAAGAGAGTATGGTGCCTTGCAAAAAAGCAGAGCAAGATGACAGAAGTGAATAACTGTCAAATGCAGAAGATAGATGAAATAGAATGAAAATTAAGAAATCACCATTAAATTTAGTAATGTGAAGGTCACTGGTGACATGGACAGAAACAAGTTTGGTGGAATTTTGGAGGCAAAAACTGATTAAAATATATTTTTTTAAATTTATTTGTTCATGAGAGACCCAGAGAGAGAGACAGGCAGAGACATAAGCAGAGGGAGTACCAGGGAGCCTGATGTGGGACTTGATCCTGGGACTCCAGGATCATGCCCCGAGCAGAAAGCAGATGTTTAACCGCTGAGCTACCCAGGTGTCCCTAGAGTATATTTTAAACATAGAGGTGATAATTGAGACTTCAAATATATGTTGGTTGATTTTTAACCATTTCACTGTTTACCTGCCACCTGTATAAACAAAACATCATCCAGTGTAGGGTCAAGGGAAAATGCTAAGGAATTTCCCTAATTTTTGAAGTTTAAATCTTTCATACAAACACACATACACACGCACACACACACGCACACACACATTTTCCTTTAGCTTCAATGTTCAGAAAAAATATCATATTGAATTTACCAGCTTAATATAAAACATCTAGTATTCTTTAGTTATTTCACTTTTAACCTTAGTGTCAGATTTCATGGAAACTCAGAGTCTTTGTTCTTACCTTCTCTCCATAGATATATGGTAGAGACTGTTCAAATAAATATACTAATTACATGTTCAAATGCCATCTCTGTAGCCACTTCCCATCTTCTAAATTTTTCACAATTTTCTTTAGATAATTGGTGAATTAGCCAAAAGCATTTTATTTTATTTTTTTTATTTTTATTTTTTGCTTTTTAATATTGGTCTAAATCTACAAATTCTATCTCCTGAGTCTACGGTTCTGACCCAGAAGTCAATTCATGAAAATCTATCATCAGGGAAAAATACTAGTCAAGTCAAAATATATATTATTCAATCCTTGTTATTTACCCAATGAATTGAAAACCTGTCCACACAAAAAACTGCACGCAAAATTTGAAACCAGTTTTGTTTATAATCACCAAAATGGAAGCAATCAAAAAGTCCTTTTGCTGAATAGCTACATAACTGCAGTACATCCAAATAGTAGAATATTTTTCAGTGTTAAAGAAGAAAGGATCCATTAAGCCATGAAAATTTGTAGAAGAAACATAAATGTGTATTATTATGTGAAAGAAGCTAATCTGGAAAGGCTACACACTTACGAATCTAACTATATGGCATTCTAGAAAAGGCAAAACTATGGAGACAGTGAAAAGAAGAGTTGCCAAGGGTTCAAGGGAGAGAAGGATGGATAGGCGGGGAACAGAGGATTTTTTAGGGTGGTGAAACTATTCTGTATGATACTGCAATGGTGGATAGATGTCATTAGACATTTATCAAAAACTAAAAGAGAGCACGGCAGCCCAGGTGGCTCAGCGGTTTAGTGCCTCTTTCGGCCCAGGGCCTGATCCTGGAAACCCCGGGATCGAGTCCCACATCCGGCTCCCTGCATGGAGCCTGCCTCTCCCTTTGCCTGTGTCTCTGCCACTCTCTCTCACTCTCATTAATAAATAAATAAAATCTTAAAAAAAAAAACAAAAACTAAAACTAAAAGAGTGTATAATACCAAGAGTGAGCCCTAATGTGAATTATGGACTGTGGATGATGATAGTGTGTCAATGTAGGTTCATTGATTCTAATAAATGTACCACTGTGGGGTGTAATGTTTATAGTGGAAGGGGTTGTATATGTGTGTAAGGGGGTGGCAAGGGGTAAATGGAAATTTTGTACTTTCTGGTAAATTTTACTGTAAACCTGAAACTGCTCTGAGGATTGAAATTTATTAATTAAAAAAATAAGCAACAACATATATACTTATATAACACATAAAATTTTCAGTGCTTGACCATGACTAGTTCCATCTCTAATGGGTTGTATTGAATTTAATTTGGAAGATTAAGAAAATCAATTAGTGTTCTCCAAACAGTTTCAAATGGTTAATTTTTAAAACATGTAATTGCATGAAGCTGAATATTACTTTATTAGTTTTCATTTTACAGGGGAATATGTCTCTCATCTATTTGAAGCACAGAATTCTCACTGTATGTTTGTGTGCCACCAACTCTTACCCAAACCCAGCTACTTGATAAAGAAAGGCCCTCCATTTTAGATGAGTGAATGAGAGTCAGGGTAAGTGTGATTGACTGGAAAGGCTATAAGGGAGGTTCAGTTGTGGACCATCTTCATACACATTATAGGATGATCTACTGTAGATGAATTGATTCGGTGTCTTCACAGGAGATACTTCATGTAATGTTTTGTCCTGAGTGATACAAAGAACAGAGATTACGCTTTCTTTGGCATTTGGGGAGATAAATGGACAGAGAGGTGAGATGATAGAAACAAATGTAGGTACTAGTGTATCTAATATGCACCCCCTCAAACAAACAAACAACCCTCTGAGCTATCAATAAACTTTACTGTATATGACCATCTTCACTTCGGCTGAATATGGACTTAGTAGCTGCTCAGAACAAGCCTACAGGAAGGGAGTAGTAGAATTTCTGCTGTATTATGTATTTGCTTCCTGTTTTTTTTTTTTTTAGAAAACATGAAATAATTATAATAAAAGCAAATCAACACAGCAAGAATCATCTTTTCACTCCCCCTCCCAGGCTTCTTATATCACTGAGAAATATTTGAGAACTTTGTTATCCCATTGAAAATGACTAGTCATGTCATTTTAGCACAATAGCAGCAAACACTAGGTATGTGGCCTCCCTGGGATTAACAAGATCAGGATTTAAGGGAAAAAAAATCTGGTTTCAAAGGCCTTCGTGTTTTCCTGAATGATGGAAAAAAAGAGCTTTAAAATGAAGCCAAATGAAGGCATTTAAAATTGAAAATAAACAATTACTAACATTGTATTTTTGCTTTCTCTTATCATTTTATTTTCAGTTAATAAACAGCATAATCTATTTGTACCTGCTTTTGCCTTAGGAGTTAGAGGACGATAATGAAAATATTTTACTGTCTATTTTCAAATTATAAGCTGCTGTTTCCAAAGAAAGTCAAACTCATGTATATTATCGCATTATTGTTCTCATGGGACTGCAGTCACCATAGTGATTGTAATTACATGGCTTCATTAACTTTATACATTCTACCTGTTATGGGGGGTTCACATTAAGAAAATTTGCATATGCAGGAAATGAATGTCGTTTGCAAGGAGCTAATGTCATTAAACATTTAGGCAGTCCCTATCAGGCAAAGGGGTTTCCACCGGGATATGCTTTACAGCATGCCCTTTATAGTCATTGTGGGCAAAGAAATCTATTTCAAAACCCTTAAAGTAAAATCTCTTTTTGAGGAAAATATTAAAAAACAACAGCTATTATAACAAATTTCATATGTTACTAGAATTTCAAAATGCTAACATTGAGATTATTAGAATCTTGGATTCTAATAATGGATAATTATTAGAATCTTGATTCTAATAATGGATAATTATTAGAATCTTGGATTCTAATAATGGATAATGCAGTTCTGAAAAATGCCAAAGCTTTGAATATTTGGGGGCTCTTGCACAGTGTGTGTGTGTGTGTGTGTTCATACATGTACAGCTTGAGAGACTGGATGGCCTCCATTTTAAAACACCTGTTGTTATATGTTGGTACTTTTCTATTCTTATTGATTAATTAAATCTATTAACTATTAAACATTAAAATAATTCTAATATAATTTCAGGTGAGGACATATAAACAATACAAAAAAGGGAAAAACAGAAAAGAAGTGAACTTCTTAAATAATAAATTGAGACATGACTCCTACAACAAATATATTTCAGACATTTTGAAGGACAAGATTAATAATAATAATAATAATAATAATAATAATAATAATAATTATAATGGCTCCATATATGTTCTTGTCTAGAGTAGATGTCTTAACCTTTTGGTAACACCAGAGTTCTAGTTGTCTGGAAAGGAAATCTACAAGGTGAAAGCAGGTAAGGAATGGACACTTCATACTGTTTAATACCTAATTACTATATAATACCTTCATACTGTTGCCCCAGGACTCTCCAAGGCATGCTCAGAAGTTCTTGTATCTAATTTCTGTTTGCTGTATTAGGATCAATATTAACTATTAAGAGCAATACTGTTAACAAACAGTAAACCACTCACTGTGTACATAGGGAAATAGGATGATATTTGGGATATGGCAGGGCAGTAGTAACTCCTAGGGAACTTTCTTCCAAATAAGACTCAAAACAACTCATGATTTCTTTGGGTATTAAAATTCATGGTGATTCACAATAATAGAGAAATTACCTATTTTCTGGTACAAAATTGCATCCTAGGGAATTATATTACACATGTAAATTATGGTAGATTCTTTTCAATCTGTACCTTTTTGGGTTAATTAGTTCTTCAAGAGAGGTGATACATGTTATGATTGAATAAAAAAATCACTTTATACTGGCAATTCACATAGATCTCTTCACTTAAGGTTGAAAGGAAGAGTTAACAATGACATAGCTCAGAGGTAGCTGAGAAAAATAAATCTATTTTCATCAAATTATTCCCAAGTCTTCTGAGATTTTCTCTATGTGACTATGTTTACAAAATTCATATTAAATATTTTAGAAGAATGAATACATTGAGTAAATGAATTAAAATATACTTTTCCTTTTCTTTCATCCAAACAATTTTGATCTCCTTTTTTAGGGTAAGCTTTCCTAGGCTAAAAGTAATCACATTTTAGATCAAAATTGCAACCTTATTTGTTGGCACAATATCATGTAAGTTAATTTATGCCTATTTCTCAATGAAAAGGATGCCAAATCAATTGGTCTCCCATTAAGTGGGTTTTGTACTGTTATTAATTTTGGATACTACAATCACTGCCTGTTTACATTTATTGGAAAAAAAACCCACATAGGCTTTTCTATTCAAAATAGTACTGAGGTCTATGGTCTTTTGCCAAGTATATCAACATTTATTTTGTGCTTTGGAAATAAGGCAACTTTTTAAATAATACTAATGTGATTAATTATTTTACAGTGACTACTGAAAAATATTGATTAGTTTATTCAATAAGTGTTTTTGAGCATCTACTCTTCTAACTCTTCTAGGATGCTTGGCAACCCTGGAAGTATCCTGAATCATCTAGGAAACAAGATATAATTATTATTGTGGTGATTGTTTCATTATATATATATATATATATATATACATATATATATATATATATTTGAGGCAATTGGAATGTCAATTTTATTTAGTAATATATTGTAAAAACTCAAACAGCATATCCGGCTGATTGACAAAATCCATCCAACTGTTAAGGGTAAAACAAAACTATCTCAAGACGTACAGTTATCCAGATCTTGCTTTTATCTATAGGCAGATATTTATTTATTTATTTATTTATTTATTTATTTATTTATTTATTTATTTATTTAATATCTTTTTTTCTTTTATTTATTTATGATAGTCACGCACACAGAGAGACATAGGCAGAGGGAGAAGCAGGATCCATGCACCGGGAGCCCGATGTGGGATTCGATCCCGGGTCTCCAGGATCACGCCCTGGGCCAAAGGCAGGCGCCAAACCGCTGCGCCACCCAGGGATCCCTATAGGCAGATATTTAAAGAGAAAGGGAGAAAGAGACAAAAAAATGTTGGAGCAGAATGCAACATCTGGAATTATCCAACTGATAAAATTCAGAGAGAGAACAAGGGAGTGAGAAGCTAGGATAACAAATTAATATATACATCACCTCACACCATCACCATTTTCTTTATTTTGTGTATGTGTGTGGTAAGAACATTAAAGATCTACTCTCTTAGCAAATTTAAGTATACAATACAGTATTGTTTACTATAGTCATATTGCTACACATTAGATTTCCAAAACTTATTCATCTTGCATAACTCAACTTATATCTATTGACCAGCATCTTCCCATTTCTTCCACCCCCAGCAGCTGGTACTCATCATTCTGTTCTCTCCTTCTGTGAGTTTGACTATTTTAGATACGTCATTTAAGTGGAATCATGCATTATTTGTCTTTCTGTGCCTGTATTATTTCACCTAACATAATGTCCTCTGGCTGTATCCATGTTGTCACAAGTAGCAAGATTTCCTTCTTTTTAAAGACTGTATAATATTCCATTATTTTCTTAACCCATTGATACATATTTAAGATGAAACCTTAAAAATAGGGTTGCATGGCTGCCACTTTAGACTTACTATATCAGAGTTTTGAAGGGTGAGATAAAGCTCTGATTTTTTTTAAAGCTTCATAAGATTTCTGATGCTCAATAACAGTTGAGATCCACTGTTCTAAGTATTGTAAACCATATAGAATAGAAAAATGTAGATGACATATATTTCCTGACATCTTGGAACTTCAAGAAAGGTAGTGAAATGCAGAAACTTGACTACACTGAAAGACGTTTTGTGAAGAAGAGCATGTGAGTAATAAAGACATAGTGCAGACTTAGGTAGGATATTTAATTTAGTAAAGTCTCCAGCAGTTTCTGCACAAGTGTCTTGCTGATCTCTTTGACACCTTACATTGTATCAGTAAAGAGGGAGCAGAGATTCTCTTCACCCAGGGAATGGCACTGACAATCCTCGAGGACAGGAACAATCTTCACTTGCTATATGTCTAATTAGTTGGACATGGGAGAAAAGAACTCAGAGGAGAGAGGTCTTGCTTAGAGATATAAAACTGAAACTCTTTAACTACAGTTATAAGTTTGGAATATAAACTGAGAACACATTGATGCTACTTACAAAACCCACAGAACTGATATACCTATGGAAAATGTGTACTTGGAGATAATTTGGGGAAAAAGAGCACTCGAGATGGATCACTAAATATGTAAAACATTTTGAGTATAGTGGAGGGAAATTCAACAAGGATACTGAGAAAGGGCAGTCAGAGAAGTAGAAGGAAAAATGAAGAGAATATGGCTTCCCAGATCAAAGTGAGGATTTTTTTTTTTTTTTTTTTTTTTTTTTTTTTAGAGAAAGGCCAATAGTCGCCAGTGGCAATGCTTTAAGATAGGTCCACGTAGAAGAGTGTCCATTAAATCTTGCAACATACAGACCAATGATGGGCCTTGAAATTTTGGTCAGATGATGGGCATAGAACCCAGAATGGAGTGTATTATAAATGAATAGGAAATGTGGACACGGAGACAGCAAATGTAAATCATCTTTCTGAGAACTTTGTTAAGAATACTAAAGACCTGAGGAATAGTCATTAGGCTCAGTGTGCTGCTTGTTGTTATGCCCCTTTGGACAAATTAGGAAAAAAGTTATTGGTAGATAACTCTGTCTGGACAGATGCAGGTATAACCAGAGTGCATATAGAAGAGAGCAGAATACACACTAGATTTTATCTCCTTGGTCTTTATTCAGTTAGGTATCTTTTGAGTAATACAGTCTTATGTTATATAGGACAATAAATATTTGCTTAAGATAGGTGAGTATTATGTTGTACTTAGCTTTTGTACCGGTTTAATAATCTCTAAATATCATACCCACTAGCTGATTAAATGAATGATTAAAATGAATCTTAATCTTCCTAACTCTAGGACAGGGAATTCATCATGGAAATATTCAAGACAGGAGTCTGGAATTTCCTTCCTGAAAGTTGAATCATGAACATGTTGATTATTACCAGTATAGGTGTCAATTGGCCACTGGTGGGAGAGCAAAAGTGGTTGCCGAGATCAAGAGAGTAGTAAGTGAGTTAATTCCAGATTTGATAGACCTGTGTACATTAAATGAGATTTTTTGCAGAATCAGGAACAATATTTTCATTTTTGTATTTCCAGCACATAGCATGGTGCCTGCACATGGTAGGTGTTTAATCAGTGTTTACTGAATTGCATTGAATTCTAAAGGGATAGTTTAATAGCCAAAAATAAGTAAGTACAGATGAGTGGTTGGATAATAGGATATATGTCAAGAATGGTAGTTAATAGACAGAAACTGGTACTGAAGTGGATAAGCCACAGGGAAATTTACTTTCCTGGAGAACAGATAGAATAATGTCGAGCAAAACACTCTCATCGAAACTTCTTTTATCCCAAGTGGTTGTTTCTCATGTCCTGTCCTAGAGGGAAGGCACTGAAGGATAATATATTAGAAGGCATATACTATAGATTGCCCTTTTCAGGTAAATTGACAGTGTGATGGGCCAAAATAAACATGTATTGTGGGGAATAGGTCATACTCATTACAGGTTTTATTGGTAGTAAGTCAGGTAGATTTGACAGTCCCTAGGAAATGTATCAGTAAGCAATAAACAGACATGCAAGTGAGTAGGGGGACACAGGAAAATAAGGCAAAAAAGTAGAGAGGAATCCTGACGAGTGAGAAGAATGCTGAAGCAGGCAGGCAGGTGTTTGCCATTATCATGGCTGTACAAAACATAGAAATATATCTTCCTAAAGAACAGGATTAAGGGCAAGACCAAGGAGAATCTGGCAGGAAAGCAATTTTAGAAATCAAGTAAATGGCAGTTCAATGAGACAGGACTCAGATACCAAAGGAAATGCCAGGGAACCAGTCAAAGTGTTTCTATAGTCATAGTAGACTTGATTCTTACTTGTTCAAGTTTGACCTGGCCTAGGACTCTACTTATTGCATGAGCTAGAAGGATTGGAGAAACTAAGAAGAATGCAGACTGGCATGCCACTGTATCTACATTTCCCCTGCTATGATACTGTTACTTTATTGACTACAGGTGCTTAATTCAGCACATACACATTGCCTCCATTTTTAAGTTTTCAAAAACTATTTTTCTCTTCAAAAAAATAATTCCCAGAAGTTGAGCTTCATGTGATTTTTTTTGTATATTTACATTTTTGTGTATTTCCACTTCTTAGCACAGTGCTACCAATTTAACAAGTCCTTGGTAGGTACTCGTTGAATTGACATGTCAACTAGTTCAAGTCAATTAAGTAAATTTGACTATTCTAAATTATGAGGTTGAAGTAAGAATGTAGCCATGCTATCCTTAAAAGAGTGAATTCTTTCAAATATGCTGAACCACATAAATGATTTACATTTGAATGTAGAACACGAGTTTAATAGAGATGCCATAACTACTTTTGTATCTTTCCTGCGATACTTGGCTGCTACCATCTTGATTGGTTCAAGATGTTTTCTGAAATCTACACCTTTCCATTTTATGAAAGGAGAATAAAGTTTCTCTCAATTGACTTGATGCATTGAAGAGAATTGCATGGGCAATCTCCCTTTATTACATTCAATGGTCCAAGGCACAGAGAAGCTTAAAAATGTGCTTTTAGAAATGATACTTTTCAGAAGGGTGCACTAATATGGCATTACTAGATATCTTTTTACTATCTTTTCACTGAAAAATGCAACTTTTAAGGAAAACTAAGTACTTCTATTGTATGAACTTCGTCAACAATCAAATGACCATATATGATTTGTTCTCCATGTCCTTCCTTACAATAAATGGCTCTCATAGTACCTCAAAATGAAAATGGTGGCACCCCAGGAACCTACACCTAGAGCCAACATCTATTATGATGAATTTAGTTCCTATACAATGCCTTCTCCTTATTAGCATTAATTATGTGGTAAAGGAAATTGGATGATTCATAAAAGCAGAAAGCATTTGGCTTGACCACATTATACAGCAGTGCAAATAAGAATTCTTAATGCTGTTTAACAAATGACTTTTTCACTCTTCATTAAAGCCCCTTGTTGCCATCCAATCTTGATTTTAGAAATTAAAGCTAACAACCAGATTGAGAGAATCAGGAAAGTGACAGCATGGGGCAAAGTCTCAAAGCCACAACTAACAGCATGAAGCAAAGTGAACCTCAAGCTATTGCTGCTCTCAGAGAAGGCTGGGGAGGGGAGGGACTCATTTGCAGGGAAACTCAATTACAGCAACCCTCAGCTATAGGAAAGTACTTGTGAATGTTGACACGAAAGCTTTTTCCCTTAATGTTTTAATTAAATACCTAGAAGCCAACGCTTCTTCTCAGTTAGTGTCAGAACACTGCTTCTTGGTAGATAAATGTTTACAGCAAGAGCTCAGCTGAGGGTTTCTACAAACATGACTCTAAGAACTGAGAAGGCTTTTGCTGAGGCACTTGAGATCAAGAAAGCAGTAGTGATTATAAACTAGCAGTACAATAGCAGGATGGTTTAATCCACCCAAATGTCAGTCATTGGTTTGCAAGTTGGCAATCCCACCTTCATCTTCAGACAAAAGGGCACTGGTTAGTCATCTGTTTAATTCTCCAGCTTCAGTGTGTCATTTGGATGTTGAAGGAAAATCCCTTGATTCAGTCTGCCATTTCTGACAGCCTCCCTCTAGACCCCATTAATAAGCCTTTTAGAGAACAGAATGCAAAGTAGGCAGCAGGCAGCCTACAATCAAAATGGAGATAGAATAGACAGTAGAAATGTCTTCCCTTTGTGAAGATGGTGTTTAGGTGACCTTTGTTGAAGAGAATTGTTTTTTTAATCTCAAAACTGTGTCTTCCAAGATATTAAAGCAGCATTTGTGGTATGGTAGATTTGGGAGGTCACTTGGAATTTGGGAGTTTATGATAGGATACAGAAAAACTCAAGTGATATTTACAAAATGTGCAAACAATGGCACAGACAGGAAGCCAGCCTGGCTTTGGGCATGCCTGGGGAATATCCTTCAGAAAACAAATATGCCACTCTTTAATGTTGGTTTGAATCTCATTATAAAATCGCAAGTGAAATGAGACACACTTTGCCTCTGAAACAGTGATTCCAGAAGCAAAGCAACTGTTCTCTAATAAACCAGTCCTGTTAAGATTTGTAGGATTTTAATGTGCTTTGAAAGCACATCATTTGTTAGATAATGGACTCTTTCTATTGAACCTATTTTCCATTATTCATGCATTAATAATTTCTAGTTGACTCTGTGTGTGTATGTGTGTGTATGGACTTTCTGAACAGCATTGCTTAATGTGTCACAAGCAGATTGATGTATCAAGCCTCTAGAGAAGCCTCATTCCAAATAATCTTTCCCTAGGCATTGCCTGGTCCAAGGAAGTGTTCCAAAATGCCTAATTTCCAGAGACACAAATTCAACCAGGAGTGGAGAACTTTAAAGGCAACAAAATAACTATGAGATCTCCTATGCAAGTTCTTCACTAAAAAGGCATGGTCTTTTAGAAATAGAGATTAGACCAGAATCTATGTTGTGCTGATTGCAATGCAATGCCAAGTGTTTTGTTGTAATCAAAGACTGAGAAGCAAGGCCACAAAAGGAGCAGAGAGATCATTTATTACCAGGGAGATCACTTTTATTTATAGAGTAGCACCAGGGAAGTCACTTATTTTTTATGCATCTAGTCCTTTAATAAAACACTAATAAAGCTTTTATGTACTTTTATATCTCAGTAAACCATTCAGGCATGCCTTTTAAAATTTACAAAGGCAAAAATAGCTATTTTCTGCTAGGAATTTCTTTATAAGCTATCCTTTTATTAGAATATACATTAACCTGAATTCACTTGAGTAAAACAGGACAAGCATGTTTTCTATGAGTACATAAAAATGTACACGCACAATGGGTACTTAAATATGGCATGTATATAATGCTTAGTAAGTACTGAATATTAGATTATTTGTAGAAAAAAGATGAATTACATGTGTTTGTGTGTTTTGTTCCAATAAGTCAATTTATTTTTAAAAGATATAAATTAGAATATTAATAGCCTTAGGCTCACCTAGTTTTCTATGACTTGCTAGGTATTGTTAC
Organism: Nyctereutes procyonoides; assembly: GCF_905146905.1. Lineage (NCBI taxonomy): Eukaryota > Metazoa > Chordata > Mammalia > Carnivora > Canidae > Nyctereutes > Nyctereutes procyonoides. The sequence goes on from NW_026575162.1 coordinate 595,707, forward strand.
CTATTTAACTCTCCTGGAACCAGTAGTTGGTATCTGGTGTGTTTGTTTTGGGTACTCCCAGTGAACTGTGTATTAGAGAAGCATCTACCTATTATAAAATGATGTTTCAACTAATGAGACTAAGAGGTCCTCTAGTCATGTTCTATCATATTTTCTGGTAGATTTTATGAAAACATTTTGTTATTTTGTACGTTGTAACTCCAACTATGTCTTTTCCTTATATTTTTTCTTTTATATTCAGGTCTTCAGGGTTTTATAAACTTTTTTGAGGAAGAGAGAGTGAGGAAGAGAGGGGAGAGGGAGAGAGAGAGAATCTTAATCAGGCTGCACACCCAGCAAAGAGCCTGACATAAGGACTCAATCTCACAACCCTGAGATCATGACTTGAGCCGAAATCATGAGTTGGATGCTTAACTGACTGAGCCACCCAGGCGCACCCAGGTCTTTAGAGTTTTAAAGTTTGTTTATTTTATTAGAAGGGATCCTTAGTAAATGTTCAGAGGAAAGTTAGTTGCTATATTAACTTTAATAGACCTGAAGGAAAACATCTTGCATCATATTGCGTGCTACATTACTCGGGTGAGAACAAATTTATTTTTAAGGTTTTTTTAAAGATTTTATTTATTTATGAGAAAGAGAGAGAGAGAGGCAGAGACACAGGCAGAGGGAGAAGCAGGCTCCATTCAGGGAGCCTGACATGGAACTCGATCCAGGGACTCGATCCTGGGACTCCAGGATCATGCCCTGCGCCAAAGGCAGCACTAAACTTCTGAGCCACCCAGGGATCCCCCCCCCTTTTTTTTATTAGTTTTTAAACAATATATGATACCTTGTATTACATACAATGAAAGCATATTACCATGCCTTAAGTGATGACTTTTGCAGAAAAATACATTTCAAAAAGTCCTAATTTAACTTTGCATTTGAATGTTTAAATCCATATAAGAGGTGATAAATCCAACTTTCTTTTAATATCCCATGGTTTTCTCAGAGTGCTGTCAGGCCTCTTTGGAGCTTTTACATAGGGAGAAAAAAGCTAAGCAATTAGTAAGCCACCACAGACACTGCCAGGGAGGTGCACTTTGCCATGTCCGAGGGTAAGGACTTACCCTTGCAGAAGGCTGATAGCAAAGAAATCCAAGCAATGAGAATGTCCTACTTCTGACATATTTACACAGGTCAAAAACCAGAGGAGAGAGAGTAACAACATATGTGCATTGTCACAGAATTTCCTAAATGTGTAAGCTAGGAGTTACATATTTACTCCAACCAACACAACCATCATTACCAAACACTTTTTGTATTGAGTTATTATTGTTGCAAATGAAGCGTTTGGTGTCTTAGACTAGTGGTCTTCAAATTAGGGTGTTTGTAACCATGGAAGTAATCAACTACTTTTGGGTACCTGGGCAGAGTTGGAAGATACTATCTTTCAGATCATGAAATTCTATACATACCCTTTCCAAAACTAATATGACTTGGCAGATGTGTGTGACTTATTTTCACCCATCTTTCATCAGAACCCTCATGCTACAGCTTTACAGAGGAAAAGGGTAACTCTCATCAACCCATTCCACATCCTATAGTGGCACAGTTCCAGAGTATAAAAATCTCGGGGGCCAATGTCTTTTCTGCTTGTCTGTGTGCCTGCCTGCCTTTCTTTTTTTTTTTTATTTTTTTTTCCTGCCTGCCTTTCTATCTAGCAATTATCTGTCCATGTGGCCAACTTCTCATTTCTACATCCATTTACTCATCTTTCTACTTATGTCTTAGAATTAAAAATCAAAACTGAGATTTTTAAATTTTATTTATTTAAATAATCTCTACACCCAACATGGGGCTGGAACTCATGACCCTGACATCAAGAGTAGCATGCTCTTCCAACTGAGCCAGCCAGGCAACCCCAGAAACTGAGAAAGGTTTAATGGTGCTGCTTCTTATCATGATATTTAAAATGAAAAAGAAAGCCTTCTTTTCTGATATGAAGTGAATCTGAATTTGAGAAAGATAAGATTAGCTTTGTCATTTGGATTTTTAGACACACATTTTTCATAAAGTGAATAAACTAAACCTACAGCTCCAAATTGTTAATGAAAGCATACTTAAAGCACAGGTACAATATAATTTTGGCTGTAATCATATCCTTTGTTAAACTTAAGACGGATACTTTAAGTAATCCTAAATATGTACAAATGGATACAGTTTTTCAAAATTCTTTTAGGGATACACAAAGTTTTGAACTCATAGACTGAACTAGTCTTACCCTTGTCATCGGTCAGCCAGAGTCAAAATCTTGGTAATTGTCTGTTGTCATGGCAAAATCATTGTCTCTTTCTCTTCTCCCTCTCCCTCTTCCTCATTCCCCTTTACTATTTTCTTCTTCTTTTCTTCTTCTTTTCTTCTTCTTCTTCTTCTTCTTCTTCTTCTTCTTCTTCTTCTTCTTCTTCTTCCTTTTCTTTTCTTCTTCTTCTTCTTCTTCTTCTTCTTCTTCTTCTTCTTCTTCTTCTTCTTCTTCTTCCTCCTCCTCCTCCTCATCCTCCTCTTCCTTCTTCAGGCCTGGAACTAAAATGATTTTACATTTTTAGATGGTTATATTTTAAATGGTTTTATAAGAACTTCTATAACACTCTCAATTTTGCAACTTTGTGGAAGAAAATGAAAATATTTCCTACATTCTCATTTTTGCCACACTGTATTAATTCATATGCTTTGAGAACCAGACACAAAAGAGATTAGCTATATAAGGGGAGAAAACGAATGTGAAGAGAAACTTCGCACAGAATCAGAAAAAGCTGAGAGACCTGTCAAAACCACCCGGCAGGTCTAATTCAGAGGAGGTAAGATGGAAAGAAGGTTGAGTAGGAAAAGGATTAGACTGCGGAGCAATTCTGAAAAAGTTCTGGCAAAAACAGTGGAGAGTCCTTAAGCCACATGAGTTCTCCTTGGAGTCCACTGTCTCCAAGAATGCATCTCTCCAGTATGTTGCTGTGTTTAGTCATTGGCTGGAGAAGCCTGTGGCAAGTGCAGCCTCATCATGAACTAGATGACAGATTTCAGATGACAGTATCTGTTGGTCAGTTGTGCTTCCTGCCATCTGTGATTTGAGACATGTTTTCATGGCAGCCATATATTTTTTAAAGATTTTATTTATTTATTCATGATAGTCACACAGAGAGAGACAGAGAGGCAGAGACACAGACAGAGGGAGAAGCAGGCTCCATGCATCGGGAGCCCGACGTGGGATTCGATCCCGGGTCTCCAGTATCATGCCCCCGGCCAAAGGCAGGAGCCAAACCGCTGTGCCACCCAGGGATCCCCATGGCAGCCATATTTTATAGCAAGGGAATGTTAAGACTTTTTTTTACTAAAATAATATCTGATTATGAATATTAATATCATTCTCATTTTAATCTAGTTTTAAAAGATTTTATTTATTTATTCATGAGAGACACAGAGGGGGAAGTAGCTCCCTGTGGGGAGCCTGATGTGGGACTCCATCCTTGGACTCTGGGATCATGACCTGGCCAAAGGCAGACACTCAACCACTGAGCCACCCAGGTCCCACACTCTATTTTTTATATCTTGTTTTATATCTTGGAAATCCCTTTCCACTCTGAAGAAATAAGATCCTTCATTATATTTGTTTCCAAAAGTTTTAATAGTATTTAAGACTGGTTTCTACAATTAAGCATGGAGACACAGGAGAGAGGGGAGAGATAAAGATATTTTGTTTTCTTATGAAAAGGCAACTACTCAGCGTGATTTGTCAAATAGACTGTCTTATCTTCTCTGATTTTAAGGCTTACCCAGTTGCATACCAAAGTCCCATATATGCTTCATTCTGTTTTTTGGCTATTTTATCCCTTTGATCTATTTGTTCATCTCTTTAAAAAAATACAATGGTATCTTCAATTACTTTATGTTTTAGTCAGAAAAATTCTTCCTTTTTCCTTCTTTTTTTACAGTTTTCTTCAACATTGTTGGATTATTAGTTATATCATATTGAATATTGATTTTAGAGTCAGCTGGTTGAGCTTATAAAAATCCTATCACGATTTTCAATGAAATTGCATTACATACTAAAGAAAATTGACATCTTTTCTAATAGAGAATCATCTAATCCAAATATGATAATTTCTTTTTCTAGTTTTATTTTATTTTGTGCCTAAAAATGTTTCATCTTTTCCATAAATGTCTTGTACATATTTTTTTAGATTTATTCATAGAGACTTTATTGCTTTTTGTTGCTAGTGTGAATGGTGTCTACATAAAAGTCACATTTTCTCATTTGTTATTGCTGGAGTGTAGAAATTTTTGATGCCAATCTCCTAAGTCAAAATGTTGTCAAGCTCTCTTATTATTTCTAAAATATTTTCTATAGATGTTCATGAATGTTTGTGGGATAAGATATTCAAAATAATGCCAAATTTACCATTTTTTCCCAAAATATGTACATCTCATTACTTTCATATATATGGCCATACTGGTTAAGATATTTCTTGATGTCAGTTATTCTTTATTTTTTTCTGATATTACAAGAGATGATTTCAATATTTTATCATTAGGTCCAATGTTTGTTTGTTTATAGATATTCCTTTTCAGGTTAAGGAAGTTATTTCCTACACTATTACTAGCTGATCATTGCACTAATATTTTAGCCCTCTTAGGGCCCTAGCTTATGGTGGTTGGAGGAGGGTGGCCCTAGAAAATCTGTCAGACTTCTTCCCTGGGAAAAGCTCTAGGCTTTGCTTCAAGTTTTCCTTACTCTAAGTCACTGTGATTACTGAAAAAATGAAAATTGATCTTTTGCTTTAGCGATATCCCAACTTCAGAGTTAAACTGTACATTCCTCTGAGGTCCTCCTTTCTCTTTTTCTCTTAGATTTCTGTGATTTCTTGCTTGCTCACCCATTTTTTAAGCTTATGTGCTTAAAAAATATCTGGTGTCCCAGATTAGTCATTTTATAACTCCACAGAAAGCAAGGTTTTAAAGTAAAGTTAATTATGGCAGGTTTTACATAAGAAGAAATGCCTTTAGTAAATATACCTTGTTAAGACAGAGGCACCTGGGTGGCTCAGTGGTTGAGTGTCTGCTTTCGGCTCAGGTCGTGATCCCAGGGTCCTGGGATCAAGGTCTGCATCAGGTTCCTCACATGGAGTCTGCTTCTCCCTCTGTCTATGTCTCTGTCTCTCCTGAATAAATAAATAAACTCTTTTTAAAAAGCAGTGAAGATAATATAAGAAAGAAAAATAATTATTAGAAAAACATACAACAAAATCTGGGAGTTGAAATCAGCGACTAATGTTAACCTATGCAAAGACCTGCACTTGTTTTAAAAGTCTGCAGTACATTTTATTATGTCCTTATGTTTCCTTTTTTTTTCTGACACTTTAAGAGATGACATCTGGCTAATAAAACACTGCAGGAAAACAGAGAATCATTGAGGTGATTGTGAAACATGAAATGCCATTTAGTGTGTAAGAATTGACAGTTCTTTCCTAATGAAATGTTCCACATGACGAGTTGGTACTGGGTAATCCATTGTATCCGTTCAAAATAAATAGGGATTTTTAAAGTAAGATATGTAATCTTTAGTATGCCACAGAAAGAAGGTCAACACTAGAAAAAATAAAATGATTTATTTTGATAATCTGTAAAATTTAAGCCTCGGTTATTGTTTTGGTACTAAGGCAGAAAAGAAACCCTGTCTCACCAACACATTGCTGTGGCCCCAGCATGTAAAACAGGCACAAGACATAGTAGATCCCCTGTAAATCTCTATTAAGTTATTTATTAAATATCAGGACAGCACTTTGGAGCTGGTAAAGTAAATTAATTCTTCCTATAAAATTAATATTCCAGTTTTGTTTTCAGTAATGTCCTGCCCTTTATTAATACTGAATAGCTCTCCAGATAATAGATATATGGTTATGAAAGCACCAATTAATTAACTAAATTAAACCAAATTTGCTGAAATAAAACCTATAAAATTAATGGATTCAAATAGTAAAAATGAAATAGAAATACAAAAACTCTGCAAGGAAAAGCAGCAGTAATGTGCCTTAGGCTTCTCCAACACTTAACTCGTTTTATTTTTAAAAAATTGTTCTTGTTTGAGAACATAGATTTGATAGATATTTTCATATGTCTAAATATTAAGTTTACATTAGGCTTTAAGAATGATCTAATTACAATGCATGAGAATATTTAGGTCCTTGCACTGCCACTCCTAACCATTTTTCAAAGTTAGTTATATTTCAATTTACACCCATTTGTTCCTTTTGATGCCGTGTTTTTAAAAACCCATCCTCTTCAATTACAACATAACTGTTTCTAATGGGCTTAATGTTTATCCTTATACTTGTATAAATTCTTATACCATGCACATTTTTGTTTTCATATGTTCTTATTTTATGTAAATAGGATTGCACTGTATTGCAATCTGTGTCCACATTTTTATCAGTCAGCAATATATTTCTTTTTTTTCCCTTTTTTTAAAATTTTTTATTTATTTATGATAGGCACACAGTGAGAGAGAGAGAGGCAGAGACATAGGCAGAGGGAGAAGCAGGCTCCAGGCACCGGGAGCCCGGTGTGGGATTCGATCCCGGGTCTCCAGGATCACGCCCTGGGCCAAAGGCAGGCGCCAAACCGCTGCGCCACCCAGGGATCCCAGTCAGCAATATATTTCTAAGAGTCATTCCTGTTATTTATTTATCAGTTATAAATATAATAACTATTGCCACTCATTGTTAATTTATCATATCAAGAACCGGGTCATTGACAAAGGATAATCAATTGGTGCAAACAGTAAAATAACAAAAATGTTGTTATTCCCTGACAAAGACATTAAAACAGCCATAACAAATGTTTCAACGATTGCAACCTTGTTTGGAACAAATGAAAAATAAGATAAAAAATAAAAATGGGAAGTCTTAGTTAAGAAATAGAAGATACAAGGAAAACTAAATGGAAATTTTGATGTAATATATATTACAACAACAAAACCAATAGATGGTCTTAACAGCTGAGTAGGGAGAATAGAAGAAAGAATTGAGATGCTGGTTGCTTTTTTTTTTAATTACAGTATATTTAACATAGTGTTATTTTAGTTTCAGGTGTACAATATAATGATTCAACAATCTTATACATTAGTCAGTGCTCATCACAATTAGTACTCTTCATCCCCTCATCTATTTCATCCATTCCCTCTCCTCACCTCCCCTCTGGCAATTCTCACTTTGTTCTCTATAGTTAAGAGGGGTTTTTTTTGGGTATCTTTTTTTACTTTGTCCTTTTTCTTAAATTGAACGTATTAGTGAAATCATATGCATTTGTATTTCTCTAACTTCTTTCACTTAATATTATACTCTCTATACTCATCCATGTTGTTGCAAATGGCAAGATTTCATTATTTTTATGAGTAATATTCTATCATATATATATCTATAAGTATATAGATATATTGTATATATTATATATATAATATAGTAATATTCTATCATATATATAGAGAGATATCTATAGATATATTTATCACTTCTCTATCCATTTATCTAACGGTGGACACTTAGGCTGCTTAGGCTGCTTCCATAATTTGGCTATTATAAATAATGCTGCTATAAACATAGCAGTGCATATACCTTTTCCAATTAGTGTTTTTATATTCTTTGAGTAAATACCTACTAGTGGAATTACTGGATCATATGGTAATTCTATTTTTAATTTTTTGAGGCAACTCCGTACTATTTTTCACAATGGCTGCACCAGTTTGCCTTCCTACCAACAGTCCATGATAAATTCCTTTTTCTCTACATCCTTGCCAACACTTGTTCTTTCTTGTTTTTTTTTTCTGTTTTTGAATTTTTTTTTATTTTTGCCATTCTGATACATATGGGGTGATATCTCATTGTGGTTTTGATTTGCATTTCCCTGATGATGAACAATGTTGAGCATCTTTTCATGTGTCTGTTGGTCATATGTATGTCTTCTTTGGCGAAATGTCTGTTTCCATCTGATATTTTTTAATTGGATTATTTGTTTTGTTTTCTGTGTGAAGTTGTATAAGTTCTTTACCTATTTTAGATACTAACCCTTTATTGGATATGTCCTTTATAAGTATTTTCTCCCATTCATTTAGTAGATTGCATTTTAGTTTTATTGATTGCTGTGCAAACCTTTTTTATTTTGATGAAGTCCCAATAATTTATTTTTGCTTTTGTTTCCCTTGCCTCAGGAGACATATTTAGAAAAATGTTGATTCAGCTGATGTCAGAGAAATTACTCTCTATTCTCTTTGGGGACTGTTTTTTTTTTTTTTTTTTTTTTTTTTTGGCTTCAGGCCTCATATTTAGGTCTTTAATCTATTTTGAGTTTATTTTTGTGTATGGTACAAGAAAGTGGTCCAGTTGTATTTTTTTGCATGTAGCTGTATGTACAGTTTTCTCAGCACCATTTGTTGAAGAAACTTTTTCCCATTAAATATTCCTGCATCATATGTCAGACTAATTGACCATATAGTCATGGGTTTATTTCTGGACTCTACTCCATTCCATTGATCTGTTCCATTCCGTATGTCTAGTTTTTTTGTGTGTGTGGCAGTACTATCCTGTTTTGATTCCTACAGCTTTGTAGTATATATTGCAATCTGAGATTGTGATACCTCCAGTTCTTCTCTTTCAATATTCCTTTGACTGTTGGGGGTCTTCTGTGGTTCCATACACATTTTAGGATAATTTCTTTTAGTTTTGTAAAAAATACTGTTGGTATTTTGATAGGAATTGCATTAAATCTGTAGATTGTTTTGGGTAGTACAGACATATTAGTAATATTTATTCTTCTAATACATGAGCATTTCCATTTCTTTGGGTTGTCTTCAATTTCTTTCCTCAATGTTTCATAGTTAAAGCACCAATGTCTTATAGTTCTCAGTGTACAGGTCTTTCACCTCCATGGTTAAATATATTACTAGATATTTTATTATTTTGCTGTAATTGTACATGGGATTGTTTTCTTAATTTCTCTTTCTGCTTCTTTATTATTAATGTTTAGAAATGCTGTGTATTTCTGCACATTGGTTTCATATGCTGCAATTTTACAGAATTCATTTATCATTTCTAGTAGTTTTTGGTGGCGTCTTTGAGGTTTTTTATATACAATGTCATGTTATCTGCAAATGCTGACAGTTTTATTTCCTCCAATTTAGATGCCTTTTATTTCTTCCGTTGCCCAATTGCTGTACCATGTTGAATAAAAGTGGTGAGAATGGGCATCCTTGTCTCATTCTTGATTTTAGGGAGAAATCTCTCAGTTTTTCACCCTTGAGTATGTTAGTTGTGGTCTTTCATATATGGTCTTTATTATGTTGAGATACTTTCTCTCTAAACCTATTTTGTTGAGACTTTTTAAGACAAATGGAGGTTGCCCTTTTTCAACTGCTTTTTCTGCATCTATTAAAATGATTATATGGTTTTTAAACTTTCTCTCATAGATGTTATGTATCGCATTGATTTGTGACTATTGAACCACCCTTGCATCCCAAGAATAAATCCCACTTGATTGGGTTATGGTGAATGAGTTTTTAAATGAACTATTGGATTTGGTTTACTAATATTTTGTTAAGGATTTTGCATCCATGTTTATCAGAGATATTGAACTTCAGTTATCTTTTTTTGTAGTGTCTTTATCTGGTTTTAGTATCAGGGTAATAACGGTTAAGAACCAACAAAAAGATACTTATTACCATTTTGTTACTAGTTTTGTGTTTGCTTTTGTAGTTCTTCTCTGAGCCTTTATTCTCTTTCTCTCTTCTCTTATGGCTTGCTGGCTTTTTTTAGTTGTATTCCTTTCTCTTTATTTTTTTACACATCTGTTGCTGGTTTTTGATTTATAGCTACTCTTAGCTTTGTACATAACATCACATGCATTAAGCAGTCTATTTTTACTTAAATAGTACTTAAAAGTGCTTAAATATTTTTACTTTTACTCAGTTCATTTTTACTTAAATTTGAACCAATTCTTAACTCCTCTCCCCACCATGTTTTTGGTGAATGGAGTTATACTTTACATCTTTTTATTTTGTGCATCTCTTGACTGTTTTTTTTTTATTGATATACTCAAGTTTACTGTTTTTGTGCTTCCTACTTTTCTTAGTACTACTTATGGTCTTTCCTTTCCACTTGAATTATTTTTAACATGTCCTATAGGTTTGCTTTAGTGGTCATTAATTTCCTTAAATTTTGTTTGTCTGGGAAATCCTTTATCTCTCTTTCTATTCTGAATCATAGCCTTGTTGGATAGAATTTTCTTGGCTGCAGGGTTTTTTGTTGTTTTGTTTTGTTTTGTTCTCTTAGTATTTAGAATATGTCATGCCACTCCCTTCTGGCCAGCAAAGATTCTGCTGAAAAATCACCTCTTTGCCTTACAGGGTTTCTCTTGTATGTAATTGCTTTCTTTTCTCTTGCTACTTGCTTATTTATTTATTTATTTATTTATTTATTTTTCTACATAGGCTGGGCATGGGGCTTGAACTCATGACCCTAAGATAAAGACCTGAACAGAGATAAAAAATTAGACACTAAAAGAATTGAGCCACACAGGCACCTCTGTCTTGCTGCTTTTAAAATTCTCTATTTATCACTACATTTTGCCATTTTAGTTATATTTCTTGGTGTGGGCCTCCTTCGGTTGATCTTTTTGTGATTCCTGTATACGGATTTCTGTAGGTTTTCTATTTCCTTGTTGAGGATCTCACTGAGATCCTCTATTCTTTTCTCAAATCCAGTGAATATATTTATGACAATCACTTAAAATTGTTACCAAGCATATTATTTATCTCCATTTCATTTAACACTCCTACTGTAATTTTGTCCTGTTCTTTCATTTGGGACACATTCCTTTGTCTTTTTGGTTTGTCTAACTCTCTGTGTCTGTTTCCATGTGTTAGGGAAGTCAGCTACATTCTCTACTCTTGAAAGTAGTGGCCTAATGAAGAAGAGGTTCTGTAGTACCCTGCAATGCAATGTACCCTATTTACCAGGACTTGGTACTTCAGTGGTGTCTTCTATGTGTGTTTCCTATGTCTTACTATGGTGGATAAGCCACTTTTGCCTTCAGTCCAGTCATCAGCAATGGCTCTCCTTCTCTGTTGTGGGCAGGGTTGGTCCTTCTAGTGTTCATGGGCCAATCTGGGGCCACCTTGGGCTTGAGTTGAGTCAAACAAGGCATTTGCCAGAGATACGATAGCACTGAACTACAGGGCACTTTCCCTGTGTTGTCTCATGACATTCTTTGCTGTTGGGCAGGGCCTGCAGTCAGACCCTGACTGACTACTCCTGGGCCACTTTGAGATCCTTAGTCTGACTGGTATGGGTAGTTATTTTCCCCTTTCCCTGAGCAAGAGCCACTTTATTGTGGTCCCAGCCCCTCTCAGGGCTGCTTGCTGTTTGCCAGGCTTCTGGTACTGCTTTGGATGGGCTCAGGCAAGGGTTGATTGGAGGAGAGAGGTCTGCAGGAGAATGTGGGGTTGCAGAGTCATGGTGTTAGCAAGTTCTGTGCTGGTTCGCTTCAGGAGAGGGCCTGCAATTGCCCCAGGAAAACTCTTGCCAAGGCCAAGTCAGGTTGGAGGGGCCAGAGCTACAGAAGCACATGGGGTTGGGATGTGCTATTAGCAATCTAGGTGGAGAGTGTTGTGCTGCATGGTTCCCTCAGGCATCCATATAGCTAGGCTGGGAAACAGGAGAAGGAAATGGTATTGCTAACCGTTTTGCTCTTGGAGAGGTCTCCCAAGGATCTTTGCCCCTCTAAGCACATGCTCTGAGATTAGTATACATATCTCTCTCCTGTATATATCCCAAGTAGATTTCAAACTACTGTATCATCACAGAGCTATTTGTTGTGTCCTCTCTTAAAAGATGATGACTTTGGAGCAGCCTGGTTGGCTCAGTGGCTTAGCGCCACCTTCAGCTCCCTGAAGCTGAAGCTCCCTGAAGCTCCCTGAAGCTCCACCTAGTGCTCCCTGCATGGAGCCTGCTTCTCCCTCTGCTTGTGTCTCTGCCTCCCTCTCTCTTTGTGTGTGTCTCTCATGAATAAATAAATAAAATCTTTTTTTTAAAAAAATGGATAATTACTTTGTTTTCTATTGCCCTCCTAGCTCCGCCAGAGCTGAACTTGCTGATTTTTAAAATCCTAGAGATTAAGTTGCACTGATTATAGGAACTCACAAAATTATACCCCTCTAGTTTTCAAAGCAAAATATTATTGGGATTTATTTTCCTCGTACATGTTTCCTGTGCTGGGGGTGCCTGGTGTGAGGTTTGTTTGTTTCTTCTCTCCACTCATGGAGCCCCTCTCTCCTATGGACAGTCATGCTGGTCCATTTAACTCCTCACTACATCGTCACCCTTCTTACTCTCTTCATCTCCTATAGCTAAAAGTGTAGAGTGTCTATTCTGCCAGTTTTGGGGTCATTTTCTGGCTTATTTACAATGATGTAGGTGTTATCTAGTTGTATTCAGGGGACAAAGTAAGCTTAGGATTTTTCTACTCTACCATCTTTCCTGGAAGTCAAGAAATCTTAAAGATAGAACAATGGAAATAATTCAATATGAATAATAGAGTAGATTGCGAATGGTGGAGGAGATAAGGGCCTCAGAAAACTGTGGGGAACTATAAGAAAAAAAATCTTAAAATTCTTGGCATCAGAATCCCAGGAGAGGGATTGAAAAGATATTTGAAGAAATGATAGTCAAAACTTCCCAAATATGGTAAAAGATATGAAAGTGCAAGGTCAAGAAGTTGAGTGAATTTCAAATAAGATAAAGAAATCCACTCCAAAAATACATCATAGTCAAACTTCTGCAAACTAAGGACAAATGAAAAAATTAAAGCATCAGTGGAAAAAGATCACCTTACTTGAAGTTTGGAAAGGATCTCTCCAAATGACAACAACTTTTTCATCAAAAAAGATGAAGCAGGGGATCCCTGGGTGGCTCAGTGGTTTAGCGCCTGCCTTTGGCCCAGGGCATGATCCTAGAGTCCCGAGATTGAGTCCCACATCAGGCTTCCTGCATGGAGCCTGCTTCTCCCTCTGCCTGTTTCTCTGCTTCTATCTCTCTCTCTCGCTGTCATTATGTGTCTCTCTCTGTGTCCCTCATGAATAAATAAATAAAATCTTAAAAAAAAAAGATGAAGCAAAAAGATGCACGAAATTTTTCAAGCACTGAAAGAAAAGAACTATCAGGTCAGAATCCTGTATATAGGAAAAACATCCTTTAGGAATGGAAGGAAAATCAACACATTTGCAGATGAAGGAAAAATCAACACATCTGCAAATTCTAAGAGAATTTGTCACGAGCACAACTACCCCAATAGAACAACTAAAAGCATTTCTATAAACAGAAAGTATAAAAAATAAAATCTTGAAATATGAACAACAGGTAAAACAGCATAAAATATAGGTAAAATCAATAGACTTTCCTTCTCCTCTTGAATCTTCTAAATTAAATTTGCTAGCAAAACATAATTATAGCATGATTTAATTTAAGTGTATGTAGAGGAGCTAATTACGATAATTATACTATAAATGTGGGTGGGTAAAGGGACATAAGGAAAGATAAAGTTTCTATATGTTATTCAAGTTGACAAAATGAGGGGATCTCTGGGTGGCTCAGCGGTTTGGTGCCTGCCTTTGGCCCAGGGCGCGATCCTGGAGTCCCGGGATCAAGTCCCGCGTCGGGCACCCTGCATGGAGCCTGCTTCTCCCTCTGTCTGTGTCTCTGCCCCCCCCTCTCTCTCTCTATGTCTATCATAAATAAATAAATATTTTTTAAAAAAGTTGACAAAATGAGAATGCCAGTAGACTATGTCATTGTGTATATATTATGTAATATAATAGATATGCAAATATACACTCATATAAAAATACTATAGAGAAATCAAAATGAAATTCTAAAAAGTTTTCCAGTAATGCAGAGAAAGGATGGGAAAATAGGTAGAAAAAGGAAATTAGAAACAGAAATAACAAAAAATAGAGTGGTAGACAAATATTAGCATATCAGTAATTACGTTAAAGTGAGTAACCTAATACAGCAATCAAAAGGCAACAATTGCCAGAGTGAATTTAAAAACATGATCCAATGAATACAATTCAAATATGACAATATAGAAAGGCTGAAAGTAATTTGAAAAAAAAGTTGAACATGCATTCATTACAGAAATAATGAGTAGCTGTATTAATATCCATTAAATTAGACTTCAGTGCAAAAAATAGTTACAGACATATGGAGTGAAATGATGTAATAATAGAGGGCTAATCCACAAAGAAGACAACAATCTTAATACATATGCATAAAACATCAGAGCCACAAAATTTGCAAAGTAAAAACTGAGACAACTGAAATAAGAAATACATAAACCTTTAATTATAATTGTAGATTTCAACATGACATTCTCAACAATTGATAGAACTTCTAAACAGCAAATCAGAAAGCTATATGAGAATTCAATATCATTGATAACCAACAGGATCTAATCAAAATTTATTGAATAGTCTATGCAACAGCAGTAGGATACACATTTTTCAATCAAATCAAAACAGAAATCAACAACAAAAAACAATAGGATATTAATTTTTTACCAGATATATGGATGGCAAATATTTTCTATTATTCTTTAGGCTGCCTTTTCACTTTGTTGATTTTTTCCCTTTGTTTCACAGAACCTGTTTAGTTTGATGTAATGGTTTTGGGGGTTTTGTTTGTTTTGCTTTTGTTGTTTGTGCTTTTGGTATTATATTCAAGAAATTGTTGTCAAGGTTGATGTCAAGAAGACTTTTCCTTGTTTTCTTCTGTGTGTTTTACAATTTTAGGTCTTACATTTTGAGTTCATTCTTGTGTATGGCATAAGATAAGGGCTCAATTTCATTCTTTTCTTTATGAATATTAAGTTTTTAAACATCATTTATTAAAGACACTATCTTTTCTCCATTGTATATCCTTGATGCCTTTGTGAAAGATTAGTTGACCATACACGTATGGGTCTATTTCTGGCTTCTATTTTGTCTTCTGTTGGCCTATATGTCTGTTTTATGCAAGTACTATATACATTTTTTATTGCTATAGCTTTGCAATTTAAAGTTGATCCTTGAATGATGCAAGAATTAGGAGTGCTGACACAATTGAAAATTCCACTGAATGATTAAAGATTTATCACTTAGTCTATGCAATCTCTTTCAAAAAAAATAGAAGAAAAGCACTTCCTAATTTATTTTAGGTTGAGAAATTGCTCTGATATAAAACCCGATGTACAAAAAAGTTAACTGCAGACATAGTCCTCATGAACATAAATGCAAAAATCTTTAATAAACAATAACAAATAGCATTCAGCAATGTATCAAAAGAATTAGACCTCAAAACCTAGTGGGGTTTATTTTTAGAGATGTAAGCTTCATTTTTTAAAGATCAATCTTGTGACCCACCATATTAATAGGCCAATGAAGAAAAAGCATAAGATCATATTAATCAATGCAGAAAAAAAATCTTGACCAAATTCAACACTTATTCATAATTAAAAAAATTCTGAGAAAAATAGGAATGTAAGGGACTTCCTCAATTTGAGAAAAAAAGTCTACAAAAACCTTCAGTCAAGATACTTAATGGAGAATGATTAAAAACTTTTTTGGTAAGATCAGTAAAAAGGTAAGGATGTTCATTCTCACCATACCCAATTAACATAGTGTGGCAAATTCTAGCCAGTGAAATAAGGTAAAAAATAAGAAAAAATAAACAATGAGAGAAGAGGCATTTTTATTGGAAAATAGAAATAAAGTCCTTCCTATTTGCACATGACATCGTCTATCTAGAGAATCTCAAAAAAATCTATAAAAAGTCCTAGAACTAAAAAGTGAATTTAGTAAGATCACATGATACAATATCAATATATAAATATCAATTGTACCTCTATATACCAGCAATAAACTGATGGACACAGAAACACTATAATTACAATGAAAGCAGAATAACATTTACTTTGTTGCTCAAAAAATGGGAAAAAAGGAATAAATCTAACAAAACATGTATATGGCTACTATGTTGAGAACTATAAAATGTTGATAAATAAAGGAAGATCTAATTGAATGTAGAGCCACTTCTTCATGTTTGGAAAACTCAGTATAGTAATGATTTTAAGTCTCCCTTAATTGATATGTAGGTTTTAGCAAAATTCATATTAAAATCCCTGTGAAATATTTTGTAGGCATAGACACAATTACTCTAAAATTTATATAGAAAAGCAAAGGAACCAAAATAGCTAAAACTGTTTTGAAAATTAAGAATTAAGTAGAAGAATTCAGTTGACTTGATTTTAAGGCTTATCATGTAGCTATAATAACTACTACACATAGTATTGGCGGAAGATTAGATACATAGATCAGTGAAACAGTAGGGAAGACTCAAAATAGACCCATACAAATATGCTCAACTGGTTTTTAACAAAGTTTGCAAAACCAATTCAGTGGAGGACAGATAGCTTTCATAAACAGAGGGGGAAAATGGAAATCTCATCCTAAACCTACCATGTTACATAAAAATTAACAACAACAAAAAACTTCACAGACCTAATTGTAAAATGTAAAAGTATAAAACTCTTAGAAACAACAACAACAACAACAACAACAACAACAACATAGATTTCTTTGGAATCTAGATCTAGGGAAAGAATTCCTAGTCTTGACACCAAAAGCAGGATCTATAAAAGGGAAAGTGGACAAGTTAATTTATGCTCTATAAAGGCACTGTCAACTGGATGACAGTGCAAGTTACAGACTAAGAAAATATTTGCAAACTACATATTTTTGACAAATGGGAATGTATAGAATAAAGAACTGTTAAGACTCAATAGAAAAAAAAACTTAGAAACTGAGAAAAAACAGAGGCATTTCACTGAAGATACGGGTGGCACATAAGCACATGAAAACGTGTTCAGCATCGTTAGCCTTCAGGGAAATGGAGATTAAATCCACAATAAAGTATCATTACATGCATATCAGAATGACTAAAACAAAACAGTGACAACACCAAATGCTGGCAGAATCAGAGAAACTGAATCATTCATACATTGCTCATTAGATTGTGAGATGGTCACTCTGGAAAACAGTTTGGAAGTTTCTTCAAAAAATACACATGAAACTATCATGTGAAACAGCAGTTAAGACTTATGTCCACATAAAAACCTGTACTGGAGTGTTTTAACAGGTTTATTTATTATAACCCAAAGTGAAAACAACCTGTATTTCTTTCAAGGGGTATGGTTAAAAAAACTGGTATAATCTTACTACAGAATATTACTCAGTAACTAAAAAAAAAAAAATGAACAAAATATTGATCTATGCATCAACTAGAGTGAATCTCTAGAGAATTACGCTGAGTGAAAAATTCAACTCCCAAAGATTTCATACTGTCTGTTTCAATTAATATAACATTCTTGAAATTACAAAATCAGAAATGAAGATGAGTGTGATTCCATCAGTTAAGGAAGAAGTGGAGGCAGGAAGGTAATGGGTGTAGTTATAGAAGAGCAATGTTGAGTGATATTTGTGGCGATAGAAATGTTCTGTGTCTTGACTGTAATATTGCCAATATCCTGGCTGTGTTGCATTATAATTTTGGAAGTCTTTACCCTGGGGGTAACTGAGTAAAGGAAACATATGATCTTTATGTATTATTTCTTAGACTGCATGTGAGACTACAATTATCTCAAATTTTTAAAAACATTTAAAAATTGATATAAATATTTTAGGAGTAAAAACTCAGTTTCCATTGAAGTTTGATTTTTTTTCTTTAAATCTACTTCTATTCCTTTTAGTTGCACATGGAGACTGGTGGGGACATGAGCTGTTCATAAGTGTTTTTTTAAGAATTTATTTATTTATTTATTTATTTATTTATTTATTTATTTATTTATTTGAGACACAAAGAGAAAGAGAGAGGCAGAGACACAGGCAGAGGGAGAAGCAGGCTCCATGCAGGGAGCCCGACGTGGGACTCCATCCTGGGTCTCCAGGATCACACCCTGGGCAAGAAGGCAGCGCTAAACCGCTGAGCCACCCGGGCTGCCCTGTTCGTAGTTTTTTTTAGTAAGATCATTTAAATTTTCAAAAGAAAAATCATCCTTGTTTTGCTTCATCTATAGGAACCAACATTTCTATATATTTGTTGAAATCTGCAAATCAACTCCTTTTAACATGATTACTATGACTTTAAATTGTTTGAAACCAATGATTCATGGAATGAATTTAATTACCGCCATTAATAAGATAGCTTTAGCATACACTTTTTTTATTCAAATGTGTATGTATTTTTATTTTATCTTCTTTTAACCTCAAACTTATTTAGGAAAGAGTTCTCCCATTTGAATGCATGTCCCATTTAAATGTTGATTAGTTTGACCTACCTACAATTCAGAGATCAGATGAGGTGTTCCTCTGAGACTGTCTCTTTTCTATTTTCTCAGCACAGTAGGGATGTATGATTTCATTCCATTTGTGTTTGTTCTTGGCTGATTCATAACCATAGCTTCTTTTCAAAGCCAGGACGAATTATAGGTTCTTTGGCAAGTATAATAGAGAATACACTTGCTTTAAGAAATGTTTACCGTAGTGCTAACATTGTATTATAGGGATTTGTATTTAGACTTCTGAGGAAAACATTTACAACATTATTTACAACACCCTCTTTCTTGCTGTTGATGTTATGAAACTACTTCCTTCCTCACAGACCTTTACACTACTCCTGAATGCCTTTGGTACACTGCCAAGCTGTGATCATAGTCATTGCCATGGGGATGCTTTTGCACCCAAAACATAAACCTCTATTATCAAAAAGTCAACAATGTTTTGGAAAAATATATGAATAAGAAAGCAGAAGGTGATTAACAAGTTGTACTTATTAACATTGTTTAAAAAAATGCCAGGGAATACTTGTTCAAATTCCCTGAGGAGAGAATAAAATAAAATGAACCTAAATTGCTTTAAAAAAATGTTCAGTTTTGTTGACTGTATCCTTTGCTGTGCAAAAGCTTCTTATCTTGATGAAGTCCCAATAGTTCATTTTTGCTTTTGTTTCTTTTGCCTTCGTGGATGTATCTTGCAAGAAGTTACTGTGGCCGAGTTCAAAAAGGGTGTTGCCTGTGTTCTCCTCTAGGATTTTGATGGAATCTTGTCTCACATTTAGATCTTTCATCCATTTTGAGTTTATCTTTGTGTATGATGCAAGAGAGTGGTCTAGTTTCCTTCTTCTGCAAGTGGATGTCCAATTTTCCCAGCACCATTTATTGAAGAGACTGTCTTTCTTCCAATGGATCATCTTTCCTCCTTTATCAAATATTAGTTGACCATAAAGTTGAGAGTCCACTTCTGGGTTCTCTATTCTGTTCCATTGATCTATGTGTCTGTTTTTGTGCCAGTACCACACTGTCTTGATGACCACAGCTTTGTAGTACAACCTGAAATCTGGCATTGTGACGCCCCCAGCTATGGCTTTCTTTTTTAAAATTCCCCTGGCTATTTGGGGGTCTTTTCTGATTCCACACAAATCTTAAAAGAATTTGTTCTAACTTTCTGAAGAAAGTCCATGGTATTTTGATAGGGATTGCATTAAACGTGTAAATTTCCCTGGGTAACATTGACATTTTCACAATGTTAATTCTGCCAATCCATGAGCATGGAATATTTTTCCATCTCTTTGTGTCTTCCTCAATTACTTTCAGAAGTTTTCTGTAGTTTTTAGGGTATAGATCCTTTACCTCTTTGGTTAGGTTTATTCCTAGGTATCTTATGCTTTTTGGTGCAATTGTAAATGGGATTGACTCCTTAATTTCTCTTTCTTCAGTCTCATTGTTAGTGTATAGAAATGCCACTGACTTCTGGACATTGATTTTGACAACCTACAGAATGGGAGAAGATATTTGCAAATGACGTATCAGATAAAAGACTAGTTTCCAAGATCTATAAAGAACTTACTAAACTCAACAGCAAAGAACCAAACAATCCAATCATGAAATGGGCAAAAGAAATGAACAGAAATCTCACAGAGGAAGACATAGACATGGCCAACATGCACATGAAAAAATGCTCTGCATCACTTGCCATCAGGGAAATACAAATCAAAACCACAATGAGATACCACCTCACACCAGGGAGAATGGGGAAAATTAACAAGGCAGGAAACCACAAATGTTGGAGAGGATGCGGAAAAAAGGGAACCCTCTTGCATTGTTGGTGGGAATGTGAACTGGTGCAGCCACTCTGGAAAACTGTGTGGAGGTTCCTCAAAGAGTTAAAAAAATATCTGCCCTAGACCCAGCAATTGCACTGCTGGGGATTTACCCCAAAGATGCAGATGCAATGAAACGCTGGGACACCTGCACCCCGATGTTTCTAGCAGCAATGTCCACAATAGCCAAACTGTGGAAGGAGCCTCGGTGTCCATGGAAAGATGAATGGATCAAGAAGATGTGGTTTATGTATACAATGGAATATTACTCAGCCATTAGAAATGACAAATACCCACCATTTGCTTTGGCATGGATGGAACTGGAGAGTATTGTGCTGAGTGAAGTAAGTCAATCGGAGAAGGACAAACTTATATGGTCTCATTCATTTGGGGAATATAAATAATAGTAAAAGGGAATAGAGGAGAAGGGAGAAGAAATGGGTAGGAAATATCAGAAAGGGAGACAGAACATGGAAGACTCCTAATTCTGGGAAACGAACTAGGGGTGGTAGAAGGGGAGGAGGGCGAGGGGGTGGGGGTGACTGGGTGGCAGGCACTGAGGGGGGCACTTGACGGGGTGAGCACTGGGTGTTATTCTGTATGTTGGCAAATTGAACACCAATAAAAAATAAATTTATTATTAAAAAATGTTTAGTTAGAAACTAAGAAAAACTTCTTGGCTTACAGGTTTGTAAAGAAACCAAAAACTCCACTAAAGATGATACATTTCTTCAACATCTAAGTACAGTGGATCATTGATTGACCTAACTTATGTTAGAATTGGAAAGTAAATGTCTAAGTTTTAGAAGTCCTCCTTGTCATCCTTAGCAATGCCTATATCTGACCATCTTTACTTTACTGCAACATCCAGCTTTGTTTCCCTGTCTCATCCCTCTTTCAGCTGATATTTTTACCTTACACATCAGTTAAATTTTCCTAGTGAGTTTCCTTTCCTTTTTCTATATGATTCTTTCCTACCTTCTCTTCTTTCCTCAAATCTCTCATTTCTTTTTCCTCCTGCCCCACTCTTGGCTAATTTATTTATTTCTCATTCTTGGTTTAAAAAGTTGCAGCAACCAGTCAAGGATATACCTCTGTGTTTTTTCCTCTATATTCAGTTTTCTGTTATAACAAATGTGTTGACTCAAAAGATAGTCCCTCCAATCAGATTGTGGATTACATCTGCCTTACATTCTTCATGCTCCCTCTTGTCCTTTGTCTTATACATCTTTCATATTTCCTTTTCTGGGAAATTACCCCAGCAGCATTAGAAATTGTTCTAGTATCTGCCATTAAAAACAAACAAACAAAAAACCTAAATAAAAGAAAGCCAAAATAAATGTGATTTTACATTTTCCTGCAGGATTTACTCCAAATTTGTGTTTTACTTTATGGTAGAATTTGTCAACATGTCCATCCATACTTTTCTCCTGCTCCTCCTCTTTTTCTTCTTCCTCTACTTCTTCTTCCTTCCCCTCCTCTCCCTCTTCTTCTCTTTCCTTTTTCCCCTTCTTCTCCTTCTTCATCATATTTTATTTTTCTCTTTCTTCTCCTCTTCCTTCTTTTTCTCTTGTTTAAGACACATCTATATCTACTTTCTGTGTATTTTCTCTTCAGTCCTTGTAAATTGCCCCAGCAATGATGTCACTGAAACTGACTTCATTGATGGATTTTTAGGTTGTAAAACCATGTGGGCATTTCTTTACTTTTAGTTTACTTGATTTTTCCAATACTGTCAATGCAATTGCCCATTGCTTTTATCTTAGCAGCTTTCTTACCTTCTCTTTTTCATATTTCCCTCTTCTGTTTTTTTCCCTTTCTTTATTCTTCTTTATTTCTTTTCATTCTCCCTTTATTCTTCATTGCTAGAGTTCCTTATTTTCCTACCAATTTTTAAAGGTTGAAGCTGCCATTCTGATTTATTTCTCTTTATTTCTCTCAGAGAATTTTTTAAAATTTTTCTTCATAGAATTTATCATCTTCTGCAATTCATTTTTGGCATTATAAACCTGCCTTACAAGATATAAATTCCTTCATGTTTGAAGCCATGGATATTTTTCCAGCATCCATTTCCTGGCATACCTTGGGAAAATTAATGTTTTCTGAATGAGTGAATCAACTAATGAATAAATATGATATAAGGTGAAGCTCAATGGCCACCCTAATTTAAAATCAATTCCCTACTGGCCTACTCCTGATTCTGGAATTTCTGTTGTTTCTGTTATTTTCCTTATAATAATTTATTCTGCTCATGGAAAAAGAGGAATGAATTTAGAAAACAATGCCTAAGAGGTAAAAAAAGGAAAGATACATACTTCTCAGTGTTGCCCAGGGCTTTACCTGTTCACATATGTTTAAGACAATAGAAGAGGAAGTAGATAAAGTTGTATCCTGGGCACTACCTCCTGCATGTTGCTATGATCAAAATGTTACTGGTTACTGGTTATCGGTTATCATATTGATTGTATCATATCTTTATGTTCTGTTTCAACTATTATCTTTGTTAGCAATCCCATATTCTCATGGAAAGGTAAAATATCTTTCATATTAATCTCAAACTTCCAATAGGTATCTTAGTATCTGTCAAACACACACACACACACACACACACACACACACATCCATCTACTCTTTTGAAGAGTTTAATCAATGGTACAGAGTTTATAGTAGGATTCAATAAGATCATGAGGTATTTGAAAATGATGCCTAATGCTTACAGCTCTGTCCTTTTCCCTTCCCATTAAACCCAACCAGACATTTAATTCTATCATCGTGATTGAATTGTGAAATCACTCAACCTTAAAAACCATTTTCTTTTCTACAGCATGCTCAACTGAGGCTGATGTTTGGTCTACCTTGTCAGTCCAATTGTTTGACTTGACTCTGTCAAACATTAGTGGCAACAACTGCTTGTGCAGGTAGTCTCAGTTTGTGTGGAGCTTGGCAGGGGCAACTCTAGAGCAGAGAGAGACCTAGACTTAAAATAAATATGAGACCCCTTTTTGCTCTGTCTTCAAATTAACTAATATACTCTTGTGGGTTTTTTTCTGACTACTCAGAATTCAAATGTAATTTAGAAAGATGCTTGTTGTTATTTATAATTATTATTTTATAATTTACTGGAAAGGTATATATCTTTTCTAATCAACACTTTCTGAATAATATTGGATCTATTGATAATGTGAGATCTGAGAATTCTTCATATTTCAGACCCTAGTCTTTGGCTCTATTTATCTCAAGAACTTCTAGGGAGCTTTTAAAAAAATAGCAATGCCCTATTCCTAGTGATTCTGATTTACTTACTTTTTTATGGGATCTATAACATAGTATATTATTTAAAAGTATCCCATAATAATTAAATGTGTAACCAGAAATGAGAATATTTTGCAAAGAGTGGTTCAGGGAACACCTCCATTATATTTATCCAAGGCACCTCTCCAAATCTGCCAAATTAAAACGAATGGACTCTCAGATTATTTCCATTCCCACAAAGCTGTGTGTCATTTCTTTAGGTAGACTTAGTTAAATTTACCTTTAGCTAGGTGATAATAGTAATAAGGTTTTGCTTCTCTTGCTTTACATAGCAGTCCATCCTCTGCCTTGTTTATATTATGTCTAGACCTACAGAGACCAACCTATACAATGTCCACTTCTTTCGACTACATACTATATTAGAAATCAGTGGAATCACAGACCACAGGTATTTTCTGGTAGCAAAACACAGTTTAAGTATAAAGGCAAACCCAAGAAAGTAATGGTCAAACAAAATATAGGGACAGTAGGAATAGACATATCATTTATTTTAGTGAACTGAATTTAACTGGACTGTCATTATTTACCTCACAGTCCAGAAATGATTCATATATTGGAGTTGTGTCACTGGGCTGAAAAGGCAACTGAAATTTATAGGAATTTATATGCCAATGATATTGGCCAATAGGTTGTGTACACATCTAAGACAGGCAAATCTAATCTGTATTCCAGAATGAGAAGAGAGGGTGTACACATATTTCTCTGAATCAGTCTTTAAGACAGAGCTCATTCACTTGTTAGCACCCTCCTAGCTATTTTCCTTCCTTCCTTCCTTCCTTCCTTCCTTCCTTCCTTCCTCCCTCCCTTCCTTCCTCCCTTCCTTTCCTCCTTTCCTCTTTCCCTCCTTCTTTCCTTCCTTCCTCGTAGCATACCTTCCTTTAAAACACTGGCTGCATATTAAAATCACTTGGAGAACTTAAAAAGAAATATAGATGCCTGAGATTAATCTCCACTGATTCTAATTTAACTGTTCCAATAGAAACCTGAGCCTCTCTGTCTTTTAAGAATTTCCATTGGTGATTTTCACATGCAGCCAATATTGAGAACCATTGAATAAAAAACTTTTGTATTATTAGGGAAATACTTTTATTTGGCAATAAAGGAATCATTGAATATATCTCTTTTCAATTATTATAATAAATTGATCCATATATATATATATATTTATATGGATGAGAAACATGGTACCTTTGAGAATAGATTGTCAGACACAGATACAGCCCTTTCCCTAACACTGGGTCTTTCCTTTATGGTATCATGTAAGAGATAAGTGAGATCTGGTTTGAGGGTCTCAATTACTTTTTTTTTCTTTTTCATAAATTTTCTTTTTTCTCAATTAATTCGATTCCCCAAATGTGAAAAATGCACTCCTAGATTATGATGTCAGGTTAATCAATAGAAGAAGCTAGATACTCAGAAAGATGTACAAAATACTGGGTGGCTCCTGCCCTCAAGGAATAACAGTCTGTTTAAGAATGCCATGTATAGGGCAGCTGGGGTGGTTTAATGCTGCCTTCAGCCCAAGGCACGGTCCTGGAGACCTGAGATCCAGTCCCACATCAGGCTCCCTGTGCAGAGTCTACTTCTCCCTGTGCCTGTGTCTCTCTCTGCCTCTCTCTCTCTCTCTCTCTCTCTCTCTCTCTCTGTCTCTCATGAATAAATATATAAAATCTTTTTTTAAAAAATGCCATGTATAGATACAAGATAGTGAAACAGTAAATAATATTTACTGGTATATAAAATTTATTATATATATATTATTAATATATACTATTAAAAATTATTTAAAGAAGTCCATAGTATTAGCCTCTAAAATAAGAGAAGAAATTAGGCATACTGTAAAAATACACAGGATGGAAACATCATTGTAGACTACAATAGTTGGTGTTTACTAGATAGGATTTATATAACAAGGAAGATTATGCCCTGAAATTAGGTCTTGAATGTTCTCCTTTGGCGGAAGAAGGCAGAGGGCAAGACATAGCAGCTGAAAGAGAAGCAGTGTGGAAACAAGTGCAAAAGCCAGGCAGTGTCAGGTACATTCAAGGAAAAATGAAATAACTCTTTTTAAAAAATAGGATTAAAAAAAATAGGATTTAAAAATGCTACTTGGGATTTGCTTGAAGTATATATAGGAGCCAGTCTGTAAAAGGCTTTAGACATCAGGTAAAGAGGTTGAAAATTACCTCTAATTAAGGGGAGACTGGACGGATTTAAAAAATTTTAAATACGTAAAGGAAATAAGAAAAAAACTCGAGCCTCGCATTGATTCCATTGTTTGCAGTCACTCAGACTTTGCATTGATATGAACTATACCATGGATCCTGGCAACATAAGCCCTCTGAAAATTACATCAAAGCTGAATGTCTAGTTTATTGTCAATCTAAACAAAATGTTATTATATTGTATATTTAAAGGTCATAAAATGCTGTCAATGAAGTTTATGATTTTTTTCTCAGATAAATGTGGTCATGAAAGCAATATGCAGGCAGATGTTTAATACAGAATATCCTTCACTTTCAGAATAAACAACATATGGGACAAGTAGTCATTTTACTTGATATGCCGAAGTTGAAAATAGTTCAGAACAGATCTGTTTTGATTTAGTTTCTCTCTATCATAGTACAATGCCAACCAAGATGTTTCAGCAGATTATAGTTAATATGGGGGTATATTGTTAATTTCTGTAACTTTAAAGCTGCTTTTTAAGTATCCTACTTTGTTCAATGATAAAGCAATGAGAGATATATTCATAGCTAGTGGAATTAAAAAAAAACTTTTCTAATTAGTAAAGTGATATGTGAGACTTTTATATTCTGAATAAAAAGAGAAAGACATTCTAACCTGGGAAATGTTAGAATCAGAAAATATTATAAATAGGATTGATCTCTTTAATTACTCAGATCTTGTCCAGAGAAGTAAATTGAGCTCAACTAATCCATTCTGTTCCTTTTTAGCATATTTATGGAAAATCAGGCAATTAAACGATGAAAGAGGGAAAAAATAACTGATGAATGCATTTTATAGTCACATATTTTATTTTTAGATAGAACTTCCAGTGTCAGTTTATTGCAATAAAAAGTATTTCATATCAACCAAAGGAAATTTAACATTTAAGTTGCATGTTAAAAATAAAATAGATTGTTTTCCCCCAATTCAAACTTACTATATTTAGACAACAAGAATGCTAACTATATAAAATGAGTATTTTAGCAGTGAATTGATGGGCATCATGTATTAAAATGCATTTACATTCAAATGTTGTTTTTCTTATCCACCACCACCTCTTTGCCCGAATACAAAGGTTCATGAAAACATAATTTTAAAATTAGAATTATTTAATCTCAGAGATGGAAGGACCTAGAAGTCCAGCCAATACAAGGACTCTTTTCTAAAGTGCCTCTGACCTGTGGACACCCAGCCTCTGGTTTTATGAACCTATACTATATGACCTATAGTGTCAATAGGGACAGGCTGCTGTAGGCTGCTTGTCCTATTATGCAGGACATCCTAATTTAGCTGTTTGAGAAATGTAACAAAAGAAATAAAATATGTTCATTTATTTATTTTTCCTGCCAAATAGAAAACCAAATTGCTAAGTTAGCACAGTTCCATTGCTCTCTTCTCTTGATTCTCTCTTTACCTCCCTTCATATATAAGCACAACAGATGTTCTTGGCCACATCTTAGGCATCTGTATATGCACCCCTAAATTACCTAGGTGGAAAGGATTTCCCCAGAGGTAGCCCCAGGTAAACAGGTTGCCTGCAGGTGGTAATTTTCTGGGAATTTGTGGTAGAAAAACCTTTCTAGACAAAGATGGGTTAGTCAATATCAAAAGCTGCCTTTTTACACCTGTAAGAGGTTTTGCCTTCTCTGCTGCATCTCCATGTGAAAAGGATTTTTCCACCTGCGAAGAAGGCTTCTAAGAGAAAAAGTAGGAGCTTTCTTACCAGACAGATGGAGAAGTCAAATCTGCCTCCCACATTTATTGATTTATGGTCATGGACAAATTATGTAACCTTTTCAACCTCACCTTTCTTGGAGAGAATAACAAATATGTTCTAAAGAGTAATTGCCCAGTCTGTGGTGGATATTATTATATATCTATACTTGTGTAGAATAAGGCTCTATTCTACCTCCATCTCAATTTAGTATTCTGAACTGGGAGACAAAGAACTCTGATTCTCATAAGGCAAAAAGATTTTGAAATGGGCCATGAATATACATGACATAGCATGTATAGGGCCATGAATTTGTATAATTTGGGCCTACAACTTTTTCACACGCATACATCAATTTCCCTTTATATTACTGGTTATTTTTTATAAATAGCACTTCATGTTCACTTTAGAAAATACAGATACATAAAATATGTAAAATACTCCTAAAAATATAAAAGACTGTGACATACATATTATGTTTAAGGGAATAATTTACCCATTACTACCAATGTGACAGTATCTATAGTTCTTAGGTCCTATGTAAAAAATATTTCTTATTAATTTATCATGAATCTAAACTACTCACACAGAGATAAACAGATGTAAAACAAAAACTTTAAAAAAATCTCAAGTATTTAGTGACTCTCTTATAGGTTCCGTAGAAATAAGGAGACTGAGATGTCACTGTTAACTCTAACTGACCAAAAGTGAACTTCAGGATTCAAATAATATTTTCAGAAACACATAATTAATTTGCATCTAAATGATATACTACTCTAGAAAATGAGTTAAATATAGTTCTAAGAATAGTTGGTTAGTTTGGGGGAATCTGAATCTTTTTTTTAAAGATTTTATTTATTTATTCATGAGAGACACACAGAGAGAGGCAGAGACACAGACAGAGGGAGAAGCTGGCACCAGACAAGGAGCCCAATTTGGGATTCGATCCCAGGACTCCGGGATCACGCCCTGAGCCAAAAGAAGACACTCAACCACTGAGCCACCCAGGCATCCCGGTTTTGGGGAATTTGAAAAGAAATATAGATGGTTATAAAGATATAAAAGTCATTGATTTCTAGTGTTCCTGTAAATTTCTAATTCTGTTATATTCTGAATTATACTCTCTCTTTCTTCTGTTCTTTATATTTGTTTTTAGTTTTTGTTTATTTGTTTGGCATAGACTTTCAAACTATTTCTTCTGGGTTCTCATTCCAGTATTATTTTCCTGTTTTCAGGATACGATTTTAACTAAAAAAAAAAATCAAAGGACAGAAAAGATATATATTTCATATATGGTAAGAAACATTCTCACTGGTGTCCCATCAAATGTATAGCATAAATTTCTCTAATTCAGAGAATGATTTTAATTGGTATTCAATATTTTATTTTTATGCTTACAGATTTCAGAAAAAGACTGTCAGAATAGATGAAATGCATTTCTAAGAAAAATGAAACATTCAAGTGTTATGAAAGGTTATATATCATGAAGTTTCTGGTATATGAAGTCATTTGAGTAACTATACATGGGATTAAAAAAAAAAGAAATACCAAATCATCAATATAACTTTTACAGATAAAATGCTAGAATAAAAGATAATCAGAATTATTTTTAGTCAGCTTTTATTTACTAGTGGCCAAACCCAGCATTTCTATTATATAGAGGTTTCCAGGTTCATATACATATTCATATTCATATTTTGTTATATATATATATGAAAGCCAGGTTCATATATATATGAATAAATATTATATATATAATTACAAAATATTAGGACTAGAAATATTCTCAGAAATTGACTTTTTTTGTTGTTTTTGACAAAATTCCAAAATGATAGGAAGCAAGCCCTTATATCATAAAACTTTGTTAGGAGTATTGTAGTATCTCAAACTTGTGTGGTCTCATTCTCTGAGTAGGTGCTCAATGTTATTTTGGCTTTATTTTCAGCAATAAAGGATTGCTCTGCCTAACGTCATATAGAGAACCACATCAGTACAATATCCTTGGCCGTTCTGGGCTGGTGATTTCCAGGCCAGATCTGTCCATGATAACTGTTTATATTTGGTGGATACTCCCAAAAGTTAGTCAAAGTATGGGACACAATTGAGGTAAGAATACACCTTGGGGACAGGCTTACAATTCTCCCACTTTTGAAATCAGCCAGATATTGTTGCTATAGGTGCTCTTAATTCAATTATACAGATTTGTGCATCTAAGTATTTCCACTGCTCTATGTGTCTAAAAAGAGTGATAATGGAGACCTTTAGATCTAACGTCTCTTTTGTTGCCCACCCCTAACCATGTGATCTCAAGCAAGTTTCCAGGCCTTTGATTCTATGTCAGTTAGTACGATATAGAGGGATAACTAAGTCTGTAACATAGAAAACAGGAGTTTTTATTTCTAACACCTATTTATTAGTTACAAGAGCTGTGGTGATTACTACTCTGAAATTTGTTTTCTTCAGTTATAAAATTGAAATTACAGTAAAACAATTACAGTAAATTTGTGCTTATCCTTTACAAATCAATTCAGTTGTCATCACTAAAAGCACTAACTCCATCCACCACCCAGAAAAATATAAGCATCCATGCATACTTTTATAACCGCACTTACACATTGGTTTATAAATATTTCTTTGTGTTTTTTTTTCTCCCTACTATATAGTGAACTTCTAGAAGGGAAAGATTGTTTTGTTCATCACTGTTTCACCAATAATACTACAGCATATGATCAATAGCATGAGCACCATAAATGTTGACCAATGAATGAATTCATAAATCTCCTTTCCATTCATTCAACATTAATAAATATTTACTTCATGCCAGTGTATTCTAGATTTTAATTTTATAATATTGATGAACTAAATCAGTGGGCTATTTTTCACCAGGACTTTAAGCCATACATGACTTCAGATTAGCTTACCAGATGTTAAAAGCAAGATAACAGGACCCAATGGAATCACAAATGCTAAGCCCAGGTCCATAGAACTAAGACTTAACTTCATTACAGTTTAGGTTCCCCCAGAAATGGAATCTTACCCAATCAAGAATCACCTCATTAGCTCTAGTTATGTAACTTGGGGGTTAGACTCCTTCCATTCTCTAAAGAAAAGTAACTTTGTAACAACCAACCCACTTTTTGACTAGTATAACTATCTTGTTTCTGCTCCCTTCTGCCTGTCTCTTACTTTGTTTAGCTCCTCAGAACTTCTTTTTATGTGCTAGATTGGATGCTGCCTGGTTCAAATAGGTTTTTGTTCAAATAAACTCTTAAAATGTTTAATATACCTCACTTTATCTTTTAACATAGAACACCTTCTATATGGCTTATCTTATTAAAACAAAGAATAAGAGACAATTTTTCTACAAATAAGTTTTCACGTGTCATACATCTCTGTATTCTACAACAAATGCATTCATTATGATTGAGTGGCAAATTGTCCCTGTATTGGAGTTCTCATTTTCAAAGGCTAATGTAATCACTTATGTCCCATAACAGTATGTTAATGTTTTTTCTATTTATATTTTGATTATCTTTTTTAAGTCAGGACATCCCTGGCAAAACAGAAACAGTCTATATAATATACAATAAGTTCTAAAATATAAAACTATGTTGTTTTCACAGAATTGAAGCATTTAGTTAAATCAGCAAGGTGAGTATAGAGCCAAAACAGCAGCAAAGGTTTTAAATAAAATGTATGAAAACATTAATTGTTATATACCCTTGGAAAATTGTTTATACCTTTGTGGAATTTACCTTTTCTATATTCATTGTAATTTAAGCTCTTTATATGCAGGAATAAAAAGCAATCTCAACACTTGTGCTTTGAAATATTAAAAATAGTTGCCTCTGATACAATTTTGGAAGATTTTTACTTCTTTTCTCAACAGCTTTCTTTCCTCCATTATTTTTTTTCAATGAACGTGTATAAATAAATTTATCTAAACTGACAAAACAATAGTTATTTCTCTTTAAGAAATTTCTCTTTTAGAAATTAAAACCTTATGAGAATGGTGCAAAAGTGAAAATTGGAGATTAGTGAAGATTATAAAATTTTTATAATTTTTAAAGAATTATTATTTAAATGATTTATCAAAATCAAGCTTGAAACAATATAAAGACTGTTATTAAAATCTTCCTTAAAATTATATCCTTTTGGTCATTACCAAGGCCTTGAAGTCTCTAATCCAACGGAATTTATCACTCTTCAGGGCAGATCAAGATCTGGGCAGGGTTTTCACAGCTTTTGACCAGATAACTTTATTATTTTGAAGTTTAGCTCTGTAATTTCTCCTGTTCACAATCAATACTCCCTCTACCATCTGCAAGCCTTTATCCAGATGATCTGAAATGTATGAAATGACTTCCTGCCCCTTAATTGCATCCCAGTGTTCTTTCTTTTTATTATAATCAGTCCCACTTCCTTGATTTAACACCACTAATTTTCTGATCCTACCATTTAATTATTGATTCATCACATTCAGCATACTCTTGAATTACTACTGTAAATGTTTTGTTTGGATGTTATATTTATTTATTTGGATGTTATATTCATTTAAAAAGCTTACTTTCAAATCATACTGAATCCTAGTTTGACTACTTATCTGAAGGATGACAGTAAGTAGGGTATATTTATGCAAAGCTCAAAGTCCTTTAAAAAAGTAAGATTGTTTTAGAAATAGGGAAGTACCTTGTACAAACCAAATAAGAAAACAGGTTGTCAATGTAAGGTATCTCTTATTATTTTAAGATTCCAGTATGATTTTTAAGGCCGTATTCCCCAAAACTTGCTAGATGTTAGAAGGTGGAGTAGGGATACTAAAGTATCCTCTAAATTGAGAAGGCACTTAGAGACCAGAAAATGGAGTAGTCAACTTCATACATTTCACACAGAGTTTTATTCAGGGAAGTTTACTGGATGAGGTATTGAGCAGGTGGCAATCCAGAGCCACACAGCAAATCTTCACAAAGACCAGACCTTAGTCTACGTATTTATAGAGTGAGGGGATATGTAGAGAGCATCATAGTGAAATCAAATGGTCTAACAATTAATAGACTTAGTGGCACTATCTGTGCATCAGAAAGAGGGGAAGAAACTATGTTACCTCTACTTGATATCTAAACTTTTGGGCCGACCAGAACAAGCCTTTGCACATTCTAATTAGAGCATACGTTAATCTCCAAGGAACTTGGAACACGTAGTTCCGAGGAAGGTCATCATGGGGATGTGAATAAGATAGAACCAAAGATGGGATAGATATTGTCAGCAGTCTTACACTAGATATTACCAGCTGTCATTTACCCAACACTAAATGAAGGTGGGTTTTTTTTTCCTTTTTTAAAAAAGATTTTATTTATTTATTCATGACAGACACACAGAGAGAGAGGGAGAGACATAGGAAGAGAGAGAAGCGGGCTCATGTAGGGAGCCTGATGTGGGACTTGATCTCGGGACTCCAGGATCACACCCTGGGCTGAAGGCAGGCACTCAACTGCTGAGCCACCCAGGTGTCCCCAAACATTTTTGACCATAGTCTTTTGTCATTAGATTTAAAAAGTTAGTGATATCCAGTGGTTTATTCTTCATACAGTCAGCTGAATACTTTTTGATTCTTGTTTCAGAATCTCTTGCACATCAAATTTATGACCTTTCGATCTCATGTTTTGACTGTTGTGATGACTGTTTTTTTGGACCCTTGACTGCAAAGATTTGTCTTTTAAAATTATATGTTTATGGCATTTTTTTTAATCTCAAAAGCCTTTGAAGGCTATCTTTAGCTTACATTTGGACTCTAAGATGTAACTATTTGTTCTTCTGTACCAGTTGCTCTGCAAACCAAATATTTTGTTTTGTCCTCAGTATAGACTCAGGCCTCTCCACTAACTCTAAGACCACTATACCCTCGTTGTGGCCTTGCTCATGTAGTTAACTCCCTCTGCCTCAGACCATTTCCTCTTAAGATTGTACTTATCCCACTTCCACCATTCCTCAAGGTAAAATGTCTTCTCTGTGAAGACGTATTAGGATACACTTGACCTTCAGCGATCTTTCCTTGCGAGGAACTCATAAACCCTTCACTGCCAGCACTGCTTTCAGGACATCACTTTTTACTGTGAACACAGTGTCAGTCTCTCTCTTTCCTCCATTCCTCCTTCCATCCCCAAGGTAGGCTCCTAAACATAAGGAAGCACACTTCATACAATATCTTACCCATTGTATCAGTTGTACTAGATTTTCAGGATTGATGGTTTTCAGATCTTTAGAATTTCCAGTTCATGTAATGTATGAAGTGGAAGAAATTTTAGAGTACATTCAGCATCATGTTATAACTGAGGAAACCAAATTAATTTGACCCATTCAAAGTCACAGAGTTATTAAGTAGTATAGTTGCTACTAAAATTACAATCTTATTTTTAAATTTTCTAAAAAATTATTTATTTATTTATTTATTCATGATAGACACAGAGAGAGAGAGAGGCAGAGACACAGACAGAGGGAGAAGCAGGCTCCACGCAAGGAGCCCGACGCGGGGACTCGATCCCGGGACTCCAGGATCACACACTGGGCCAAAGGCAGGTGCTAAACCACTGAGCCACCCAGGAATATCCCTTTAAATTTTCTATCTACCAACTATATAACTTCATATTCATTATGGATGTATAACAAATATTGTTGATTAAATAATTTGTCTATCTGTAGATTAAGATGCCTTCATTTTAATACTTTAGGGTAAAGGAAATATATCTCTCAAATTATTAAATACACATATACTTCACTACTTTTTCTGAAATTATATTTGTGATATAATTTATTGTTCTTATAATTCTTCCAGCATGCTTAGTACACTCTCACCTCAGGGACTTTGCATTTGCTGATACTCTACTTATAATGCTTTTCTCCCACAAAATCTCCTGTAGTTGGCATTTACGTAGTATCCTCTCATGCAGACCTTTATGCCCCTTCTATTTAAAAGTCCATCTCTTGCCCCAACACTTAGTATCTCTATCCCTAGCTTTACTTTTGCCAATAAAATTAATGTTACACAATATGCCATGTATTTTTCAAATTTATTTGTTTGTTGTTTGTTTCTCCTATCTGAAACATAAGTTCTAGGAGGACAAAGTTTCTTTTATTAAGTTTACTATTTGTCCCCAATGTCCAGAACATAGTAGGAGTTTAGCACATGTCTATTAATGTCACTGTGTCAAGGCAGGGCTATTCTATATATATATCATATATTTTATGCTTTAACATCTTTTTTTTGTTTCTTTAAATAGAAAAATCAATGGTATTTCTAATTTTAGAAACATTGACTTCTGACTTTTAAGGTTCTCTTCATTTTCATATTTGCTGGCCCACATAGTAAGTAAAAGACTACCAAATATGACAACGAGAATAAGAGTTTAGAGATTGTGAACCCATTTAATTAAAAATTGAGCCTTCTGATTTTGTCTGTGTAGGTGTGAAAGTTTGAACTGAACTTGATTCATTAAAAAGGCATTTTCTTGAGAAACCTCTGGAAAGTCTTGTAACTGAAAACTTGAACTCAAGTTGGTAGTTTGTCCAATGACTTACTGCAAAGTTAGTTTTTAAAGAGAAAAAAGTGTTGTTAGAGTGCATTTAAATTCCAAGCTCCTGTAAGCAAATTAAATCCTAAAAATAATTAATCTTTTAATCTTGAAACTAATTTTGGGAGGGAGATAATTGTTCATATTAGAAATTTCTTAACTATTTGGATAATTGCCCCCAGCTCTGTGTAACATGCTCTATGCTCAAATGTGTTTCAGATATCTTACAATTTTCCTAGCACTGACAAACATTTCCCATTCAGGAGACTTCTAGAAAAATTTCTCTTAAAATGAAGGGTGGAGAAACACATATTTTCTATACTTTCCAAATCCCTATGGTGAGACAACTCAAAAATGTCATAATTATGAGCAAGTTTGGCATTTGTATATTTATGGAAGAAAATGCCTCCTTAGTTACAGAAATAGTTTAGTGTAAGAATTGAAGTTTCACATTTTTTAAAGTTTATTTAATTTTTCTGAGTGAGAGAGAGAGAGATTGAGCAAAGAGGGGCAGAGGGAGAAGGAGAGAGAAAATCCTAAACAGGCTCCATGCTCAGCACATAGCCCAATAAAGGGCTTGATCTCACAATCCTGAGATCATGACCTCAGCCAAAACCAAGAGTTGAATGCTTAACTGACTGAGCCGCTAGGTGCCTTTTAGTTTTCACATGTTTTAAAAATATGATGTTTCCTAACTATGTCTCAGCCTAAATTAATGTATACATGTAAATATATATACATATTTATGAACAGAAATATATATATGTGTGTGTGTATCACACACACATGTGCACACAAACTCTACTGCTAATCACAGATAAGGGAAAATAAATACAATAAGCATATGGGTAATTTATTAATTTTTTGTGTAAGTAGACTGTATTTCTGCATATTATTCTCCTATTCTTGTTAATGTTTTATGGGCATAAAGGACATACTAGAGACTGTTTCTTGTCTTTCTTATTCTCAGAAGCACCCTAGCTTGTAATATTTCTCAATTTGTACAAGGCATATGGTAGTTATATGTATGTACATATATGTATACACATACATTTGTTACTTCATTCAACAAAATAGGCATTAATATATAATATGAGCTAGACCTTGGGATAGATTCCAGGGAAATAAAATAGAAAGTTACTATTCTTTTCTCAAATTAATCAAGAAAATAAACAAACGTAATTATGTGATAAATATTCTAAAGGTACATTTAAATGCTATTGGCACAGAGGGGAAATGCTTAATTTTTCTTGACTGACAAAGTCAAAAGAGGATTCTTTTGGCAGGTGACATTTGAATTGGCCCTATAATTTTGCTATTTTTTTTTCTATCATGTGTGATTCTCTATCTTCTCCATTATCCCCTTCTCTTGTGTTAAATAAGATTAAGTAATAACATTTCTATTGTATCACTAATTTTCTTGTTTTTTTCTTTTAATGAACTTACGAACTTTTTTTTTTTAGTGATTGCTGTGGTGTTTGCAATTGACATATTAATTTAAAACAGTTTACTTTAGGGATACCTGGGTGGCTCAGTGGTTGAGCATCTGCCTTTGGTTCAGGTCATGATCCCTGGGTCCTGGGATCCAGTCCCTCATCGGGCTCCCCACAGGGAGCCTGCTTCTCCCTCTGCCTATCTCTCTGTGTCTCTCATGATTAAATAAATAAATAATTTTTAAAAGTTTATAGTAATACAATTTAATTTCAATAGTGCACAAAACGTTTGCTTCAATATAAATCATTTTCCTTCATCTCTTGTGTTATTAACCAAGCAAACTACATCTTTAGACATCATAATCCCATCAACACAATTTAAAATTCAATCTTTTATTCAATTGCCTTTTAAATCATGCAAGAGAAGAAAAAAATTAAAATAAAATACATTTATATTGTGTTTTATATTTACCTTGGTAGTTAACATTACTAATGCTCTTCATTTCTTCATGTTGATTTGAAATACTTTCTATTTTCTTTACATTTCAGCTTAAAAGATTTCCATTCATATTTCTCAAATAGAAGGTCTGCTAGCAAAGAATTGTTTTTGCTTTTCTGAGAATGTCTTAATTTCTCCTTCATTTTTGAAATATATCTTTGTTTACAATAGAATTTTTGTTTTACATTATTTTCTTTGAACCCTTTGAATATGTCATCCAATTGCCTTTTGGCCACCATGATATCTTTTTTTTTTTAACGATTTTATTTATTTATTTGAGAGCAAGAGAAAGAGCATGAGTGGGGGTGGAGGAGAGGGCAGACGGAGAGGGAGAAGCAGACTCTCCATTGAGCAGAGAGTCCAATGTGGCACTTGATCCTAGGACCCCAGGATCATGACCTGAGCCAAAGGCAGATGCTTAACTGACTGAACCATCCAGGCACCCTAGGCCACCATCATTTCTGATCTGACCTCAGATGGTAATCTTATTGTGGAATCAGTTGTACATGATGACTTACTTCTATCTTGTTTCTTTCAGGTTTATCTTTGTCTTAGATTTTTAGTATTTTGACTATGATGCATATCAATGTTGACCTCTTTGAATTTATTCTGTTTGGATTTTGTTGGGCTTCTTGCATGTGTGAATTCATTTTTCATCCATATTAGGAAGTTTTAGCCATTTTTCATTTGAATTATTTTTCTCCTTTCTATCTCTATACTTCTTCTGGTAATTTCATTACTCATATGCTGGTGAACTTGAGGATCTGAGGCTCTGTTCACTTTTCTATATTTTTTCTTTCTGTTCTTCAGGGTAGGTAATCTCTATTGTCCTATATTTCTATATTAAAATTTGCTTATTTTTTTTAATTACCAGCTCAAGTTGATGTTGAGCCAAGGTAGAAAATTTTTCATAAATTATACTTTTCAGTTCAAGAACTACTCTGGTTTTTGTAATCCCGATCTTTTTAATAATATTATCTATTTGGAAAGAACTCTCTCACTTTTTAAATTCTTTATACATAATTTTCTTGATTTTGAATGTGTTTATAAGAATTGATTTAAATGCTTTGTCTAGCAATTCTGATCTCTGGCCTTTCTCAGTGATAATTCCTACTGACTAATTGTTTTTTTCTGGGAGTATAAGACATGTTTTTCTGTTTCATTGTGCACCTCACAATCATTTTTGTTAAAAACTGAACTCTTGGGGCTGGGTGGCTCAGTCAGTTGGATGTCTACCTTTGGCTTGGGTCATGGTCCCAGGGTCCTGGGATTGAGCCCTGCTGTGGGCTCCCTACTCAGTGGGGAGTCTGCTCCTCACTCCTGTTTGTGCTCTCTCTCACTCTCAAATAAATAAAATCTTCAAAAAAGCAAAACAAACTGGAATCTTAAAAGAATATAATGTAACAAATCTGTAAATTAGATTCTCGATTTCTAGAATTTTTTGTTTGTGTTATTGCTATTTGTTTGCTTAGTGAGTTTCTTGAAATAATTTTATAAAGTTTGTGTTTATGTGTGGCCAACTGATATCTCCTCTTACTTACTATTCATTTAATGGTTAGATATGGATTTATTTTAATTCTCTGAACCAATGAATATACCAATCCTTGCAGGAGAGGTCTGTATATGTATTGGGGCATATTTTCAGTACTTTGAAAGCATACAATCCTGCCTTAATCTTCATTTTTTTCCTTCTGAAGGTTAATAGCAGATGAGAGATTAGGATATTCTAAAGTCTTTTTGGACATGCGTGTAGTTCTGTGCTTTTGTGAGGCCTTCTAGATCTTGGGAATATGTCAGAGACTTTCAAAGTCCCCTATGGACATTTCATTCTCCAGAGCATTAAATTTTTTTTAACCTCTTGTATTCCAACTCTTTTCACCAACTCAGGCATCTGCCTTGTTAAACAATTATCTCTAATTTTATTTCAACGATTACTCTGAGTATGAGGGTTTTTTTTTCTTTTCTTTTTCTTTTCTTTTTTCTCTGAGTAAGCTCTGAGTCAAGTCAAATAAGACTAAATATAAGGCTTTTCTAGGGAGCTGCCATTTATATCAAATACTGAACATTTTTCTGGGTTGGCACTTTTTGGAGACTTCCAAACAATTGTGTTCCCTCTGGGCTGAAAGAAATGCTAGTTGCTAGGCTGCCTGTATTCACGGATAAAAGGCTATTAATCATCAAGACTACTATGGAACTGGGAGAGAATAACAGGCATAGCACAAGTTAAAATCCACCGAGCTTTGTTATTTCTGAGGTAAAGCTGTTTTCCTTGCATAAACAGTCCTTGAATTATTATAAAACTGGTTAATTTCCAGAGTTTGAAAAGTTGATGCAGACAATGTTTGACAGTGTTCTCGATGCTTTTATGGAGAGGCAGATTTTTTTGGAGGTACTTATTCCATCATTCTGAAAGTGTTTCTCAAATATTTTTTATACTTTAACAAAATCCTGCAACTAAAACATTCTTCAGCTCGGTGTTAGATACCGATGCTATGTTTTCTGTATGATTCTTGAAATATATATGTTGTTTCACTTTTAAGGCAATATATTCCTTACCATCTTATACCATAATGACATCTGTTGTAGTAAAGTCAGACAGTTAAGACATAAATCACTGATATTTCCTGGATTCCATGCTGAAATTCAGAGATATCAACAATGCTTCATTAGTTTGAATATTTCAATTCTCTAACAAGGAAGGCTGCTAATGTTAAACAACCATCTACATTTTCTCTTAGAATGACAAATAATATTTTTAAGTGCCCAAAGTAGAAAGCACTGTCTTTAAAACATGGTATTGTGAAAATAAAAGGAGAGCCATGTTCTAATGCCAAAGTTAATATAGCATGAAAGGAAAATGCATGCATGTGTTGTAGAAGGAAGAAGCATAAGAGCACATATTGAAAGTTGAGGATATCCTATACCCCATCAAAATTTAGTGTTTTTTTTTTTGCCAGAAAAGCCAATTTCATCACTTATAGCAACTGTGTATCATCTATATCACCTGGATTGTTTCTCACTGGTTTGTTTCTCATTCATCTCAGAAAAAACTTTCAATATTTAACCATAGAAACAATAACCATTTTATCAATTCTGTCTCCTAATTACTTTCATCCTTAATAAATGATACAGAAAAATTC
Source organism: Nyctereutes procyonoides (assembly GCF_905146905.1). Lineage (NCBI taxonomy): Eukaryota > Metazoa > Chordata > Mammalia > Carnivora > Canidae > Nyctereutes > Nyctereutes procyonoides. The sequence goes on from NW_026575162.1 coordinate 635,869, forward strand.
CCTAAGGCTACTAATCTATAAGCACTAGATGCTCTACTAATTCTGTATAATCTAATGTACTGGGCAGTGACTGCATTAAGAAACTGAAAACAAATTAGGTCACAAATTGAGGGTTTTATATCCATGCCTATCTGCATCATTATCAAATATTCCACTCATAAACTTCAAGGAACTTCTAGGAATGAAGAAACTGAAGCAATGCCTCATAGAAATGGACTTGCTTTGGAAAAAGTATAAAATAATGATTAAAGCAGAGGATGAAGAGAGAGCCTATAAAAAAGGGACTTTTCTTCCTATGTTGCTATTAGCAAATAAGCATTGTCTCTTATCTTATGCTGATATGTAGAAGAATGTCTAGTTTGGGTATAGAGTAAACTTGGTTTATGTATCTGACTTTAATGTAGTAAAAATTGAACTAACATGATGCTAAAAAGATAGGAGAAAAAATAATTGATCAACAAATATTTAGCAAACACTTGTTATGTACAAGATGGAGGAATGTGGCATGATTCTGACCTTTGGGGAATTTAGAGAGTAATATTACATATGAATTACATATGAATATGTATGGTTTGAGGATACTCCATTATATAATGGTTATATACATAATACAACTATCCTTTCTCTCTGAATACTCTACCTGCGATTTACTACCTTTCCAGTTTTTCATTGTTTAAGGATGATCACAAACTACTTTAAAATAAACAAATATTAGTATTTTAAAATATCAACAAAAATAGAGAATAAAAATAAATTATTGGATTGATTGATTTGGGACTTCAGTGATAAATTTGATAAAGTAATTTCAGTAAATTCATGAAAGTAGATATTAGATTATATTAAAGGATAAACCAAGGCATATTAAAATTTTAAGAGTTTGAGCAAAAATCTATTTAATTCAGGTAGCTACCAATCTAGCAGATAGAAAGGAGCTCCAAGGAGCTATACAAAAAGCAAGACTTATATAGGCGAAGAGAAGGGGAGCAAGGAAGTTACATTGGCAACAAAAGAAAGTTGGTTGATACAAAGGTACTTTTCTTTAGGGGATAATAAGGGTCTATCAGGCAGGCTAGTGTTCATCAGGTGATTCCTGAGTGACTGGTTTGAGATTCCATTTTAGACCTGAAGTCTAAAGAGGCTCATTTTAGGTTTCTTATCTTGTTTTTTGACAACTATAATTGGTTAAGAAGGAAGTGAATTTAAAAAAATAGTATAGAAAGCATAAAATCATGATTATTTCAGAATTTGACTAAATGGAAAGATAAGTAATATGATAATTTAAATCAATGGGTTAATTAAACACAACCCAGGCAGTTAAAATTGTACAGAACATAGTAATGTGCCAGACATAAGACTTCAAGAAATGGTTAAAATATCTGTTACTCTTGGCTATGATGATTTAAAAGACAAAGAAATATTTTAGGCTATTTAACAATAATTAGGTCAATAGATAGTAGGCATTTGAAAGCACACTAGACTCTATTCTGGTATGAACTTGAACAATTCAAAGTATACAAAAATACTATGTAACATTGCAGAAATAATGTTGGTTTAAGAAGAGAATGAGATGGGCCCAGGGTGAGATAATCATGTTACATCTTACTAAATGCACTACAGTGTTAGGTGGGTACCACAACCTTCCTGGGTCTTTTTTGTGTATATGTGATCTGTCATTTGTGTAATTAAGATCGTTTAGAAAATTAGTTATTACAACCCATGTAAAATCTCTCAGCATACTTACTAGCACATAATGGGCAATTGATAAATGTAGGCAATTGTTACTTTGTACAAAAATCCTCACTGAAAATGCCCAAGTTGAGATCAGTTGTTATGGATGTTGGAAAAGAGGTGAAGATGGATGATTTGAATTAGTGATTCAAACTTTGATATCTTAATACCCTGTGATGAAGTGTCTAGCATCCATTAGGTTCTCACACTGGCAAAAAGAATAGTAAGGGTTAAGATTAGAATTGAGAACTACTGACTCAATGCATGCTCTTTTCAAGTCATATCTATAACGTATGAAAAGATATTATTTACAGCAGATGCAGCTTCTTTCAGCAAAGATATAGAAGCTTAATTGATGCAGGCAGGCTGGGTCTGAGGACCTAGAGGGATGTTCTGCAGTACCAGCCATGAGGGTCCTTAACTTCACGTAATACTGAAATTGAATGTGAACTGGAGAAAGTGAAAGCATTGTTTATTGAACAGCATGAATGACAAATAGAGTATAACAGACAGTGTCTGGGATACTCAGGAAAGAAAGGAGAATGAGTCTCATAATCCCTTGAGCTTAGGGGTTTATATTAGAAAGGGGTCTAGGGTACTTGTAGGGTACAGTCAAAGATCAGTGTCAGGTTAATAATTGGTGGTATTTCACAAATCACTGGAGGTAAGGAGTATTGATGTCAGCATCAGTTGAAGTTTGTTTGAAAATAATGTCCTTGAACATGTTTGGGATCTAACTCTTCTTAGATGTTAACAGGTGTTTAGAGTCTAGGGCAAAACTTAGAGAATGATTCACTTTCTTGATTTCCCTCTTAAAGTGGGAACATAGGTTCTTTGGCTTATTCAGAAATGAGAACTGGCCTAGAGGGAAATCAGCAGAGACGGAGCCTTCTCAAAATGGAATCCCTTCAGTTTCCCTATCTCATAATTATGAGCAAAAGTAAAGTCAACTCACTAGAAAGGACATTTTAGTTTAATTCAAACTGCCCATTTGCTTTTATTTGGACATGGGCAGGTGTCTGGAATTCAATGTGGAAAAATGTCCCCAGTTATATATTATTTTTTAAATGCATGTTTCCTTTCTTGAAAAATGGGAGTCATTTGATGTTATGTAATTATTTCTAAGGCTTATTGGTTTATCTTATTATCTGAGCCATTCATTGGTTTGAAAAAAAATAGATGTATTAAATTAAGAATTTGGGACAGGAAAACATTTTTTAAATGGGAAAGCTTGAAAAGTGCTTGTTTTGTTCCTATTTTCCTCCACTGTAAATATAAACACACACAGCTGTTAAATTTATTCTTAAGGTTTTATGCAGGTTTTCAAAATTTACAAGTCAGAAAGCTGGATGGTTATGATAATCCTTAGGTATTTGATGATCTCTAGGTACTTTTGTTATTGAGTGTAATAAGATATCTTTATCCCCAGGATGAGGTCTCATGTTAAATGGCTTTGAAGCATTATCGACTGTTTGGGGAATTTTTTAAATATTATCCAAAAAGTAGATGTTAGAGCTTTCACCTGGTAAACTGAAACATGAAATGCTCACATTTAATGTTCAGGAAAAGACTTAATAAATGCAAATATCTCACAGTAGTGGGCCATTCTAAAAATGCACTGCTCTTCTGTGCTCAAATCCCTCTGCAGGAGCAGCTTTTAGCTTTTGGGCTTTGATTCTTACCCTTCAACTGTCGAAGCTATCGCCTACAACCACTTGCTATTTGTGGCTTCTGGTTTCCAGTCACTAGTTAGGGATGGATATGATTACATAAGGAGATAATATATATTGAGAAAGGAGGAGGGCTCAGAACAAAGAATCACCAACATTTAGATGTTTGATAAAGGAAACGATAGAAATAAAGTGGCTAGAGAGTATAGAGGCAACAGGAAGAAGTTTTTAATGAGGTTAAAGGAAGCAAGTCTGTCAAATATTCATGTAAAGTTATATTAGGCCAGGATTGAAATATATATATTCAATTATTTGATTTAAATATTTCAATGTATAATATAGACTATTTAAAATATGTATATAATTTTAAAAGATAAGAAATTCAGAGTGATTTTTATGGTGCTTAGCATTGGACACTGACTTGGAATGAGGAGCAAAGCTTGAAAGATGGTTCAGGAAGTAAAGGGACTCTGTTAGGTAACAAGTTTTTCCACGACATTGGGCTGAAAAGTCCAATAGAAATAAGACTGGAAAGATAACAGAGTTTAAAGAGAGTTTTTGTTTTCTTTTGTTTTGGAAGTGATTATGGAGAAGACAAGATCATAAGTCTATAATCAAAGGAGTAAGCTTCCTGAGGAAATATTAAGAGAAGATATATCAATCACACACTAAGGAAGTAGTTACTGAGAAATGGAGGGGAACTCTTCCCTCCTAAAAAATACAGAAGAAAAAGAAGATTGGTACAAATGGAGGCAGACTTGGAGATTGGTGGTTGCAGGGAGTTGAGGAAGGAGCCAATCTGAGGGCTTTATTTTGCTCTGTGAGTTATGAAGTGAGGGTGATATATTGAGATTGAGTAAATAGAGGAGAGCATGGTAATAATAAGGAGAACAGCAGAGTTATTAGATAGTTGGTAAAGACTATGACAGATCCAGATATCTAGAAAAACCTAGCAAGGAGGCCTGGCAGCTTTGAGGAGTCCCTTATGTGTAAGCGGTCATGCATTTATAGTGAAAACAATCTGTCCATTGTAATTTCTCAACCAACACTCAATTTGCGATTGTGAGATGGAGCTGTGGGGGTGGGACATAAATGTCAGAGACTTAAGGGTGTTTCCAAGAGAATGACAATGGTGATAGACCATAAATGTGTGAGGAATAGGGAAGGACGTATAGCCAGGAACAGGCTACATGCTTCAGTGTAAGTGGAACCAAAATAAATTCAAGGCCTTAATGAATTTCAGTAATTTTTCACATAAAGGATTGGATGCTATGATCAGTGAGAGGGATATGAGAGTTGTTGATTTCAAGAGTGGAGTCAGAATGTGACAATTTTTAATGAAGTAGGGAAATGAGAATGTCATTAAAAATGAATAGCCAAGGGGCACCTTGGTGGCTCAATTGGTTAAGCGTCTATCTTTGGCTCAGATCATGATCCCAGGGTCCTGGGATGGAGCCCCCAGTGGGGCTCCCCACTCAGCCTGGAATCTGCTTCTCCCTTGCCCCTCCCCCTCGCTGGTGCTCTCGTTCCCCTGCCCCTGACCTCTGGTGCATGTGGTCTCTTTCTCAAATAAATGAATATAATCTTTTAAAAAAAATGAATAGGCAAAATTGTTGATAGTGAAGGTTTTAGGCTCCTATGAAAATGGAATAGGATGGTAAGGAAGATATTAAGCCACATACCCTAGAAAATAAAATTAATAACCAGCAGAACAATATGGAACTGTATTAAAAAGAGGGGAAGTTACTATAACTGGATAGTATATACCTTAAAGGAGTAGAGGAAAATTTTGTAGGTTTTTTTATTTTTAATATAGAATATAATTTTCTGGAAGCCATATTTGGGAGTGAACAAGGCATGACTTCCCCTCCTGATCATAAGGTATATGAGATAAATGGGTACATTTGAAACTTGAAAGGCAGTTTTATTCAGTTAGCTCTAAAGGAGGATGGTTGATTTTAGGTGATAATAGATGTGGGGTAGATAAATGCAGAGCCACTCACATAAAATGTCTCTCCCACTGTACATCTCTGTAAGTATTCTGACCATTATATTTATCATGTGCTGAGTGCTTATTGTACACCAGACATATTTCAGATATTATTTTATTCCCATAGCAGTGTTTGCAGGTGATTATTTTTATTTCATATTTATAGAAAAGGAAAACTAAAGTTCAGAGTTCAGGTAGTTGCCTCAAAGTCACTGAGCAAGTAAATGTTAACTGTTCCAGTTCAAAATTAGGTGCATTGAACAGAATTCAATCTTAAATCAACTTAACCCCTGTAATCCTCAGTTTCCTTATCTTTAAAATTGGAGTATTAACACCTACCTCAGAAGATAAACTAATCATGTAAATTACTTAGAACTCTGAGAAGCACAAATTAAATACTGAATGCATGCCAGCAAAAATATAAACTACCTGTGTACATTTTTCTATTTGTACTTAGTTGGTAGACACAGGCCAAGACTCTCATTTTACAAGTATAAAGTACAACACGTGCTTTAGAGGAGATTCTTTTTAAAACAAAATAAAATTGCATATATTAAAGATGTACAATGTGATGTTTTGATATACATGTACACTGTGAAATGATGACAGTCAAGCTAATTATCATATCCATCACTTCACATAGTTACCTTTTTTCTCCTATGTATGTGCATGTTTAAAACATTTCAGATCTATTCTCTGTTATTTGCAACATTGATGAACCTCAAAGATATTATGCTAAGCTAGATACAAAGAGAGAAATACTGCATGTTTTAACTTATATGTGAAATCAAAAGTAGTCTAATTCAAACTCATAAAAGCAGAAAGTGGGAGGGTTGTTGCCTGGGGCAGGAGCAGAGGGGAGAGAATGAAAAAAAGGTGGAGTGTTGGTCAAAGGGCATGAAGTTTCAGTAATGAAGATGAGTATGTTCTGGAGTTTAATGTATAGCAACGTGACTATAGTTAATAAGACTGTATTGTATACTTAGTTTCCTTATTCCTAATAACTAGGAAGATGGTCTTAACACAATAGCTAAGTCTAGAGAAGGGGAACATTAAACCTTTCCACTTAAATTTATTTTTTAAAAGTTTATTGGAAAGAACCACATGTTAAATTGATGAATAAATAAGAGGTAATTTGATGATCCTTTTATGATGGAAGATTCTTACCCCATTAAAAAATCTGAAATTTGAGGCTTCCTCATGAATAAAAATAACTCAGCCATCTGTGCAAAGTAAGAAAAAAATTGACTGTCATCAATGGCATGCTTGCATCTGCTACATTTGTGGGTGTGAAGGTAGCAGGACAAGAGCAAAAATGGGTGGACCTGCCTGACAATGATTAAGTAAAGTGCTGGTATAATGGAGTATGATGGAGTATGACCACAGTGAATCACCATGCCTAAATAGGCTTTCATATTACTGATGAGGACAATGTACACTTTGACATGGATGAGAACTGACTGCTTTTGAGGAGAAAAGGAACACATCTCACATGACTCTGTTAAAGTGACTGTGTGGTAGCATAGGAGGACATGGCAACTAGATTTCACTTGATAAAAATAAATACTGTCGGATGGAGCAATTATTTTCTGCTGATACAGATCTTGTTGCTTGAAATTTAATTAAGGTTTCTTTGGAAGCTATACAATTGTGCTTGAACAATGGAATCTTCTCCGTATTTCTGATGCAGGTTTTATGAACTCTCAGGTAGCAGTGAGCTGAGGTCATGTTAAGAGAGGTATGCATGTCCCGTTTAATCTTATATGACACTTGTTATTTTATTACTGTTTCATCTACTTTGGCGTAGGCCTGTGATAGAGCACCTTTTTCACGTGTTAAATATGTTCTGCCTTTTGTTAGACTCGACAGGCTGGATGTCATAAAGTCAAAGCTCTTCTTCGTGTTCTAGGAAGTGGAAAAATATAACAAAATTTCTGCAATCCTCAGAAAATTGTTTAAAACTTACTCAGTGGCTGAGAATTGGAAGCTTAATAAGGAAGGTGTTGCCCCAGAGTGAAGCAACCTCTTCTCCCCTGCCTCCATCCATCCTCTTCTGCCCACCAATGAAGAGAAGGTGAATTGGAAGGGACAGAGGGGTCAGATGGTCCTCCGAAGCAGTGCTTGCTGGCCATGGCTACTCCAGGTGAACCTTCTTAATGTGCTCAAACACCTAAGATCTGGAAAGCTGTTTAGAACCAAGATGACATTTTTCTGTGCCTCTAACAAATATGCTTTTTGACTTCCTAATATGCATTTTCTCTATCTCATAGTAGAAAAAAACCTACCCAAACCCTGAGTTCTTTTGCTGTCTTTTTCTTACCGTCAGTTTGTGAGAAAACTACAATGAGAAAAAATTGCCTGCTTCATTGTCTATGATAGACTCAACCTAATTAGAGAGAAGCAAAAGTGGCAAAAAAAAATCCTATATTTTCATCTAGTGATCTAAGCACCAACAGGTACATATTAAGGTGCTGAAAATAAAAAATACCATGCTACCTAAGCCACAACTCTACTAACTGATACATCTAAAAATAAGCTTAAGGTACAGAGTCTGACAACGGTGTACTTATGGGAAAAGGCTAAGAAAATTAGAAAATTAGAACTGTACTGGGAAATATCAGTGATTTTGCTTATTCTACATACAAAGATGTAAAGTTCAAAAAATAATGGAGCTTATCTTTTTTTTTTTTTTTGGCATTTGAAAGTAGTCAATGAGCATCTTTCCTAAGTTGATTTTTTGACACCTTCTTTTCAAAGATTTTATACTAGAGACCAAGGCATATGCTGTAAATGTGAGGCTACATTTTCTAGATGATATGATACAGATATATTTGGAAATTATTGGAAATGTGAGAATAGAGGTCACATTTTACTCCTTTGTAGAAAAAAATTAACCCTCTTTTGCACATTATTTATGATCATGTCTCCGAGAGCCAAAGATAGGTCACATGTCTTAAAGAGGCAGGCAATAGGGGAAAAGAATAAACAAAAATCCATCTAAAGGGAGCCAGAGAGCCACATCTGCTTTGCTTCAGCTGTCAAACTTACTCCAATACATAATGATACTTTGTAGGAGACATCAATCACAAATGACCTTATATGTGGAATCTCATGTAAAAAAGAAAAATCTCACAAACTTTCATGAAGTAAAATGATAGAATATATGGATTGATTATGGAAATATATAAAATATCAGAGTTTGTCATAAAGTCATTGAAATTGCTCAAGAGAACACAAAGTCATTGTTATTGAGAAAGATCAACTTGGAGATGTTTAAGATATATCTTAAAAATGAACATACATCATAAGAATAGGATAGTTGATCAATGGAATCCAAAACTGTAATTTTAGGGAAAGGAAATTAGATTAAGAGGTGTACAAAAAGTGAGTGTGTCAGAAATTACTGTCAATCTATCAGTATACAAGGATGTGAGGAGTGATTAGAATGGTAACTCCATTACTTGCTTTTATTATTTCCCCGTCGCTGCTTTTTTGTAAAAAGAGATACCCTATTTTATCTAGTCTGTTATTAATAAGGAAATTATTTGGGGCACCTGAGTGCTCAATCAATTCAGCGTCTGCCTTTGGCTCAGGTCATGATCCTGGAGTCCTGGGATCGAGCCCTGCTTCCCCCTCGCCCTCTGCCTGCTGCTCCCCATGCTTGTGCTCTCTCTCTCTCTGTCAAATAGATAAATAAAATCTCTTTAAAAATAGGGAAATTATTTAAGGTGGCAAAGCACTTGAAATAGTGGTTTTATTTTCTTGAGTTCTAGATTAAGACATTAAACATAAAACACTTCAACACTATTACCTAAAGTCCTATTTTCATTCAAGTGTTGCTGATTTGTTAAAGTTTTTATTAAACTCCAGTTAGTTAACATACAGTGTAACATTAGCTTCAGGTGTATAATTTAGTGAGTCAAAGCTTACATACAACACCTGTTGCTCATCACAACAAATGGCCTCCTTAATCCCCATCACCAATTTTACCCATCCTCCTGCCCCCCACCTTTGGTAACCATCAGTTTGTTCTCTATAGTTAACAGTCTGTTTCTTGGTTTGCCTTTCTCTTTTTTCCCTTTGCTCATTTTGTTTTTTTGTTTCTTAAATTCCACATATGAATAAAATCATGTGGTATGTGTCTTTCTCTGACTTGTTTTGCTTATCATGACACTCTAGCTCTATCCATGTCATTGCAAATGGAAAGATTTCATTCTTTTTGATGGCTAATTTCCATTGTGTGTGTGTATGTGTATATGTATATATACATATATATGTATATGTATATATATATCTCCCTTATTCATTCGTCAATGGAAATTCAGGCTCTTTCCATAATTTGGCTATGTAGATGATGCTGCTAGAAACATTGGAGTGCATGTATCCCTTCAAAGTAGTATTTTTGTATTTTGGGGGTAAATATATACTAGTACAATTTCTGGATAGCTCTGTTTTTAACTTTTTGAAGAATCTCCATACTGTTTTCCAGAGTGGCTGCACCAGTTTGCATTCCTATGAAGTATTGGTGATTTTAAATGCCTACTCATTTACTGTTTTGCACAAACAGCACTAGTCATAAAATCACTAAGTTTAAAATTACCTTTAAAATAATAAAAACATGTTTTTGAAAACTTTACATGCATTTATTCATTTTATTCTCTCAACATCCCATGATTTAGATATTATTGTTATATTCAGTTTACAGATGTAGAATGTGAAACTTAGAAATGTGGAGTTGTCTGAGGCTTCCTAGCAATTCAGATGTGAGATTTTAGAACTTATGTTTTTAATTACCATAATAATTTTTCTCCTGAATATAATGGACACTCAAGAATTCTTTGTTGTGGGGGCACCTGCGTGGCTCAGTTGGGTAAGTAGCTGACTCTTGATTTTAGCTCAAGTGATGATATCATGGTTGTGAGATTAGCCCCTCAATGGACTCCAAGCTCATTGAATCAAACAGTTTGCTTGAGTTTATTTTTCCCCTCTCCCTCTGCTGCTCACCCTCCAACCCGTGTGCTGTTTCTCTAATTAATTAATTAATTAATTAATTAATTAATTAATTAATTAAAGAATTCTGTTGCAGGCTGCCAGGGTGGCTCAGTTGGTTAGGAGTCCAACTCTCAATTTCAGCTCAGGTCATCATCTCAGGGTCGTGAGATTGAGTCCCACCTCCACTGAGTGTGGAGCCTGCTTAAGATCCTCTCTCCCTCCTCTTCCCCAACCCCTCCTTTCTCTCTCTCTCTCAAAAACAAACAAACAAAACAAAACAAAACAAATCTGTTGTTTGAACTTTCCCTTCACTGTAGTTGTATCATGATTGGGAACTAAGTCAATCTCTATTTTACAGGAAGGATTCACAGCCCAGCTGACACTTTTCCTCTCGCTTTTCCAAAAGCAGATGTTGAGGGCTCCAAGAGTCTTTACCCTAAAAGACTTCTATTTTTACAAACAAATAAATGAAATAGGGAAGTTTATACTCTCACCAAACATGGCACATGGGAGGAAATCCTTATTCCTCTCTGTGAAAATATGGTAATATTTCCTCCTTAAGACTAATCAATTAGCCTATTAGTTTTGCTCCTAACCTGTGCCTTCACTTTTTCAATGGCTCTCAGAGTCATTGCAGAAAGATGCTGTGGATTTTACTTTTGTCTGGGAGCAAATGTTCTGAAATGTTTTGGTGTGTCTTTGCATTGTATCTCTTTCCTGGCTATGGCACACAAACCATTACCACAAACAGAAGAAGTCATTCTTTCCATGATTACATTTTTCTTGGCAGCCAGAGCAATACCTATCTCACATATCTTGACAGTATGTCAGTTTCTTAGATTTAGTCCGTGATCATTAGGGATTCTCTGTCATATTTTCATTCAACACTAACTCCTAGAGAGGCTGATTTGGACAGTGGAGGCTTCCAGGGGTTTATGATTTACAGAAACATGTGATGTTTCTTATGAGAGATGAGTTTGGCACAACTTAATCTACTAAAACACCACAGTATTATTTTGCCATCGTCCTTATTATTGACCCTCATAATTCAGTACAAATCAGAGGCTTAATAATAGTTTACCCTACTTAGGGGAAAGAGTGGATTTAGTATTTTTATCATATTATATTGAAATTTATACTCAGCAAGGCAATAATACAGAATTAAAATATATCTATGCACGTAACCGAAATTTTCCCTTAGGTTCAGGATTTTGCAGCTTCTGTGAAATACTGTTATTTCTCTTTACATGTGATTTGCTTGTAATGTCACAGTTATACTTAAACTAGAATATTTTAAATGCTTAAGCCATAGACTCTACAAAACCAGGAAAAGTCTTTGTGTATCTTTCTATGTACATATAATTTTATAAACACAGACCCATTCATATATGTTCTTTATGTTTGTCTGTGTATACACAAATGTATATACAAATATGCAAACACATATACATTTGGTACCACATAAAATTATGTTCCTTCTCTTTGTCTTTTTCTCTCCTGATTTAGGAATAAAATCTCAGTAATGCAGTCTTTAAGCAAATGATCAACTCACTTTTCACTTTTGTTATTCAGTTTTGAGGCTTTTAACAGATACTGTTAGCCAATGCAAAATATACATGAATTGGAATAACTTTATAATTAAATAAATTGCGATGCATATGTAATCTATACAATAAGTCATGTTTTTCAGTCTGTGGTGCCCTTTCAATTCTCTGCATGAGATTTCTGTCTAAAAGGCATTAATAGAGACATTCTGATCTTGAAAAGAAAAGTGAGGAAAATCAACATCTAAAACTCAGAAAAGTCCTGGGTAGTAAAAGGTCTTTGTTCTGCGGAGTGTTCTCCCACAGAGGAACAGAATTTTCTTTTAGCTTTTACATTTGACTCCCAGGCTCTGAAATATAATAATCAAAGCTCTTTGCTACCTTATGTTGAATCTCCTGTACATGAAATCTTTTTATTTAACAAGAAATGGAATTCTTGCCCCCAAATAATTTGATGAAAGCTTCTACATTTGCCAGTTAAAAATATCTTTTTTATTATGATGTTACAAGAAACTCCTGGTAGGCCACTAGGATAATTAGAGAAGACTGGAGGATATTTAATGAGTTTTCCAGGGTGCATTTGAGAATGCATCATATGTTACCACGTGTGCCTGATAATTTTATCTCTCTCTCTAGATGTCAAGGTATCCTGGTGTTGGAATGCTTAAATTAGACATCCAAGACAATATCAAAAACTAGAAAAGTCTAACCTTTTTCAGACATTTTTGTAAGGGGTATAAGCCTTCATCCTCTGTCAGCTGCTCTGGGTCTTATATTCTTCCTCATGGACTGATTAATATAAATCAATCAAGAGTTCAACTCAAAGCAACATGTATTTTGCCTGTGAGATATTGAAAATGTCATTGTCTGTGGCTAAATACAAAAGAAGAAACATAAGTAGCCCCTGGAAATTGTTCTGTATTCCTCACTAACCTTGATGGTCTGCCCTAGCTTCTGTGGGCATGGAAGCAGGAATTTCAAGCTAGATTCCTGTCATGTGGTTTCTTGAACAACTCAAAAGAAACTTAAAAAGTGATCTTATCCATCAAAAGCTTTGACACAAAATCTGCTGAATGAGCTCTGGGTGGAGATGCTGAGCTAGCTGCAAGAGCAATAGGAAAGTTGATGGACAAGATTGGTGGTGGTTTCCGATCTACTGCTAATAGGGGAAGGGAAGGAGGAGGGAGGTTTATTTTTTAATTCTTAGAGTGAAAAAAATGGTGAGGACAAAAACAAAAGCATACAATCCAAGAAGTGGTCTGTCAGAGAGCCTGAACTCTAAAGGAGTTTAACTATTTGCTTAGAATTTCAATCTGGGGATAATCAGAACAGAATGGGAAAGGCTAACTGGAAGTAAGATGAAAAATGGATACACACTACTGTAATTGATTCCCTATAGCTCATGTGATGGCCACCTGCCTCAGAGCAATAACCCAGGCAAAGTGGCATCATCAATGTCCAAAGGTTGTAATAGCATGAGATAAAGCAAGCATTGTTCTCAGGTAGATGACACCTCCACAGCTGGATGCTTCAGATCAAAGTTCAGCAAACTCTGGTCCACAAGACAAATCTGGCACACTATTTGTGTAATTAAGGCTTTATTGGGACACAGCTCCACTCATTCTTTTTGTATTATCTATGGTGACATGCAGAATACTGCCAGTTTTCTCAGTAAGCAATAAGGACAGAGTAGGGTAGTAGCAGCAGAGACTTTTGGGCCTGCAAAACCCAAAATATTCAATATCTGGTGCTTACAGAAAAAAATGTGCAGATATCTGCCTTGGCAGCCATGTTAGACCCCTACACTCTGATGTGCCAGGCAAGTCAGAAGTAACCCCCATGTTTTTAATAGAGGCTGCACCATTTTACATTTGCACCAACAGTGTGTAAGAGTTCCATTTCTTCACATCCTTGCCAACACTCATCTTTGGTTTTTTCGTAATAGCCATCTCAGCCACATGAGATTATATCTCATTGTATTTTTTGTTTGCATTTTCTTGATGATTAATGTTTAGCCTTTTTTTTCCCCATGTACCTGTTGGCCATTTGTATGCCTTCTTTGGAAAAATGTATATTCAAGTCCTTTGCTTATTTTTAATCATGTTATTTTGGTTTTTTTTTTGCTATTGATTTAAAGGAGTTCCAATTTGCCTTTTCATTCTTAGTTGTTTCCTTTTTTGTGCAAAAGCTTCTACTTTTCCATTTGTCATAGTCAAGAAATTCTTTCTGGGATCAATGTTAAAGAGGTTTTCTATGTTTTTTTTCTAGGAGTTTTATAATTTCAGGTCTTATGTTTGTCTTTAATCCATTTGGGGTTGATTTTTGTCCATGGTGTAAGATAAAAGTTCAGTTTCATTTTTTTCCATGTAGATAGCCAGTTGTCCCAACGCCATTTGTCTAAGAGACTGTCCTATCACTATTTGCATTGTTAGCATTCTTGTTGAAGATCAGTTGACTGTGGGTTTATCTGTGGCCTCTCTTTATTCCATTGGATTATGTGTCTGTTTTTAAGTCAATACTATATTGTTTTGATTACTAAAAATAGGTAAAATCAGGAAAAATGATGTCTCCAGCTTTGTCTTTCTTTCTGAAGATTGATTTGGCAATTTGGAATCTTTTCTCATTCCATACTAACTTTAGGAATTTTTTTTCTATTTCTATAAAAAATATCATTGGGATTTTGATAGATTGCATTGAATCTGTAGATCATTTTGGGTACTGTGGATATTTTAGCAATATTGGATCTTCTAATCCATGAACATGGGATATCTTTCCATTTATTTGTGTCTTTAATTAATTTCTTCAGTGTTTTGTAGTTTTCAGTGTACAAGTCTCAAAGACTTTCAAAAGTTCTTCTCAGCATTATTCACAATAGCTGGGACATGGAAACACTTTAAATATTCATTAACAGATAATAAATAAAGAAAATGTCACATGCACACATACATACAATGCAACATTATGCTGCCACAAAAAAGAAGGAAATCCTCCCATATGCAGTAGCATTATGACAATATGAAGACAATGGGGATATTATGCTTAATGAAATAAGTCAGTCACAGGACAAATACTGCATGATTGCATTTATATGAATTGTCTAAAATAGTCAAATTCATGGAAGCAGAGAGTAGAATGTTGGTTGAAATACATCTTACTTAGTAGAAGAAACCAATCTGAAAGGCGACATAACTGTCTAACTCTAACTATAACTCTAACTATACGACATTCTGGCAAAGGCAAAACAATTTAGTAGTAAAAAGGTTGGTGCTTGCCAGAGGGAAGAGGGGAGGGTCATATGAATAGAAAGGCACAGTATAAAGATTTTTTAAGCCTGTGAGTCCTTTATCTATGATATTGTAATGGGGGATGCCATTATAAATGGCATAAATAGCATAAATGACCTAAATATTATTACACATTTATTTAAACCCATAGGATGTACATCACCAAGAGTGGATCCTAATGTAGGTGATGTACTTTTGATGACAGTAATGTGTCAATGTAGGTTCATCAATTATATCAGATGTTCTTTTCTATTTTTAAGATTTTATTTATTTATTCATGAGAGACACAGAGAGAGAGAGGCAGAGACACAGGCAGAAGGAGAAGCAGGCTCCTTTCAGGAAGCCAGACATGGGACACGAGGATCAGGCCCTGGGCTGAAGGCAGTGCTAAATCACTGAGCCACCCAGGCTGCCCCAAATGTTCTTTTTTAGTGAGGGATTTTGATAGAGGGGTGACTGAGTATGTGGAGACAAGTGCTCTAAAATTGAAGTATATTAAAACTTTTTTTTAATTCAAGTATGATTAACATACAGTATTATATTAGCTTCAGGTGTGCAATATAATGATTTGACAATTCTGTACCTTACTTAGTGCTCATCATGATATGCATGCTGTAAATCCCCTTCATTTTTTTTTTTAGATTTTTTAAAAAAAATATTTATGATAGACAGAGAGAGAGAGAGAGGCAGAGACACAGGCAGAGGGAGAAGCAGGCTCCATGCCAGGAGCCCAACGCGGGACTCCATCCTGGAACTCCAGGATCGCGCCCCGGGCCAAAGGCAGGCACTAAACCACTCAGCCACCCAGGGATACCCCAATCCCCTTCATTTATTTCACTCATTCCCTCCAACCAACATCCCCTCTGGAAACCACCAATTTGTTTTCTATATTTGAGTCTGTTTTTTGTTTGTCTCTTTCTTCTTTGTTCATTTATTTTGTTTCTTAAATTACACATATGAGTGAATTCATAGAGTAACTATCTTTCTCTGATTGACTTATCTCTGTTAGCATTATAACCCCTAGATCCATTCATGTTATTATACTGGAAATGGCAAAATTTCATTCTTTTTTATGGCCATGTAATATTCCATTGTATATATTTCTTTATCTCTTTATCTATTCATCTACTGATGGACACTTGGGTTGCTTCCATATCTTGGCCATTGTAAATAATGTTGCAATAAACATAGGGGTATATATATTTTTACAAATTAGCATTTTAATTTTTCTTTGGGTAAATACACAATAGTGGAATTACTGGATCATATGATAAAGCCTATTAAAATTTAAAAAAAAGAAGCAAGCTACAGAAATAAAGGATATTGATACATGAAAACAGATGGTTTAAAATTTGATTATATATATTATAAATATATATTATAATTATAAATATTAATATAATATTACATATATTTTTAAAAAGTAGAGCACCTTCTTATCATGGAGACCACAGAGCCACAAGCTTGTGGAAAATGCAGAAGCAAATATAAGGTATCAGAAGAGGCAAAATAAGATTTCATTAAGACCCCTTCTTTAGACCAGGGTTTCCCAACTTCTATAATTGACATTTGGGTCTAGATAATTATTTGTTGTGACAACCAAAAATGTGTCTATACATTGATCAACGTCCCCTGGAGGGCAAAAAGACTCAGAGCTGAAAATTGTTGTACACCTTGCATTGTTAATAGCTTCATTAAGATATAATTTATGTACTATAAAGTTGACTCACTTAAAGTGTATAATTCAATGTTTTTTTTTTTTTTGTATTTCAGAGTTGTGTACCCACACCACAATCTAGTTTTAGGTCATTTTCATCACACGAAAATAGCCCTTGTACCCCCACTGGCAGTCACTTCCCCACTCTCCTCAGCCTTAGATAACTGCTATTCTACTTTCTGTAGATCCACTTTCCACAGACTTGCCTAGTCTGAACCACTTGTAAGAAGGAAGTCCAATTCTGAAAGAAACAACCATGGCCATTAGTGTTGAGTCCTGTTGCATATTTGTGAAGGATGCTCTTTGCCGAAAGAGATCATATTTAAAAAGTCATATCAGAAAGAAAAGCCATAGTTTGAAATAAGTTAGAAATAGCTTGAAATCCCCCCCCCCCAAAAAAAAAACACAATCCCATTCCTCCACTTCTATGCTACTCTCACTCATCCACTTATCCTCCTCTTTCTGGGTTAAGAAACTTTGAGAGTGGAAAAGTGGCTTCATATTTTACAGCTTTATTATCTTTTTTTATCCTCTCTTCTTCTCTCAACAAACTACTGAGTCAGAAAATGTTTATTTTTCTTCTACTTCCATCTTATCATTACCCCATCTTCCTGTTTGAAGCTAATGATAGGGCTTCTGTGGTACACAAATTTTTTGGTTTTTTTGTTTTTGTTTTGTTTTGTTTCTATTTTTCAAAGAGAAAATTCAATTGTAAGTCTTCCAGGCCTAGTGTTTGATACCTTTAAAGTAAGAGAAATATATTTAAAAACCTCTCACTGTATAATAGCCTGGTTTGCAAGGCTATATTGTTGAGTTTTGTTCTACTTTGATGGTCAGAAGCTAATTATTAATTGCCTTTTGCTCTTTACAACAAATCTTAATCCTCTTCTGCATCCTCTCTCCTGCCCACCCCCCACAACTGCTCTAGCAGATGATACTTTGCATTAATTAATCTGACCTTCTGAACTCAGAAATGGTAAAGAAAAAAGTGCATTTGTTTCCCATTTTCTTACCTCACCTTCTAGAAAAGTAATTATACTGTAAGCTCTTTTGTCTCACCTGTGTCCTGCCTGAACAACTGCATCCAGAAATTTCCTATCACTGATCAAACAATTTGGTTCCCACCTATAAGATATTCTCTGTCTATCCTGTGACAAGAGAAGGCTTTCAGGCATAAGGAACTGGATGCTTGAATTAGGAAGCCATCAGCTTATACAGCATTGCTCACCACAACTGCAAGTAACTTCCAGGGTGGGTTGAAAAGGTGTAGATTGGGCACCATAGCATTGCTATCCCATATAATACTTTAATTAAACAGTTTGTCATTTTTTTCCAAAATAGACAAACAAAGCAATAGACTATCCAAAAGAGAAAAAAATCAAAAAAGGAAATAACAAATACTTGGAAATACATAAAACATTTTATAGTACAATCTAGTTGAGATTTATGGCAGTTTTATACCCACTTCTAGTGGGTACCTTGATTAGGAGAACAAAATAGCCCCATCCTAATTGGGGTGCCCATCTTTTCATATTAGGTTTGCATGTCTTGCCTCAATGGCCTACCGAATATTCCAGTTCCTTGAGGACCATAGCTAGATTTTGTCCGTTGTCTCTAGTCTTTTGGGGACTACAACATTGAACCTAAGGCCAGAATTTAATGTCCTGCTTGTCATGTGCTCACTTAAAAGTTTTACCCTTTGTTGGCTCCTATGCAATAACCAACCTTAAACAAAACAGAAGGAGAGAGACGAACAAATTTTCTATAGATTTGGCTTTTAAATGTGACAGTCGGTAGATAGTATCTTTCTCTTTCATCTTTCTTTACATATATTTAGATAGATCTATATACATGTGTATAGTTAAGATGATCAGCAAGTAGGAGGCCTGATATCTGTGAGGAGATAGAGACATGAGCCTCCATCTCATTGGCCAGATTTTGTTGCATGGACTCTTACACCCCTGAAGAGTAGGGATACAGGGAATTCAAGTATTTAATTTTCTATCTTTCCAGTAAGGAAGGCAAAGGGGAAAGGGACCAAAAGACAATTGCAAGTGAACTTACAGTACATGCTAAGGTTGGTATTTTGGAAAAGACAACATTAATAGTAGGACATTTTTATTTGTGAGGAAGTGAGAAAAGTTTTTCTCTTTTAATCTAATCTTATACTAATCAGAGAAAGTTCCCTAGCAGATATTTTGTAGAAAAACACTAATTGTAGCCATTTCATTATTTAAATGATGAATTCAAAGTAAAAAGTAATCGTTCATTGTCAGTAAAAGCTCAGGACTGGCTAGGCTAAATAATAATATTTAAAAGACTTTTCTGCAAAGATTGCAGCCTCTCAGCAGACTACTAAAACTAACAATTTCCAAAAATTTTAATAATTATTGGGCACATACAAATAAAATGAAGAAAAAATTGCAAGTCTTCCTTCCTTATTACAAACTTACTCAGATCTACTTAGAGATAATATAGCACATTGTCATTATCATCATCATCATTATGAATGGTGTGGTCCTTTTAAGTTATCAAAATGATTATTTTATACCAGTTACAACAATCAGTTCAAAGAGATGTTGCTATTTTGAATTTGAGATAATTTACAAATTTATAGAGTTATTTTGCAATTTTGTATTAAAGTATTGATAGTTTTTAGGTGTCTGAACAGAGATCCTGCATTAATGTTAAAACTGATTTGCACAAATATTGGCTGAGGCTGGCTATTGACATGTAATGAAAAATATTTGAATTTCCATAAGGGAGCTAATCCCTGTGTTTTGTTTCTTTTGTAGACATGGAGTCCTGAACAATGAAAGGATAATTCTAGGGTAATTCTAGGGAGGCCTGGTGCCTCAGTGGTTGAGCGTCTGCCTTCTGCTCAGGTCTTCGTCCCAGGTTCCAGGAGTGAGTCCCCCAGCAGGGAGCCTGCTTCTTTATGTCTCTGCCTGTGTGTGTGTGTGTGTGTGTGTGTGTGTGTGTGTCTCATGACAAGCTCTGTTAGTCAATCCCTCAAATTCTGAATAGGGATAAAAAAACTGACTTTGGCTAATGTGAGTATCTTCTCAATAGTAAAGGAATACTAGACAGTGAGCAGAGATGAAGGAAATAAAAATCATTATAGATAACTCAATTTGTTAGCCACTTAAAAATTATACATATTTATGTAAATGAAAGTAACACATCTTAAACTGTCCACGCTTTCATTAAAAAATACAATAAGGACTAAAAAAGGGAAGTCCTGCAAGCTGTGGTATTTGCTAAAATGTGGCATCTAGTACAATGCCATAATTTCTGAAGTAGCTGAAATCAATCAAGGAAGTGAAATGTGAAATTTGACATTTTTAATGAATTACACTGTTTATCTCAATGCAAGTGACATAATTGAGGTAAATTAGAGGAAAGGAACAACTGAGCTGTAGCTAAACTATGCTTTAGTCAGTATTTAAAGTTTTCTTTAAAATGTATTCAGGATTTGTTAAATTCTGGAATGATAGAACTTGGATTCTTTATATAATAAAGGCTGTCACTCATTTCAAGCTAATGAATTATTATATTCTTTCATAAATCTATATTCCCATGAAAATGGCAGAGGTTATGTATTTTCAAATAAATAACATTAATACTCATGAAAATAATTATAGTATGGACAGAATTATCTTGAAAAAAATTTCTATAGACTGAAATCCTTAGAATACAGTGTGTATAGTATACTCTCTCTGACATTAATATTTTCCTGAAATTTTATGCAAGGTGTTACTATTGACAGTATTTTAGTCAAGTATATTAAAAGGTAAAGAAGAAAGTAAAATACATCTATCTCAAAATGGTCACTTTTTGTGCAATAGAGTTTTTTTTTTTTTACTTCAGTGTATAATTAAGAGATAGCCTTAGGCTCACACAAAGGAAGACTTATAATAAAAAGAAGACACGTTTCTTTTGTTTTAAGAATTACATAATGATTTTTTTCTTCTTCTTTTTTTTTGATTTTTTTCTTCTTAGTTTGAGAAGACTTATCAGGTTTTTAGTAAATAATATAAATAACATGAAACAAAAGATAATGCAAAGATATTGGCAGAAAGCAAGCAAACATTTTTTAAATTTTTCTTTAAAAATAATTTATTTATTCATGAGAGGCAGAGAGAGAGAGGGGCAGAAACATAGGCAGAGGGAGAAGCAGCCTCCCTCTGGGGAGCCTGATGCAGGACTTGATCCCCAGACCCCAGAGTTATACCCTAGCCAAAGGCAGATGCTCAACCACTGAGCAACCCAGGCATCCCTCAAGCAAACATTTATATCAGGGAAATTAACAACATTAACAAATGATGTGAAAGAAGGCTCAATTTCAGTTGTTTTGAAATATTTTTTTTAATTAAAACAACACTTCAAATTATATAACTGAAAATATTTTGGAAAAACATTTTAAATATACCTGTTATTAGAGTAAATGTCATGGAATTGGCATTTTCACACTGATTACATTTTTTATAAATGGTTAATATTTTTTTTAAAAAGGTTATATAGTATTGTTGCTGCTTGATTATAACAATTTAACATTAACAATGTACCATAGAAAATTTTTAGAGAATTCAACAAAGACTTTGTGTTTAGTGATATGAACCAAAGCATTCATTCATTCATTATTCATTTATCTAATACATATTAATTAAGTATCTAGTAGTGGCTTTACAATGCCAGCACTGTTCTAGGCACTTGGGGTTACATTAGCAAACAATAAATGACCCCAATTTTCTTTATGCTCACGTTCTAGTGAATTCATAGTGATTATAAAAGTATTCCTTCTGGAGTATCTGGCTGGCTCAGTTGATAGAGCATGTGACTCTTGATCTCAGGGTCATGAGTTCAAGCCCCATGTATGAGTTCGTACTTTAAGCAGAGCCTACTTAAAGTGAATTAAAATATATGTTTAATTTTTTAATTCACAAAAAAATTTAATATATGTGTGTGTGTGTGTGTTCTTTCTGAATGTTGGAAAATGCATACAAAATTAAGAACCTGATTAAATATTGTAATGCATCCATAATATGGACTATGTTATTAAACATCATTTTGAACACTTATCAACATGAAATAAGATTGTAAAGTATTATAAGCTTGATACAAAACCATATATGTATATATATTATAAATGCATACACATGTATACACATACTATGTGTATGACATTTGTGTACATATATAAATATTGATATGACTTCTTTCTGTATAATATATCCTAAATAACTGATATGATATTTAAAATAAAAATTAGTATAAGAGATTTTTTTGCTTTAAAATAATTTGAAAATGTATACATTTTTGTTCTATACAATTCTTTAAAAAATGTATAACTTGGAAAAATTATTTAAAAATTAATAATTTATTTAGTTTTTCTGTTTTGATTTTTTGGTGTTAGCTTTTCATTCTAAATTGAAATTCAGATACAATTTGCAGTAGCTATCTTGTATCTTTCTTCACAGATATTTTGTTCTGTCTCCTTTCAGGTATGTGGTAGGTTTGCTGTTTACCTGTGTTGATTTCAGACGTGACTATGTGACTTGTTGTGATTCATAAAGTGGCATAGTGATATGTTACATGACACCAAAGAATGCCAATTATTACATTAGCTGCAAAATTAATAGGTGAAATAAACACAGTAAGACACATGTTTTACAAAAGCTTCCTATATTGAGAGCAAGACTAACCACAACATGCTGAGAAGAGTCCTTGTATAAGAAGTGTTCTGGTGTTTGTTTACATTGAATCAGTTATCCCTCCCCCCCCATAACAATTGTATAGATCTCCTCTCTTCAGGGCTAAAGATTTATAATCCTGTATTACAAGGGTTTTGTATCTCCAAGAAGCTGAGTGTATGGCACATCCCACTAATTCAGTTTGTCATTTTGCTTCCCCTCTGCCTTTCTTTCTCATCTCTGCAAAGTTCCAACGTTGATCCCTGTGTTTCAGGTGTCAGTCAATATGAAAAGCAATCCTGGGAGGATCTAGCTTTGAACTTAGAGAAAGGCTCTGTCTCATCAGGCTTAAGTTGTCCCTGCATCAATGACCTTACAGGCTGTGGCTCACTGTATGCTATAAACCTCTCCTTCTGCATGTCATTCCCAGTTAACAGAGGCATCCTGTCAACTCTATGATAGAATAATGCCTCCTGTAACTCTCCTTGGGGATAATTTATATGCTAGAATCTCCCTCAGCTTTTAACATTATTTACCTCAAAAATAATTTAAGTGTAGTTTTGAAGTTCTTGACATGAGGCCATTGCAACTGAAAGAGAGAAGGCTGTATCATTCCTATGTTAAGTACACAAATATCTTTATAATTTGGGAAGTCACAGACTCCCTACAGGCACATAAGCATTTAGACACAACAGTTTTTAATTAAAAAAAAAAAAAAGATCTAATGCTCCCTACCCTTAAGCACATGGGTTTACCCTGGGATAAAAGCCCCCATCCTCAAATTTCACTTTGCAGAAATTAATTAACTATATGTAAAAATGCAGGAATCAGCCATTGACACAAATGCAAAGTTTACAAAAAATTTTGGCTGTTCTTTGTCTCTATTGCATTACTTGGAGTCAATCAACCCTTTCTGCATTTGTTACCACTTTACCACCAGATTGGCCTTTTGCTTCCCCAATTTCCCAGTGTCTCCTGGAACTGTCACACAAATTTAACACATTTGTTTTGTATTCCACTCTTAATTAATTTTTGAGATCATGTAACAATGAATATATATGTCCCAGGAAACAGAATTTGTGGAAGGGGATTTTGAGGTTGTAGGCAATTGGGTGGGAAAGATATTTCTGACATAACTTTGAATCTTAGCAATCTAATTATGTAAAACTAGTATCTATTAGCAATAATCATTAGTATAATAACTGATAATAGTATACTAATTAAGTAATTAAGAAATAAACCTTAGGAATCATTTTTTCCCTTTATAATTCCCCTATTCTTATTTCAAAAATTTAAAATCCTAAGCCCTTTTATGCCCTTTACATTATAAAACAGAAATGGCTGTCTATGGTCCCAATAATGTAGCCTTGGGTTATATATTTGACTTAATAGTTCAAAAAAGTGTTGTAACCTTGTGAGGTCATATATTTCCATGTGCATGCTTGAAATATATATGGATGACCTCATCCCAGTGCAATGCCTGACATATTGATGCACTTGACATACAGTTGTTGAATGAAAGAACAAGTGAATGAATGAATGAATGAATGAGGTGATGTTAACGTGTAGGTTTGTGGCAGTTCATATAGATAATATCCTGTGGTCAGATTAGCCTTCAACAAACATCCAACTTGGGCTAGCATCCAAGAATTACTTGATATGAGAAATTTTATGTTTGGCCAAAGACTGAGAACAAAATCAAGATTTAAGTTTCAAAGATTATGGCCTGTCTCTTTCTTTGAGAATATCAGAATGAAAAGCAGATAGTCACCCTTACTCCTTTCATCAGAGACTCTGACTTTATTTTTTAAGATTTTATTTACTTATTTATTTGATAGAGCGAGAGAACACAAGCAGGGGAAGTAGCAAAGGGAGAGGGAGAAGCAGGCTCCCTGCTGAGCAGGGATCCCAATGATATGGGGCCCTATCCCAGAACCCTGGGATTATGACCTGAGCAGAAGGTCATGGCTTAACCAACTGAGTCATCCAGGCTCCTAAGACTCACACTCTTTTGACTCACTGTTCATTATTCTTCATAATCTTGATATTTACAATCCAATATGGTTGCTAAGACAGCTCTGATGGTCACATCCAAGTTCCAGGCAGCTAGAGAGAGAGGGCAGGAAAGGACATACTCTCTTCTTCCTAAGGCCACACCTTGAAAAAATCATATATTTCCTCCTCTATTTCACTGACCAGATGTGACCATACCCAGCTGTGAAGGAGGCTGATATGGTCTTTGGGTAAGCAGCAATGTGTTTGAGCTAAGGTTCCCTGAGGCAATTGAATAAAAACTTGGAGAAAATATTATTTGTCATAATTTTTACTCAAGTGTGGACAACTTAACCTTATATATAAAATTATATGTAAATTTTAAAAAGTTAGCATAGAGAAATAAATATCATTTTTCCTGAATAATTACCCTTAGAAAAGATGCCATACTACCTTAAGATGTGAATTAAGCTTGTTAATTAATTATAGTTGTCTAACCAGATAGAAACAAAACATCTGAATTTAGAATGTAAAACTTTAGAGTTACAAAGTTTAACTTTGAATCTAAAGCATTCTGGATATGGTCTGCTGGTACTTGAAATCCAAATCCCACTTTCTTCTATATGCCTTGCTGTGATGCTGAGATTAGAAAGCTTAAAAATAGGACTAGATTTATCAAACTGCTTTGTAACTAAAGTTCTGGGTACCAGTTTAATTCTTCAAAGTTAAGTGTAGTTACAGTGAGTTGGACAGTGGAAGTGAAAGAGAAGTATCTTCCTGAAGTTTGTCAGATAGTGAAAATGTCTCTTTTACTTTTTCTACAGTACTTGTCAAATTCTCTCCCTCCAAGATGTGTGGGTTCACACACACACACACACACACACACACACACACACGTGTACATACACAAACACATACACATGCACACACATTCACAGACACACGTACATGTACACACACACACACACACACTGACATCATAGGAGGGTCTTGATACAGCCTCTTTAGTCCCTGACAAAAGAATGAGTTGAGTTGTCCATGAAGAAAGGCACTTAAACAAAAAAGATAATCAGTCAGTCTTTAATCACACAATTGCTATTCCCCATCTTGCTCCAGGTTTTTCAGAACTTATGAATGCTTTCAAAGGGATCTCTAATCTTTAGGTTGTTTTATGATAAGATTTTTAAAACATTAGGTCCTGTTTTTGCCTTCCTCCTACTCCAACATTTTATTACTTGACTATCTGAAATAAAAATTATCTTTCTATAAGCATAATTGCATACCAAAGTAATTTTGAAAGGCACATTTAAATTTTAGAATAGAAAGCAGAACAAAATATTTCCACACACACACACACACACACACCCTTTATGGCACAAAGATTAAAAAGTGTCTAAATATTACTTTCAGAAGTGGTTCATTAAGTGATCTACACATTTTCAGTGAATTTCACCTATTCCTTTTTCATTTAGGAGGGGATTAGAAGTACCACCCCTCCCCTCCTCTCTCCACCCTCAGCCCACACATTCCTCACCCCTCATTTGCTGAGTGCATATTATGACCCACACACTGTGCTAGGTGCTGTAGACACAAAGAAACATAAAATAAAATCCCTGTGATGAAGGAGCTCAAATTTAAAAGGGGATGCAGATGTGTAAGTGGATTAATTTTAGCACTATACCTTAAGAGTTATAATGGCGGTACTGCTAAATTGTTTGAATGCCATAAAAGATAAAGAGTCTAACTCTGCTAGGGGAATCAGAAGAGGCCAAAATGAATGCTTTTCACTGTATTAAGGTGGGAGTAATATAGTGCCTACCAAGTGTCATCCAGTAGGCCAGGTTTTTGATACCTTATAATTGTTCATTCTCACATGATGGTTTCTTGGGTAAGTGCTAAGAAGGATTGGTAGACAGGATCAAGTTAGGAAAACAGAAATCACTCCAGGTATGAGACAGGAACAAAGAGGGTGAGAAGGAGCAGGAGAGGAACAAGAGGGAGAGAAAAAAGAAGAGAAAGAGAAAGTTAAAAGGTGTTAGAAGGGCTTTAGGAACAAAAAGGAGAATATTAAACACCAGCATCTAAGGCAATATTCCTGCATCCACGTATTTATGTCTTTGAGTGATCTTTTCTGGTCTGTGTGACCAAGTTATTGCAAAACGATGATGTATCATTTTCTGGACTGGAATAGAAAAGATATCACGGCTTCTGCCTCTCTCTCTCTCTCTCTCTCTCTCTCTCTCTTCTATCACTCACTCTAGGGGGGAGTCAGCTGCCATGTTGTGGTGATGCTCAAGCAGGCTTATGGAAAGGCTCATATAATGAGGAACAGAAGTGTTCTCTCAACAGCCTGAAAGGAATTGAGACCCCTGACCATTGTAATATAGGGGAGGAAGTCACCATGAAAATAGATTCTCCAATCAAAGTAAAGCCTTCTAGGGGTGATAAAGCCTGAAGTGGCTCCAAGTGCCCATCCCATTAGGAACTCGATAAATCAGTGTGCTGACAGGCATGCTGACTGTGTCATAAAGAACGAGCTGCCGAATCTGTGTTCATTTTAGTTAAGTTTGACTACATTTTTGTAAGAAACACTGAGGCAGAACTATTAAATAGCTAAGCTACTTGCAGATTCCTGATCATCAGAAATGATGAGATAGTAATGCTTTTGCTTGTTTTTATCTGTGAAAACAGTTTTGAAGTACTTCATTACATAGCAGTAGATACTAATACAAAGAATCTCACAAGTATTTACCTGCTAACTTGCTGTTGGAGCTCCTGTTTCACTTGGCCCTGGATTCTCTAAAAGGCATCTCTTCTTGAAAAAAGGCTATAACCTCAGAAAAGTTACTGTCTTTGTCTGGGTGCTTAGGTTCTAGGATCACCCCAATCTTGCTGCCGTCATAGCCAAAGTCAGAAGCAGGAAACTTCTTTTATTTCTGTCTTCTTATCTCTTGCCAGTACTGGTAAACCTTAATGGAACCTGGTTGGTTCCCTCATTGAGGAGTCTGGGAAACCATGAGCCTTATAGGAATGTGCATAGACTCCTAGCCCCATAAATAGGGCAGAAGATATTTAAGACGAGATATCACTGAGAGAAGATAACTATCTTTATTTATTATACAACTTTTTCTCAGACCACTCCTGACTTCCAGAACTATTTAGGGAGGAAGTAGAACCAGAAGGCACCTTCTGTAACATGTCATCTGTGGACTGTTTTCTATTACCTTGAACTCATTTATAGGACTTTTTACTGGCATTACATTCCCCTGCAAGAGGATATATTGCCATTCAGACAAGATCTTCCATCCAAGGAGTGGGCAATTTATTCTCCCTCCACCAGAAATGAACTGTGAAACCACTGAAGCATGAAGAAAGAATGAGAGGGAAAAAAATGAGGTTTTATTTCTCTTTTCTGCCATATTAAAAAAGGCAAAATCAGGAAAAAATATATCTTGAGAATTATTTTGATAAAGTTAAAAACAGACTGTTTGTAATCTAGTTGGTCCTATTGATAAAAGTCAGGCTGGCTACTCATCTCTGTTCAGAGAAAGGTGAATGGAGGAAGTTACACTATTTGTACCCTACTGCTATTAAGAGAATGAACAAGACGGTGTTCATTCTAGACAAGTAGAATTGTACTAGCATTTCCTCTATAATTTACCCAATACTTAAGTAGCCTTTAAAGTGAAAGGAGCCCAACAAATGATGGAGGCACAGAGGAGGTAATTATGTGCTTTCAATAAATGCCTGAAAGCTCACAACTTCCTTTGGGAGATATCATCTCTGGAAAAGCTTGCATTGTCACTCCTATCCTATTTATTATTTTAACAAATTGTATATTCTACAGAGGAATTTTATTTCCAAAAAAGATGAATTTACATTAAACCAATTATATAATCCAAAGCCTGTGGAGAGAACGATTTTAATTCCTTAAATAATTTCATTGTCTATTAAGATACAGTATTGAATTAACTTAAGTTTCAAAAAATATTGTCACATTATGATTGTATACGGTCATATAATTCTCAAATTTCTATTGTGTATCCTCTATGACTGAGGTCAACAAACTATAGCCTGTAGGCCAAATCTGGTCTGCCATTTATTTTTAAATAAAATTTTATTGGAATATAGCAACGTCTGATTAAAAAAATGGGCCAAAGACCTTAACAGACACCTCACCACAGAAGATAAACAGATGCCGAAGAAGTTATGAAAAGATGCTCCATACCATATGTCATCAGAGAAATGCAAATTAAAACAACAATGGCATACCAGTACAGACCTATTTGAATGGCTAAAATCCAGAACACTGACAACACTAAATGCTGGCAAGAAGGTGGATTAGCAGGAACTCTCTCTCTCTCTCTCTTTTTTTTTTTCTGATATGATGAAAAATGTACAGATGCGTTGGAAATCATTTTGACAATTTCTTATAAAAATAAGCATATTCTTACCATATCATTTATCAGTGGAACTCTTTGGTCTTTATCCAAAGAAATTGAAAATTTATGTCTGCATAAAACTTGTACATGAACATTTATTTCAGTTTTATTCATAATTGCTAAAGCTTGGAAGCAACCAAAATGTTTTTCAGTAGATGAATGGATAAACTGGTACCAGTTAAGTAAATGAAATATTACTTAACACTAAAAAGAAATGAGTTATCAAGCCATGAAAAGATGTGGAAGAGAGGTGCCTGGGTGGCTCATTCAGTTGAGTGCCTGACTCTTGATTTTGGATCAGGTCAAGATCTCATGGTTGTGGGATTGAGCTTTGCATTGGGCTCCCTGCT
Organism: Nyctereutes procyonoides; assembly: GCF_905146905.1. Classification (NCBI taxonomy): domain Eukaryota; kingdom Metazoa; phylum Chordata; class Mammalia; order Carnivora; family Canidae; genus Nyctereutes; species Nyctereutes procyonoides. The sequence goes on from NW_026575162.1 coordinate 665,271, forward strand.
AGGTGTGGAGCCTGTGTAATATTTTCTCCCTCCTTCTCCCTGCCACTCTCCCCTCACTAAAAACAAAAACAAAACACATGAAGAATCTTAAATGCTTATTATGTTACCAAGTGAAAGAAGACCATCTAAAAAGGTCAATGCTGTATGGTCCAACTATATGACATTCTGTTAAGGCAAAACTATGGGGACATTAAGAGATTGATGGCTACCAGAGATGGGAGGAAAATGATAAATAGGGAGACCACAGAGGATGCTAGCGAAGAAAACTATCCTATACAATTCTATAATTTTAGAAACATGTCATTGCTATTATCCAAAGCTACAGAATGTCTAAAATCTAGAGTGAACCCTATAGTAAACTATGGACTTTGGGTGATTATGATGTATCAATGCAAATTCATCAATTATAATAAATATTACATTCTGATGGGGGATATTGATAATGAGAGAGGCTATGCATCTGTAGAGGCATTTGATGTAAGGGAAATCTCTGTACCTTCTTCTCAACTTTTCTGTGAACATAAAACTTATATTAAAAATTGTTTTTAAAAAAAAACTTGGCAATTACAACCACTTTTTCATACTGTTTTGAGACTACTTTCTCTCTCTGTCTTTCTATCCCTGCGCTTCTATTTTAGAATAACATTTCTATCAGTATTTTCTTAAATATAGCCTTAACTGAAATATCCATTTCCCAGAGACTATGTAGTTTAAAAATGTTGAATAGTTTCTCTTCCTTTTGTCCTGCCAAGATTGGAGCATTGTAAACAATGAAGAAACTTTGCTGTCAGCTCTGGATCTGCAAATAAAAGTATGAACTTGGGCAACTTACTTAACCTCTCTAAACTATAGTCACAGTATTTCTATGTTAGTATAACAAAAACACAAAATCTTTGTTTGAACGGGGCTTAATTTTTTTTTCTTTTATCACTCTTTAGCCAGGCTCCTAGAACAATGGCTGACTCAAAATGGAAACTCAAGAAATACAAGTTGAAGGTTGATTTTTGAAAGTGTGTTAAAAACTTAGCATAGTATTCAGGGGTGACAGGGTGGTTCAGTTGGTTGAGTTTCTGCCTTTAACTCAGGTCATAATCTCAGGGTCCAGGGATTGAGCCCTGCTTCAGACTCCCTGCTCAATGAGGAACCTGCTTCTCCCTCCCTCTGCTGCTCCCCCTGCTTATGTGCCCTCTCTCTCTCTCTGTCAAAACAAAAACACCCATAAAACCTTAGCACAGTACCCAAACACATAATGTGTGCAATATTATTAGATGTTAATCATTTGCCTTACTTGCCTTACTTTATATTTCCTATTAATTTTTTTCTTTAGATATTATATCTTATTTTGTTAAGTATATGAAAAAGTTCATTCAAAAGATACAATATTCAAATCAAAGACACATAAACCAAATGTTGATAGATACATTCTTTGTACAGGATTTTCTTTTTTCCCTTCTTTTTTCTTTTCAAGTACTTTATTCACTCTTTCGAGAGATTCCTCCTTTAATTCTATGCCTTTTTCTCTTTTTACAATCTAAGGATGTAGAAAGTGAGACTAGCTTGGTTTTGAAGAAAAAAATAACTTTTGGTTCACATGGAACCAAAAGTAAGCTGGAATCATAGTCTCTACCAACTTACTTAGCTCCATGAGTTCTGACAGGTCCCTCCCTCCCTTACCCTGAGGAGTTTGTTTTTTCTACATTGTTAATGGGGTTTATTTTTTTTAAGATTTTATTTATTTATTTATGAGAGACACACAGAGAGAGACAGAGACATAGGCAGAGGGACTCGATCCCAGGACCCTGAGATCATGACCTGAGCCAAAGGCAGATGCTCAACCACTGAACCACCTAGGTGCCCCTATTGATGGGGTTTAGAAGACCTTCTCAAAAATACTTTATGAAAACATTTGAGAGAGTTTATGTGGAAGTACCGGTTCACTGAACAAAATGAAACCAATATTTATTATAACTCCTTATTAAAATATTATTAATTATTTTAACTATTGTACCTTGAACAATTGCTCCAATTTTCATTAGCAATAATTAAAATAATATTACCAGAAGACATATATATATATATATATATATATATATATATATATATAAAATTTTTAAAAAGACCAATATGGAAAAATGATATAGGACAAAAAGAAAATCTTCTTTTATCCTGACTGTACTCTATACTCTAACAAATTTGTAGAATCTAGCCACCTGAAACTGTCTTCTGTGTCTTAGCAATCACTAGTTCAGATTTTCTTAGGCAGGAAGCTTTCAGCCAATGAATGATATCCTTGTAAAAGTTTGAAAACTGATTGTCTTGAAAACAGAATACAACAACAAAATATAACAACATTTAATTGGAAGTGTGTGCTTTTATCAAGGTATAAATAGTTGACATCATTGACTGTGAAGCTTGAAAGAGAGGCACACACACAGATTTTACTTCAGACAGGCCCCACACCCTGCTTTTAGTTCTAACATTCTATAATCCAATCAAGCTAGCTAACTGTTCTTGCATCTCCGTTGCTGCCATGAATTAGCAGAGAATCCCAGACTTTGTATACTTCCTCTGGTGACAACTAACAAATCCCATAAATTATAACGAACACTTAAGTTTTGTCTCAAAAGCCAATGCTGATTTATTGTTGGTGTGTATCTCTGATACTGTATTAAGAATAGTTCTGAGGTCACATCCCAGTTCATTTGCCATGGCCATGAGAGTACAACCTCTTGATCAGTATTTGAAGCCTTACATAAACAAACCTGTCATGAGATGACTTGAAGGTGTCTTCCTCATATCTTATAAACATTCGACTGGCGGGGACTTCTGGTGCTAATACTCTTATTTTGTTCTGAAACAAACATTGACCAGTTTTGGAAATTTGAGACTGAATAGAAAAACAACACTATGATGGCTAGGTCATCAGCCTCAGGCAAGTCCAATTCTATAATAACTAAAGGACTTCCTGTAGCCAGTTTTGTCCTTCAGATATAGCAGCAAACACTATTATGCTGCCTTATGCCATTAAAGATTATGCAATACTATTGGGGAGATAGAATTAAAAACAAAGTTTTCTAACAAACCAGAAAACCTCTCCACAAAAAATATTTTGAATAAGCATTAAACCACAATGTGATGCTCCACGTGCCATTTGTTAAAGAGATTGCAAGACAGAAGGAAAACTCACTTTTCATAAAGACAAGCCAAGACAGCCCATTACATACATGTTCTCAAGATAAACAATAACTAGTCCTCAAGGAAGAGGATTTGACAGCACACAGTTCATCCTAAATTCACTTAGTAATAGAGTGAGCATCTATGCTATAATGATAATTAGGTTTATCCAAAGGAAGAATAAACATCTCAAATATTTATGACAGGAGATAGTTTTGCAACTTGGAACAAGGAGCCCATTGAAATTAGGTCCCTACTTTCCCTCAGTAACTGGAAGATAGGTGTGGTATCTTCCCTCAGTAACTGCGAGATGGTGGTGCTATCTCCCCTGATTCTTACACTTCAGACAGGTGGCTCCCAGGTCTTTGAGAAAGATATTTCTGCGTTTAAATCTGACAAAAAAGAGGCTTATTTACCATTTGAAAAGTTTTCTGTATGTTTTGAAAAGACAGAAAAAGGAGTTAAAATTATATGTTTTCTAAATTAAATGCTATAAGAGAGGAAGTAAAATTTTTCCTTGAGAAAGATTGAGTGAGAATTAAGTCTCCAGTATTTTTTTAATTTTTATTTATTTATTCACAAGAGACATAGAGAGAGGCAGAGACATAGGCATAAGGAGAGGCAGACTCCCTGCAGTGAGCTGTAAGTGGGACTCGGGCCCAGGACCCGGGGATCACGACCTGAGCAGAAGGTAGATGCTCAATCACTGAACCACTCAGGCATCCCAAGTCTCCAGTATTTTTAATTTGTTTTTCCTGTACAATCTCACAGTGATGATGTATCTTAAATATGCTTAGACACACAAGTAACTTTATCTTTAATAAAAGTATGAGGCTATAAAAAGTAGAAATTACATTTTGCAAACTACTTGCTATAGATTCAGTATTCAGGAAACAGGCTCTGAGATTTGCATGCAAGGATTTTATTGGAGAATGCTCTTCAAAACAACATCTGTGAGAAGTGAGGGAAGCAGAATTGAACAGAGAAAAAAGTACATAGCTATGCAGTTGCCACACAGGTTGTGATCAACCCCATAGGGAACTCAGGAACTGGGGTGGCCTTCAGAGGTACTCCAAATGAGGCTAAGGTGCTGGGATTTTGTGTATGCCCTCTGCCACCTCCATGGATCAATCATTTGATGCAGGCTGTGTCCGGAGAGAGGACATACCCTTTCGCAAAGCAGCTTCCTTAGGCTGAGGGAAATTTTTGGAGTGGGACTCAGCTCTAAGGTTCTGAACTTCAACACTTCAGGAAGCAGAGGGAATGAGGAGGACTTCTGTCCTGCATGGGGGACTGGACTGTGTATCACAGGGTCCATTCTATTACCTTACAACTTTTAACACATAGTAATTCACTTACTATCTGATAAGCACCAGAAATTTCCTTTTGTAAGAATCAAGAGAAAATAGACTCTAAAAAATTAAAGTGATTTTCCAAATACAGTAGGAAATAAGGGGGAAAAGGGTACAACTTAGTCAACCTATTCAAGTCTCGTTTGTTATCAAAGAAGGATTTTTTTTTAAAGTTCACACCTTTTTTTAATATCATCATCAAATATTAGTTCTGGAATTTTGGACTGCATGTTACCCCTATTCCATCCTGTTCTGGGTTTGTGTCCTTTGGCATTTAGCATTAGTGAGCATAAGATTTAGACTTTTTTTTTTTCCTGGAAAACTGTGTTCATTCCTAATTGCTTTCTTGCACAGGCTTATTTGCTTTTGGAACTTTTAATCAACGCTACAATAATGACTATGAAATGACAATATTGGTGATGAGGATGAGGATGAGGATGATAGATATGAAGGGTTTACTATGTTCCAAGTCTTAGACTAAGCAGTTTATATGTCTATCTCATGATAATCCTATAAAGTACTTATCATAATCCCCATTTTGTAGATGAAGAAAGTGGAACCAAGAAAAATTAAATATAACTAAATATAATACTAATTATAAAGCTGGTAAGTAACAGAAAGAACTTGAATGAAAGTATGTTGACTCACATCTGCAGAGTCTGCTCTCTTGGGCAATTTGTGAATTACCACTTTACCTCCTAACCAACTCACCACTCCCTACTTTAACATCCCTCATGCCTTATCATCTTCCTATAGCTCTGTATTGTTAACTACCTGGCTAAGAGAATATACCATGCAACAAAGTTAGCATAAGCTTCGGACTCATAAATCTATGTTTGAAACCCAGCTCTGCTGTATGGTAACTGGTTATTTCACTTTTCTGAGCTTCAATTTCTTCCTCTGGAAAAAAAATGGTGACAGTGAACTCTACCTCATAGCAAGTAAGTAGTAAACTTTCTAGTACATAATGTCCCCCTCATAGGAAGTAACTAGTAAATTTTCTAGTACATAATGGGCACTCAGTAAATTAATGATAGCTGTTGCTATCAATAAAGATAGTGCCATTTATTTTGCAAGTACTTAGTAGCAGCATTGTACCATCAAAGACTGAACTAGTGAGGAAATGTACTCACATGGAAGTGATTTCCAGAATGAAGATGAGCAGAAAATTGGCATTAGAATACTTGAAAGAGGTGGCAGCTATGGAGTTCAGAATCTACACAGCTGAACTATTAAAAAAAATCCAGAAAGATAAAACAATTTTTAATGGCAAAAGAATAATAGAATTCTACAAATGGAAATCAAACCTAATAAAGAACCTGAGCCCAGAAGGTAGAGTGCTTCTTTGAGTTTGGTGTTTGGAAAGCAATTTAAGCAAGTATTAAGTTCATTTCTTTTTTTTTATAAATTAATTTTTATTGGTGTTCAATTTACCAACATACAGAATAACACCCAGTGCTCATCCCGTCAAGTGTCCCCCTCCGTGCCCGTCACCCATTCACCCCCACCCCCCGCCCTCCTCCCCTTCCACCACCCCTAGTTCATTTCCCAGAGTTCATTTCTTTTGAATGTATCTCTGGGATATAATAATAAATACAAAATGATTTTTAAATCCTTAGGCATCATTATTCATGATATTAAACAGAGAAACAAATTAAATGATTACTAATAACTGACTTTTTAAATAAATGAAGTTATACCATTTTAGAAAAACATTTGTAGTTATTAAATATTTAAGAAGTATATCTGATGAATGTATATATTATTAAATTTTAATAGTAGGATGCAATATTATTTGTAAGTATGTATAAACACATATAGCAGACACATATATTTCTTCCCCTAAACATATGTGGAAGGAAATAAATGAAAATATCAGTGATTCTCTTCTCATGGTCAAACCATGGATAATTTTTTATTTCTGTTTGTGTGTGCATGCATGTGTGTCGGTGTGTGTGTGTGTGTGAAGTTCCAAATTTCCATAAAAAGCAAACACTTTATAAAGAAAAATAATCTTTATGTAGAAAGAATCTGCCCTACATTGATGTTCACTTGCCTCCTATGCTCCTAGTTTCCCTCATAAGATCAGCTAATGTTTGCCACTGTGGCACAAAAGGATGCAAATATTTACTTCCTAAACAGTAGGAAGGCCTTTCAAGACATTAATGCTTGTAGGCACTCTTACAGATAGCTGATTAAGATTTGTGCACCCATAAAAAGTGTAGAGATTAAAAGAGAGGTCTGAAAATGTATTCATAATTAGAGAAGGGACCAGGATTGTGTTTGGGACATGATTTACTGGTAATCAGCAAAGAACAAACTGATTATTAGCTGTTCAATTCTTGTTGGTCTTAGGGGATTCTACTCAGTGGCCTAATTAAACTGAGCTTGAAGTCTTCACATCTCCATTCAGTGGCAATTTCATTATAATATTCAGTTCTTTGCATGAGATTTGCCTTCCCTCTCTTTAATCATATGTTTTGCATTTGTGTAACACCTTCCTTGATTACTTTCTCTACAGGATTAGCTCTTGATAACTGAATGGTTTATGAAAGCAAATGTCATATATAAGACAATCTGGATATTAAGGTTTATTGTCGGTCTTGGAATTTTTCAAAAGGGTAAACAAACAAAAGACCTGCACTTGTTTTAATTAAAACGACTTTCTTTGCTTTCTGAACTGTTTGTTTGGCTCTGAATATTTTGTAGAGATAAGATTTCAGAAAGAATATATCTTAAGGATTCCAGACAAATAGAAAAATATTTTATAATTTCAAGTCAAACTAAGGAAATTTTTATTAGTTGTGTTATATCCCAGCATGTAGGTGACCCTCTAGGATTGCAGTAAATCTTCCTGGCTATAGGGTACCACTTAGATGAGAAATGCTCTCAGTGCTTTGAAATATGCAGCAGAGGGGCTCTAAATGTGTGTCTTTGTAGCTCAAAACAGAGTAGTGATTTAGCAATTACCCAATTAATTTGATCAGTGTTGATGGCTAAACTGGGACTGATTTGAATAATGCAGACTTTCACATGAATTTTTGGTAACAAAGCATTTGGGTTGGCTATGTAATTCATTGATAAGCTGACTCAGTTACCAAATATCAATTTCATAGTGTTCAACAGAAACTTAGCTAAAGTTGGGCTGACTCTAACATGGGGAAAGAGCAATTTCAAGATAGCATGGCTTATAATAAGAGAGATAAATATACTGTTAAAAACAAAATAATCCCATAATATTTTTCTGTGCCAGATCCTTAGATTAAAATGATAAATTTATACGGACATCAGAATTTCACTTTCAAAAAGTAATATATCTCAGTAATACTCTCTATAAGCTGATAAGTAGGCCATTACAGACAAAACTCAGAAGCACTTTCAAAGCCTCTTTCATTTTCAAAAATTCCAGTACATTTGTAGAGTTGCACCATTAACAATAGCTGATATTTATTCAATGCCTACTGTATGAACAGCACATTTTAAAATTGTTTCATTTGACTAAATTAGGGGTTTGTCCATGGATATTTTGTTAATATATGAATTCTCATTTACTGGGAGTAAACTATTGTGAAAAATTGAAGGCATATAGCTAAAATTTATGCAAAAGATTATATTTCAATATAATCCATTTGTACAAAAGTGATGACAACGTAAGTAAGTGGTTGTTTGATGATTCAGAAGTGACTTCACCCTGCAGAATATGTGCCATCACTGAAGAAAAACGTGAAAACAATTTGTTATAGAGGGTTTTGTTTTTCAGATTCTGGATCAATTAAAGTTTATAGTCTAGCCATAGGGCAAAATTATTTAATAAATAATTTAATCTAATTCTAAACTTAAAAATAATCTTAAGTACTACAATGTAAACATGAACAAAACCATCAGGGGATCCCTGGGTGGCGCAGCGGTTTAGCGCCTGCCTTTGGCCCAGGGCGTGATCTTGGAGACCCGGGATCGAATCCCACGTCAGGCTCCGGGTGCATGGAGCTTGCTTCTCCCTCTGCCTATGTCTCTGCCTCTCTCTCTCTCTCTGTGTGTGTGTGACTATCATAAATAAATAAAAATTAAAAAAACAAACAAACATCAATTTCATGAAGACAGGGACTTTCCTAATCTTGATCATGTCTGTATTTCTAGTACCTGGTAACATGATTGCACATAGGAGGCACTTGTGTAGTGATTGTTGAATGAATGAATCAATGAATTGATATCATGGAGGATAGACACAGAAATTTTGAAGTATATACAAATGACTCTGAAAATTTTTCTACTTTCTATTTTTTAAAAGATTTTATTTATTTATTTTAGGGAGAGAGAGAGTGCTAGCAGGGGGAAGAGCAGAGAGAGATGGTTAAGCAGACTCCTCAATGAGTGTGGAACGTGACTTGGGACTCAATCCAATGACCCTGAGATCATGACCTGAGCTGAAATCAAGATCAGGTACTTAACCAACTGAGCCAACCAGGCACCTCTCTTCCTACTTTAAGTCAAACATTGGTTCTTTGCTGGAGGAACAACCCTATTGAGTCCTGCCTTTGTCCAGTCTTATAAGGAATATTTTTATTTCCCGGGCCACTTCTCTAAGTTGTCCCTTTATAGGCATTAGCCTTCATCTTTGAAGCCAGCACCAATTCTTCCAACAGAGAATAGGGATTCAAAAAGGAGAACTATAGTTTAAATAAAAAAAGGGAACCATATTTTATTTTATTTTTTTAAAGATTTATTTATTTATTTATTTATTCGTGATAGACATAGAGAGTGAGAGAGAGAGGCAGAGACACAGGAGGAGAGAGAAGCAGGCTCCATGCCGGAGCCCGACATGGGACTCAATCCCGGGACTCCAGGATCACGCCCTGGGCCAAAGGCAGGCACTAAACTGCCGAGCCACCCAGGGATCCCCGGGAACCATATTTTAAAGATGATGCCACTTACCATCCATTTGTATATAGACGATCTACTTAACTAATTTCTCTGAGTTATAACAAAACCATTAAGGTAATATTAGGTAACTTCTGGGTGCTAAATAAGTAAATTTTACTGAATAAAATTAGCAATTTACTGATGATACTTTGTCATCATCTTCATAATCTTAGTACTCATCATCATTATAATTGCTGTTATTATCGTTTTTCCTAGATCTGGAATGCCTCGTTCCCATTTTCCATTGTTTCATTAAATTTTAGATTTTTCAAAGACACATTCACTAGATACCCTCCCCAGACACATACACAAATATTCTCAGGATTTTTTTTTGTAATTTCTTTCTATTTCCAATTATATAACATGAATACAGTTCCAATAATTTTAATTCTTTCTTTCTATTTCCAATTATATAACATGAATACAGTTCCAATAATTTTAGTAGTAGTTACACTATTCCTTGAACAATATTTTAATTATGCCTCCAATGTAATGGCAGTAGGGAATATTTATCTATGTTGATAAACTGTAAACTTTTATAAGTACTCACTAAGTGTTTAATTCTTCTAAATTTCTCCCAATTATCTAATTATTCAATATTGGTATATTTGAGATCTTTCAAATACTGAATTGTTAAATATTTGAAACTTTTATTTTTTTTGATTCTATTTATTTGAAAGAGAGAGAGTGAACAAGAGCAAGAGAAGGAGGATGAGTGGAGGAAGGGGCAGAGAAGCCAGCTTGTTGCTGAGCAGGGAGCCAGAGGCAGGGCTGGATCCCAGGATTCTGGGATCATGACCTGAGCCAAAAGCAGATACTTAACCCACAGGCAGACACTGAACTGACTGAGCTACCCAGGTGCCCCAATAATTGAAACTTTAAAAATACTATTTTAGCTGAAAATTTCTGTGGTAATGTGTATTCACATAAATATGTGCATACGGAATACCCAGTGCAACTTCTAGATATGTTTAGAATTGAGATGACACATTTTGAAAGCATTTATCAAATACAACTGGGAATAAAAATGTAGCTTAGTAAGAACCTGAAATGCCTATTTGGTATATTTTTAAGTTTAATTCTGAATCTTGGCCTCTCAATTGAACCCAATATAGAAGTTACTCCAGGATTACCATATGTTTGATTTATTTACCATAATCTACTTTGAAATATTATATCATTTAACATATAATGTAAGAACTTCACAATATTCTACTTGTATTTAGCTCCTACCCCTTCATCGTTTGTGCCAGCATTTCAGTGTTTTTCTATATATACTATATTGCGATAATTCATTGTTCATACATTGCTATTACCTATCCTTTTCTCTGTTTAATTTTTATTGACATGTATATGAGTTTATCATTTTTTATTTCATGTCCAATCTTCTGTTAAGCATATCTTAATAACTTTTTTAAAAAATGTGGATATTGTATCTTTCAGTTCTATAATTCCTATTTGATTCTTTAGTTTCCATTTCACAACCTGTATATCTCTTTACCTCTATATTTATCTTTCTCCATAGAATATTTAACATAGTTTTATTTCTTTTCAAGTTCTTATGTGCTAATTCCAAAAACTGAATCATCTGTAGGTGTCTTTCTATTGATTGTTTTTCTTATTGTTTATGGGTCACAGATACCTGCTAACTTCATAGTTTATATATATCTTTATCATGTTCCAGACATCGTACATAAAATAACAATGGAGATCTAAGTAAAATTTCATATTGTTTTATTTTCCAGGGAGTGATTAGAGTAAGGAGTTTATCATCCAGATTTGTCCTTGAGTTAGGTTGAGCTGAAACTGGACCAAAGCTTATATTATATTGAAGTTACCTGTGATTTGTCCAACCAAGAATTCCAACATTTCTGCCATTTAATTTTGTCTTTTTGATCTGGGAATAAGTTGGACACACTGTTTCAGATTATTTTGGTTCACCTATTGATTCAGTTCTGACAGGAGTCTCAAACTCAAGTGTTGAAATGATATGCAAGGGTATCTTTCTCTGTGCTTTCTGGTCCTTTACCTATTTGCCATTTTTCTCTCTGGCATAATTAGGATAATGGTAGAGGAAGAACTGTTGGTCTGAGAAATTAATTGTAGTATTTAGGGTTCTTTCTCTTTCCAGTATATTTCATCAGCTCATACTATTACCAGAAGATCAATTGATTAGTACTTATCCTTGAGAATTCCCTCTTTCCCTCTCTCTGTCTCTGTCTCTGTCAGGATTTTCTGTTCATCCATCTCTACCAAGACTGGGTAATGGACGTGGGTTTGAAAACTGCCATAGCTCTGAGCTCATTTTTAAACACTGGCTTCTCAATGAAATTAATTTTGCATTTTTGTTTGTTTGTTTGGTTTTGATTGTCTCATTGAATCTATGGTTTTCATTGTATCTAGTATTTTTAGGAGTGAAGGTATTCCATGCCCTCCTACATACTGATCTAAAGCAGAGATCTAATGGAACTTAATTTTAATATAATTTAGAATATGAAGGTAACTTTTGAATTTTACAGAGGAGGAAGGACCATACTTTGACTACAAAAGCCAGAGGCCAAGTTCTCATGCTCCTTAAACTCTGACAGCAGGGCTGAGGACACATGACATATAAAGTTAGCCAATTATTCTCTCCTTGACCCTCTGAATCTGGGGACAGCCTGAGGTAGAGAAACAGAAATAATTTCGGTATTTGTAGTGACATCAGTTTCTAGTGCCAGTGATCTCAAATAGACTCTGTAATTTGACACCCCTAGGATATCTAGTTTAGCTTCCCCAACCTAGTTTTACCACCTACATTGTATATTACCAATGTTTTTCTATTTGATTTAGGCTGAGATTTTTCTCTGTCGTATGCATGCCTATTTGTTTTGATTTGAATGACTTTAAATGCCTTTTCTGGTTCAATAAGAACTAGTTATTGTTTAAAGTTAAATACAATTGTATATTTAAATTGCATAGCAAGAGCTGGCATTGAATCAATGCTCTGTAAACCTTGTTTCCCTTACTTCCTTTCTGGATCTCAGTGAATTTGACTTCTTTTGTATCTACCTCAGAACTAGTCGCAGTGTTGAATATCATAACTCTATCATATATGCTTACTAAATGGATTCCTGTGAATAATATACTTAACTCATCTCACTTTTAGCTAATAGATTTTGTCCTGCCCCTTGATTTTGAATGATATCATATAGGTAAAATCTAGGACTGTTAAGAGTACAAAATATTAAAAACATGATAATATCTTCCTTGATATTATCTGATTAGTTAGTAAATTATGTAATCATACTAAAATGACTTTAGTTGATTTATTTCATTTGTTTTTACCCATTTGACATAACTTGAAATGGATTTGTGAATCAGGGAACATTTCTTGGTCGCTCATTTAAATAGGGAAAACAAAGTTCCATGAGTAGGAATTCTGTAGATATATTTAAATTTATTGCTTTTATAAAACCAGTTAAATTATCATAATTTAAATTTTTACCTGATCCTTTGAAGGCAGTATTTTAAATTCTTTTTTTTTAATTTTTATTTATTTATGATAGTCACAGAGAGAGAGAGAGAGAGAGAGAGGCAGAGACACAGGCAGAGGGAGAAGCAGGCTCCATGCACCGGGAGCGCGATGTGGGATTCGATCCCGGGTCTTCAGGATCGCGCCGTGGGCCAAAGGCAGTCGCCAAACCGCTGCGCCACCCAGGGATCCCCTGAAGGCAGTATTTTAAAACATGACTTAGAGTCCTAACCTTCATTGTGAAGAGAAAATTCATTCTCATATCATCCAGATTTTCAAATAATTTGTAGACTAGTAACTAAAATGATTATTTCAAATTCAGTACAGTCTAATCTACTGTAATTTCACATCATATGGAATACTGTCTCACTTAGTTTTCTAAGAACATTGGTGTCCACAGGTTCTCCTGCATTAAAAAACAAAGCAAAACAAACCCCTACATCTGAAAGGTTTTGGCTTCAGAGTTTTAATGATTTATTACATACAAGTAAAATAGAAATTAAAGCTATTTTTCAGCTGGATATGACAGTAAAAGAATACACCTAGCTTTGCTTTATAGTTTCTCAAGGTCCTAAATTTGTCTGTGTTTGAATAGGTTTAGTTACTGTTCCTGGACCAAAAAATAAAAATGCAGAATATGTACAGCTATTGGTCTTGATAGAAGAGTCATAGTCCATCATCACAATGGTCCCTGGGAAACCATTTAAACAGCTTTATTGATTTTTCCCTGGTTGGTGCAGTTAGTTCAAACAGTTCCCAAGAAACATCTGTGTACTTGAACTAGGATTCTTTTTTTAAAAATTGAAGTATAGTTGACACACAAGGTTACATTAATTTCAGGTGTGCAGCATAGTCTATACCTTATACTATGCTCACCACAAGTGTAGCTACCACCTGTCACCATGCAATGGTATTATAGTGCCATTGACTCTTATGCTATATCTTTCTCCCCCATTATTTATTCATTCCATAGCTGTAAGCCTATACCTACATTGTCCTTCACCCATTTTTTCCCATTCCCTACATTCATCTTTCCTTTGGCAATCATCCGTTTGTTCCCTGTATTTATGTGTCTGTTTTTTTGTTTATTTTTTATTTTGCTTTTTTTAAAATCCACATATAAGTGAAATAATTTGGCATTTGTCTTTCTCTGACTTATTTCACTTAGAATAGTGCTTTAGGACCCTCCATTGTTGTTGCAAATAACAATATTTCATTATTTTTGTTTTTATTCTAATCACTTGGTGCTCACCACAACAAGTACACTACTTAATCTGCATCACCTATTTCACTCATATTTCATTTTTTTGTTTATGGCTGTATAATATTCTATGATATATATACCACATCTTCTTTATCCATTCATTTCAGTGGACACTTTGGTTATTTCATTATTGTAAATAATGCTACAGTAAACATAGGAGGGCACTCCTATGTTTAGAATTAGTTTTTTCTTTTCCTTGGGAAAATACTGAGTAGTGGGATGAGCTGGGATTCTTGAACACTAGTGAAGAAACTACCAACACATAAGTTGCTTTCTTTTTTTTTCCTTATTTTTTAGTTCCAACTTCATATTGAGGTTGCAATATAGGGTTAAAGTACAGGAAATTTGAGGAAAAAATTTGGGACCTTAATTTTTAGAGCAGTTTTAGGTTCACAGCAAAGTTGAGTGGAAAGTACATTTCTTATAATAGATGAGCCTATATTGACACACCATTATCACCCAAAGTCCATAGTTCACATTAAGGTTTACTCTTGGTGTTGTATATATGGGCTTGATAATGGCTTGTATCCACCATTATAATATTATACAGAATAATTAATTTCACTGTCTTAAAAGTCTCTATGCTCTATTTATCATTCCCACTTAATCCCTAGGAACTACTGATCTTTTTACTGTTTCTATGGTTTTGTCTTTTCTAGAATGCCATATAGTTGGAATCATACAGTGGCTTCTTTTACTTATTAATGTGCATTGAAGGTTTCTCCATTCTTTTTCATGGCTCAATAATTCATTTCTTTTCAATGTTAATTAATATTCCACTGTCTGAATGTATCATAATTTCTCTAACCATTCACCTACTAAAGAACATTTGGTTGCTTCCAAGTTTTGGCAAATATAAATAAGACTACTATAAACATCTGTGTACAGGTTTTTTGTGAGCAAATTTTTTAAATCCTTCGGGTAAACACCAAAGAGTGTGATTGTTGGATCATATGGTATCCCATTAGTAGTAAATGAGTTTCTGTTGCTCCACATCTTTGCCAGCATATGATATTGTTATTCCAAATTTTGGTCATTCTAATAGGTGTGTAGTGGTATCTGATTGTTAGAGTTTGCATTTCAAAAAAAAAGAGAATTTGCATTTCCCTGATGACATATAAGGTGGAACACATTTTCCTATGCTTATTTGCCATATGTATATCTTCTTTGTGGAGGTGTCTGTTAAAGTCTTTGGCCCACTTTTAATCAGGTTGTTTGTTTTCTTGTTGTTCAACTTTAAGAATTCTTTTTTTTAAGAATTCTTTTAATATTTTTGTAATAGTCCTTTATTAGACATATCTTTTGCAAATATATTCTTTCAGTTGTTTATATCATTTTGTTATCTTGAAATTTGAAACAATTGCTTTTTGAGAGAGAGAGAGAAGGGTGGGAGAGGGGCAGAATGAGAGAGAGAGAGAATTTTAAGCAGGCTCCACACCCAGCACAGAGCTGGGTGCAGGGCTTGATCTCATGACCCTGAGATCATGACCAAAACCCAAATCAAGAGTCAGCCACCTAACCAACTGAGCTACCCAGGCACTCTGAAATTTGAAACAATTTTTATTTTAGTTTAATTATGGAAAATTTCAAACACAAAAGTAGAGAGTTTGGGCATCCATGCAAAACTACTGTCAATTCATGTTTCACCTGTATGCTTTCACATTCTGCCCTCCTCCCCACTCTACCAGATATTTGGAAAATTCCAGACTTAGTATTATTCATCTGTACAGATTTGAGTACTCATCTCTAAGGTTGAACCCTAACTTTATAAACCATAATAATAATATTTGATAATTAGCTATTCTTTTTAGATCCCTTAGAGAATGAGGTCACAAGACAATCTTTTTGCCCCAAAAACTAGAGACATAGGTGAGTACAGAGAATCAGAGGTTAGCAGAAACAGAAGTTTCATCTGGAACCTGGTAGGGACAATCAAAAGGTAATTAGCTAATTGCTAGAGACTAAGTAGGGACCAACTTGAGAGAAAAAAAAAAACTCCTGGAAGTCTGGCCTAGGAAACTCCCATTCTTATATAAACTTTTACCTCCAGGAGGCCCACCAGGCTGTCCCAGTAAGGATTAGAGGAGAATCCCTTCATGCATCTGGCAGAGGAGGGGAAAATAATCATTTTGGCATAAAGAGTGTTATATTCTCACTAACAAAATACTTACCTCAAGTGAATTTATGTCACCAGATATTAGCCGATGTAGGATTTATCAGAACCTACCCAATGTGCTAGAATGAAAATACTCTGATTAAGCCTCTCTAGGCTTTTTGTCTCATCTAAGGGAAGAATAAAATCTGAGAAGAATTGTGGATACCACAGTCTAGACCCATAGACCCACAAAAAGACCAAGACTATTTATACAAATATAGAATGTTTCCCCTCCCCCCACACCTCCCCATGATATCAAATAGGTCCCTGTATAATAATAGGAGAATACAGTTGAAAAGAGCTTCAAGACTCATGCTGTATTTAAAAAAGAATCTCTAGAGAAATACAAAGATAACAAAGATGAAAATAAGGACACTAGAGAAAGTTTTATACTCTGATACCTACAGTTTTAGCAGAGTAAACATAGTCCCATTTCTAGCCAGATAAACATAAAACCTGACACTAAAGATCAGTTACCTCAGTTTCTTTTACTTGGTTCATCGTGGCCAACATCCATTCAATTAAAAAAAAAGGGATACTAAAAGGCAAAAAAAAAAAATAGTTGGAAGAGAAACAGTAAGCTTTAGACTCAAACTTAAGTATAGTAGAGATGTTGGAATTATCAGACAAGAAATTTATAACAACTATAATTAATACACTAAGATTTCATTTAAAAAAAGTGGGGGGAGAGGGATGCCTGGGTGGCTCAGCCATTGAGAGCCTGCCTTCAGCCCAGAGCGTGATCCTGGAGTCCCAGGATTGAGTCCCACGTTGGGCTCCCTGCATGGAGCCTGCTTCTCTCTCTGCCTGTGTCCTGCCTCTCTCTCTGTGTCTCTCATGAGTAAATAAATAAATTCTTTGAAAAGGGTGGGGAGGATAGCATGAAAGAACAGATAGGTAACATAAGCCAAGGGATAGAAACTCCAAGAAAGAATCAAGAAATATTTTTAGAAGTCAAATTAAATGTAACAGAAAAAAAGAATGACTTTGACAGACTCATAAATACACTGGACATGGCTGAGGAAAGAATTAATGAGCTTAAAGTCATGTCAGGAGAAATTGCCAAAACTAAAAATAACACAATTCAGTCCATATCACAGAATACCAAGAAAAAAGGTGGAGAAGTTACAAATTAGTGTATCAGAAATGAAATAGGGGTTATCACAATTGTTTCCATAAGAGGATTGTAAGAGAATCTAGGAATAGCTCTATGACTTCAAATTTGATAACTTAAATGAAATGGACCAGTTCTTGGAAAGATGCAAATTACCAAAACTTATACAAGGAGAACTAGATAATTTGCATAGGCTAATATATGTTAAATAAATTTAATCACTTAATAATATCCAAGACAGAAAGAACTAGGCCCAGATGGTTTCATGGTGAATTTACAAAACATTAAGAAAGATATGAAACCAACTCACTACAATGACTTTCAGGAAAATAAAAGAAGAGGGAACATTCCTAACACATTCTTTGAGGCCAGAGTTACCCTAATACCAAAACAAACCAATAAATTACAAGAAATCAGTATTACAGACTGGTATCTCCATGAACATAAATATAAAAATCCTAAACAAAAAATTATCACATCAAAACCAACAAATACATCAAGGAAATCATACCTTACAACCAAGTGGTATTTATTCTAGGTTTTATAACGATCGTTTAACATTCAAAGAATAAGAAGGAGAAAAGCAAACTGATTGGACAGGAAGATGAAAATGGGAGATAAAAATACTTCAATGAAAAACTGTTAAACATGCCAAATGGTAGATTCTGTAGATTTGGCTAGTGTTTGGAGTGGGGGAAGAGGGGTCTCAGGAAGAGATTTTTGGAGCATATATCTTTAATATAAGAATGTAAAATGAACACATGATTTTCTAAAAATAATATCCTGAAAGGGCTTTGAAAATCAAAGTGGGCAAAACAAATTCAAATGCAGTTAAATAAGGTCCAAAGATATTGATCAGAGTGTGCTGCAAAATAAAGAATTCCAAATAGCTAGGAAATCTAAATAAGAAGGACAATTGGGCCAGGGAATTTGGATATCATCTGTATTTATTCCAGAGGCAGAGCGCTAATATTTTTATATTCCTGGTACATAAACAAGCTCATTTAAAAAGAATGGTGATAGGAAATTGTATAGATCTTTCAGCTATAGCCTTTTTTCTTTTTTCTTCTTTTATACATACCTATTAATACTAGCAAAAGTTTGGGATCCCTGGGTGGTTCAGCGGTTTGACGCCTGCCTTTGGCCCAGGGTGCGTTCCTGGAGTCCCAGGATCGAGTCCCAGGATCGAGTCCCGCATCGGGCTCCCGCCGTGGAGCCTGCTTGCTTCTCCCTCCTCTTGTGTCTCTGCCTCTCTCTCTCTCTCTCTCTCTCTATCATGGATAAATAAGTAAATAAATCTTTAAAAAAAGAAGAATACTTCAAAAAATACTAGCAAATGTCTAAATTATTGGAATAATTTTACAGCAAGAAAATTGAATTTATCAGTGGGAATATTTTCAAACGTGGTTAAGAAATCCTAATCCAGTATTTGGATCATTTGCAATGACATAACACATTACAACTAGTTACATAACTAATAGCAACATTGACTCTTCAGGATAAAAGAAAATCCAGGTCATTGGTAATGGTCAATAGAATATTAACATTCTATGAAATGAAGAAAATTGCTTCTTTACTATCGAAAGACACAATTTTATTATGCTGAAATATTAGCTTGATTTTGAAATAATAAATCAAAATTTCCCTAATCTTATTTATACACTTATATTTTAAAATGTAGTAATATAAATATTTTTAAATAGCATGGGCATATATTAAAATTTGAATAACAGTTTTATATAGGAATTCCATTAGCAACCATGGTCCCATCCACAAATTTTAAATGATCGATAATTGTGTGCAGAGAGATCAAACTTGATGCTTCTTAAAGCTTATTATATTTCATAAATTTAGCTATCAAAACACATCTATGTCCAGCAGAGCAGAGTGGAAGTTGGACTACTCTTGGCCGTTAAAAGAATATATCACCAAACCAGTCTGAATTTCAACTGAAGGCTGTAGGATCTCTGGGTCCCTATATTCTGAAAGAAGAAAACAGGATTGTGCTTTTGTGAGTTGGCCAATGTCTGCAGGAATCTTGATCTAGCCTCTGAAGGCCTTGGGAAAAGGTTGATTATAGGAACAAAAGAGTCAGTCTTGGGAATCTGCCCAACTTCAGCATTATGGTGGGGAACCAGATCCCTGAGTCAGCAACAAAGAAGAGACACGTATTTTATGTCAGGGTAAGGGACGAGATTTGGACTAATTTTATATATATATATACTCTCCTTGCCTGGTTATGAAAATAGGATTCCTCCTTTGGATTGACTACATCTTTAAGTTTCAAATAAAACAAGAAAGGGCAGGGCTTACAAAGTAGATGTCAGGCAAGATAAGAAAATATTTAAATTAATTTAAATTAATGTATTTTCCAATTAATGTCCATAATCCATAATCCATAACAGCAAAAACAGATATCGACACAAAACTAACTAAACTATTATTTTTAATTATAATCTTTTAATTTTGAGATAATTTCTGATTCCCATGCAGTTGCAAGAAGTAATCAAGAAAGATTCCATGTATCCTTTACTCAAGTTTCTACAGTGGTAACTTCTTGTAAAAGCATAGTACTGTATCATTCATTACTAGGATGTTGTCCTTGATCCTGGCAAGAAATAGAACATCTCTATTGCCACAAACAGCCCTATGATTCCAATTTGTAACCACACCTACTTTTTTCTTAACCCTACCCCCTCCTTAACCATCACAACTGCTAATTTGATCTCCATTTCTATAATTTTGTCTTTTCAAGAATATTATGTAGACGGTTTCATACAGGTTTTTTAAATTAATAGATTTTATTTTTAGAAATATTCTAAAATTACTGAAAAAGTGAGCAGATAATAAAGAGAGCCCCAGTATATGCTCCCCTCAACAGTTTCCCCAATTATTAACATCTTACATTAATAAACTACATTTGTTACAATCAGTGTGAATCAATAGTGAGGCATAGTTATTAAAGTATTAAAGTATATATTATATAGATTTCCTTAGTTTTAATGTAATGTTGGTTTTCTGTTCTGGGATCCCACTCAGGAAACTGCATTGCATTTAGTTTGTTATACCTCGTTAAGCTCCCCTTGGTTGTGACATTTTCTCAGATTTTCCTTTGTTTTTGATGACCATGGGAATTTTGAGGATGCTTGTCAGGTATCTTGTAGAATGCCTTTATATAGAATTTTTTCAGATATTTTTCTCATGATTAGACTGAGGAAGGAAACAGAGGTAAAATGCTATCTTCATCTCATTCTATCAAGGGTACATTTTATCAATATGATTTATGACTTGATGTTTACTTTGATTACTTGGCTGAAGTAGTTTGTCAGGTTTCTCCCTATAAAGTTACTCTTTCTTTTTTTTTTTCCTTTTCCATCCTCTCCTCTTGAGAATGAAGTCACTAAGCACAATCCACACTTTAAAAGTGGGGAGGGGAGTTATGCTCCCCTTTCTTCAGGGTAGAGAATCTACATAATTTAATTGCAATTCTTCTGCATGGGAAATCTGTCTCTTCCCCTATTTATTAATTTAGTCAATCATTCATTTATATAAGTGTGGAATTTTGGATATTTATTTACTAAGTTACTAATATTATTGTTCAAATGTTTCAGCTTTGCCATTGGGACACTTATCAGTCAGCTGAAATCAGCCTCTTCTCCAAGGAGCCCTGGTTACTTTTATTTAGGGAGAGGCACTAGAGACAAAAGATTTGGGACCAGTTGTGTTTGTTACTTTTAGAGTGTCATTGCTTTTAGACTCTCTCAACTACCAAAGCATGGAAATATGTGTGTATACTAATACATGTATGTCCATATATCTATTAATATTTCTATATGCAACCTTCTGTATCTTAGTTAAATGTGTAGTCTTACTGATTTCTCTGTCTCAAACCCATTGCCACATGGATCATTATAACTTTCTCTCTTTGCTTATATAAATGTCCAGTCCAAGAGTGAGAAACCTAGCTCCCACCTTTTACCATCTATTTACATAATTGTTCAATTGCAATATACATGTATAAGAGTGTATGTTTTACTGTACAAGCTCTACAGGTTCTATCAGTTTGAGAAACACATAATGTGATGTATCCACTATTACAATATCAAACAGAATAGTTTCACCATTCTAAAAGTCTCTCATGCTTCCCCTGTTCATCTCTGTCTTATTCCCTAAATCCTCCACAACCAGTGAACTTTTTTAGTGTCTCTGTAGTTTTGTCTAACCCAGAATGTCATGTAATTGGAATCATGTAGCATACAGCCTTCAGTCTGGCTTCCTTTACTTAGTAATACACATTTGAAGTTCCTCCATGTCTTTTTGAGTTTAATTTCTCATTTGTTTTTTATTATGGATAATGTGCCATTATGTACCTGTGCATCCATTTACCTATGGAAGGACATCTTGGTTGTTTTTTTATTATGGATAATGTATCATTATGTACCTGTGCATCCATTTACCTATGGAAGGACATCTTGGTTGCTTTCAATTTTTTATGATTATGAATAAAATGACCATAAGAATTCAAGTGCAAGAGGTGCCTGGGTTGCTCAGTCAGTTAAGAGTCCGATTCTTGATTTTGGCTCAGGTCATAATCTCAGGGTCATGAGACTGAACTTTGTGTCAGGCTTCATGCTCAGTGTGGAGTCAGCCTAAGATTCTCTCTCTCCCTTTGCCCCTGACCCCCACTAATGCATTCTCTCTCTTAAAATGCTGTTTTGATCACTGTAGCTTCATAATAGGTATTGAAGCTGAGTAATGTCTGTTCTCTAACTTTGTTCTTCAGCAAAACATTAGTTATTCTTGGTTTTTGCCTTTCCATAAAACTTTAGAATCAGTTTGTTGATATCCATGAAATACTATCCTGGGATTTTGATTAAAATTACATTGATTCTATATATCAATTTGGGAATAACTTACATCTTATCAATACTGAGTCTCCAAATCCATCAACATGAAATATTTCTCCATTTATTTAGATATTCTATGATTTCTTTCATCAAAGTTTATAGTTTTCCACATACAGATCCTGTGCATATTTTGTTAGATTTATACTTAAGTATTTCATATTGGTCTTGATATAAATGACATTTTATTTTTAATTTCAAATTCTAATTGTTCATTGCTGATATAAAGGATGGTATTTGTCTTTTGTATATTAATGTTGTATTCTGTTGAGATAATCTCTGATTAGTTCCAGGAACTTTGTTACTGTTGTTTATTCTTTGGAATTTTCTTTTTTTTTTTTTTTTTTTTAAATTTGTTTATTTATGATAGTCACAGAGAGAGAGGCAGAGACACAGGCAGAGGGAGAAGCAGGCTCCATGCACCGGGAGCCCGACGTGGGATTCGATCCCGGGTCTCCAGGATCGCGCCCCGGGCCAAAGGCAGGCGCCAAACCACCGCGCCACCCAGGGATCCCTCTTTGGAATTTTCTACATTGACAAGCATGCTATCTGTGAACAAGGGCAGTATTATTTCTTTCTCCACAATATGTATACCTTTTGTTTACTTTTGTTGTACTATTACAAAGCTATGGTATCCAGTAAAATATTAAATAAGAGTGATGACTGTGGAGTTCTTTTTCTTCTGGATTGCAGAGAAAAGCATGCCATTTCTCATCACTAAGGAATTGCACATGGTATATAATCCTTTTAACTTGTTGATGAATTCAATTTAGTAGTTTTGGTTGAGAATTATATCTATATATGTAATGGACATTGGTTTGTAGTTTTCTTTTCTAGTAATATCTTAGTTTGATTTTGTATCAATATAATCATTGAATGATTTGAAAACTATTTCTTTCTCTTTTATATATATTCTTTAAGATTTATTTATTTATTTATTTATTTATTTATTTATTGATAGAGAGAGAGAGAGAGAGAGAGAGAGAGAGAGAGAGAGGCAGAGACACAGGAGGAGGGAGAAGCAGGCTCTATGCCGGGAGCTTGACGCGGAACTCGATCCAGGGCCTGCAGGATTGCACCCTGGGCCAAAAGCAGGCGCCAAACCGCTGAGCCACCCAGGGATCCCCAAAAGATTTTATTTATTCATGATAGACATAGAGAGAGGGGGGTGGGCAGAGACCCAGGTAGAGGAAGAAGCAGGCTCCATGCAGGGAGCCTGACGTGCGACTCCATCCCGGGACCCCAGGATCGCGCCCTGGGCCAAAGGCAGGTGCTAAACCTCTGAGTCACCCAGGGATCCCCTCTTTTATATTTCGTAAGAGTTTTGAAGGATTGGTCTTAATTCTTCCTTAAACGTTCGATAAATTTACCAGTGAAGCAATCTACTTATGGGTTATTCTTGTGGAAAAAAATTGATTGTTATTTCAATCTCTTTGTTATATATCTATTCTGATTCTCTGCTGTTCCTTTTTTCAGCTTTATTGAGATATAATTGACAAATAAAATACAAAGATGTGTAAAGTGTGCAATGTGATGATTTAATGTACATATATACAACAAAAGAATTTCCCTGTCAAGTTAATTAACACACCCACCATCTCACATATTTACCTGTTTTGTGTGTATGTGAAAACTTTTTATAAGATGAGTAATGTCTGAGGTTCTAACGTATAATAAGGTGGCTACAGTTTTCATTCTTCTTCAGTCAATTTTGGTACTTTGCATTTTTCTAGAAATTTGTCCCTTTCATCTAAGTTTTATATTTCATTGATATACAGTTGTTCAAAGCATTTCTTATAATGCCTTTGGTTTCTGACATAACAGTATTAATGTCTTCTCTTTTATTCCTGATTTTAGTAAATTGATTGTTCTGTCTTTATCTATGTCAGCGTAGCTTGTCAATTTTTTTAAAGATTTTATTTATTTATTTACTCATGAGAGGGAGAGAGAGAGAGAGAGAGAGAAGTAGAGACATAGGCTGTAGGAGAAGTAGGCTCCATGCAGGAAGCCTGATGTGGGACTCAATCCCAGGATTCCGGATTCATGCCCTGAGCCAAAAGCAGGTGCTTAACCGCTGAGCCACCCAGGGATCCCAAGGCTGGCTGGCAATTTTGATGGTCTTTTCTTTTTTTAAAAAAGAAAGATTTATTTTTATTTACTTCTGATAGACAGAGAGAGAGAAAGAGAGGCAGAGACACAGGCAGAGGGAGAAGCAGACTCCATGCAGGGAGCCCGACGCGGGACTCGATCCTGGGACTCTATCCTGGGACTCCAGGATCTCGCCCGGGGCCAAAGGCAGGCGCGAAACCGCTGAGCCACCCAGGGATCCCCTGGATGGTCTTTTCAAAACCACTTTTGCTTTTGTTCAAATGTATATGTTATATATGTTCTATCTGTATTGTTTGAAATTATGTAAAATGAATAACATAGAAACAACATACATTTATACTGTCTAGTATATTCAAGTTTAAAATTACCATTACCAGCATTTTTAATAATTTTTGTGTGTATTTGAGTTATTGTCTAGTGTCCTTTCATTTCAAGATGAAAGACTCCAAAACTAACACCATTTTAAACAATATTATCTGTCCTCTCCTGAATTGTCTTGCATCTTTGTCAAAAATCAATTCTCCATATATATGTATGTCTCTTACCAGACCCTTAATCAGCTCTGTTTATCTATTTGCATATCTTTGAGCCAATACCATCCATTTTGATTGCTATAGTTTTACATAAACCCTTGAAATCTTGATTTCATTCTAAATGTAGAACTCATGTACTCCAACATTGCTCCTCTATTGAAAAATTATTTTCATTATCCTAAGACCTAAGCATTCTCATGTGGATTTTAGTATATTTGTGAATTGCTTTAAAACAAAACAAAACAAAATAAAACAAGCTATCCCGAATTTGGATTGAGTTTGTGTTGAATACATACATCAATTTCGGGAAAATTGGTACCTTAAATTAATAACCCAATAACAGAGTATTTCTCTCTCTTTACTGGGTAAGTCTTCACTGTTTTACAGTTTTTCTTTTTTTTTATAGTTTTTTATTTGTAAATCTTGTACATCTTTTTGTATTCAATATTTATTGCTATTGTAAAGGATGTTTTTAAATTTTGATTTATGGTTAGGCATTAACCTAACCATTTATATTTATAAAATATATAAATACATTTTTTTCTTTTTCAGACTAGTTATTAATATTTATCAGAACCCCAGTGTTTCTGAGAGTATAACTTAGGAAATCTTGAGTGTCTTAAAGGGCCATACATTATGGTTCAGAGAACACTGAATTTAGTTCTAACAAAAACTAATTTGAAAAACTTTGGTGAAGTATTTAATCCCTCTAGACTTTAGCTTCTTCATTTGTGCAATAAAATCATTACACTGGGTGATTCCTAAAATACTCAGACATCGTTTTCTCAGCCACAACATGAAGTACTCTATCAGAACATTTGTAAATTTACAACTCCTTATTTTTTTCAAATGAGAATTTGCATGATTTTAGTTATGGTTGAGACAGAAGTCTCAGAAGATGAAACTCAACCTTTACCTCAAATGAATGAGTGAATGAATGAATGAGTGAATCTATCTAGTCCCCTCCCCCAAGAGAGCATTTCATTATATATAAAGCCTTAGACAATTGAAATTAAATTTGCACTAAACCAAATGGGTAAACATTAGTTGGAATATGTATACAAGTTGTCGTTAATTAATTTTTATGCTTATAGTTCAAGCTTAGTGATGAAATTCATATTAAAATTTTAGAAATCTACAAAACACATGCATAATACATATACACGTAGATACATGCACATATATATATATATATTTGGTATAAGCATGCATGCATACCTAACACTTAATTGAGCATGGATAATCAAAAATCAATTACACTTGGTTAATCTTTGCTCAATTGTGTTGTATATGTGTGGGTAAGTTATTGATATCAGTTAATAATAGTTCTTGGATGTTTAATTTAACTGATTAAATGCTTTCCTATGTCTTTCACTTGAGATTCTTTATGAGATGATTTGTTGTCTTTGGGATTATTATTTAACATAAGTAGAACATTAAAATGATCGGAGTCCTCTTACATTGCTTGTAGTTAAATGTGTCTAGCTTCCTTAAAGCTCTGAGTGGTTATATATCACTTGTTTTCTCAAGGTCTTAAAGTCAAAATATGTTAGAATTATTAAACCAGAGGCAAGGAAGTTGGTAGTAAAGTGGATAATTATAGAAGAACTATGTAGTAAAAGGACTGTGATAAAGTCACAGAATCTTTACCAATGCTTGCTATAACTGACAAATTGCTTTTCAATTATTATTTAAATTATGCTATTCTTAAATATAGTCACGTATATTGATTAAACACCATCTGGAAGTTTGGTGGGCAAGTAACTACCAATCTTCTTTATATTTTTTAATTAGCATTTAGTCTGAATTATACTTATAACTTCATTTGTATTAAATATTTATAGATCACAGCTATTGTTGAATATTTACAGCATTGGACATCATAAATTGGATTTCCATGGAAAGGACAAAATTGCCTGTCCTTTCTTTAACACTAATGCAACTTTGGGATTGCTTTATGGGGAGGGATATTAACTATTTTTCTTGCCTCAATAACTAATCCCAAAGTCATATTTGATCTTTTTGTATTTTTCTATTTCCTTAGTTTGCTAAGTTCTCCTATACACATCTTTTTTTTTTAGTTTTCTTGAGGTTCTTTTAAATAATAAATTTATTTTTTATTGGTGTTCAATTTGCCAACATACAGAATAACACCCAGTGCTCATCCCGTCAAGTGCCCCCCTCAGTGCCCGTCACCCATTCACCCCCACCCTCCACCCCCCTCCCCTTCCACCACCCCTAGTTCGTTTCCCAGAGTTAGGAGTCTTCATGTTCTGTCTCCCTTTCTGATATTTCCTACCCATTTCTTCTCCCTTCCCTTCTATTCCCTTTCACTATTATTTATATTCCCCAAATGAATGAGACCATATAATGTTTGTCCTTCTCCGATTGACTTATTTCACTCAGCATAATACCCTCCAGTTCCATCCACATCGAAGCAAATGGCGGGTATTTGTCGTTTCTAATGGCTGAGTAATATTCCATTGTATACATAAACCACATCTTCTTGATCCATTCATCTTTTGATGGACATCTTTAATAGCATTACTCAAAGGGCAATGCTTTATAGCACATAAGATCACAACTAAGGAATCAGCTTCCTGTGTTTGCACCCAACTCTGCAAAAAGATGAATAGTTAGCAAATATCTCTATACTTCAATCTCCTTATGTAAAGTGGGAATAATAGGACTGCTATTAGGGATACATACACAAACACCCACATACACACACAAATAAGCCTGTCCCATGGCCTGACATGTGGTAAGTACTACATAGGCATTTGCTACCAATAATTCCTCCTTTTTCATGGACTTATTCTTTTTCCCTTGATTCTGACTTCTTAAGAATTTATTTACTTTCATTTCAGTACTTTACTCACAGATGTTTTACTCCATATTTGATCCAGATTTCTATTAGAAAAATCACTTTTCATTCTATTAGCTATGAATTCTTATATTCTATAATATAAATTTTCCCTTTCAGACTAAAATACAAAAACATTCTATGGAATCTAAAATGTCTAAAATGCCAAATGCTAAATATTGTTAGCTATCATTTATTTATATACTATATTGATTTATCCTTATTCTGTACAATAAAAATATCGAGGCTTTGGCAAATAAGTAGTGCGCGTATCTGTGAGTGTAAATGGCTCAGCAGTCATCATTTTCTTGATTTTGTCCTAGTGTTTTTTAAATTTTTTTCTTAACATGAGAAGAGTTTTATAAGCAAACTTTACTGATGAATAGTACTGATTTTATTGTAGTACACAAGATATTCAAGAAAGTATCTAGAAAACCATTGAGAACCTGTGCTCAAGGTAGTCTTACTCCACACATTTCTTGGCACTTGGATATTGCTCTTCATATTTTGAGCAGAATGTTGACACTAGTGGTAAGATAAGGGAAATTTGTTTGTGGAATGTAAGGACATATGTTTGTTTGTTTCTTTCTTTTTACACTTACCAGAACCTTACTCTTTTAGTATATGAATGCATAATATTTTATTTTTTTCTCTACAAATTATGCCGTTAAATGGGTTTTAAAAAATTTCCAACCCACAGCAACAAACTTATGCAGTGATATGGTATGAATGCTGTGAGTATCAATAACCTGAGGAAATAATCTTCGGATTGTCAGGATATCATCTTTTGGTGTTGTGTCCTTACTCTGAGATACTGTACCAATGAAATTAATATAATATTCAAAGACACTTAGATTATCTTGGTGACATTCTTCACAACTCTTGAATCTACCAAAACAATGTCTTTTTTTCCTGTTAAAAAATTATGTTTGCATGTTTTTAGCAGGATCTTATGTTTCTGGATAGTAAAGCCTCCTTTCAGAAAGGTGTATTTATATTGCTACTCTTTTGTATTTTGTTCAGATCATCCTGTCTCTGCCTTAATTGCTCAGTAATTCAATTAATCTTAATCGTTCTTGTCTTTATTATCAACTCTTCCCATGGGAAGCTTCCTATTGTAGTAACATATTGGATGATGCAAATTTTTCATGGACTCTATAGTTGGACCAATTTAAAGTATTTTACTGAGATGCAAATTTTATATATTTAAAATTTTATGTACTTCAATATATATGTTTAATTCAAAGGTGTAGCTAAGAGGAGGAAGGGACATCAGGACAATTATACTATCTTTTTCTGAAACCATTTTCAGGAGATAGGACTTTCTACATGAACAAATACATTCTAATTATATTGATAAAACAAAAACAAAAACAAAACACAAAGAACAAAACAAGATAAACTGAAAACTAGAAAGCCAAAACTCCTTACCAGAGTTGTTCAAAGGAAAAATTAGAATTCATTTTATTTTTTAAGCCTTTCCTCTTTATTATTTTGCATATCCACAACCAAGAATTCAGACACCATATTTACATGGAATTCACAAGGTTACTTCAGTTAGCTCAATTTCATTTCTAAGGATTTACAAATCATTTAAATAGTAAAGCATTACTTGCACTTCTCTCTACCAATGATGCAGTTTTGAGAGAAGATGAGATACTTCATGCAGATTCCGGATAGTGAACATAATTCAGAGCCTTTTCTAAAACTCTGTAGAATATTCCCTCTAAACTGTAAACAATACTAGCACATCAGTCACCTTAAAGACTCAGAGAGAATGAAAGATTGCCCAAGTATTTTTTGGTGCTGTCATGGAAGTATAATAGAGGGAAGTGAAAGATGAAAAAGGAGATAAGGTAAGGAGATAAAGATACTGTTTTTTGTTTTTTGTTTTTTTCCTCGAGACCAGCTTTGAGGGCTTTTTTCTTACTGGTAACACTGACTTCTAAAGATGGTGATGCACTTACAGACCAATAGTTGGCCTATATTCACACAAATGGGTAACTCCGTTTTAAATGTAAGAAAGTAGAAAACTTACCATAATGTTTAATTTGTAAATTCTCATGTGTCTCTTTTCATTTTCATTTTATGCCTAGTCTAGTGAATTATTGTTGAGTAAAAAGCACATTTGCTTAAAAAATACACGAAAATGGTTTCAGATGATGATCATGTTTTTTCCTCATTGGAAATAAGAAAACAGATGCACACTTTAACTGTTACACGAAAATTACAGGTTCCCAAACCAAAAATAGTTCCCTTAATATGTATGTGTTATATCTTCATTGCCATTTTTCTCTAAAATGTTGAGACTGACAGCTGTTATTAAAAGGTTGGTCGTAGGTATCTTTTTAAAATTCAGTTGCAAGATCTCCTGCTGGTTTTGAAAGAATGAGATAATTCTCCATATTGGGAACCCATATCCTTTATAATTCACACTTGAGCTTTCAGTACATTTTCTTTTACTTATTCACATTATTTTTTAATTGTTTCTATGTCTTGGTGCTTCTTGAATGTAAGAGCATTTGCCCTTATGGCAAAGTGAAATGAAGAAACAACATATGCAAGTAGTTCTAGTCTCCTCCCAAAATATAAATTTCTTAACTGTGAAAAGGAAAAATTAGTATATTAATTTACATAGAATAAATCAGTTTACAAAGAGCAGTCACGTTAGCCTTGAAATAAATATTTCTGCCTATATCATAATTTTTTTCTGATGGGTTCAGTTTAAAAATAAGAATAACTAGGGGTGCCTGGGTAGCTCAGTGAGCCGAGTGACTGACTCTTGATCTCAGCTCAGGTCTTGATCTCAGAGTTGTGAGTTTGGACATGGAGCCTACTTAAAAATAAAATTTGGTAAAATAAAATAAAGTAAAATAATTAAATAAAATGACTAAAAGTGCTTTCTCTTTTTTTCACCTGAACAAAATTTGTATTACAATTTGCTTTTAAGTTTAATTCCAACTAAATAAAACACTGTGTGTCTAGGAAGAATAATTAAAACATTGATGTTAAAAATGCTTTTTTAACATAAAAAGCAAGTAGAAATTAATAGTGGAGCCCTGACTACAAATTTTACGAAGGAGAGAAATTATTTTCAATCACTGCTGAATTCCTAGTTGTCTAGAATAGTGTCTAGCTGAGTAGTTGACAATTATTAATAAACCGATATGCTATTATCACTTAAAATTATTTTGTATCAGTTCTTTATCATATTAAGCTTATTTTGTGGGAGGAATAAGAGACACTTCCAGAAATAGATAAAATATATACTTGAAGAGATAAAAATTTGTTGTTCCATTTAGTTGTTAAAATCATATCCATATTATGGCACCATTGGTTCAACTGTGATTTAATACCCAAATAAGTGAGTTGGAAGTATTCTACATGCAGCTTAAAATGTTGATTTTATCTGTCCTCCCATGTCTTTCACTGAAGTGATATGTTTAAAATCACCCTATTAAAATATGTCTCAAAATTATGTTTATGCATTTAAAATATCTTATAAAAAGAGGCTTGGAGTGGATCTTGTTTCTGAAACCCATAAAACCTATTTTTAAAACTTAAAAATAACAGTAAGAGTTTGTTATAAATCCCATACATTCTTTTTCATATTGACATTATAAAAGTAACTAATGTAGTTTTTTATACTATAAATATGAAGAGAAAATCTTCTTTTCCAGTTGTTCTTATGTTTGTTTCCAAAAATCATCAATCTCTTCCAAATTATTCTACAAAATATGCGTGTCATTATTGAGTATAAGTAATCATTGACGAGCATACTGAATAAAAAGCATCTCTCTTTATGCTTCTTTAGGTACATTAAGATTTTTGCACCTTAATAAAGCACCCCCCATTTGGGTGTTCCCCCCATTTGGTTTATTTTTTATCTGCAAATGTTAAATTCATTTAACATTGAAATTCATTAATCATTGAAGTTAATATTGAAAGCCTTTCACATTTTTATTCATGTCCTATCTCTTGCAAAGTAAACAATTTTTCAGTCTGATACAATTATATTAAATTCAAAAGTATACATTTAAATTAAAAGAAATAGGGCTTGCGTTTCTTTAAGGTACATTTTCATGATTATCACCTATATTTTTGTTTTTCAGAATGCTGCCCAAACTCCAGTATTTTTTTTAATGCAAATAAGTGATTTTCTTTCATGAGCTATGTAGAAATTTCTGCTCACCCATCTGGTTTAGAAGCCGCAGCTTGAATTTTAATGAGACAATATTATTTACTGTACTTTTTCCTGCAAATGTTCCAGTGTTTACTCTGACTTGGTGATTCTGTCTGTGAATGGGTCAAATTTCCTCTGCCTGTCTGAAAAAGGTGGAAATAAGTATAAGCATTCAATCAGTGAGGCTCAGGGTTGTGAAAACTTAATGTTTACAAATCCAAAGTGACACACTCTAGATTTTATTTTATTTTTTTATTTGTTTTTTATTTATTTATTTTTCACACTCTAGATTTTAAACAAGGAACTCAATTTATTTAGTCCATCAGAATGCCGTTAGGATATAGTATAGATGAGCTTTTTCTAGAGTTCTACTATTTATTCAGGCTCATGGAGATTGTTACATTTAAAGAAGCAGAAATAAATTAAATAGCACTCTTATGGTCTTTAAAGAGTTAATCCAAATTCATAGTGAGAGAATAACAATTATATTCAACAATAACAATGTTACTGTGCACTATGTTTCCTTGGTACACATAAGCTGACCTCAGGTGTTTTACATCTTTCCTCTTTGGTTATAACAGGTCACATTAGGAGAAAATTATAGTCTGGATATTTAAGATTAATCATTTTCCCTAAAATATAGGAGTCAATATAGAATATTTTCTAATACGTTCTAAAATATAGAATATTTTCTAACCTATAAGAATAATGGCACTGTTTTTGGTTAAATGTTTTTGAGAGGCAGAAAGGTTAGAAACTGACTGGAGTCTATCATAAAATGAGTGTTTCAGATGGGTGGCCACCATGTTCTCTGTTGCCCTTAGAGACTTCCTTTCATAATCACATAAAGTTCAAGTTATTAAGTGAAAAGAATAAGTTCACAGAATGATATAGATTTTCAGAAGTCTTAATTAAAGCTCACAGAACTTTAGAAAATTGAGAAATGACCTCTTTTGACTCTTCATCTTCTATGTTACTTGATTATCTGATTTAAATATATCTTTAATTAATTAGTATTAGTATCAAATAACCTAGATAGAATTGGAGTGACTGCCCTCTGGTTGTGAGGCAATTTTGCAGTTTTAGAGCAAGGGAAATAAAAGGTCATTGGGTAAAGTACTCCGGACTTTTTTAAAAGCTTCTTATCCCCCATGATACCTCCCAGGACTTCACCATTCCCTGGAACCACTAAGATCAGAGAAGCAGATATCATATATTGTTTTCATAGGAGTTAGCAGCTCTCTAATATACCATAAATATTTTGTCCAGCTTCCTGTAAGTAACACATCTAGTTCTTTTTCTTTTTAAAGATTTTATTTATTTATTCATGAGAGACTCAGAGAGAGAGAGAGGCAGAGACATACACAGAGGGAGAAGCAGGCTCCATGCAGGGAGCCAGATGTGGGACTCGATCCCAGGACTACAGAATCATGCCCTGAGCCAAAGGCAGATGCTCAACCACTGAGCCACCCAGGCATCCCAACACATTTAGTTCCTAAGACAATTTCCTAAAGCAAGGATGAACATAAAGTTGCCACTAAGGAGTTGAGTATAGAAGCTACTGAGTAAATCAGTAGAGAAATCAGAATTCTATCTTTAGGTCAAGTCTCTGATAGCCCTTTTTTACTTATAAAGGTGATGCTCCTTCAAGCATCACATCTTCTACACCAAGATGAAACCCAGGTCTTTTTTTTTTTTTTTTCTATTTAAGAAACTGTTACTAGTTCCTTAAGGTATTGGGATAAAATGAACCATGTATCAGTAGAACTACTTAGTTAAGGAGTATGAACAAACAAATACTGATGGGGTAGCTTAATGAGCCCCTTGGCTCCAAACACAAAAATAAAAACTCTGTATATTTCAATTATATAGGGTTAAGAATTTAGAAACATTTTTATAGAGTCTTGTACTACTCTTGAAATTAAGGCTGTTCTCTGAAGTATGCCCTGTAATACTGCCATTGGAATCAATACTATACCATCTCATAGAAAAGGGCTCATATGATCTGCTCCTATGGGGAGAGATTACTCTGGGGTTTAAATTTGTTGTTTGATTTTCTTTCCTTTTCTTTCTTTCTTCCCCCCCACCCCCATTCAGTAGAACTTCCTTAAATTGTGACTCAGGATTTCCCGGCTAGTGTTTTAAAAATCTGACAAAGTTCTGGTTCATAAGCTCAGCAGGTTTTTACAAGTTATAGGTCAATGGATACACACAGAGACACACATAATGAGAACTCACCCTCATATACAGTAGTGGTACAATCCCTTTCTCCTTTCTTTGCCAAAGTTGCAGAAAACAAGATTCTATTCTCTAAATACTTTGAGTCAAATTGTGCTTTTGGGTGGTCAGAATAATTAGGACTCAAAGAGAAGCATAAAAGCCTAACAACTTTTTGCCAAAATCAAACCATGCTGAGCTCAATATCAGTTTCAAACTTATAAGAAAATAAATCTATTAATAATGATTTTTTTCTACTAGGAATATAGTTTAAATACACATTGTAAGGAAAGGAGCTTTATTTTCAATCTCTAGTCATGATGACTGAAGAGGATCTATCAAAAACCTTTCTCTGTCCTATTAGGCATATAGAGTTCAGTTTCCTGAGCACATTTTCTGGGAAAGATAACTAATTGTGCAAATACAAGTCACTTCATTTAGGAAGAATATTTAAAATGGACCCTAAATTGTCTGTGAAATGTACTTTCTCATTAAGCCAAACAGCCAATCAAGGAAAGCCTTTACTGGTTGTTAATGAAAATATGTATTAGGAAACATTAATAATTCATTTTTTTATTAAGAGGAAGAAACTTTAACCTCTCTTGTGACTATAAACATTTACATTTGGGAACACCTGAGGTTTTGTTTGAGAATTTGCTTTTTTACTATTGCTCAAGTTTTAGGCAGACAGACATAAATTACTGTTCTTCCAGCTTATACATTATTGGGCAAAAACAGAGAGGCATGGCTGAAGATGAGGCACACAGTGAATAGATCATGTGTTAGAAGGTGTCTAATATTTATTAGATATTTACTTCATAAGCATATACAGATAACCTGTACCATCTAAAAGTCTCTTTTATTTTCAGAAGCCCCTCAGCTTGACCATAATTCTGATAACTCACACTCAAGTTTTATTATTTTTAATATAAATAAAATTAACTCCATTCTTCTTCTCTGGTTACAACATCTAGAACATCAGGCACAAAACAGATATTTAATAACTTTCCTTGTTGGTTCAATAGAGTCCAGTTTTAGTTATCTTGGTGATATCTACCTCATACTAAATTCTAATTAAGGAGATATCTATAGTTAATATAAAACATTGTAGGAAGAAGTAATTTTAAAAAGAGCTCTATGTTCCAGTGTTAAGTAAGTTAAACATCTTTATTGGCCTCAGTTTTTTTTTATATTAAAAATAATCTCTTCTGCTGCAATTATTTTCTGGAGAATGTGAAAGTTCTTGATGGTTTTCATCTTTTCAGTCAATAATAAAATACTTTTTTCCCTCAGGTTAAAAGTAAGAAAAAGATGGGGAAGAATCGTTTGGAAAAATATTAGTAATTATGTTAGGGATGGTGCATGAATTATTACATGCCTTAAATAATTAGGCAACAATTAAGTCTTCAGGTTACAATTCTGATTTTTGAAAAATTAAACCAAAATGGTCAGTAGTAGTCTCAAATGGAATGCTGATGTATTTTTTAACAATGGGAAACAAATTTGTACCATTTCTATTCATTTCACTGTTATGTAAATTAACTAAAATTTGCAGTATTATTTTTAAGTGGAGAGTCCCTCACTGAATCACATTCTTATTTTACAAAAGACAGTGTCCCAAATGCACTAAGCACATGGTTTGATTACAAAACTCCCTGTCGATTGAATGTACCCTAATAATGCTTTTGTGGAAAAACTAGTTTAAAACAGGTAAGTGACCAACCCAGAGGTAAGGTGGTTTTCAAAGACATTGCATCAAGGATGGTTGGGTACGTGGATGACATTTTAATTTTTTATTTTAGAATCCATAAAATAATTCCTGAAGAATTATAGCTAGAACTATTTCATTAACTTCTTGTGAGAACAAAGAGATTTCTCTTTTAGACACCTCACAACATCATTGATATAAAATGTCGCTACCACTAATTGGAATGAATTCTTACCTTCTCAATTGTAAGTCAGTGCTGTTCGAGATTTCTTTCTGATAATGTGGCAAGAGTAGCCTCACTTTCATCTATTAATGTCATCTCTTGTGTGCCTGCAAAATTTGCCAGAACTGATTAGAGCAGATATTAAATGATAATTGGACATTTAGTGCTCGTCAAACAGAAAGTGACAGATGGGGCACTAATTAAATTATAGTTCTGACATTATTCACAATGGTTTATGACTCTTCAGTGATGACCTTCATGCATCTCTTCTCCATGTTTTTTCCCTTTGGTGGGGAAAGAAGGATAGAAAGCTGATTGATAGAAAGGAAAACTATCTCTAAAAATACTGAGCAAAACCCAAAGATATTTAAAATGCCTAATTTTTAAAGCTATCTATCAAGATAAAACATTTTTCTGTAGTGAAGTGAATAGTCATAAAACAATAAGGAAATTTACTATGAAGCTAATGAACTGCGAAAAAAAATATCTAGGTAATCCTAAGGCATATACAAAGACAGATTATAATGACTCTTTCTGGAAAGGGTAAAGACCTTTGTTCTTATTTGAATAAAGAAAAAATATAATTCTGATACCAGAAATGAGGATGCAGTGCTTTTTTATTAATGCCTTTTTTGTTTGTTAACTCAAGCTTGCATTACTAGTTATCTCCACCAGCTAAATGAAGAACCTTGTTGAAAAGAAAGGGGTAGGAGAGGAATTAAAAGAAATTCTAAGCCACAGTTGCTGAACCAGAACTGCATTTTCCTTTTCAATTAAAAGAGAAAACACAGTGTTGATTACTTTCTAACTTTAGTTTTTAATTTTACTCCAGTGTTTAGTAGTCTTAAAAAAAAAGAGAGAACTGAGAGTAAAACCTCAAAGACTTTGTTTTGATAAGTAGTGAATAATCCTCTGAAACCTGTTTAGTGATTAGCCACAATTAAAATTTAAAATTAAATCATTTTATGTCATGTCTCTTTCCAAAATTTTTTTTGACTTTTCTTTCTGTTATTTCTATGTACAACTTTAGTTACCATTAGTGATGCAGGTAATGACAAATTAGAACATTTACCACCCCCCCACATATAGTATAAAATGAGTAGAATAGGAGGGAAGATTATTTGGTTTTACTGATGTAATCTCTTTAACATACAAAGGTATAAAGAGCGCAAATGAATGTAGAATTTGTTTTTATTCTTTTACCTAAGCACGTTCTGTAGTTTAGATATAACAAACTAGCAAATTCAATATAAAGGATTAAACAGAATAGACATAGAGACGGTGTTCCAGTTGATCTGGCTATCCATGGGAGTTAAGAGAATTTTCTTTATCCTATACAGTCTTACTTTCTTCATTGGTACAAAAACATTACCAAATGTTTTATGTCTTTTTATACCTTCAAAAGTCTTATGTTTGTGATGGATGACTTTTATGCTTTAAGTCGGTAGAATCAATGTATGTCAGTAGCAGCTTATTTTTAAAGGAATTTTGATATATTACCAATAGTATAATAGTTTCTGTATTACAGAAATGCACATTTATTCACAAATATAGTAAGAGAGCAGTGTTTAAAAAGTTTTCTGGTTAATAACAGGTTACTCAGCTAATCAAAACCTTTACAATGTTTCTTGTTTTCATGTTTGTTGTTGAATGTGCAGGCTGCAGTTGTGGATGTTGGAGATTTTGTGTATATTTTTATAGGACTTTTAATTAAGCATTCTTTTGTTAAGATATTTCTCCATATTTGTCTGGATATAAGTAACATAATATCCTTTGCTCTTCTGTTCTGATAACTTCATTGAAACACAACATGAGGTTATTTGGCCATGACATGTTCTTTGCAAATTTAGAGATTATCAAGTTTTTTTATCCTTTTCTAAGTGTACATAGAAATACCAAGTACAGGGTCGCCTGGATGACTCCATTAGTTAAGTGTCCAACTTTTGATTTTGGCTCGAGTCATGATCTCAAGGTTGTGGGATCAAGCCCCCCATTGGGCTCTGCACTTAGTGTGGAGTCTACTTGAGATTTTCTCCTTCTGCTTGTCTTTCCACTTGAGCACATGCTCAAAGAGAGATCTCTTTCTCAAAAAATAAGTAAAGAAAATATTTTTAAAAAAGAAATACAGGATACAAATATAGAGTTTTCTCTGTTATTCATTCATTCATCCATTTTACATCTTGACAGGGAGAAACAAGTAACTATCTGATTGACAACTTCTAGAATTTTCTTATTTTCTTCTTGCGAATCAGAACATTTAAACTTCTCCCATAGTCTGTCTCCTTTTCATTTTCTGTGCTGTGTGAGAAATCACCATTGCCAACGGTGTTCCTTGATTCCTTAGATGGTTCTTCCTGAAACTTACCTCAGTATCTTAAATGTCAATATCTGGACTCGAGTTAAAGTGCTAGGTACTTTCTCTCCATTGTTCCATTTATTGGTTGATTTTATCTTCCCTAAAAACATTCCATTCTTGGTTTAAATGTTATTCTCCTTTGCAGAAAACATGAAAATAAAATCATACCTACAGAGTTTCCAGTTTTCTATTTCTCTTAACATTTCTAACAATGACCTGCTTCAGGTGGTATCAATGTTCTTTTCTTATGCTTGTCTTCTATTCTAAATATGACTGAGAAGGCCTTTTGTTATCATGTTTCATAAGACCCACTTATTTTGCCTATTAACTTATCAAATACTATTTGGCTTGAACAGATCCAGAGGTAGGGTAATAATCTGAAGTAATACTCAACATTAGAGATGCCAAATCTTTGTTTTCACCTACAACAGTATTTAAGTAAGGAGTTGAACTGCTTAAAAGCATAGGAATACAGCTGTGATTAGCATGTTTTTTAAATTAAGCTAAATACAGAATATTAGAATTTTAACATTATATATTTAACTCATTTTAAACTTATAAACTTTATATTATAAACTTCAATGAATAATTTACATGTCAGTAGTTTGCATTATGAAAATTTTATTTATGAATACATTCTTCAATCTCTAAAAGACTTGAGGAGTAAAGAATTAAGACACTGTCAGTGATGTCAAAAGTACTAGTGATCTCCACCAGAGAATTAAATGTTTTAGTGAATATATTTTCACGTTAGAAGGGACAGTAGAAATTATTTAATCCAATATATGTAATTTGAGGAGCCTGAAGACCAAAATGTGATAAGACTTCTCAATTATCACTATCAATTAATAGTATACCTGGCTCAAGAGTCTGTCTTTTGACTATCAATCTTTGGATTTTCTTAAGTGACAGAAACAACTTATTTACTTAAGACTAAGGATGGGCAAGTTTTGTTTGTTTGTTTTTAATAAAGAGCTAGTTATTAAATGTTTTTGGTTTCCAGCCTATATAGCCTCTGTTGCAAATTTTTAACTCTGTAGCCATATAAATATGTGTAAAAATAAACATGACTATATTTCAATTAAGACATATTTTCAAAAACAGATGACTGGCTGGATTCGGTTAATGAGCTATATAGTTGGCCAACTCCTGATCTAGACAATTTCAAAGCAATTTAGCATTTTTTAAAATCTGAAGCTGTACATTTAAAAATGGTTAAAAGTATAAATTTTGTTATATATATTATACACACAATAAACAAAAAACAAAGTCTTAAGTAGATTGCCTCATAATTTACATATGCATATTGTAATGCAGGGTTGAGTTATCCTGCACTTACTTTTAAAAAGATAGTGAACAATAGCTAGCATGGAGTTTACATTAATGAAATTGTATGTCAAATAATTAGAATATGATAATGAGAAGTCAAGAGAAACCAAAGGACTATAGTAGAGATTTTTGGAAAGTATCACTTAGAAGCCTGAACTCTGTGCCTGAAGAACCCTATAATGAGGCATATATCTATTTTAACAAGATAGAGCTTAATAGGGAAACAAAATTACCAAAGAGCTTTATATTAATATGTGGTCTAGTTTATACAGTTCAAAATAAAATACCTATAATATTTAGCATAGAGGTATTTTTGGTGGAAAGAAATAAGATCCTGAAAGAAATCCAGTTTTTTCCCTTTTCTCATTCTTTGTGATAAGCCCCCAAAATATTTTTTCTATGTGAACCTATCCAGATGGTTTCTTAAGAAATTGATCATGCTTACTTTTTTCTTATTCTTTCTCTTCCAACATCCTTTGAAATTTGGTGAGAGCTGGTTAGATGTAAATTCCCTTCTCTATATTCCTTTTTTTTGCCGTATAAAATCATAATCTGCCGCAAGTCAAATTATAGGATAGCAATTCCAGGATGATAAGAAGAGTCTACTGAGAGCACTCAGGCCACTCTGATACCATCTTAGATGATCAGTCTAGAAAAAGGTAGATTGAAATAAAGAGGTAAATTTAAATAAATTTTGTTTTTTCCCCAATATATATTTTTGCATATTTACTGAGGCACAAGTGACATATGATAAAGTACACATATTTAAAATATATAGTAATTTTGGGGTGCCTGGGCAGCTCAGTAGTTAAGGGTCTTCATCTGGCTCAGGGTGTGATTCTGGAGTCCCGGGATCGAGTCCCACATCCGGCTCCCTGCATGGAGCCTGCTTCTCCCTCTGCTTATGTCTCTGCCTCTCTCTCCCAAGAATAAATAAATAAAATCTTTAAAATAAATACATATAATAATTTTAACATAATTATACACCCATGAAACTATCACTACAATTAAAATAATGAATATCTATTATCTCCAAATTTTCCCTGTGCCACTGTGAAATTCCTCCCTCCTGTTCCTTCCTGTCTTTCTTATCCCATCCACAGCGAACCACTGATCTAGTTCATATCATTATAGGTTAATTTGGATTTTCTAGACATTTATATAAATGGATTCACACTGTATGCACTGTTTTGACCTGCTCTTTTAACAAAGATAACTATTTTGAGATTAATTCACAGTCTTGGGTGTAGCAATAGGTGCAGGTCTCTATGTGAACAAATGCTTCATTTCTCGTGGGTAAATACCTACGAATGAACTGAGTAGGTTATATGCTATGACCCATAGTAGGTAAACTTTGTCTTCTCCTAATTTTTGACTCAAGTGATTCAATAAAACTATTATCGTTACCCTTGTTACTCCCCCCCCTTTTTTTTTTAGAAATCTCAATGTATAAGAAAATAAACTGTAAACATACTCTCAGGCAACTGTAGGCTTTTCTTTTTTATTATAAAGTTTCTTTTCCAAACAAAAGCCTCAAAAGCTGAAAAAAAAAAGAGTAAAACACCTTATGAGATTGAAAGTGTGAGTCTCCATAGAACACTTGTGAAATTTAAGTGCTAAAAGTCATTTCCACAAAGTAGAAGCCCAACAATACAACTGCATTCAATTAATTTATAAATTTAGTGCAATTTACATCATCATAGATAAGAAAAAAAGGTAGGCATATGGTTTAAGATTTTGAACCTCAACAATGTGAAAACCTTTATTCTCAGAAACAAAAGGCAAAAACAAAACAAGACAAAAATACTAGAAGCTTAAGACACAAAGCTTATAACTTTATTTAAATTCCCATTATAAGGACACCTGGGTGGCTCAATGATTGAGCGTCTGCCTTTGGCTCAGGGCATGTTCCTGGAGTCCCGGGATCTAGTCCCATATCGGGCTCTCTGCATGGAGCCTGCTTCTCCTCCCTCTGTTTGTGTCTCTGCCTCTCTCAATCTCTCTGTGTCTCTCAGAATAAATACATAAAATCTTAAAAATTCTGATTATAAAGATTTATTGTTTATTAACTCCATATATACATAATTGAGTCAATTAAGAAAGAAAATTACTGATAGTATATGTAAATCAATCATAAAGAAAAGTGATGGTTAAGCTAATCATTTCTACTATATTAACAACTTTCACTATTTATTGTAGCTGAATTAACCTGGTTTTAGTAATTAAAATGACCAAGCAAATAAGACTATTGTTTGGTCATTTCATACCCAGTTGTAGATTGTCTTTGCGAATTCCAAATCACAGCTCTTGTGGAGTCTAGAATAATAAACATGACAAAAATATGAAAGGCATTTCTTAATGCAAATGCTGTATAAAGTATTTAAAATAATGAGTTTGTATTTTTAAAAAGTAAAGTACATTTTATTAATAAAACATCTTTTGATTTCTTTGAGAACATGCCTATGTTGATTACTCAATGTGTATAATTAGGAAAAAAAGGCATACTAAAGTTTACTGGGGGCCAATGACTAGCCTATATGCTTTATAAATCAATTAACATTCATAAGAACTCTTTGACATTAGTACTTTTATTAGCCCTA
The DNA here is from genome assembly GCF_905146905.1 of Nyctereutes procyonoides. Lineage (NCBI taxonomy): Eukaryota > Metazoa > Chordata > Mammalia > Carnivora > Canidae > Nyctereutes > Nyctereutes procyonoides. The sequence goes on from NW_026575162.1 coordinate 707,789, forward strand.
TTTTATTGAGAATGTCCCTGCGGCAGAGATTGGTTAAGCATCTTTCATAAGGACATGCAGCCATCAAGTGGCAGAAACAGCCTTGGAACCCAGGCTCTAATTACCGAGTGGAGCTCTTAAGAACTATACTATATAAATTACCTCCCTAGCTTAATTCTTACACATAAATGCAAAAATCAATACTAGCTTTTTTTTCTATTTTTAATGAAGGTGAGAGTACTTACGGTTTAACTAAAGTCACTATGGAATTTTAAAAAATCTGTACTGAAAGCAACAGCATGGCAAAGTCTTCCTTCCTCAGTAACAGGGATATGAGCTAAACTTCTAGTTAGTTAGCTTTTCACTTAACACTTTGAAAATCTAATCACCACAGCAGGATAACAACAAACATATCATTGCATGTGAACTAGAATGAGGTATATGCATACACTCATTGTAAAATGATTATTGATATGTCAAAAAGTCATCAGTTTGTTCAGCAATGGGTTGTATCCCATTAAAGTATACCATTCACAGTACAGTAGCCCCCCTCTACCCCCCATCCATGGTTGTACTTTCCATGGTTTCAATTACCTGAAACATCGGTGGTCCAAAAGCAAATGATCCTCCTTCTGATGTTTCATCAGAAAGATGATGGTAGCCTAATGCCACAACACAATGCCTACCTCATTCACCTTATTTCACCTCATCATGTAGCCATTCTCTCTCTCACAGTATCAAAGAAGGGTGAGTATAATGCAATAAGATTTTTGAAAAGAGAGACCACATTTACATAACTTTTATTATAGTATATTGTTAAATTGTTCTATTATTAGTTATTATTAATCTCTTACTGTGCATAATTTATAAATTCATATCATAGGTATGTATGTATGCATAGGAAAAAACAAAGTATATATACATAAATATACATAGTTTGTTATATATAGTTATATATGTGTGTATATATGTATATATCTAGATAGCTATGTGTGTGTGTGTGTGTGTATAGTGTGTGTGTATATGACTACTGTACCTCCTAAATTAGATTGAATTGAGCCATTGAACCCTAAAAGGAAAATTTTAGCAGTCATGGATTCTCTCCGTAAATTTTTATCTCTCCTTCAGGCCTCAATCTCCATTTTGAATTCCAAATATTTATTTATGTTTTAACTTTCAGCATTATCTAGAGCCTTCATGGCATAGATGTCATATATTTTTTAAAGATTTTATTTATTCATTCATGAGAGAGAGAGAGAGAGAAAGAGTGAGAGAGAGAGAGAGAGAGAGAGAGAGGCAGAGACACAGGCAGAAGGAGAAGCAGGCTCCATGCAGAGAGCCTGATGTGGAACTCGATCCTGGGTCTCCAGGATCAGGCCCTGGGCTGAAGGTGGTGCCAAACTGCCTAGCCACCTGGGCTGCCCCTAGATGTCATATTTTAATAATCTTTGGTTCAGTTGGTTTCCTTAATGAGGAAGGGCAAGTGGTTAACCTACGTAACATTGTGAAATAGATTAAAAACTTTAAAAAAGCATTTGATCCTTTCCCTTCAAGTATGAAAATGAAAAGATGACTTAAAAATACCTAAAATAATAATAATGCATTTATTTAAAAATAAAGTAGCATCAAACATAGCAACAATGAAGATTTTGTAACTTACCCCTGTGATGTTTTCTTACTGGATGAAAAGATGTTCTCTAGTAGCTGGTAAGGGAGAGATATCATCAGATATGAAGTCATTTATGACAATTAATGTCTCTTTCCAGGGCAGAGTAACATTGCAAACATGTGAGAAATACAACTGATTTCCAATGACCAATTAGTCTATGAAAATAGTCTATGAAAATTATAAGTAAGTTTTACTAAAACTTCAATAGGATTAGACCATTAACAACTGCAGATATTATAATACTCTAAGTCCCTGATACACATTGTTCCATATAATCTTCACAACACTCTGGAGGCCAAATGCAGTTATTCCCATTTTGTAGGAGATACTAGGGTTTCAGAAAGGCTAGTTAAAATTGCCTATTGGGATTCCTGGGTTGCTCATCTCAGCGGTTGGGCATCTACCTCTGGCTCAGGGCATAATCCTGGAGTCCCAGGATTGAGTCCCACATCAGGCTTCCTGCATGGAGCCTGCTTCTCCCTCTGCCTATGTCTCTGCCTCTCTCTCTCTCTGTATCTTTCATGAATAAATAAATAAAATCTTTAAAAAAATTGCCTGTTATCACAGAGCTCATAAAAGGCAGACCTCATATCTGATTCAGTGGATTGGGACCGAAAGGAAAAGAAGGTAATTTGCCATGTGCCTATACATGGTTAATTTGTGTATATATATTTTAAAGACTATTCCCTTGATAGAATGCATCTGCAGACCAATCCATTCATCTCTTAATCTTCATATCCTTTGCAATATTTTTTTCTCTTCCTCTTTCCCTAAGGATCATATACACAGACCACATTAAAAACAAAGAAACAAACACACATTCTTCAGCCTACCATGGAAATAAATGTATGCAGTTATTTATTTAAAACTCTGATAATAATGACAACAAAGCCAGGGATTAGAGATACAACTAGCTTTTGAATCTGTAAACTGAAGTTTGACTTGGAGAGTGTTTTTTATAGGAGAAAGATATAATCCTTTTCACAATATCTTGGCAAGGCTGAGTACCCTATGATTTTCTATTTTAAAGACTCTTTGAAAGTTGCAGCTGGAAGAAAGTTTCAAGTTAATCATGTCCTACCAAAGTTCATATACTGAAACCTTAACCACTAATGTGACTGTATGTGGAGATAAGATATTTTTTTTTATTTTTTTTTATTTTTTTTTAATTTTTTTTAAATTTTTATTTATGATAGTCACAGAGAGAGAGAGAGAGAGAGAGAGAGAGAGAGACAGAGACACAGGCAGAGGGAGAAGCAGGCTCCATGCACCGGGAGCCTGACGTGGGATTCGATCCCGGGTCTCCAGGATCGCGCCCTGGGCCAAAGGCAGGCGCCAAACCGCTGCGCCACCCAGGGATCCCGAGATAAGATATTTTAGAAGGTAATTAAGGTCAAAAGAGATCATAATAGCATGTGCTAACCCAGTGTGACTTGGTTCTTTTAAGAGAGAGAGAGAGAGAGAGAGAGAGAGAGAAATACCAAGGATGTGTGTGCTCAAAGAAAAGACTTTATAAGAACATCGAGAGAGGGCAGCCATCTGTAAGCCAAAGAGGGAAACCAACACAACTGGCAACTTGATCCTCGACTCCAGCCTCCAGAACTGTGAAACATTGAATTTATTTATTTAAGTCACTCAGTCTGCAGTATTTTGTTAGGGTAGCCCTAGAAATTAAGACAGTTTCTGCACATTCTACTAAAGTTAGAATTGTGACCTAAATAGAAATAGCTTGTTCAAAGAATTTAATTAAAAAATAAAAATAATGTAAATTGGGTATACTATATATCAGGCATCATGCTGGGGCATTTACATGTATTTTCTTATTTTAGCCTCTACAAGAAACTCATTGAAGTAAGTTGATGAAATCCATTAGTCTTAGAATAAAGTTTAAATGCATTTATTCATTATTTTCTTCAGCAATATATGGTATATACCAGGAATGACATGTGAGCAAAGTGAACATGGCATATGTCCTTATATATCTATAGCAAAATTAAAAAAAAACATTAAAAAGTTTTGTAATCTAACACTTGTTCACTTTTTTAGTCACATTTCTAGGCACTCTCTAATCTGTAATTGTATAATGGATGGAAACAGATCCGACCTGGTTTTGTCTATTCATTTGTTCTGGGTAGAATTCATCTTGGATTTGCTTTTCTTGGAAGTCAAGTGTTGAAAAACAAATAATGGTTGTGCTGGAAGATAATTAGAGATATTTGAAGTCATTTGTAGTAAGTCATTTCCCATTGGGTATAAAGAATAAAGCTGAAATATTTTGAGCATTTTTCCCTATACCATCTTTCAATTTTAATATTTTAATTATGATATGTAAGAAAAAAGGAAAGCACAGAAAAAAAGATATATAACTCACTTTATCTTAAAATGTATACCAATATAACTTTCAGTTTGTAAAGAAATAATATATTACCTTTTTTCAATAAATAGAGAGTTTCTCCCTTACAAAATAACCACTATCCTTATTCTATGGTAGTTATTTTTGTGCCTTAGATTTTATTTCAAGTTTACATATTATTTGTTATTGTAACTTTCAGTACTATCTTTTTTAAGTTTTGCATAAAGAAAACCATGCTGTTTGTTTTCTTTTTTCTAGTTTTATTCATTCAACATTAGGTTTTTGAGATTTAATCAGATTTATTTATGTAGATATGTATTATTTATTTATTTGGTTGTTATATAATATTCCATTTTATGAATATTCCATAGTTCATTATTATTGGACAATGGGTTGCTTAGCTTTTGGAAACTATGACATTCTTAACACAGGAACAAATATGCATAAATTTAGTTAGGAGTGCAATGAATACATCATAAGAAATTCATTGATTATACTTGATTAATGCCAAAATACTTTCTAAGGTGTTGTACCATTATGCACTACTACTAGCAGTATACAAGAGTTCTAACCTCCACAATCTTGGTATGGTCAGTCTTTCTCTCTCTCTTTCTCTCTCTCACTTTCTCTCTCTCTCTCTCTCTCTATATATATATATATATATATTCATATATTTTATCCATCCTGATGGATATGTATTTTATCTCATTGTGGTTCTAATTTTTATTTTCCTGATTATTAATGAGGTCAAACAACTTTTCATAAACTAGTAGTCACTTGATAATCCTCTTTTTTTAAAGCATGTGTTCAAAGCTAATGCTCATTTTATTTTCAGATTGACTTTCTTTTTCATGTAAATTTGAATGATTTTCTAAATATGAACAATTTTCAGCTAAGCATATCATAAAACATATCTTCTGTGTATATGACTTGCCTTTAACCCTCATAATTGTCTTTTCACAAACATGATTTCTTTATTTGAATGTCTTGAAATTTATCAACCTTTTGCCTTTGTGATAATTATTTCCTGTATCATGTTTAAGGAATCTCTCCTTAACATGGAAAACATGAAAATATTGTCTTTTATTATATTTTAGAAAGTATATTGTTTTGCCTTTTCCATTCTGATCTATAATCCACCTGGAATTGATTATGTCTGATTATATGTAAGAGTCAAGTTCTAAACTTTTCCATATGGGTATTCAAATGAGCCACCACCATTTAATAAAATAACTCCCCTTTCTCTCTTACTTATAGTATCAATGTTATCATAAATTATGCACACAGGTCATATACCTGTGTGTAGCGACCCCATTCTCTCCCATTGATATATTTGTGTATCCTTGTGCTAATATTATACTTTCCTAGTAAGAGATTCAGAAGTATTAAAATCTGATAAAAGAAGTCCTCCCACTTTTGTTTTCTTTTTCAGGGGGCGAGTGTAATCTTGATTGTTACATTTACATATAAATGTTATAATCACAAAAAAAATGTTATAATCACTTTGCCAAGCTAAGAGTTTAATGAAATATTATTAAAGTATCAGTTTGTAGAGAATTTACATGCATATGATATTAAGTTTTCTGAATGATAAACATGTGCCTCAATTTATATAGGCTTTTAAAAATTTTAATGACATTTAATAAGTTTTCTACATAAAAGTTCTAGACACTTTTTGTTAGGTTTATTCATGGATGGTGATTTTCTATTGTGATTAGAGATGGAAATTTTAGTTTTTAAGCCACTATCTTCTTGTTTCTAGTGTAGAAGAATGCATTTATTTATTTATTTATTTTGATATTTTCCTATAGATAAGAATATATTTAAAGCTAATATAAATATTATTTTTCTTCCCAATCTTTTTTGTTTTTAACTTTTTAATATTTTTCTGCTTTACTACATTGCTAGGTCACATAATAATAATGCTTAATAGAAACGGTGACATCAGGCATCCTTGTCTCACTTTTCTTAAACTTTTTTTTTTTTTAAGATTTATTTATTCATTCATGAGAGACAGAGAGAGAGAGAGGCAGAAACATAGGCAGAGGGAGAAGCAGGCTCTTTGCAGAAGCCTGATGAGGGACTCGATCCCAGATTCTGGGATCATGACCTGAGCTGAAGGCAGCTGCCCAACCACTGAGCCACCCAGGCATCCCACTTTTCTTAAACTTAAAATAAGCAATCAATTGTGTTTTTAATTATGGCTATTCATATTCAGTTTTAAACCTTTGTTTCTTACATATATCACTTTGTTTTTTGCTGAAATTCTCAATATTAACTTTCTTCCTCTTTAAATATTTTAAGTACTGCCTTTTAAAAGTTAGCTAATGGCAAGAGTTTGAGTTTCTGTGTATCCCTTTCTGTTGTCTATTGTGTCTCTTTAATTTTTCCATGTTATCCTCTTTCTTGTGTACTAGTTATTTCTTATTTATGTTCTACACATTTTTTTTAATTTTTATTTATTTATGATAGTCACAGAGAGAGAGAGAGAGAGAGAGAGAGAGAGAGGCAGAGACATAGGCAGAGGGAGAAGCAGGCTCCATGCACCGGGAGCCTGACGTGGGATTCGATCCCGGGTCTCCAGGATCACGCCCTGGGCCAAAGGCAGGCGCCAAACCGCTGCGCCACCCAGGGATCCCTCTACACATATTTTTGGAAGTAATTTGATACTTAGGATGATATTAACTTTCTCAAGAAAAGTTTTGCATATGAGTCTGGAAGGGAATTAAGGCAGTAGCAGTCTGATATCACCTTGACCTAATTTGAGGGAATGATGATTTGAAGTTGAGCTGCAGTTGACTGTTTGCTTTCAGTTTGCGCTTATTCTTACCATACAGTCCTTTAAGGCTCTGACCCAAAGTGAGGATTTGAACAGAACCACTCTCCCTTACTAAGCTCTGGATTCCAGTCTCTGTTATACTTATCCCATAAGATAGTTGGGAGTGTTGCTCAAACCAATAATCTTCAAAAACCTGGCTGATTCCAAGACTGAAACAAACACAGAATAAGGAAATATTTTGTTGTGCAGAAAAATTAGGAATTGCTCAAAAAATGATGGGGACATATAAGATAGATAAAGAAGGCCCCTCAAAGAGGCTCCCACTGTCCAAATATTGAGCAGTTTGAGGACCTAAGTAATGAAATACAAAAAGAATTATAAAACATTAAAAGTATAAGGATTCATGAATCTATATCAACAATAAACGCATATAAAAAACAATTAATGAGGCACACCTGGGTGGCTCAGTGGTTAGCCTGCCTTCACCTCTGGTCGTGATCCTGGGATCTGGGATCGAGTTCTGCATTGGGCTCCCTGTGGAGAGCCTGCCTATCCCTCTGCCTATGTCTCTGCCTCTCTCTCTCTCTTAGTCTGTGTCTCTCATGAATAAATAATTAAATCTTAAAAAATAATTAATGCACAAGGTTAACAGGCATAAAATTGGGCTATTTCTTACAGTTGAATGCTAAATGCTGGTTGCTAAATGCAGACAGGGTACTGAAGTTGAAAAATCATTACTTTTCAAGTTTCAGATAAAGATTGGATTAGGTAAGGATTGCCTACAGATTTTAAGTTTAGGAGGAAAATTTGATAAGGAACAGGATATTTGTCTGGCCTTAAAAATGTCACGTTGCTTATTAGTTGCAAAGGAATATAATCATTATACAGTGGAGGAATCACACAACACTTAGAGTGGCAAAATTGGTGTTACCAATAAAGGGTGCATGATATCATCATTTCCAGCTGTGATACCTTATGGAGCTCACTAAGATGCTCATATTATATTTTGACTGAAAATGTAATGAGGAACCATCAGGAAAAAAATGAGGATTGTACCATTTTAAAATGGAGGGGGGCAGCCTACTGTACTATCCAAAGATGTTGATATCAAATAGGTAAAGAAAGACTGTGAAAATGTTCCGTATTAAGGGATGCTATAGAGATTTGGCAAATAATTTAAATAACATGCAATACTGTATCAGATGAGGGAATGTTATAAATGATATTAGTCAATGGATAAAATTGATCAAAATACTGTGTGACTGTTAAATGTAGTGAAATTGTTAACCATCTGCCATTATCTAAAAGAATGTCCATATCCCTAAAGTATTTAGGGATAAAGAACCATAATAGATTGACGTATATATAGATGTTTCAAAAAATTAAAATTAGCAGGTAGGTATGCAAATAGTGTAAATTATTAACAATAACTGAATTGATATAAAGTGTATAGGAGTATGTATTGAATATATTTATTCTTGAAATTTCTATCCTAGTTTGAAATTATATCTATATAAAAATGTTTAAAGGATCAAAAAGTTCAGCTCCTCAGCTACTTTATCCATATCCACCATATCAATATCCTATATATATATATATATATATATATATATATATATATATATATCCAGGGGAAAAAGCAAACTTCACTTCTGCTTTCTCCTGGATTTTGGCCAGCAATGTCTACCCCCCTTTCCTTTTCTTTGTGTTTTAGTTCTCAAATGCCTTCAAAGATATTCAAAAGAGTTGGTCCAAAATACTCAATCTCTCATTACTGGAATGGAAGTCAATTTCACCATCTATTTATATGAATTTTTAATGAAAAAATTCAAGTACCAAGACAAATTATATACACATAGTATAGTTAATTCCTGTGTACCCACAACTCAAGTTTTCAACTCTTTACAACTTAACATATTTTCCTTCTTTTTAATTCCTTTAAAAAAGTACCACAGATTATTTTTCTCCTATTCCTCCCCCCCCCTTTTTAACATTTTCTTTATTTACTCATGATATACACAGAGAGAGAGCAGCAGAGACACAGGCAGAGGGAGAAGCAGGCTCAATGCAGGGAGCCTAACCTGGGACTCAATCCCAGGACTCTAGGACCATGCCCTGGGATGAAGGCAGGTGCTAAACTGCTGAGCCACCCAGGGATCCCCAATTTTTCTATTTCCACATTATCCTTCCTAGATATAGCAACTGTCCTTATTTTGGTGATTATCATTTCCAGACATGCATATATTTTTAAAGCATAAAAATATATCTTTAAAGAAGACATAACATTGTTTGCATAAGTTTAAATTTTATAAAAATGGTATAAAACTGTAACGATGAAATTCCTTTTTTAAATTCAAGTATAGTTGATATAGAATATTATATTGATTTCAGATGTACAACATAGTGATTCCACAATTATATATATTATAGAATGCTCACTACAATAAGCAGTTACCATCTGTCACCATACAAAGTTATGATAATATTATTGGTTATATTCTCTATGCTGTACTTTTCATCTCCATGAGTTATTTATTTTATAACTGGAAGTTTGTACCTCGTAAGTCCACTTTATCTGTTTCCCCCCCACACACACACTCTTAAGTTCCCTTTGGTAACCACCGGGCTGGTCTCTGTCTTTGAGTCTATTTCTATTTGGTTTATTTGTTTATTTGTTTTGTTTCTTACAGTCTACATTTAAGTGAAATAATATATTATTTGTCTTTTTTTCTGACTTGTATCACTTAGCATAATGGCCTCTAGGTCCATCTGTTTTGTCACCAGTGGCATAATTTCATTCTTTTTTATGGCCAAATAATAGTCCACTTTAAATATGTCACTTCTTCTATATCCATTCATCAGTGGACATTTAGGTTGCTTCCATATGTTGACTATTATGAAATTTCTTTTTCATGAACATTATATATTAATTTTTTCATGCTGATACTTCTACTTTGTTTTTATTTATATTCTATTATATGACTATACAACAAATAATTTACCAATTTTCTTGTTTATGAAGATATCAGATGTTTTGCTATTATAGATGATGTTTACAGTGAACATGCTTCTATCGTGACTAATTATGCATATGGGCAAAGATTTTTTTAGGAGCAAGAATATAGGATATTTACTGAGTACTAGGGTTCATGGGGTATAAGGAATGTACACATTCATCTTAATGTGGTATTTCCAAATTACTCTTTAAACTCCTTATACTTAAACGAGCATGTGTGAGATTTACTGTTGCTTTACAGCAAGCGAAGATGGTACTATTGGACTTTTAACTTTTGCCTATCTGATAGCTATTAAATGGTACCTATAATTGCTTAATTTACATTTCCGCAAAAACTAGTTTAGTTTTAAAGGTGTACTTTTCATTTAAGTTATGTGATTTGTTTTTAACTTTGCCCATTGTTCTATTTTATTGCTTCTCTTTTATTGATTAGTAATAATCCTTAATATATTATGGAGATTACTCTGTGGTTATATACATTACAAATATTGACTTCTGATCTGTGGCATGAATTTTTGGTTTATAGCACTATTTTTAAATGAGAAACTTAAAATTAATAGAAGCCAAGTTGAACTTGGTAAAACATGCGTTTTGTGTCTTGCTAAGACATTTATGGCATAAACTTTACTGTATTTTCTTCTAAACGCTTTAATGTTTTGATTTTCATATTTAAACTTTTACTTCATTTGGGATGTTTTGTATGGTTTATGCTCTAATACCTTTTTTCTTACATGGATGAATAATTATATCCAAAACATATACTGCAGTCAAAATTTGTGCCAATGGTTTGTTATATTACTGTGTTTTGTTTTGATTTTTAGTTTCTTATAGATAGTTTGTTGCATTTCTGGACATTTTTCAATTTTCCAATAGCATATTAATTGAATATAAATAGATACCATTTTTTAAAAAATTAAACACATTTTGTAATATGTCAAGCTCACTATCTTAAATAAAATGTCTATTTCTCACCTATGCTATATATGTATAGTGCTAAGCATCCATGGACCCACGATGATGAGCAGTTATTACATGACTGTAATGCTGATGAGCATTACATCATCATTTTTTTTCTATCAGGAGTCAATTATATCTTTCAAAGACTTTTAGATATTTAAACATTAAAATAATATTAATAGATTTAATTGCATATTTATTGCTATGAAATATTCCTCTGTATCTTACCTTTCTTATGCCCTCTATTCCTTTCTTCAGAGGCTTTTATCTCAAACCATTTTACTTCTGCCTAAAGTTCCTATTAAGTATATCTTGCAATGCAGGTCTGTTGGAGAAAAATAACCCTCAGTGTTTGTCTATCTGAAATTTTTTGTTTTACATTCATGAAATAATTTTGAGTGATAAAGTATAACTGAGTTGTTCGAAGAACAACTTTCATGTTTAAATCTGGATGGGAATTTCATTGAAATTTTTATTAATTTAATAAAAAATTAACATTGTTAGACATTGAGCTATCTAGAAGGATGGTTGGAAATCTGTTCTCCATAATGCTATATGTTATGAAATTTGATCTATGGCAATAATGATTATTCTAGAGATAGCATAAAGAAAAAAATCTCTTGACAATTTGAGGCAAGTAATCATTAAGTCATTATTCTATGAAAACTCAATTGCTGTAGAGTGGAACTATAAAAACTAGAAAATGTTAGGCAATTTTCTTAAGTTGGCTATCTGAAGGCAGGTACAAGGATTTGTATACTTACACTTATACAAATCCTCTTATACTGTTACTAAAGTTACAAGAATAATCTTATACACATTCCTTAAACGTGCAGTACTCAAATTTGCATCTCACTTGATTTTCTCCCCTTGAACTTATTTTGAATCCTTTATTTACCCATTGGGATAGTTAAAAAGAAAATCATAGGCCCCAAATGGCATCACTTAGGCCAAAATTCCCAAATTGTGGCTTAATACCTAATCTAAATACAGTTTCAACCTCTCCCAGAAAAGTAGTCTTAACCTTTCAGTCAAGCATTTTCTGATTAGCACCAATGAGTTGGCTATGTGGAGCTCTCTGGAGCCCCAAAGGAAGATGAGGTAATCTGCATAATAAGACACCCTGCTCTTTCCTTTAAGGCAAAGCAACCTTGGCTGAAACAATCCTTTTTTCTTGCTAATAATTTTCATGCCCTATCCTCCTTTCTATAAAAGCCTACACATGTACAACTCTTTAGAGCTCCCCTCTACTTACTAGATGGGATGCTGCAGGATTCATTTAATAAAGCCTATTAGATCTTCAAATTTAGTTAGTTAAATTGTTATTTCTTTTTTTAAAAAAGATTTTTTTAAATTTAGAAAGAAATTAAAATCTGTGTCTGTGAGAGACACAGAGAGAGACAGAGGCATAGGCAGAGGGAGAAGCAGGTTCTATGCAGGAGGCCTGATGTGGGACTCGAGGATCATGCCCTGAGCCAAAGGCAGATGCTCACCTGCTGTGCCATCCAGGCATTCAGGTTGAATTGTATTCTTAATAGATTGTATTCTCTTGATTGCTAATCTAGAGGCTTCTATATCATTGCTGTACCCCAAACATTGGGGATGGAGATCCTTTTTTCCCTCCCTAGCTTTGATAAGTATCTTACTTTCTATTTACTTCCCTAATAACTGGATTTATTTTTCTTTTTAGTGGTATATTCACTGATTATTCTGTTTCCCTTCTGTCATCTTTCTTTCTCAAATTGCTCTTGCTCATGACATTGAATTTTATTTTGGCCTTAACAACAGCTCATTAAAAAAATGGTGTATAATCATTTTTTTAAATATTCTATTTCCTGATCTTTTCAGATCTGTTTAACATTACCGCTTTAAATACACCAAATTCCTTTTTTTATATTTAGAACTCCTTTTGTGTGTTTGTAATGTCAGGGAGTAAGAATTCCTGTCCCTTTGAGGCCATTCTAGCCAGACTAAGGAACATATTGACATGAAATTAATTAACAGGAGGAAATAAAATTTAATAGCACACATAGGGAGAATCCACACAGATATGAAAATTCCAAAGACAGTCAAGAAAATGAGGTATATATGCCATCCTGAACTAAGCAAAAGGGGATCAGGGAATGGGACTCCAGAGGAAAGGAATGAAATTTACAGGAAGACAAAAAAGAATAAATGTTTGGTAAACAAATGTTTGCTGGGCCATTCAGAAACAATGGGACAGAGAGGACTTTGATCAAAGTGGTCTTGCTGGATTCCTCCCTAGTTATGAACATATCTAGTTCATATCTTAATGGTATCATCTATGGTGATAGCTCACCTCCTGGAGCTATCCTCTATCTAAATTCTTTTAGGCAGTTGTGGACGAGGCCAAGAGCTTTTCATAAATCTGCTGGGTTTTCACTACTTTTAACTCAAAATAATCTCCGTACCAAAGTGGCCCCCAACAGGATGCTCACACATGCAGTATTTTCCTGATTCTCATTTTTTGCCTTTGGGATCTAACATTTATTCCTCCTCCCCATGTCTTTATGATATAATCCATTTCCATGTGAAAACAAAACAAAGTGCTTATCTTCAACAAATACTTTTCTACAAGTCAGTGAACATGCATTCATTTCCTCCAGACAATGGTTATTTTTGGTTGACTTCAGTTGAAAAACATATTAAAAAATCAAGAAGATAGTTACTTAGTATTAGTCTAGTTTACCCTCCTTTTTATGGGTCAGATACTTAAATTGCCATAAAAAATTTCCTGTGGTTTCTAGGGTGGAGAATAATGTCTCAACAGAACCATAAATCTTACAAGTATGAATAAAGTATAAGGAGCTGGCACGAGAAGTTACATGTCAGTCTTAACTTACTTCCACTCCCATTTTCTGTATTTACTCAATTTGACAAAGGATAGTTTGAAGACAGGCAGGCAGGGACAAGGGGCCCCGGCCTAAGAGGAAATCACCCTTAAAGGGATTTTACACTACCCTGGAAAGAGCCCTTCAACCTTTCCCAAGTGATTGATAGGTGACAAAAACTAGATTGGATGACAGGTATAGGGAGGCTTAATCAGATTAAAACAGCCCACTAACAAGCCCATGAAAACCCCTAGACTTGGAAACTCCAGGGGGCAACCCGCTTAGGTCCCCTCCCTTCTTGGGAGCTTTGTGCCATTACTTTGCTATCTATTGGTTAATAAACCTTGCTTTGTTGCCCACCACTTTGTCCGTTCTGCTTCTTCATTCCTGAAAGTGATATGACCAAGAACCAAGGGCACTGAAAGAGAAAAAATCCTGTAACAAATTTATGTCTGAATTTTTTTCACCATTGTGTTTCCTTTAATTTTTCATCATTACTGATATATACTTACTGACTTTTTATTTGTGCCTATTTGAGGTGTCCTGTATACATTATAACTCTGGTCAGACTGATGCTATTTCAAAAAGCTGTAACTTTATTCCTCTTGACCATTTACATCATTTACCCTGTGTCATTCAATATAATGTGCAATATTTTATTAGCCTATGTTTAAATATATTTTTTTAAAAAAGATATATAGGGGATCCCTGGGTGGCTTAGCAGTTGGGTGTCTGCCTTTGGCCCAGGGTGCGATCCTGGAGTCCTGGGATCGAGTCCCATGTCGGGATCCAGCATGGAGCCTGCTTCTCCCTCCTCCTGTGTCTCTGCCTCTCTTTCTCTCTATGTCTATCATGAATAAATAAATAAATAAATCTTTAACAAAAAATTTTAAAAAATTAAAAAGATATATAAAAGTCTTCATTGAACACTGGAGAGAGCTAAGCACATTGGATATAATCTCTTCACATATTTTGGTAATATATATAAAAATACATATTTGTGATAATCACTCTCTAATAAATCAAAAGTTTTTTTTTATTCAAATATCCTATTCTACTCATCTTCTTTCTCTATTGTCTAGTCTTTTCTTTTAGTTTTAATGTTTCCTGACTAGTTCGTGGACAGGAGTGTGCCTTGTTTACCATATCACACAGGTTCTTTTCAAATTTTACATTAGTGACATGGGGGAAAAATTATCATTTTTAGTGCTTGATAATGGTGATCATTTGGTTTCTTTTGAGTACCTGTCTTCTACTCTGTGTCTTTAATTCATTTGGGTGGTAATTTACTTTCTAGTACGGTGTCACTAAAATAGATTTTAAATTTTATTTAACCAAGGTCAGAAACAACATGCAAGACACAATGAGGTCAGAACATCCATTATGCACGAACTATTTAGTTTTTAAAATTTAAATGACTTCCACTAAATCAACATCTGTACCATCTGATTGATGTATTTTTTTTTATTCTCAGATGTGTTTTTAATTTTTATTTATTTTTAAAATTTGATGGAAGGCTTTAAAGAATATTGTTTCTCTACATTTTTTAAGAGTCTAGTAATATGTTTATTTTGAATTCAGTGTTACCTGGCTTTAAATTTAAATTGCACCCATGATGAAGTAATAAGTAGCAGACAATGGAGTCTTCTTTCCACTTAAACAATTATGTGACTGAACAAAATATTTGAGACAAGTACTTTCAAGCACTGGATGATAAGTAATAAAAACTGTGATTCTTGAGTGAAAGAAATGCATGAGTTGAATCTCACATTCACTGTAGTTTGTTTGGGGGAGCAATTTTGAAGTCCACGGTATATAGAGATGGAGCACAAACAAAGCTTCATGATGGTGAGAATAAAGACAGGTTTCAGAGTTGGAGGCTGCTGAAATGACTAGAATTTGTGGTACAGGATATTGGAGAAGATGGAGCTTTGTATGGAAGGTTCAATACTTGATGTTAGCATACTTGCAGGTCCTTAACTGAGGGAAGGATTATACAAATACAGCACATGCCTCTGTGAGGTAAAATAAAGAACAGATGATGTAAGAGTGAGCATTGAAGGACAGTGGTTGTTTGTGTGACTAAGAGATCTTGGAGTTTGGGCCCCATCATAGTACATAGACTTTGCAACAACGTCAGACATTTAGCGGAGACCCCAGAAAGACCATATCATAGAGATAAGGCACAATTCCTAAAGTATAGGTAAGACTGAGATTTAAACAAACATAAACTAACCCTATGAGAAAATAAATGAAGCCTGACAGGATAAAGAGGATAATACTTTAGCTTCTCATAATAACAAAAATCAGATTCATAAAAGGAAGTCCAAGTAGTCCGGATCCAAAATAATATAATGTTGTGAAGTCCATAATACAATAAAAACTTTTAGTTAAGATTAGAATAAAGACCATAAATTTGGTGATAAGATGTCACAGATTTTAGAATTAATAAACAAGATCTTAAAATAGCTATACAAACATATTCATGGATTCAACATAAACGTGGTCATGATGAGTAAATAAATGGAAATCTTATCAGAAAAAATAAAGTCCATAAAAATACAAATGGAAATATTATAATTAAAATGTTCAATATTCAAAATAAAAAAATATTGAGTACATACCTATAACAGCTTGGACATTACAGAAATAAAAGGAAATAAAATTCAATAAAATTATTCCATCTAAAAAACAGAGACAAAAAATTAAGATTGGAGAAAATTTGACCAGTTTCAGCTACCTGTGGAATAATATTAAGTAGTCTAATATACCTATTAATGG
Source organism: Nyctereutes procyonoides (assembly GCF_905146905.1). NCBI lineage: Eukaryota > Metazoa > Chordata > Mammalia > Carnivora > Canidae > Nyctereutes > Nyctereutes procyonoides. The sequence continues at coordinate 724,175 of NW_026575162.1, forward strand.
AGTTATAAAAAGATGAAAGAATGGGACAGAAAAAAATTGTTTGAATAAGTAATAGACAAATATTTCCAGCATTTTTTGAAAAAGATCAATGTGTTACCAAAACCCAAGTTTGGTGCCTATCTCTGGAAAAGCCAATACTCAAGAGATGAATTTTGATTTCGAAGGAATATGAGCTTTATTCAGGAAGCCAACCATCTGGGGAGAACATGAACTCTTATCCAAATGCCAACTCCAGGGTTTCTACCTGGCCCAAAGGTTTTTAAAGGAGTTTAGGTCAATTAATCAGTAAAGGATGCACAGTGGTCCTAACATTTCTTAATTATGTGTAGACTCGTTGGTGCCAACTACATACATTATCGCAGCACTTAGAGGTTGAACAATTGCATCTTGTTCCCTAGGGCCCTGGGTGTTGTGTAAGAGGGTGTGGTTTCAGTTAGATGACCTGCAGAAGTGTTCTTTCTAGGAAAGAATGCATGATCTATAGACAAACAAAGAAATATTAACCAACCGCATGGGCTAAGGATGCTTGCTAAAGCTTAAAGACTACTAGGTTAGCCGGAGGGGCCGAGGTAGCTTCAAATGTATAGATACAACCTGTAGTCCTTAAACTAGGTAAGAAAAAAAAAAAACAAAAAAAAACAAACATATAGTGCTTAAAAGCAAAGACAAAGCAACACAACACAAAAAAATCTTAAAAGTAGCCAAGGGAAAAAAGATGCATTATCTACAGGGAAATATCTAGCAATATTAAGAGTGGCTAATATCAGAAACAATAGATTCAGGGGAATGACTGAAAAAAATCTTTAAAATGAAAGAATGCAAAAGAAAATCTAGTCATCTAGTTTTATACCAAATTTTTAAAAAAATTCTTCAGATATGAAGGTGAACTAAAAAAATAGAGAGAGATAATGATAGCTGAGAGAATTTCTATCAGACCAGTAGTAAAAGAAATGTTGAAGTTCTTTAGCATGAAGAAAATTAATACTAAGAAGAAAACTTAATTTACATAAAGGAATGAAGAGCATTGGAAATGGTAACTATGTAGGTAAATATAAAAGGCTATATTATATTTTCTATCTTAATTTCTTTAATAAGGAACTAGCAAAAAAAGAATTCTTCTGTAGTTTATAACACTTAGAGAAGTAAAATAATTGACAACAAGAATGAGAGGTTTAATGAAATTATACTGTTATAAATTGCTTACCATTTACTTAAAGTATTAAAATATAAATTATATAGACTATGACATTGTAAGGATGCATATTGTAATCCTTAAAACTAGTACTCAAAAAACATAAAAATCATACCTAAACAGCTAATAGAGGCATGAAATGGAATATGAAAAAATATTTGATTAACCTGAAGGAAAATAAAAGCAGAAGAACAGAAGGAAGGTATAAAAAGAAATATGGAAATCAGACAACATAGTAAAATTTTCCAATTAAAAGGGAGAATTATCACATTGGTGGGGGCTGGGTCATGAATATGCTGTCAATTAGAGATGTACTTTGGATAAAAGTACAGAAGCAGATTGCAGAAGTTGGAAGAAGGTATTCTGATAAAAATATATAAATAAGAAATATAATAGAGCTATGAAAAAGTAATAGTGGGTCTCAGAACAAGAAATATTATAGAGATAAGGTGGAAAATTTCATAATGACAAGAGAGTCAATTCATGGGGAAGAAATAAAAATCATACATGTTCAGACAACTCATAGTGGAACAAAATGCATGAGGGAAAAAGTAACAGAACAAAGGGAAGATTAGACAAACCCATAATTATAGTGGGGGATTTTTCATACCCATCTCTGAGACGTGCCTCTGAATGTAGGTTAGTACTCTGTCCTCTAAGTAGCATGGATCTACTTCATCTGTACATTCTGCAATTCAAACAACCTGTCAGCTATTTCTACTGAAACAGACATTCCATTAGCCTTTAAAGCAGATAGCTCGCTTCCTGTATCTTTCACTACTGAAAAGCCTCACTGAGGCTTTAGCTCTGGCCCAGGGAGCAGAATCATCTCTATTTGGTTGACGCTCTGAGAATCAAATACTGCTACATGGACTGAATATTATGGAGATTTAAGATATTGAACATTTGGGATCCCTGGGTTTAGCGCTTGCCTTTGGCCCAGGGCGCGATCCTGAAGACCCGGGATCGAATCCCACATCGGGCTCCCGGTGCATGGAGCTTGCTTCTCCCTCTGCCTATGTCTCTGCCTCTCTCTCTCTGTGTGACTATCATAAATACATAAAGATTTAAAAAACAACTTAAAAAAAGATATTGAACATTTATATCCTTTTTCTAGAGTACTGAAAAAAATACCCTAAGATATGTTTGTGTGTGCATAGATTTTGACAAGATTTTAGGGAGAAATTTTAACCTGGTGTCAAAGTTTTTCCACTCAAGCCCAGTAGTATTCAGAATTTTGTTTCATCAGCAGAGGTGAAAATTACAATCTCACAAGGAAAGTAAATCCTTGTATTCGATAGAACACATAAAATGTAAAAACAATTGGTAATCCCTTCCCTGACAGATACAGTAACAATCATGAAGACTGTATAACACTGCTAAAGTATTTGTTTGACATTTATTAAACAGAGTTTAATGGTAGTGACATTTTAATCTAATTCATCAATTTAATAGTTTTCACGAAAATGCTCCATTTATTTAGATGCTCTATGCATCTTTCCTATTCTCACTAATCATTTTTGTTCATTTGCTATTGAAGTAGGTTGTATTGAAAATAGTGTATCAGAATGAGAAGAATATAGCTTCATAAGGCATTATCATTAAAAATCTATCTAGATTAAGAAGTAGTAAGTAATTATAATTTTACAAGATTATTTTTTCATTTGTCTCAATGACGGTAAATCATTAGACCTGAGAAATCATCCGTATGGATCTATAGATAAACGCCAGAGGTCATCTTTGGAAACATAATCATACATTATTATGAAGCTCCAATTTATAATGGGTTTTCTTCTAAAAAAAATCTTTAGTAGTAATCTCTTCTAATGAACATGATAAATCTGATAGTTATCAAGGGAGTTTTAGCTTCAAATTTCTTTACCAAATCAGTAGAACCCCTAGGATAAGATATTAAGTAGACAAATGATGTTGTTCTGCTGCTTTGGGGAAATATTTTGTACCTAAGATATTTCTAGTGCTGATCTTGTAAACTCAAATATCTAGATTTACAAGGAATCAGTAAGATTCAGGCACTTTGAAGATTTGAGCTTGTATGGATTTTGATTTCTGCTGTTTTTACTGGCAGGGGGTAGAGTGATTGAAGGCCTATACCTTTGTTCTTTTTGCCTGCAAGAACCTCAAGAATAGCCATAAAGAGAGGAGATGATTGAGGCACCTGGGTGGCTCAGTCAGTTAAGTGTCTGCCTTTGGCTCAGGTCATGATCTTGGGGTCCTGGGATGCAACCCTGTATTGAACCTCTCATTAAGCCCTGCATTGGGCTAGCTGCTCAGTGAGGAGCTGCTATCCCTTACCCCCTCATCTCCCGTGCTCCCTCTGGCACTCTTTCTCTCAAATAAATAAATAAAATATTTTTTTTTAAAAAAAGAGGATATGACTTTTAAATATGAACTTAACTGCTGAGAATATTACATGGTGAGAGAAAAAATATGACATTATTAAGTTCTAGCAACTTTTCATAAAGTTGGCCTGGTACAGTTGGTCTAGTCTGAGGAAGTATTGCTGTCTCTAATCATCCTAGGTGGATTGCTTCTGAAGGAAGTTATATGTCGAGGATATCGTGTCTTCGGAAAAGGCCAACTGGTAATGGAGTACCATTACATGACAGTCTTGACCACTGTAGTCACTCTGAAGAAACTTAATATTATCAGTATCCAGGATTTTTTGGATTTAAATTAATAATGATGATTATTAAATTCTGACTATAGTATAAATTAGAAAAGGAGCTTACTTCTTTACACTGAGGAATACTGCCATCAGATAGAACAGATTTCAGGTGGCCCAATATAACTCTCTTTTAGTGAAGCTGGATTATCAGAATTTGAAAACAGAGGAAGAAGAATTATTTTAGGATACAAATATGGAAGATTTTCACACACACACACACACACACACACACACATATATAATCTGTCTCAACAGCAAAAATAGATGTGTTAGGTAGATATAATTTTTCTCTCCTGCCTGTTGGAGATATTTCTTTCCTCTATCATATTTGGTAGGTTTTCTTAGTATCTACTACACTGATAAGTGTGTTTTTTTTTTTAGATTTTATTTATTTATTCATGAGAGACTCAGAGAGAGAGAGAGGCAGAGACATAGGCAGAGAGAGAATCAGGCTCCATGCAGGAAGCCTGATGTGGGACTCGATCCTGGAACTGCAGGCTCACACCTTGGGCCAAAGGCAGGCACTTAACCGCTGAGCCACCCAAGTGTCCCTATGATGATATATATTTAATAAATCAGCTCTAAGGGAAAAAACATCTAAATTTGTAGTGTTTGCTAATATGTGTGGTGTATGTATTATCACCATGGCCAAGTTCAAGCTACCAGTATTAATTACTAAGTGCCCAGGTGGGAAGAGATGCATACAACCCACTCTCACAAGCTAAAACTATCTGGTTCTGTCACATTAATGCACTGTAGACCCTCAAAATGCTGCTTTATAAGCATTCACTCCTGAAAAGCTATTATTCTTCTGAAGGTTATTTTCTTTAAATATATCAGATTATAGTCATATCTTAATCTTTTGAAACTTGAATTTTATTTTCATCCTTATCTATGATATCCTGATTTTATGGTTTATTTTCCATAAGTACTTCTTATTTTCTTGTTCTTGGGAAGGTCTTGTTCGTTGTCTCCTTGTGTTTGTTTTCTACTCCAGACTTTTTGTTTGTTTGTTTTCTCAACTTTATTGAGGTGGTGGGGGGAGTCAGGGAAGGAAGAGGTGTAGACTTGAAGGTTTTTGTTTTTTTAATGCAAATTAATTTATTTTGTGTTTGATACCACATGAGACTATAAGGGTGATGGTGCTCATGCCCATACGCTGTCTCCAGGTGAAGCGCTCTAGGCTTCATCCAGAGATATTCAAGAGGCTCTTCACGAACTTTTATGCTGTACTAATGTTTCGACTAAAGAAGGGATTCATCTTGTACTGGTGGAGCTGCTGAAAAATTTAACCAAGTACCCTACTGATAGGAACTCTATATGGAAGTGCTTGAAGTTTCTGGGAAGTCGGCATCCAACCCTGGTGCTTCCCTTGGTGCCAGAGCTCCTGAGCACCCATCCATTTTTTGACACAGCTGAACCAAGCATGGATGATTCAGCTTACACTGCAGTTTTGGTTCTTATTTTTAATGCTGCTAAAACCTGTCCAACAATGCCAGCACTATTCTCAGATCATACCTTCAGGCACTATGCCTACCTCTGAGACAGTCTTTCTCATCTTGTTCCTGCCTTAAGGTTACCAGGTAGAAAACTAGTGTCATCAGCTGTTTCTCCCAGTATTGCTCCCCATGAGGACCCATCCCATCAGTTCCTGCAGCAGAGCCTTGAAAGGGTGTACAGTTTTCAGCACCTGGACCCTCAAGGAACCCAGGAGCTGCTGGAGTTCACCATCTGGGATCTGCAAAGACTTGGAGAACTTCAGTCTGAACTAGCAGGAGTTGCTGACTTCTCGGCTACTTATCTTCGGTGTCAGCTTTTTCTCATCATGGCCTTGCAAGAAAAGCTGTGGAATGTGGCTGCCCCTTTATATTTGAAGCAGAGTGACTTGGCCTCCGCAGCAGCAAAACAGATCATGGAAGAAACCTGCAAAATGGAGTTCATGTACAGTGGTGTGGAGAATAAACAGGTGGTGATTATACATCACATAAGGCTGCAGGCCAAAGCCTTGCAACTTATAGTAACAGCACGGACTACTCGAGGAGTTGACCCCTTATTTGGGATGTGTGAAAATTTTTTACAGGAAGTGGACTTTTTTCAGAGGTGTTTTATTGCTGATTTGCCCCACCTACAGGACAGCTTTGTGGACAAACTTCTTGACCTTATGCCCCGACTCATGACATCCAAACCTGTGGAAGTGGTCAAAATTCTACAGACCATGCTGAGGCAAAGTATTCTCTTGCACCTCCTTGTTCCAGAGCAGATCCACAAAGCTTCGGCCACCATCACTGAGCCAGCAGGTGAGTCAGACAACCCTTTGCAGTTTACATCTGGATTGGTTGTGGCCCTGGATGTCGATGCAACCCTGGAACATGTGCAGGACCCTCAGAGCACTGTGAAGGTCCAGGTCTTATATCCATATGGCCAGGCTCAGATGATTCATCCTAAACCAGCAGACTTCTGGAATCCTGGCCCAGGGCGCCACCGGCTTATCACTCACACCTCTCCCATACTGCCTGGACAGAACCATGCCAGGTGGAAGTGATGTTGCTACTGCCCTACAACTCCAATTCCCGCATTCCAAAATCCCCCTGAATTGAAGGTGGTGAAATATCACCTCAGGTGGAAATCAGCATCAAGGGCACCATCCCCTTCAGCAAGTCTGTGAAAGTTTACGTAATGCCCAAACCCACAAGGCGCTGAGTCACAAGCATTGTCTACTCCAGACTTTCTAATGTGTTTTCTGAATACCAGTTGACTCCAAATCTCTGAGAAAAGGCTCTTGAAATTAGCATATTAAATATGTTCCTTTGGAGAAAGATTGTTAAACTCTGAAACTTTGTCCTAAAGGATCTACCATTTCCTTAAAGTCTATTTTAACATAGTTCTGTGCAAGGGAGAGAAGTTCATTTTAAGAGCATGTGAAAATATAATTTTGATGGACTTAAAATAAGGACTTATTTTAAAAAAAATTGGAAGGTTTTCTTTTCTCTAGCTTTGTCATCTGTTTATGGTGGTAGTTCTCAATCATCAGGTAGAGCAGGATCCCCTGGTGAGGTGAAATTTGTGTGTAATTACTCCATGTGATACTAATAAGCACTCTGGATTGAGAATCACTTCCAGAGGGGATCCCGAGTTTTCTTAGTTCATGACACTCACAGTAACTTTTTCCTAGAACCCCTAAGTCAATAAACAAAACAATACAAAACACCTGAGTACTCCCTGAGTATTAGTTCCAAGCATCTAAATACATTTGAATATCTTAACTTAGCAATGGTTTGAAAAATTAATATACATAAATTGAAAGAAGAAAAAATTTCTATTACTTTCTTAAATAACCAAAATTATTTACTGATGGTATGTGTGCATCTGTGGGCAATGCATAAGTCCTTAGAACTTGGATTCAGGTTGAAGAGTTCCATCCACATGAATTTTCTTACTGTATTTGCCTTTTAAGATAGTGACTGGTAAAATCTGAGCTTTGCAAGGAGATGGTGCCATTGAAAGGTTATACTATGATCGTGAGCGGGTATTTTCTATTTCTCTTGAAAACTTAAGGTATCTGTGTGGCAACTTGGCACACAGTCTGGAAACCACAGAGTTAGAGAACAAATTTTTATGAACGGGCAAAAGAATAAAAAAAAAATCTAAAGAAAAAAAGGGATAAAGGACAAAAAGAACTTGATGGAAGCTAGCTTTGCTCATTAAGGTTGGATATTCTCAATTTTTCAATGTTAATGATGGTGGTGATGATAATAAAAATAACTGACATTTGATGGGAACTATGTACTAATTGCTACATTTTATATGCTACCCCAGTGAATTTTTAATGACAAATATAAGAAGTAGGTACCATTATTGCTAGCTTTTTGGTATAGAAAGTGGAGACTTGGAGATTTCGCCACTTTCCCGGCTAGTAAATGGCACAGCTGGGTAAGGAAGGTGTTTGGGTTGAATACAGAGTTCATAAATTCTTCCCAGTAGGAATCTACCTTAATCATGAAGAATAGAATTGATAGAGTCCATGATCTCGGTGCAAGCAGGCAGAACAAAAGGTAGGGCAGTGAGAAAATAAAGAATTCCTGGTATAAATACAGGTGTTGTAGAACTGGATGAGAAAAACAATTATAAAATCCCAGGAGTTTGGAGGCATGGAACCCAAGTATGTGTGTGCTTGTGCATGCATGTGTGTAATGTGTTTGTATATGCAAATACACACATACATTTATAATTCCCAGATGTTATTTGGCTAGGGCTATGTCCAAATAAGATTTAGAAGAGGCGGCAAAATATTTAGTTTTATGAGGAAAAGATGGATAGCATCAATAAAAGGGAAGGGAAGGGAGAGAACAGAGTTATAACAGTACCTTTCTGAACATATCACATTATCAGGTAAGGTACTGTAAATAAAGGGGTTTGTTATGTACATTTAAATCTTTGCCTTCTCCTTTGATGAGATTTTCCAGAGTTTTGGTCATCCTTCTCTTCCTGGTATAGAGAGGGAGACACCATTATAAATGGAGATTTCTCTTATAAATAATATAAATTTCTCTTATAAAAGAGTAGCATTTATTTGGTTTTCAGAGCTTCTCTCATGTCTGCTGTTTTTTTAAAAAATAACCATCTCAAAGTAATCCTTATGCCAAAGAGGCATATTTTGGGATGGCATATTCTGCATTGTTATTCTTTCTCTTAGCCTCCATTGATTTATGTGGTTTTAATCACTTTCTCCTTTTTCTATCAGGAGGCTTTTGCTTTGATATTTCACATGGCATTCATTTTGCCTTTTTGCAATAGATGTGTTTTTTGCATGGGAGTTAAAATGTTTGTTGAATAAGTGAATGAATGTTCTATTGCTTACTCTTAAGCAGAATAGAATTCATCATGTAATGCTCAACTGTTTTGCTTAATAGTGTGTAGATAAATACCTGCTTTAAGTTGTTACTGTTTGAGGTAACTCTCTGTGGTCTAACTAGAGAAAAATTATGAGAGCATGCCTGACACAGTGCTAGATTCTACTTTTCTCTCAAGGACCAATGAAGATAAGTTTTTTTGAAGGGTAGTATTATCCACTGATTTTTTGTTTTGCTTTTCATATATATTTTTATATGTAAAAATATATGAAATGTATATATGAAAAACAAAACAATATATATATTTGTCATATATATTGCTTTTATAATACATGTTATATGTAACAATATATATATATATATATATATATATGAAAAACAAAAAAGCACTGGGGATAATCTATAAATATTTATATATAGATATGTATGTATCTATATATTTTTTGTTCAATGTAGGTGAACTCTCCAATTCCTTTTTTTCTCTTTCCTATTCTCCTGTTCTTATTAAATCTAATCCCTGCTCCTAGAAACTTGTACATTGTTCAAATGTTATTTCTTATGTCAAATGGTGTTTGTAACATCAGCAAGCTTACTGTGCTTCTTGAATATACAGTCTTTTTTTTTTAATGTAGCTTTAGAGCTAGCACTTTGTAAATAAGAGAAAATTGGAAGAGGAAGTTCAATATATTGCTGTATGTGGCCCACATGGTAAAATGTGTTTTAATGTAGATTGAAGTCAATTGTATCACTTGACGTGTCTTTCCACAAATTCCTTTTGTGTATGATAATGCCAGTCTTAGGTAGTGGAGGCATAGAGGGGACCTGAATAGGTAATGATGGTAATTTGCCTCATGCAGGGACAGGGCAAAAGTGCCCTTCTTTATTTACCACGTTAGAAGAGGAAAGTGATGTGGAGTTTGCTTTAGAAATACATGGTAAAAAGAAAATTGATCTTTGTCTATGTTTGTCCTCTTTTGTTGATGTGGGAGCAATATTGAATGGTTTCTGGCAACTACTAATCAATTGCTATCTTCCTCCTGACAATCCTTTCTGCCATTGTTTGATATTCTTTTATCTCTTTCCTCAGTACATGCTATATTAGTACTATTCACTCAAACATTTATTGACTGCTTAGTTGTAGTCCACACTGCACTAGGTGTTATTGGGAGTAAATATAAGTACAGGAGAAGGAAAAATATAGCTTCTATTTTAAAGAAGACATTAGTCTCCTAACACTTCCAACAATTAATAATGTTTTGTATACACAACATGACTGTTCAAAGCACTTTAACATTCTTAAGAGAAATGAAATTAATATACATATTGTCATCTAAATAGAAATACACATAACGTCTTTATTTAAAAGTCTATAAACTTATCTTCCATAATTTCCCTACTTTTTGACAATTTTTTCATGATTCTTTAAAATATAACACTGGAATTCAACTTCTTTAAGATAGTGTAATGTTTTATCACATCAATTCCATCATCATTAATCCATCTTAAAATAATGTGTTGTATTACAATAAATCGCTTATTCTCCATTGGAAAATATCAGTTTTACTAAGCATGGCATTTTTAATTGTGATAGAAATAAAGTAATTATATCTTTTCACTCCTCATACTTGCAGAACCTAAGGTTTTGATTTTCCTGTTCTCATCTAGTATTTAAGAAGCAATTAGGGAATCTGAATGGAACACTGACAATAATCTGTCTAACAAAGAACTGAACCAGTAAGAAAAGGGCAGGGCAAAAACCTTGGGTTGGTCGGATTTTGAGAGTTTACTAAATAAGAATATTAAAAATAGAGCAAGGAGGTAGCTGAAGCCAGCTCTTAGAGATACTTTGAAGAGATAAATGAGTTTACAGGAATTTTGGGATATATGTAGAATGCATGCAGTATATTGACTCTGTTCTTCTCCCTTCCACACTTACCACAACACTCCTTCAAAGACATCAACAAACAAATACAAATTTATTTTTAATATATTTCAGATAAAAACTAGAACAAATACAAGGTAGAACAAAGTGTTAGAGTTATTTGGATGACAAAAAAAGGGAAAGAAAGCATTTCCTCATATAATTTAAATAAATGTCTGCAACTTTTGTTACTTATAATGAAGAGATGTCCTTTTTAACTTCTCCAAATTAAAAAAAAAAACAACTTCCGCCAACTCTCATTAAAAAAAAATATTTTAGATGACTATAGAAGATGTCTTGACCTCACCTCCAGAGATTCCACAATGTAGTAGTCAACACATGGCACAAGCAGCTATTTTCTGAAAGCTCCCAAATGTGATTTTAATGAGCATTTGGTAACTGGAAACAATGCTGAATATTCTGCTAGATTTCAAGTCAGGAGAATTGCCTGCAAAAGTGATGAGGTGACATGGAGTGACTGTGCTGGATTAAAATGGCGACGAAAGAAATGTGCCCATTTTTAGTAAATGTGCACTCTTACAACTATTGAAACTAATGTTTGAGTGAATTTTCATTTGTGCCTTAATTCATTGTATGCATGCTTTTTAAGAATTGTTAGGGGCACATGGGTGGTACAGTTGCTTAAGCATCCAACTCTTGGTTTCAGCTCAGGCCATGATCTCAGGGTCATGAGGTTGAGCCGCACATAAGGTTCTCACTCAGCACAGAGTCTGCTTAAGATTCTCTCTTCCTCCCTCTCTGCCCCCTCACTTGTACTCTCTTTCTCTCTCTTTCTAAAATAAATAAATAAATCTTTAAAAAAATTTTTTAAAATACTTTCTGTCTTCATTGACATTTTAAAAAATCCTTTTCTCCTCCTCAAAAATTATGTGGCTATTAACTTATGTCCTTCTGTGGTGTTCCCCATGTACTGTCAGTCTATAGCTGTGTGTGAGAGCTAAGAGGAGACAGGGTGAAGGAATGAGCGCTAATTATCATTACATTTAGTATTAGCAATGTGCTAGATTTATAAAATGGCATGCTTTCCAAATATATCTGTTTGCTATAATGGTTTAAAGAACATAAGTTTTGTTTCTGTTTTTTTCTTGAAAATCTGAAAGAATTTTCTAGTAAGCCAACTGGATGGGCCTTTGTGGTTAATCATTTTTCAAATTTTGATTCCCATGATATTCAAATATTCTGCTTTTTTCATTAATCATTTTTTAATAATAAATTTATTTTTTATTGGTGTTCAATTTGCCAACATATAGAATAACATCCAGTGCTCATTAATCATTTTTAATTAACTATATCTTACAATTATCCATTTCACACATTTTCAAAGGACTTATTTGTATATAATATTTTATTATAATATCTTTACTTCTAATACATATTCTTTTGCATTTTTAATGTTATGCAGTATTATGTTTATTTTCTTTTCTTCTAATTTATGAATTTTTAAGTAGGACAGTGACCTTTTTATGTTCACATGATGTAATTATTACAGTCCTTGTCAAATTTGATTTAAATCAAATTATCCTCAGATTCTCTTTGCCTGCTATTGTCTTATAATTTCATTGCCTTTGTTTTCTGTGTTTGGTACTTTGAGTTGTAATTTTTATTCAGTTGATAGTTTTATTGAGCAACCAGAGGACCCTCTTAAAATTTTGGTATTTCACCAATAATCTGAAAACATCACAGCTTTATAGCATGTCTATCTCTATTAGTGTTATTTGGATTCAGTTAATACATGTGGACTTGGTTTCCTTAGGTATAAAGGTTCCAAGTGAGACCATATAAGAATATGTTAGAAAATATGTGTATGTCAGAGGGGAGTCTGGTTGGTTCAGTCAGTTAGGTGACTGTTTCTTGATTTCAACTTGGGGTATGATCTGGGCGTGGGGAGATCGAGTTCCGCATCAGGGTCCATGCTCAATGGTGAGTCTGCTTAAGGATTCTCTCTCCCTCTGTCCCTCATGCTCATTTTCTCTTTCTCTCAAAACAAACAAACAAACAAACAAACAAAAACAAAAACAAAAAGTGATGAAAAAAAGAAAATATGTGTCTGTATAAAACATGAGAATTTTTAAATGCCTCTAGCTATGTCTGTGTGTCTTTTTAAGATTGACTAATCTATCAGTTAACTATGCCATCATTCCTTTATCCAGAAGAGCCATTATAAAATATATTTGATAACGTTTTATATTATTTGATATTTAATTAAAGTCTTTTGAATTGAAATTTATTTATAAAATATAATCTTAATTTCCTGGATAGCTTCTACAACTCTTTTTAACTCTTTGTTTTTGTCGCTCCCTCTCCCTCTGTCTCTTTATGTTTTTGATATTTAAGCTCCTTTCCAGAAATTCTCAGGAGAAGAGATCTTTTTTGGATTAATCTTTGAAGCTCCATAGGGTATGTAGAACATATAAAAGGAGAAGCAAATATGAAGACAATGTCTACAGTATCCCTTTTCAACCTCATTGAATGGTCAACTGTATTGATATTTTCCAGAAAGTTGGAACTGGTTCCATTTAAGTTCCACATGAAATTAGAGTTTAAGGTTCACATAGATATTTTCAGCATTACTATCAGAGGTTTTAGCAATAATATACCAAGTCACAGCTTTCACCAGTATAGCAAAGGTATTAGATATTGAGAGGGCCCATATATGAATGTGACTTGTTCTTTGTCAAATTAATCTAAGAGCCAAAATAGGATTCTACAATCACATTGCTAGTTTTCAAAAAAGAAAAAAAAATGTGCATGTAGATTTACACTTTGATTGATAATATTCCCAACTTACCAAAGTTATTTACAATCAATAGACTGACACAAATGTAGACTAAATAGAAGCACTAACAGCATTCAGTTTCACAAAGTCGTTTTTTTCTTAATCCTCAGCCAGTTAGTAGTCATGTAAAAACTATTTTGTCAAAAATAACAGATTTGAATAGGACTACAATGAAGAGGGTTAAACTTGGATAATTGCACAACTGCATGAAGTTAAGTGCATGAAGAACATCAGGTTCGGGGAATGCCTGGGTGGTTCAGTGGTTGAGGATCTGCCTTCAGCTTAGGGCATGATCCTGAGGGTCTGCCTATGTCTGCCTTCATGAGAGACAGAGAGAGAGAGACAGAGACATAGGCAGGCTGAGATCGAGTCCCACATCGGGCTCCCTGTAGGGAGCCTGCTTCTTCCCTTGCCTATGTCTCTGTTTCTCTGTGTCTCTCATGAATAAATAAATATTTTTTTTAAAAGAGCATCAGATCTGAATGTTTACCATTATTTGAAGGGATTCTGAGTTATCTTTTGATTCATCACTTTTTAAATGCAAAATGATTGTAAGATTCCAAAGTTTTGACCTTTATAAAATGTCAAAAGAGAAGAAAATGCTTCCTATAATGCCAATAGGTGACTTCTCTACAAATTACGTAGTAGTTTGTTTCTTTACCTTAGTTCAGGCCACTTTTGATAACTAACTAGATTTTCTTAAAAATAGAGCAAAAACAAAAACACCTATTTTCTCAATTGGATTATTTTGATAGCTCTGGGTAGATAAGATTTATTTTACCTAAGGGAACCCTTTATCATGGTTTACATGGTAAAGGTCTGGTTTATGCCAGTTTCCTGGCATGATTATTAATAATACCCTTACACACTCAAAGCATATCAATTTGGATGACATATTATATGATCACTCTATTATCAATTCTCTCAGTCAAGGTTCTCTAGGGAAACAGAGCCAATGGGTTATATAAATCGATAGGGATAGAAATTGAGATTTATTTCAAAGAAATGACTCGAGCTATTGTAGGAGCTGGCAAGTTTGAAATTTATAGATAAATAGTCTGGAAACTCTGGGGTAAGAACCGAAGTACTCTTAAGGAAGAATTTCTTCTTTTTCAAGGAAACCTCAGCTTTGCTCTACACTGATTAGATGAGGCCCACCAGCATTATCGAGGAAAATTTCTTTTACTTGAAGTTAACTAATAGATGTTAACCACATCTACAAAGTACCTTCACAGTGTTAAGTAAAAAAATCCAACCAAGTAATTGGAAGATTTAATTGAATTTATTAATTGATTCACGAATCAGGCTGAAGCTCATCTGCAAGTAGAAAGGCACTTAGAAGAATTATACAAAATGGGAGATTTTCATAGATGGCAGGTGGATGCAAGAAAGTTGCTAACAAAAGAGAAAGATTGTTCCAGAGGAGGCTGTTTGCTAGGGGGAAATGCAAATGATTTTGTTATATGAATTAACTCATCTTTCTCTTGGGAATAGAGAGGACCCATGTGACATTCATTGGCACTGTTGGAAAGAAAAATTTCCTGACTAACCAGTTAAAGCCACATTTCTAAGGGGAGGTTGAAACTGTAATTATATTGGGTATTAAGCCCTGGTTTGTGCACTTAGTCTGAGTGACGCTATTTTGGGCCTTTGGTTTTGTTTTTGTCTTTTTTAAAAAAAGCAACAGGAACACCTATAATAATGTCTGATCAATATGTGGGTACAATTGCCTAGCCAAATAGATATGTAAAATTAACCATCATGCAAGCTGTCAATCTGGCCTAGGAAAATTTGTTTCTATTTGCTGACAGCAAACTATCAGATAAGTTAAGAAGATAATGCCATTTACAATAACATCATAAAGAATAAAATACATAGGAATAAACTTACCAAAGGGTGAAAGATCTGTACACTTTTGCTTATTTGGAACAGTGATGCACAAATTAATTGGCTATGGAAGAGGAAAACCAGGGCACCTAGGCTGAACATCTGCACATGGCTCAGCATGTGATCACTGGGCCCTGGGATGGAGTCACATATCAGGCTCCCTTTAGGGAGCCTGCTTCTCCCTCTGCCTTTATCTCTGCCTCTCTCTCTGTGCTTCTAGTGAATAAATAAATAAATAAAATCTTAAAATAAAAAAAAAGGAAGAGGAAAATCTTTGCTGTTTTGTGCCAAAACATTCCTTATATTATCATTGAAAAACCTGCATCATCTTTTAGAGTAACCCACACCTCCCTTAGGGAAACACCTTGGTCCATTCTACTTGTAATCTTTTATAAGTTAACTCTTGTATGAGGTGACCCGACACTAGAGAAGGTTGGCAGCTTTTATATGCAGTGTATTGATGATAAGGACAGAGACAGTCTCCCAACTAGTGCAAATCCTTCAGTCGGCTACACATAGACTGTTTTGTTGTTAGTTTGGTCTGCTGTTGTTTTTATCAGCATTATAATCCAAACTAGGATGCCTGTCAAAAAAATTGTGTTCACAAATGTGTCTAACTTTGATGCTGGTGAACTGTTTTCCTTGGTCTATCTGTACTCATGTATTGTAATTCCATTTGAGATATGAATTGAAAGAAGACATAGATGTAAAACTATTTAAGAAGCCAAATGTAGAGTCAGTTTAAATTCCTGATCTCCTGGCTTCCTTGCACAGTGGGGTCACAGGGAAGAATGCTTGAGATGGCAAACATTAAGTATTACTCATGCTTGCCCATTTCTAAAGACAGGAATTGTAGTTGTTGAAAAAAGTAAACTTTCTCCAGAAAGAAAATGCTGCTACTCCTCTAGATAAGGCCAATGTAGAACTGCTGTCTCATGTATATACTCTTCTTTCAAAAAATGGTATACATGGAAGAAATCTGGCAGACCTGAAACCAACATATAAAGAGAGCTGTGAGAAGACCATATAAGGAAAGAGAAGGCCAAGGAACAGTAGAACCAAAAGGCAAATAAAAACCAACAAAGACTTAACTAAGTTATCGGCCCTTCAGATGAATCCAAGTGGGCACATTCAAGTTACTAAGAAGAAAGATCCATCCATGGACAGTCCCAAAGACAAGAAATGTTCCTAGTAGTCTGAGAGTCAACTAATCTTATTCCTTTGTTTTATGGATGGCAATTTATTTTAAAAAATCAAACTACATGATTAACTTAGCAAATAATATCAAGTAACTGAACTTCTTATTAATGTATTTCTCTTTGGAGATTAACACATTGAAATTCTGGTTTTATATATCAGTTCAAATATGATAATTAATAAACCACAGTACTAAAAAAAATCAGGCCTATCTGTATGGTCACTGCTGGATGTTGTGAAGTTCTAATACTTTATTGGAGGAAAAATATAAAGAGTACTTTGCTGTTTTATGATAATTGTTGTTAAAATGGGAACCACAATTAGTAATGGAAAACTTTCCTTAATCAATAACTATAGTGGCAAACCCTAGAGTCAGAAACCCAGCACATACCTTCAGATCCTAAAGACAAGGCATAAAGTTGTAAAGTCATACCAAGAAAAAGGTGGAGTTGGCTATTCAGAGGGTAGGGTTAAAGCAACCAAAATAGGTTCAAAGGGAATGAAAGAATTAATATTAAGAGAGCTGATCACTTTCTACTTGTAAGCTAAACTAAGTATAAGTTTGGGCGAGTGTAATAGGCTTTTGTTTGTTTTGATAAAGGATTAGAAACTATGGGAATGTGTGCTTGGCCTCTCCCTGTCTTTCACTTACCTTTCTTTACATCCCAAGACGTCATGCCCTATTTTCACAATTTAGTAAACACCCTGGAAACTGGCTGACTAAATCAAGTTGTGTTAGTTTACCAAAACAGAGGAAACTAAAACAAATATTTTCTGTTTCTGTCCTCTTTGAAAACATTTTACTTGGTTCATGAAGACAGCATGTAAAACATTGTTTGACCATTACGTAGGAACCAATATCTATGTATTTGAACACAGTAGAATTTGAACAGGATCTAAGTTAAGACTAATAATCAGCCTTTTTATCCTGCTATTTCCTTTCTCTTCTAAAGTGGCCCTTTTTTTCCCCCATAGCTCAACCAAAAAGTATCTAAAGAAAATCTTATGACTTACTTCAAAGCTTACGCTTATTGTGAATGTGCACTAAAATTTGAGAGGATCAGATAAAGACAACCCATAGTCACCATCAACCTTGTGAGATTTGCCTACTCTGAATCCAGTACTTGGGGCAGCCCCAGTGGCGCAGCGGTTTAGCGCCGCCTACAGCCCAGGGCATGATCCTGGAGACCGTGGATCGAGTCCCACGTCAGGCTCTCTGCATGGAGCCTGCTTCTCCCTCTGCCTGTGTCTCTGTCTCCATGAATAAATAAATAAAATCTTTAAAAAAATTAATAATTCATTAAAAAAATAAATCCAGTACTTTTCCTTGAGTTGTCATTACTTTTTCTGTGGCCAACTGTTCTGGCTTTGGATAGCTTTCTATTTTATCTGTACAGCAATGAAAAATTGAATCTATTTTCCCCTGAGGGAAGTTTCTCAAACATAAATGAATACATTTCAAATAACACACTGTTTTTCCTGAAAGACAGTATAGTTTGATATTTGTGTTTGAATTTTATGGAAGGCATAGAAATAGCCATTTCTACCTTAGTCAGATAGTGCAGTTTATTTCTATAATGAGGTACCCTGTGTTTTCTGTACTTATGGTATAGCTCTTGCTGGGTGCTGTCTAATTTATATTTATTTTCAGTTGTCTCTGACATGAGTGACTCTTATAAATCTTAATTTTCTTGGTGATTTTTTGCTCAGAAAAAATATCACAAGGGGGAAATTAAGGGTTTTCTCTGTCAGAATATAAACTCAATAACTGATTCAGATACACAACCAAGGATCCCAACAAGTTTTCCAGATATCTCAGAATCCTGAACAAGAAGACATATGTAAGTGCTTGGTCAGAAGAATGAATGCTGTGTTGCATGTTAAATTTACAAGAGAAAGCAAAATGAGTTGTCACTTCTTTGAAACATAGTGTTTTGAAATTCCTTGAAAATCCTTCTACAGTATAATCAAAACAGTGTCATCTCTTTTTTTTCTTTGGAGTTCAGTGTGCCCTTAAAATTACAATTGTTTTTTGATGAAAGAACCTATCTATTTGACAACCTACGTAGAAAGAAAGAAAGAAAAAGAAGAAAGAAAGAAAGAAAGAAAGAAAGAAAGAAAGAAAGAAGAAAGAAGTAAGGGTGACAAAGAAAGAGAAACAGGAAAAACAAAGTGACTAATGTAGAAATTAGAATTTGAGAATTAGCTCAACCCCCAAGTGCCAATTAAGACAGATAATATTTGTAATTCAAATTACAGTTACCAACCAAGGTTTTCATATTCCCCCCTTGCTTCAGCAGTCATTCTCAGAAAGATAGAAGGAATAGGCTAAGATTGTAACTTAACAAGTTTAAGATATGTTTGGATGTATTTCCTGCTGAAAAGATTCTTCTCTGGGAAATAGAGTTACAGAATTTAGGAAGACACAGAAAGGCAAAGAAAGGCAATAAAAGGCATTGGTCAGTATAAATCTACTCCACACAACTACCTTCTAATTAGGTATTAGAGTATCTCCCCTTTAATTCTCAAACTGGGGATTCCGTTTCTCACCTGAACACCTTCTTTCCCTTCACATTTAACTTCCTAACTTATCCTACACTGTTTCAATATTTTCTTTTTGTTAAAAATTTTTTAACTCAATTACTCCTAGATCATTCTTCCTAAAGTCTGCTTTAGTCATGTGTTGTCTTCTGTTGCAAAAGCTGTAGTAGCTCCACTATTTTATTTTCTATAAAATAATGTTTCCTTAGCAAACCATCCTCCTTTATTTGAACCCGTACTTCACAGGCTCAGCCTTCAACATAAGTTCTACTCTCTATTTCAGACGTCCTCAAAACATCAACTGGTGGGATCCCTGGGTGGCGCAGCGGTTTGGCGCCTGCCTTTGGCCCAGGGTGCGATCCTGGAGACCCAGGATCGAATCCCACGTCGGGCTCCCGGTGCATGGAGCCTGCTTTCTCCCTCTGCCTGTGTCTCTGCCTCTCTCTCTCTCTCTGTGACTATCATAAATAAAAAAAAAAAAAAACAAAAAAAAAAAAACATCAACTGGTAACTTTTAAAGAATGGAAATTCTGAGAACTCATTCCAGATCTACTGAGTCAGAAGCTCTGGTGATGGCACTTCACAATCAGTGTTTAACAACTCATTCAGGTGATGCTGATAGGCACTTTGGTGCACTAAAGTATGAGAACAAATGCTCTTCTAACTCCTAAAAGTGTGTCATGTGCTCTAATTTCCTCATCCTCATTAATCTATCATTTCCATGTTATCACCAATTCCTAAATTTTATTAGTTATTTCTCCATAACACCTTCATTATAATTTTTTAAGATCTGTGCATATTTTGTGAAGACATATTAAAGTTATTTAAAACTGAGACTACATCAGTAATAATATTAAAATCAGTAGTTGTGACCGTTAATAAAAGTTGGTTGTAAAAATAAATATGATAGCCAGGGCTGGAGGTTGTGGAACTAGGGGTGAGAAAGGGAGGTGAATGTAGGGCAAAACGGACACTTGTTTTTGAAAGAACTGTTCTGTGCCTTGACAGTGGTGGTAGATACACAAATCTACACATGCGATAACATTGCACAAAACTAATACGCATGTGCACATGAGTACAGGTAAAACGGGGGAATATCTCAGTAGGATAGGTGGATTGAATCAATGTCAGAATCCTGGTTATGAGACTGTATTATAATTTTGCAAGATGTTACCAGTGGGGGAAACTAAGTAAGGGATACACAGGGTTTCTGTACTAGTGACATTAAATGACAGGCTATTTTAGAAATAATACTTGTATGTCAGTAACACGAATGTTCTGTGAAAATACAGGGATCAGATAATGATTGAACTTTCAGTCTACAGACGGTGAAAAGGTTCAGATGAGAGAGGATCTCTAAGTAGCCAAAAGGAGATTATGTAGATGATTCCAACATATGCATATATATGCACATAACTCCTCAGCATTTTTGTGGAGAGCAGAGAAAAGTGATCAAATCTGATTAAGGGTGGAAGGTATAATTGATAACGAACATAAGTTTGCTAATTATCTTTTTCTCCCCTTTCTTCCCAGAGAACAGACACCACGTAAGCCAACGTCTTCTGTCATATAGCTATAGGCTAATAGAAAGGGAAAAATAAAGTAGCGTGTATTGTATTTTGTGCACTTTAAATAGCAGGAAGACATTCCTTTGACTATTTAAAATCTGATGGGAAAGCCATCACTGATCACTGGCCACTGGAAGGTTTATTGGTCTGTGGAGTGCAGAGGGTGAGACAACTATGTGAAGCAAAGAATCTCTGCGTGTTTCCTGCACTTGGCTGCCTGTGGGAACTCTCTGGTGGGAGCCCCCACAAATGCTGCCAGGAAAGAAAGCACCATAGATTTTTCTAATTAAAAGAGCCCCTTGTTTTAGGAAGCATATCAATGAAGCCCTTGGTTTAAATTCTATTTGAACAGCTACTTTGTAATTTGGAATGCTCATCAGGAACTATGTGTCATTAAGCAGCACAATGTGACTTTGTAAAGGATCCATTTTAGAAATTACATTCCATTCTCTACTTGTCTTTTCCGGGAGGAGAACCCAATATTTAGGGGGAAGTTACTTTACTCCTTGGATTCTGCTCTTGTGTTTATTATTAGGTGTGAGTACCAATTTCCTTTCTTGTTTTTGTCTTTTTAAGAAGACTTGGAAATACATTTTAAAAATTCCTAGATCTACTAATTAAAATTCAAATTTTGTATTTCAAGCCAACATTTGCTAGTTGTTGGAGAGAGAACTGGTTTAAGTAGAGTCATGAATTTAGAGAGATGCTGTTTTAATTTATTATATTTCTTAGCCTAATATTTAGTATGATAAATGTGATATACTTACATGGTTATTTTTGACACACATCCTCATATACACATAGGCCCATATCTACTATGCACTTATTCTCATACTGAAAATTAGATGCTTCCTTTGTCTGCTTTTTTCTTTTTATACTCAAAGCTAACACATAATATCTTCCTATGCAGTCCTTTTCTAAGAGAACCCACAAAATTGACAGAACTACAGTTTTTCAGCCACAATCATTTATTATTCTTTTATTGACCTAGACAACAAACTCTTTTTCTAATTATTTATCTTCATCTCTACTCCAATATAATCATTTCCTGAAAATTAGAATTTAGGATATATATTCAATTTTGAGTATGTATCATGTTTTTAAGACTTAGCTTAGACAATAAGAATGGAATAATATGGATATAGAAAAAGTATAGTATTTGCCCCCAAAATGGTTTTCAATCTTAGAAGCGGGTCAGACTACCCTATTGTAGCAGCAAGTGGTAGTCGGAAGATGAACCAATGAGCCTTTCATGCCTCCTCTTTTCCTTGGCTATATTTTCAATACATCACTTAATATCACGTAGGAACTAGCTCCTCTTCTGCTCGACTTATTAAATTCTTTATATCCCACAAATACTAAACATGTTTGAATACTTCAAGAATACTAGGCTTTAAATATTGATTCTAATTCTGTAGGGGAAAAAAATTCACCTAAAACCTGAATAACAATAAATTATTTAAAGGCTTTCTACTAATTATATTTAAAAATGATATATATATTTCCGAGTCTATTTCAAATAGCTATGAGCAATTTCTACATTGAGAATAAAGCTTCTGTGGCACCTGGGTGGCTCAGTTGGTTGGGAGTCTGCCTCTGGCTCAGGTCATATCCTTGCGTCCTGGGACAGAGCCCCACATTGAGCCCCATATTGGGCTCTCTGCTCAGTGGAGGGCCTGCTTCTCCCTCTCCCTCTGCCTGCCACTCTGGCTACTCTCTCTCTGACAAGTGAATAAATGAAATATTAAAAAAAAGAATAAAACTTCTTTGAAAATTCTCAAATTTATCTTTGGCATTTCTAGAACAATAGAGTAATGTCATCTGCAGACAAAATAAGCAGAACAGAGGGGAAGAGTAAGTTACTTGTTATATACTTTGAATATTTTGATAAAATTAACAACTAATTTCCTATCCCCTGACCTATATGAAAAGCCTTAAATATAAACAAATTGAGTAGAAATAAGTACGTATCTCAGTGACCTCAGCAACACATTCTATAAGAATATAATTAAGATTTTATTTTATTTTTTTCCTCTAATCATTTCCCACTCTTTCTCATCCTTTCATTTTCAGG
This sequence comes from Nyctereutes procyonoides, assembly GCF_905146905.1. Taxonomy (NCBI): domain Eukaryota; kingdom Metazoa; phylum Chordata; class Mammalia; order Carnivora; family Canidae; genus Nyctereutes; species Nyctereutes procyonoides. The sequence goes on from NW_026575162.1 coordinate 746,888, forward strand.
TTAAATGAACTTTTTTTTTCTTAAGATTTTATTTATTTATTCATGAGAGACGAGAGAGAGAGAGAGAGAGAGAGAGAAGTGGAGACACAGGCAGAGGGAGAAGCAGGTTCCATGCAGGGAGCCTGAATGTGGGATTCGATCCCAGAACTCCAGGATCACGCCCTGGGCCGAAGGCAGGCGCTAAACCGCTGAGCCACCCAGGGATCCCCAAATAAACTTAGTATATAATATATTTTACATTTATAGTTTCTGTATTAATAATTCTTATAGAGCATTATGGGCTTATATCTTATAGAGGCATTATGGGCTTATTTGGGGCAGGGAGATAAGGAGATTCTCAAATGTATGGGTGATTTGCTTCAATAATAATATATTCAACATAATTACTACATTTAAAATAAACATCAGAAAAGTAGCCTTAATAATGGTAATATACTGAAACAAAATTTAAAATATTACAGATGAACAAATAATCCAGTTAAGAAATGGCCAGAAGACATGAATAGATATTTTTACAAAGAAGACATCCAGATGGCTAACAGACACATGAAAAGATGCTCAACATCACTCATCTTCAGGGAAATACAAATCAAAAACCACAATAAGATACCACATCACATCAGTCAGAATGGCTAAAATTAACAACACGGGAAACAATAGATGTTGGCGAGGGTGCAGAGAAAGGGGAACCCTCTTACCCTGTTGGTGAGAATGTAAACTGGTGCAGCCACTCTGGAAAACAGCGTGGCAGTTCCTCAAAAATTTGAAAATAGAACAACTCTATTGACTCAGCAATTGCACTATTAGGTATTTAACCAAAGATGCAAAAATACTGATTTGAAGGGGCACATGCATCCCAATGTTTATAGCAGCATTATCAACAATTGCTAAATTATGGAAAAATCCCAAATACCCATTGAATGATGAATGAATATATATATATTCATATATATATATAACCCTTATTATATTATTATATATAATATATATAAAACCACTGAATTATGAATGAACCTATATACATATATATTATATATAAAACCCTTATTAATATGCCATATATATACATATAAATTCTATATATTTCCCTTTATATATTTCCCTTATTTTGGGAAATACCCTTAAAATAAATTCTTCTATATAGTTAACAGAGGGTCAAAAGTCTATCTGGAGCCCACAGGGTCTTCATTGTCTTCAATTCAAAATAATCCACATGCCAAAGTCTCATATTTGGAGGGAAGGGAACTGTCCCAAACCGCTTTGTCAGTTAAAAGCAATTCTATGACATTGATATGTATAAGGCTATAGATATGGCAGTTACATGTATTCATATGTATCACAACAAAGGTATGCATCATATAAACAAAATTTGTAATATATACTAAAATATATAATGTACTTGAGCAAAATGAGAGTAAATAAGAAGAAAGAATGTAAGATCAAGGTTAATAATGGCTCTGATCCAGAAAATCACTAAAAAGAAATCCTAGGATAATGGCTTGGCAGTACTATTAAGTGGTAACCAATTAAGATAGATAAGAGAAAAAGAGAGTTTTAATATGAAATTTTCCGAAACAACAATTCAAGATACTGTTTTGTATGACTTAGAGTTAGGAAAGAATGGAATACAATTAAGCACATATATCAAGCAAAAATAGAAAGGATACTAGAAGTTACCACCACCACTTCCTCATTTCCCCTCATTCCAATAAAAGAAAGCCATGATCCAAACATGAATCAAATGATTCAATTGAAATGGTAAGATAATGGTAAGATAAGCAAGATGTGGGCATTTACCCCTCCTTCAGTCCCAGGGATGCTTGGGATAAAATACCTGTTACTTTCAACAGGGGGAGTAGTGCTCTCAGTGGAATGCCAAGTCTCAGAAAAAAATAGTCAAAATGAACATTAAAAAAAAGTGAGTGAGAACATTTTGCTCTCAAGAGGTCATCAGTTCACAAATGCACACCAGAAGTGTGGGAGTGAAAGAAATGTAAAGGGAGTGTGCGAAAATTAGGTAGAAGAAGGATGATTTGGGAGACTTCAGCTTCTTGTGTTGCCTGAGGCAGGAGGTAAGGGAAGTTGAGGTAAATCCCAATCATTTCTCAGGCTGATTATGGTGAATGTTGGTGTGGTCTTGCTAGAATAGATGAAGTTTTAGTCTTTCCTTATGCTCTTCCTGATAATGATGTTGGTGATTAGATTTCTCCTGCTCTTCTTCCATCCTTATTTCCTGTCATTCTCCTCCCCTTTCTTACTTCCTCTTCTTCCTCCCTCTCTATATCTCCCATTCCTCCTCTTTCTTCTCCTCCTCCTTTTCCTTCATTTTCTTCCTCCTCTCCTTTCTTATTCTTACATCTGCAGCATGATTTAAGTAGGAGACTTCCGGGTACAACTTCCGAGGCCAGGTGTCTATGTTGAAACCTTCTGTCTCAGGCAAGTTATTCCATTGAATATTCCTGCCACAAACAAGAATTCTTCTGACCAGCTGCCAGAAGGTTTTCTGGCCCTATAAAACTCTTGATGCTCCTGTTCCAGTCTTGCTTGACTAGCATCTATACCCTGGCTCTGAATGTTTTTGGATTCTATATATTCATTCTCACACCTGACTTTTCTTTTGTCTTTAGTTTGCTTTTGTAATAAGCAGAATAATTGCCCACAAAAGGTATTCACATCCTCATCCCCAGAACCTGTGAATATGTTACTTTACATGGTATACTGGTTTGAATAGTGTTTTCCAAAATTTGTGTGTGCCTTAGAATGTGGGAAAGAGAGTCTTTGCAGATGTAATTAACTAACTTGTGGTCCTACTAGATTTGTGTGTGCCGTAATCCAATGTCTGGTGTCCTTTAGAAAGAGAAAAGAGAGAAACAGATGTATACAGACAAAGGTAGCCAGGTGAACATAGATATTATAGCGAGGGAGAGGTCTGTAGGCTAAGGAACATCAGGGATTGCTGGCAATTACCAGGACCTAGGAAGGAGCATAGAACAGATGTTCTTACAGATACTGTCTTTCTCCACAAAGAACTGACTCTGATAGCACCTTCATTTTAGACTTCTATCCTCCAAAATTGTGGAAGAATAAATGCTTTTGTTTTATGCCACCTAGTTTATGCTAATTTGTCATGACAGCCCTAGGTAACTAATAAACATGATTTAAAGAGATTTTGCAGATGTGATTGATTTAAGGATCTTGAAATGATGAGATTTTCCCAGATATTTGAGCAGGCCAATGTAATAAGAGTCTTTATAAGGGAAAAGGAAAGCAAGAGAGTCAAAGAAGATGTGATGATGGGAGGAGAGGTCTGAGTGATGTGGCTGCGAGCCAAAGAATGCAGGAACCCTCTCAAAACGGGGAACATAAGGAACAAACTTTTCCTTGGAGCTCCTAGAAGGAATGCAGCTTGCAGATACCATGATTTTAGCCTAGTAAAATATTGGACTTTGGACTTTGTAAAATTTTGGACTTTGTAAAATAATACTTTTGTATTGGTTTGAGCCACTAAGTTTGTGGTAATTTGTTATGACAACAAAAGTAAATGAAAACAGGTTTCTAGATTCTGCTTTCTTGGCTCCATCCCCTCTATCACCACCTGAGACCCATTCAACTACTATTATCCAAAAATTATTAAGTTAAACAGTTAGCAATTTGTGCATGCTACATTGGGTATGAAATGATAATTTCAACTCTGAACATTACTCACTGGGTAGCAGAGAAGCTAAAAACATAGATTTTCTCTCAAGGTAATATCAGAGAAGCAAATGTGAAAGTGGTGGCAATCTTTCTTTTCACATCCCTTTGTGAAACTAATTCTTTTTTAAAAATAAATATGACTCGGGGAATCCCTGGGTGGCTCAGCGGTTTAGCACCTGCCTTTGGCCCAGGGCGCAATCCTGCAGTCCCGGGATCGAGTCCCACATCGGGCTCCCGGCATGGAGCCTGCCTCTCCCTCCTCCTGTCTCTCTGCCTTTCTCTCTCTCTCTATGTCTATCATAAGTAAATAAATCTTTAAAAAAAAAAAAAAATAAATAAATAAATAAATAAATAAATAACACTCCATTTTATTTTATTTTTTTAAATTACCGAAGTATTATTGACATATAATATTATATTAATTTTAGGTGTACGATGACAGTGCAGTGATTCAACAGTTCTATATATCACTCAGTGCTCACCATAAGTGTAAGTGTAGTCACCATATCGTGGTTTTACAATATTATTGACTATATTCCTCATGCTGTACTTTTCTTCTCCTTGACTTATTAACTCGAAGTTTATTTTGCCCATCCCAGAACCACATCCCGTCTGACAACCACCAGTTTGTTCTCAGTATTTAAGAACCTGTTTGTGGGATGCCTGGGTGGCTCAGTCAGTTGTCTGCCTTTGGCTCAGGTCATGATCTCAGGATCCTGGGATCAAGCCCCACATCAGGGTGTCTACTTAGCAAGGAGTCTACTTCTCCCTCTCCTGCTTCCCCTCCCAACTGGCTTGTGCTTGCTCTCTCTCTCTCTTTCAAATAAATAAATAAAATCTTTAAAAAAAGAATCTATATATTCATTTGTTCATTTGTTTGTTTTTAAGATTCTGCATATATGTGAAATCATATGGTATTAGTGTTTCTGTGTCTAACTTAATTCGCTTAGTGTAATAACCTCTAGGTCCTTCAATTCTGTCACAAATGGCAAGATTTTATTCTTTCTTATGACTGAGTAATATTTTGTTGCATCTACATACTCTTATCTTCTTTAGCCATTCATCTCTCCATGGGTACTTGGGTTGTTTCCACATCTTGGCTATAGTAAATAATGCTGCAATAAACATAGGGATGCATTTATCTTTTTGAAGTATCCATACTTTCTTAACCCTTCATCCAAATACTATTAATTAAATAATTAATTAATATTAGAATATCTACTATATATCAGGTATGCTGGAAAGTATTAGGAAAGGGTTATAATTTGCAGAAAGGCCAAACCATAAGTATAAAATGGTGCAAGAAGTTACATGTACAGGAGTGCAGAGGTGCACAGAGGAGGTCCATTTAACCTAAATGCAATGTGGAGTGTTTAAGAATTCTTACAGGGATATTTGGCACTTGTTCTAAAATGATAGACATTAGCTAAGAATAAAGTTAAGGAAGTAGCAATACATCAAGAGTATTGTTAGAAAAAAGCCTGGAACAGTAGGCAAACTAAAAAAAAAATTTTTTTTAATGTATTTCAAAAGAAAGCTTCAAATTTATTCACTGTAGTTAAACTGCATTTCGTATTTGTTGAAATAAATGTCACTGAAACATCACTATACAGATATATTTATCAATATTAGGTACACAGTTTATAAAAGAATAAAAATCTTCTCGATAGCATAAGAGAATAGAACCAAAGACAGGTACCATTATACAAATGGAATGAGTGAAGAAAAGACTAGTATTTTCAAGCACCTTTATATTACACAGTTTTGAAACTACTGACTCTTTGAAACTGTAGAATTGATAGAAGATAGTTTGGAGACTTATAAGGCAATTTTACACGTGATATTTATGTGTGGAGAGAAGACTGTTAATTGTACATAACTATCCTGTTTTAACGGACATGACTTAATAGTAGAGTCAGTATTCTGTTTAAAGGCTGGCATGTATATTCTAAATTTTAAAAACATGTCCAGATAAATATATAAATTTTACCTAGAATACCTTTTCTGATGATGCACATTTACTTATATATTTAGCAGTTTAGCGTAACTGGAGATTTTACCCTGAGGCACAGGATAAAAAGAAGTTGAACACATAGGAAATAGGACATGAAGGCTTTTGCATGTCATGTTATGAGTTTCTGAAGAAAATGAGAAACTGTTGATTGATTGAAAGCAGAGAAAAGAAATAATTAGATTTATATTTCAGGAACATAATTCAATTGTATTCTAACCTATATTGCCTGGTTAAGTCTTGCTCTGGCCTCCCTCAATATCCTTCTTTCATGGTATTTTATTATCCCAGTCTCTAGCTCATAAGGTTCATTATTAAGCTCCTGGATTGCAACAAGCTTATTATTGCTTTAACCTTAATTAATCCCCTATTGTTTGTTCTTCTTTTTTTGTTTGCTTGTTTGTTTCTTCTTCTTAAGACACTCTTACTTCATCTTACCCCTAACATCTTTACCTGAGTAAGTCCTACTCATCACTCATATTAAATGGTCCAAAATATGAGACTGTCCAGGTTCATGTGTTCATTCAACTGAAGTAATGGTGCCAATCAGACACCTTGCAGAAAGTTAGGTTATGGTCAAGTAGTAAAGGTAGGCATATTAAATGAGTAAACACAAATCACCATGTATTAACAACTCAGAGTAAGTAGTCTGAATAAAAAGAACAGGATGTTAGGTATGGCCACCCCAAGGAAGTGATTATCTGAACCGATCTTGTCACCCACATGAAGACTCCATGAAAGCAGATCCAGATGGGTTCTTTTTTAATTCTGTCAGAGTAAAAATTGCACTCAGAAAATTAAACAGGCAAGGCATGGTTCCTAGGACTTTGAGAAAGACATTGCTAGATGATAAAACTCATAAGTAGTTTTTAAAAAAGATTTGCATGTCTAAAAGTCAGAATTTTCTAAAGTAAAGCCTCTGAGGAAAGAGAGCTCAGGGGTCTAAGTTTTAAGGTCCCCTGGATTATGTTGGGTCTGAGTTAAAGGAAAGTCAAGGGCCTAAAGGCTGGGAGAAACCTGTCTAAATTTGGTCAAGCTGAGGGAAACATTAAGATTATCTTGGTCAATTCTTGTTATGTACTTAAATAATATAGTTGTGAAGTGGGAGAGCTAGGTTCTTGTCTCATGGAGTTGAAGAATGAATCTCATGGACAAAAGACAGTGAGTAAACCATAGAAGTTTATTAAGCAAGGATACAGCAAAAGCTCTCAGGAGTGAGAGGGGTTGAGTGAGAGGGGTTGAGTGAGAGGAGCTGAGTGAGAGGGTTGCCAACATGGGCCTCCACTGACAGTCTTTTGTTTAGAGCTGATGAGGGAGCTTGTGGCCTTATCATTCTTGTGATATCTTGGTTTGAGTAAGGACTGGTAATAATATCTTTAATGGCTTATTTTTGGGGTCTGGTGATTCTTTGTTGGTCACAGGTGACTGTCATAAGAAAACAGAACAAAACAAAACAAAACACTTTCCCTACCCACATCTAGGGCAAGATGGTCTGGTTTGTTCCCTTATCTCTGGTTTCCTCACATCTCAGCATTTTGGAGATTTCTGTGACCCTGATCCCATAGCCCTCTGTCTATCTCTCCCTACCTAGTCCCACCTGTCCCTTACTCATTTGGGTTATCTGTGTTCACACAGGTATCCCCTATCAGGCTGAAAGCTCTTTGAGGGCAGATATTATGTATAACATTCCTCGTTGTGGACCCGATACCCACCAACATACTTGGCACACTGTATGCATTTAGTTTAGATTTATTATGTTGAATGAAGAAATAAAAGTATAAGGTATGAAAGAAGATGAGATTAGAAAAGGCTAACTAAAAACATTAATATTATGGAAAGAAATACAATGGTAAGGGAGTGAAAATGTATGCATTAGAGATGATGTAGTTAGGAGACAGTTGGGTGCAGGAGCTAGTGACAAATTTTTCCTAATTTATCCCTCTCTAGCTAGTACTGCTAGTATTTAACTATGTAGTAAGTGGATAGTAATCAATTAATGTAAATTCATTCACTGTCATGAACTTGATATGTCCAAGGTAACTTGGAGATATCACATTGATAAAACCAACTTCTTGCAGTTCTGAAGCTAATGCCTATTTTACCAAAGTGGTAGCACAAAATAAGATAAAACTGTTTCCCAAAGCTTTTTGACCAGCTCCTATTAAGATTATCTGTCAATTCATGAGAACCAGACCACTGACAAAAATTAAATTAAGGTTTTACTTTCCCAATCAAGCTATTGTTTCAAATGGCTTCATAGTGCCATCATTAACTTGAGAAGGAAATGAGTAGAGCACGAAGGCCAGAAGACAAAGACATATAGTGTTCAAGTTTAAAAATATTTCTACATAAAATATCTGATTGTTAGTATGTGGATTTATGTGTGTGAACGGGGAAGGGGGAGAAAAAAAATTCATTATATTCTTGTGTTAACTGAATACTTACCAACCACTGCATGCTAAAATATTATGTTTACCTTTATAATAATACTGAAAGATAGGTATCATTGTCCTCAATTTATAAATAGGAAAATTGAGATTCGGTTGTTAAGTTAGTTGTAGAAACTTGCACAACTAATAAACAAAGGACTCGATATTAAGATCCAGATCTACCTAGCACCACTTTTGATCTTTCCTTACTTTCACCTTTATATTTACTTAGAAAATTATTGGTAACTAGTAGATCTCATAAGGCTTGGATCTTGTCTAATGAACATAGTGTGAATTCATTGAAAGGAGGATTACTTTACAAACTCTTCTCCAAGTATGCACTCTCTAGCCCAGTACAGTGCTAATCCTATAGGAGATAATAAATAAGTCCTCAACAAGTAAGTTGCAAAATATGTATTTATGACTATTATTTATTTTAAAGGTTAGTGATGTTTTTCCTCCCCGAAAAGAAGGTCTTTATGCATATCTTCTAAACTGCTATGCAGACTTTTAATTTGCTACATATTTTGCACTTGAAACTCAGTATTTTTCTCAAATGGTTTCTAGAAAAGTCAAATTTGGCACCTGGTACAAGGTTATTTTGGAGGTAATTAAGTGAGGTTGTGAACTGTGTGTATAGTGTAATCATTTTGCCAAAATATAAATAGTCCCTAGGACCTCATTCCTGACTTTGCAAATATTCTTTTATTTTTGACTATTCAATTTTTTCTAGTTTAGACCTATATAATATTGGTTCCAAGGGCAAAATAATGTGACTACATGTAAGTAATATGCAGATTAATGACTCCTCTTTCCTACTAATGAAATCTCTTTGTGAAATGGGATTCAAGGATTATTTTCATTTTTATTTTTTATTTTATTTTATTTATTTTTTTTTAATTTTCATTTTTAAAGTAAACTAAACCCAGGTTATTTGCAACAACCATGACAATAACATAAATCTTATTGTATTTAATATGAAATCTTAAAATCTCATCTTATTAATTGAAAAACAAAATCACTTGAAGAAGAGATTTAAGGATTAATTTTTAAATCAGTTTTTAATCTGCTTTTTCATTTTTCATTATAGTACAATGAAAATTTATAATGAATAACACAGTGCTTAACTTAATTTTTTATTTCAATATATTTAATCCTAAGAATCAAAGGTACTATATACCAGAGAAACAGACCAGAGCACAGAAATTCACTGCTGACTAGTTTTTATTTTTTTATTTTTTATTTTTGACTAGTTTTTAATCTGTACACTATACAATGAAACTTTTGAAACATATCAAGTTCAGGACAATATTATTTACACAAAAATTGTGCAATTATGCATTATAGTAGAAACTGCACTAGATACGGAATGAGAAGATTTTAGTTTGAAACTAGACTTAGCCTACACATTTTGTGCATGTATATGATATGTAAGTCAAACTACATATATGATACTGACACTTCATAATCTAATTCCTATCATATCGCATAGAATATAAATACTTTTATTCCAAAGTTCCTAATTTATCCCTCTCTAGCTAGTACTGCTAGTATTTAACTATGTAGTAAGTGGATAGTAATCAATTAATGTAAATTCATTCACTGTCATGAACTTGATATGTCCAAGGTAACTTGGAGATATCACATTGATAAAACCAACTTCTTGCAGTTCTGAAGCTAATGCCTATTTTACCAAAGTGGTAGCACAAAATAAGATAAAACTGTTTCCCAAAGCTTTTTGACCAGCTCCTATTAAGATTATCTGTCAATTCATGAGAACCAGACCACTGACAAAAATTAAATTAAGGTTTTACTTTCCCAATCAAGCTATTGTTTCAAATGGCCTCATAGTGCCATCATTAACTTGAGAAGGAAATGAGTAGAGCACGAAGGCCAGAAGACAAAGACATATAGTGTTCAAGTTTAAAAATATTTCTACATAAAATATCTGATTGTTAGTATGTGGATTTATGTGTGTGAACGGGGAAGGGGGAGAAAAAGGTCTTACAAAGAGTTTTTAAGGAAATCCAAGTTTGGCCTATAAAAGCCAACTCTATACAAAAAAAAAAAAAAAAAAAAAGAAAAGAAAAAAACTGCACATTGGCCTAAAATTTGTTCTGTTTGTTCTGATTCTAAGAGAAATATGCAGGCCCATGAAACTTTAACTCTCAAGAGCCAACTTCTGCTATCTGCACTGTGAATAGATGATATGGAAAAAACTTCCAAAGTAAAACCAAGGGTTACAGACAAAAATGGAAAAGGCGATTCTATTACTCTCAAAGGGCTGAACCAGGGTCTGACAGATAAGTTCCCCAAATACCTCATTTCATTCTCAGAAAAAGTAGACTTCTCAATCACCATGCAATAGGATTTCATCATTATTGTCCATCAGTCATTCCTATGTTGACCATTTTTCCTTTTTTGGAATGTGAATTTTTATTATACTTATTTTATTCCTATTTCATTGTTGTATCTGGGTATGAGGGAGACTAAATGCTCTTATTTCATAATTTACTAGATCATGAAACCACATCCATACTTGATGAAGAAAATAGTGCATCACCCTGGACTTTGAAATAAATGTAGTCACTAAATTGGTTTGGGTGGTAGTCTCCTTGGCAAGGTGGTGGGGAGGGTATTCTGTTTGGCATACAGGTATACACTTGAATATTTAGATAATCCAAGGACAGAATGTAGCAGAGACAACAAATCATACTCCAATATTTTCTTCTATTCCTGTTCATAATTCCAGAGTACCCTTGATTTTTAGCTAGACACATGGTTGTCAAGAATAAAGATGACTTTTCTAGTGTTCTTTGCAGTTAAGGGTAATTAATAACTTAAATCCTTATGAAAGGAATGTAAAGAAAATTGTACTTATGATAGGGAAATAAAAAGAGGTAAAGTAACACTTCCTCCCTTTCCCATTCTGTGGCAATGCTGTAGTATTGAGAGGTCTACAAGTTAGGAGTCTACTGTGACCTCAGAGACAAGAGTATACATACCAACTCTGAACTGGTAAGATAATTTTCCATCTTGTTTAACTTGATCTCTGTTTTGATCTGTACTTGTTGATCTATATCCCATCAAATGCTCTAGGTAAAGAAAGCGTGAATTGAGTGAAAGAAATATTATATGAAGAGAAAATGGCAATTGTAAAGTTTTGGAAGTTAAAAAAATGTATTATAAATGTATTTATATATTATGGTACATTTGAGGATGTTTGAAGTGTTATGTCTATATCAAGAAAACGAAAGCAAATCTAGTACGTTTGAATTAGAGTACAAGGTATTTTGGAGGGTAGGGGCAAAGAGAGTCATAATTGCTTTAGGTCAGAGAGCTAGTTGGGTATTAGATCTTATTTTTAAAGCCAAGAAAATAAAATAGATGCTTAATTACAGAAGTAGGTATAGTCCCTGGGAACCTCAGCAAACTTGTCTTTTGCTTTCTTCTCTCAAATACCTTTCTAAGTATCTCCATGGTTGCCTAAGATGTTTGCTGTTTTCTACTCCTTTAACACAAATGCCACTTAGTTATTGGGAGGAGTGAATCCTCACACTTAGCTTTTGGACTTTCTGAAGTCTTTGCCTGCCTTATCTTCTTGGACTCATCTTGACTACAATTTCCCAGTCTCCATGAACTCAAGTATTCATGCCCATATACCCATACATACTCATTCTTGAAAATTAATTTTTCTTTCTGATGAACCACAGAGGTAGGTTTCTGAGAATTATGCCAATACTTGAAACATTATGTTGTATATGCTTGTCTAGGTTTCTGCCTCTGTAAGATCCTACAGGCAAATAAAATATTTAATTCATTGCTGATTCAACACCATCTAGAAAAATGCCAAGGATACAGTCATAGCAATTATATGTTTTGGTTTTTGTAGGCCAATTTATATTCCCAAAATGATCTCATTATTCCCATAAATCTTCAGACTATTGCAGAAATGCAAACATTTGTTCATCCAGTAATACATCTCCCAAATTGACTCTGATATATGTATTGACTCATAATATTAATTTTCAGAAAACATACCTCAGTTTTGATTGAGTAAATATAATTGTCATTCACATAGTATACACAACAGAGACATTTACAAGTGATACTGAATGAATGGTAAATAAGCTATCAAAGTACTTCCTTTACCCTGATTTCCCTTACATTACTGTTCTCTAAATGTTAATTAATAAATACACTTTTTGAAATTGTACTTTATATGTTGTTGTTTCAACTGCCCTACTGTTTATTTATTCTTGAGTTGTTGTAAATTAGTGTGTACCCTTAGTATTCTACTAAAACAATTTTCCCATAGGTCAGCCATAACTTGCCAAACACTATCATCATTAAACACTTTTAAGTATTTCATCAGATTTCAAAAATCTTTTCTTTTGATTTTTGTGATGTTGCATTTTCAAAGATCTTTCCAATTTTTCTGACGTATTCCTCTCCTCTTCTTTTACTAATATTCTTCCTTTTCTCCCTGCACTTTATTTCAACTGTTCAATACTGAGGATGTTATTTTCTTTTTACTTCCATCTCTATTTAAGTTTGTGTCTCTCAAGGAATTTGTCCATTTCTTCTAAATTGTCAAATTTGTTAGCAAAAAGGTGTGCGTGATAATTTCTTATTATCTTTTTACTATGTGTAAAATTATATAATGATGTTTTCTCTCTCATTTTCGATGTTGATAATATTGATTTTATCTCTCTTTTATATTTTTTACTGGCTAAAAGTCTGGCTAGGAGTTCCCTCTACTAATGAGAGAAAGTGTGGGTGGATAAATACCACTGCTTCCCCATTCTCATTGAGGCAATACTGAAGCATGTTCTAAATAGTTATTCAGTTTCCCCTACAAAATTGAGCCCAGTTGCTCAATCCTCCTAGTGCATATTTAATTGTCCTTTCAGTCTTCTGTTTTACTTTTTCTACTACCTCACTGGTGCTTGTATCATGATTGGCTTCTAAGGAACCTAAAATAAGACAAAGTTAAAAACCATTATCAATCCAGGTATTAAATATTACTAAGTAAAAATGGGAAAAAAATACCATCCTCCAAAAATACCCAAATTAGCAAAACCATATTACTTACACAATCCTTACCATATTATGTACAGAAAGGTCTAACAATGACAAAGTCATTTTCCCTAAGAATAATTTTTCGTACTATCTAAAAAAGGAATTATTAGGCTATAATAATAAGACTAGTTTAGTCTTTCAGACTTAGATTCTGTTAGGCATTAAAGTGTGGGAAGTAATGATCTTGCTTAAAAATACTTCATAACTTCAATGAGATTATCTCTAGCTCATATATTTTCTTTTCTTTCTTAAGATTTATTTATTTATTTTAGAGAGAGAGGCACTGGGAAAGGGAGAGAATCTCCAGCAGATTCTCACTGAGCAAGGGGCTAGATGCAGGGCTTGATTTCATGACTCTGAGATCATTACCTGAGCCAAAATCAAGAGATAGACACACAACCAACTGAGCCACCCAGGCACCCCATCTAAATCATATATTTTCTATGGAAGTTCGATATATGGAATATAATTATTATGCAATTTACACTGTTTTAAACTTTGGTTCTATCATTTTACTTTTGAGGGCACTGTGGCCCAAAGAACTTCATAACTCATCCATATTTAGTTGTAACCCATCCATAAATGACATTGAACATTAGGAATACAGCTGGGAATGGGGTTCATAAATCCTAGTTTCCAAGTCAAATTATTCCTACATTATCATACAGTATTTCTCTTATACTGATTAAGATAGTTCAATATTTTATATAACCCAGAGAACAGATACATATGTAATTTACTCTGGGACAGGAGAATTTGCATATAGGTTACATGTATACAGTATGGTGGTAGAAGTTAGGAGTATGTATTTAAGTTCAAAAGAATAACCTTACATTAGTAGAAATGGTGAATTGGTTCATCTAAGCCTCTGCTTCTTCAGGTTTTCTTTTTTTTTTCTTTTGCTCAAGCAAATGTAAATTTCAGAATTTAAAGCACATCATGATTAAATGGATGAGATTAGGGAAAAGCAAATCAAATGATTGGGCAGCAAGGTGAGAAAGTTTATTTGTATAAAACAATACCAAATATTATGGTAATTGCTGAAGAAACTGTCATGGCTCTTTGGAGAAAGAGACATAAAACTTATTTCAAAAATAACCGATTAGATATCTTCATTTTTATTTTTACCATAATATATAATGCTAACTCCCTAAGGATATCAGCCTCTATCAACTTCTGATTTTTTTTTATTAAGATTTGGGAGAAGGGATCCCTGGATGGTCAGTGGTTTAGTGCCTGCCTTTGGCCTAGGTCGTGATCCTGGAGACCCGGAATTGAGTCCCACGTCAGGCTCTCTGCATAGAGCCTGCTTTTCCCTCTGCCTCTCTTTCTCTGTGTGTCTCTTATGAATAAATAAATAAAATCTTAAAAAAAAAGATGTTGGGGGAAAAAAAGACTTCAATAAGCTGTATACGTACTGGTGACTATAACTTACTATTAAAACTAATTACATTAATGTTTATTTAATTTTTTACCTATCAGTTGTGAAAGTTTATATTTTGCTTCATTCTATATTTGTTTAATTTTATTTTCTGGAGGGACAATGTTGGTTTTAAATTTGGCTTCAAAATATTGTGATGACTTATAGGAATTATTTATGTTTTGCAGTGATATGTTCTCAGTCCCCAATGATAAATCTCAAGAGGAAAAAAAATACATAGTTATAAACCACAGTAAGCTGTTCCCACTTACTGTAGACTGCTTTATTTACAGCAGAAAGTCAACTTTTCTTCCCTCAGAATGCATTCAAAATCAAACAAAGCAGCTTGAACAAATTCATCTCCGTAAACTGTGGTGTATAATAGGTCACAATCATCTATTCAGATGCTGTTATATGCCTTAAATAAGCAAAGAGGGCAAGAATATAACTGTATGAATTTGCTACTGTTGCAGATTACAATTCCAGACCAAATGCATGAAGGAAGGGATAAACAGCTGATTTCTGCTACTTACAGAACATTTAATGCTATCATTCAATTCTGAATTTCTAAGGAAGAATGTATCCCCCTGGCATTTGCTTATGTTTTGGAGATGTTTCAAACTGTATAATATTTTAAATATTCAGAATAAGCATGAGTTTTAAGTATACATATACATACATGTATATGCGTACATACATAATACATATTTTTTAGCCCTTCCACTAAAAACAAATTGAAAAATTGACAATCCAATAGTAATGAGGACATCAAATTCTCAAGTTATCATTTCTAAATACAATTTTTCATTAAAATGCTTCAGGACTCCTTGGAAGAAAAGTACCATATTGCAATTAAATAATAGTAAAATAAATTCTGAGATGAAAAATGTGCCAGATGAGTCTTGGACATTTAGTTGTCACCAGAAAGAATGAAAGCTACCAAAGACTAATAGCACTATGCCAAAAGAACACAAAAACCAATGTGAAGAAGACACTGTCTCGAACCAATTATGGGACAATGTGATCATCAAAAAGAAAAATGAATACAATTGATTTTCAAACTGTTTATATATAAAATCAACAAGTTTGATTATCATAAATATCAAGAAATGGAAAAGCAGAAAATATTTATTTGGTTACCACTGAAAGTAAGAAGGTCTCTAAGTCCTCTCTCAGGAATATTTAATTGGGGTGCTTGGGTGGCTTAGTCAGTTAAGCAACCAACTCCTGATTTCAGCTCAGTTCATGATCTCCTGTTATGAGATCCAGCCCTACTTGGGGCTCTGCCCTGGCATGGAGCCTGCTTAATATTCTCTCTCTCCTCTGCCTCCAACTCCTAAAAAAAAAAAAAAAAAAAAAAAAAAAAGAAAGAAAGAAAGAAAATTTTATCTTTAATCTTCCATCTTTCTGTTTCTCTGTGAACTCTATTTCAATGTAGCCAAATGATGCCAGTGACTGGAATAGGTATGTCATTTTAGGAATTGAGTCAAAAATGAAAATTAGGGCTTGCAAGCATGGGATCCTTCAGAACATTGGGTTCTGTGTGACTTTAGGCTGCATGTCCATAAAGCCAGCTCTGCTACCTGATTAAAAAATAAATAAAAGATTAAAATAAAAGAATTTCTGCTAATAAACCGGTAAAAAACTGACAGAATTAGATCAGTTCCCATTAACAATAAAATAGTAGATTCAGGCACTAGTAATAAGTATAATATACACAGAAAAGAAGATGAAAAGTTTATGTGGAAGAACAGGCTGCCAAGAACTGTTTTAGCTGATTAACATTAGCATCTCCAAAGTAGGACACCCAAGCATCTGATGTGATAGAACAGCAAGCACAGAGCATGAATACGAATAACTGACCTGATAATATCTTCAAGGAGTGAAAGGAATTTTAAGAGAACACTGGCTTTCTGCCATGTTAGTGTATCAGCTCTGTATTTTATCTTTCAAGAGAATGAGAACATTGTGATTTAGGAATTCACTGTAACTGAAAATAAAATTAGAACTTGGCCTTTATAAACATCTGTTCTCCCAGCTACTAATATATTTATCAAAAATTTATTGAACATCTACTATATGCTCTATGCAGTGGATTCTGTATCTGCAAAGGTGAAAAGTTATGGAAAAAATGAGTGGGGAGACAAGTCAAGAAAATAATTGCAATAAAATGTAAAGTTCTTCACAAAGAATAAAGAATTAGACTACAGTTGTCAGTATACCAGAAATTTGCTAAGAGGGTAAGTCTTAGTGTTTCATAACACACACAAAGAAAAAGAAAAGACGTTTTAACTCTGTGAGGTGATGGATATGTTAATGAGGTGATATTTGTTAATTAGCTTGATTGTGTTGATGATTTCACAGTGTATATGTATATCAAAACATCAAGTTGTACAATTTAAATATATAAAATTCCATATACAATTATACTTCAATAGCGCTTAGAGAAAAACAATGCATTTTATAATGAAAAGCACCCAGCTTTTTCACCTTTTTTTAAAGAATTTATAAGCCTGAGGGGTAAAGAATGGGCAGCTTTTCCACTATTGATTAATTTAATTGGAAGCGTTATTTCCATGTCTCATTTTCTAATGCTCATTTTCTCATTTTCTAATCCTCCATCTTTCATGCTAGCCATTCTGGGGTATGAGCTGTACTAAATGCTTTCTAAGGCAACTGTTGATGACACCCACCAAAAATAAATTATTAAAGCCTGTTTTTATTCTATTTTCCTTTCCCACTTCCTTTTTTTCTTTCTAGTCAGTCCCTTTCTACTTGAATTGCTGGTAACTTAATTGTGCTGGTGATTATTTGCTACTAAAAAAGCCATTTATTTTAAAAGTGAAGAATTACTGTAGCGGTATAAGATAGTAGTTTAGCTCTCAGGCTCTAGAGTATGACTGAGGCTTTTCAGTCTGTAATGTTTGAAAAGTCACTGAACTTCTCTATGGTTTAGTCTTCAGGTATTGTCAAAACCAACTAATCTATAAATTGTCCTGTGAAGTAAATGAAATGATGTTTATAAAAATCCTTGCATGGTTTTTGGTATATAATAAGCACTTAATAAGTTTTAGCTACTGTTGTCATTATTAGACTCAGGGTATTAGGCATACTTAGGATGCTTGAGCCATTGTCACTGTTGTTTTAAAAAGTCCTGAGGTAGGAAGGGAAAAAAGTCACATACATTTTAACTGCATGACTCAGATGCTTGAAAAAGTAAAGTACTATTGTGGTGATTTACAGTATTCCTTTCACTAAATGATGTCTGGGACTTGCATGATTCTATGTCTAGCCCTGAATATAAGGATAATATATACTGACACCTCCCCCACCTATAGAACGTGCTTCCTGTCCCCTGCCCCCAGAATGTTCTTCTTGTGACAGGATCCTAAGTAGAGTCTGTACATCAATATTTGACACAATTGGTACCATGAAGTTTATCCTTTATCCTCTTTTCTGCATCTTCTTATGGTCTTAATAGTTGGTAAGTATACAGCTTAAATGTTTTGAAAGAAAGCACAATATTATCTAGATATTTTATAATCTATGAGAGATGAATGCAAAACAAGAACATGTTGCTGATGGTTGAGGGGGCACATCTCCTATATCCAAACAGCGAGGTAAAGCATTCAGCATCACAATTAGCCATAGTCAGAGCTAATTAAATCCCAGTCCTAATAGCTCTGGGATCAATAAACTCACTACTTTATTGATGCCTCAAGTTAAATTTTATAATGGGAAACAATGGATTTTGTTATGGATTGGTAAAATTCAAAATCATGCTATAGTATATATAAATGTAATGTTAGTGATGATAATTTTACATGCTAAATATACTGACTGCTTAAATGGATGCTAAATACTATGCCATGAGCTATGTAGGATATTTTATAGAATTTCTATAAAAAATTATTTTCAAAGATAAATAAAATAATCTTTATTTTTCATATGATGCAATGATGCACAAAGAAATTTAGGGTATTAACAGTGGTCATGCAGTCAACAAGTGATAGAACCAGGCTCCAAACCCCAGAAGTATGGCTTTACTAGAATCAACATATGAACAGTATATGAATTTTATGTAATGAACCAATATATATAATAATATAATATAATATAATATATATAATATAATATAATATATTCCAATATAATATACTATATTACCTAAGTAAAGGCAGCATTGTTAACTGACCTGGAATTATCTATAAACAATACACACACACACACACACACACACACACACAGCCTGTGTGTCTTAAGTAGGGCATTATATTTTGGATAACAATCTACATATAATTTCCAAAGCATAACTCCAATTGAGTTCTCCTAAGAAAATTTAGCAAATAATATTTCCCATGTTCAAAATGGCAAATATTGGACATGGATATATATATATGCATATATATATGCATGCATATATATATATATGCATGCATATATATATATATGCACAGTGTTTTTTAGCCTCAGAAAGAGTTTGAATTGGTTTTACATAGGCTCCTCCGGCATCTTTCATTTTGCTTTGTTATCATTTTTTACTTTTTTTTTTTTTTTTTTGGTTCTTAAAAAAGTATTAAAGGCCTACTGATCAGCAAAGCAAATCCATCCATATTTCTATAGTGCACGTCAACACATCAGTAGAATTTCTTGATGTTTGAAGGAAGGCATTCTATGAGATACAGAAATTTACAGGACAAAAAGTCTTTTTACTTTCATTAGGATCATGAGACATTGAGAAGTGCAGAATCAAATGTTCTTATATTATTTTTTGAAATCAGGAAAATATCAGGAAATTCTAGTTAATAATAAAATAGCTTATTGTTCATTAACTCCTACATTTTATGATTGAGTTTTTCTTTACCCTAGAAATCTCTTAATCAAGTGGCTCTTCCATAAGCGTTCAGATCAAGCTTAGGTTCATTTTTATGAGTCAAAGAAAATTGGAGATTGAAGTATCACTATTATTATTTTAAGACTACAAATTATTTTCTTCACACTTTATATTTTTGTGTAAATGGTATCATTATCTTAAACCATTGTAAATAAGACGTGTCATTCAGCTACGAGAGAAAAATCTCAATTTGAAAAGACTAGCTCTCTCTATAACTGGCATGAACTTATCTGAAGTGGTTCAATTTTCTCAGCTTTAGCAATGCTTAAATATTTCTGGAAGTTTTGTAAATCATTTTTCACAAATGGTGACTAAGACACGTGATGGAGCCCAAGACAGTATCATTCATGTTAACATATTTTTTATCTGTCTCAGTGAAAATAGTTTTTTTTTTGTTTGTTTGTTTGTTTGTTTTTTTAGGGATCTAATGAACCTATGGTTGGGCCAAATCCATGTATGAACTGTTCTAAACTGTATTTGTAAGTAAAATGTAAAGAATTTGGTAACTTTCCGTAGAAATAATGGTGTATAACATTATTAAATCCCCAGATCATCTTTAGTAAGGATAAGAGTGAGATTTGAATCTGGTAAAAGGGCAAAGGAGAGAGTTTTATTTCTAATAGTGTAGTCAATTATGTAGTCTGGAAATCCTTCTACTGTAAAATACAAGATGCTAGATAAACCAGGAATCATTCTTATAAACATTTAGCTGAATCTGAAAGAATGTAAAAAGTATTCCCAGGAACACCATCTCTTTCCTTATAGAAAAAATAATCAGAACCCAAATGGTTTGGGGTGCCTGGATGGCTCAGTGGATTAAGCGACCGTGTTTGTTTGTTTGTTTGTTTTTTTTTTTTTTTTTTTTTTTTTTAGCGACCGAGTGTTGATTTCAGTTCAGGTCTTGATCTTAGAGTTGTATGATTGAGCCCCACATTGGGCTCCATGCTGGATTTGGAGCCTAGTAAGGGTTTTCCTTCTCCCTCTCTCTCTGCTCTGCCCCCTCTAGAAACCCAATGGTAAGCAAACTCAGAATATAAAACTGTCTTAGAACACTTAATGACAGTTGAGAGCTGATATTCACAAGATGTGACTGCCTTGCCTAGATGACAAAGGCAGAGCTTAGCTGAACAGGGTCCTGGAAATTCCTGAATGGAGCAGTTATGAGTGTCAAAGAAGAGCAGTCAGCCTGGCCAACATGGCAGGAAGACTTGAAGGTAGAAAAGTAATTTAGTGGAGAAAGGTAGTCCTGTCAACAAATGATGCTAGAACATTTGGGTATCATACACACACAAAAAAAATGAGTATTGATATACCTCTTAAATTATGTATAAAAAAAACTCAAAATCAGACGCAAATTTTAAAATCTAAAATTATTAAATTTCTAGAATAAAACAAGAAAAAAAATCTTTGTGAATTTGAATTACAGATTTTGTAGGTACGACAGCAAAAGCACCACTCACAGAATAAAAACTTGATAAATTTGACTTCCTCCAATTTAAAATTATTTTACAATACAATACAGTAAAATTATTTTATAGTTAAAGACCTTTCTAAACCCAATTATCTAAATGATGCTATTACTGTATAGTACAAAAAGTTTTTAAATTTTAATATTGAAGGCTCATCATTATCAGCAAAAATCCATCACAATTTATGAATAACCTGCCCATTGTGGCTGGATATTATTTGATCATGCAATTGCTATTTTCCCAAAGACACATCTCCATTAAGAAATTTTTTCTGGGGACGCCACGGTGGCTCAGGGGCTAAGCATCTGCCTTCAGCTCAGGGCACATCCTGGGTCCCAGGATCAAGTCCACATAGGGCTCCCTGCGTGGAGCCTGCTTCCCCATCTGCTTGTGTCTCTGCCTCTCTCTCTCCGTGTGTCTCTCATGAATAAATAAATAAAATCTTTAAAAAATTTTAAATTGACCATTTTAAGCACGTTTTGAAGGACTAATGATTATATACATACAGTAATGACCAAAATCTTTCATACTTCTTGAAGAAATAAAAAATTTACAGACTTTATGTATTTATTTAGTTAGTTTGGGGAGTTATTTTTTTATTTAAATTTTTCTCAACTTTCTTGAGGTATGTAAGATGGATAGATAAAAATTGCATATGTTTAAGATGTACAACTTGATGTGATATATATATGTATATATATATGTGTATATATATATACATACACACATTGTGAAATAATTGCCACAACCAAACTTATCAACATATCCATCACTATACATAGTTATTCTTGTGTATGTGTGTATGTGTGTATGGTTGGAACATTTAGGATTTATTCTTTTAGCAAATTCCGGGTATACATTACATTATTGTTAATGAGAATTGCCATGCTGTACATTAGATCTTTAGAATTTATTCATCTTCTAACTGAAAGTTTACACCCTTTGACCATCATCTGTTTCTGAGACCCTCCAGCCACAACCAACAGTGAAAAAAGGTTCTCTTTTTTGGATAGTATGTCTCCCAGATTCATACATGTTACCAATTATAGAATTTCCTTTTTTTTTCCCCCCACATCCTCACCAGTGTTTGTTATCTCTTGTCTTTCTAATAATAGAGATCCTAACTGGTGTGAGATAATATCCTATTGTGGCTTTAATTTGCATTTTCCTTTTGATTAGTGAGACTGTGCACCTTTTTTGTGTACCTGTTGGCCAATTCTGTGTCTTCTTTGGAAAATCTATTCAGGTCCTTTGGCTGTTTTTATTTTTTTTTATTTTAATTTTTTATTTTAATTTTATTTTTACTTTTTTTTCCTTTGGCTGTTTTTAAATTGAGTTTTGTTTCATTTTGTTTTGAGTTAGCTGCTGAGTTATAGGAGTTTCTTATATATTTTGGATATTAACCCCATCTTGTATATATTGTTTGCACATATTTTCTCCCATTCTCCAGATTGCTTTTTTCATTTTGCTGATTATTTCCTTTGTTGTGCAGACACTTTTTTAAAATTTTATTTTTATTTTATGATAGTCACAGAGAGAGAGAGAGAGGCAGAGACACAGGCAGAGGGAGAAGCAGGCTCCATGCACCGGGAGCCCGATATGGGATTCGATCCCAGGTCTCCAGGATCACGCCCTGGGCCAAAGGCAGGTGCCAAACCGCTGCGCCACCCAGGGATCCCTGCAGACTTTTGAGTTTGATCTAATCCCATTTATTTTTTATTTGTCTTTGTTTTGTTTTGTGAGGGCTTTTTGTTTTGTTTTTTACTTTTTGTTGTTGCTGTTGTTATTTTTGCTGTTTTTGTTGCCTGTGATTTTGGTGTCATATCCAAAAAAATCATTGTTAAGACCAATGGAGAACATTTTCTCTTACATTTTCCTTTTGGCCTTTTTAGGTTTTAGGTTTTCTGATTAAGTCTTTAATTCATTTTTAGTTGATTTCTGTGTATAGTATAAAATAAGAGTCCAATGTTATTCTTTCGCATGTAGAGATCCAGTTTTTCTAACACCATTTGTTGAAGAGACTATCCTTTCGCTGTTGTGTATGCTCGGAAATTTTGTTGAAAATTAGTTGACCATATATGTATGAATTTATTTCTAGGCTCTCTGTGTCTGTTTTTAAGCCAATACCACAGTGTTCTAGTTACTATAGCTTTGTAATACTTTTGTGCTAGTCTCAGCCTATCACTATCCAGTGTTATAGCTGGACCAGTCCTTGTGGTTTTTATTCTAATTGCAAGTTGCTCTCAGCAATAACCACCAGGAAGCTGAAAAAAAAAAAAAAAGTTTATTTCTTCTTACAGGTCTTAGAGGCCTCCACACATCTGAGGCCATGCAGAGAAGTCACAGGCAGAGAGCTAAAGTACCAATGGGCCAGGAGTTCTGTTGGGTTGAGAGGGAGGGCTCAGGGTTTCCTGCATTCACTCATTATTGGTAAATTTAAAACATAGGAGAAGGAATTTAAAATGGAAAGAAACAAAAGCATTGGCCTTAATGGTCACTTATCAGAATAAACGAAAGTCTCTAAAAGAAAGGTGCCTGCCTCCTACCCAAGTCCTTGGCAGTAAATGCCTCAGCAATCAAACTCAAGTCCATTATTTGCATTACAAAAAGAATAGCCAACTGTCAGTGCTTACATTACAGGCCACCTTGTGCTGCCCAAGTTTCAAAGTCAATAGTGAAGACTTTGGGTAATAGATATGTTAAAAGTTAAGGTAGTGCATGTTGTAACCTATAAATTACACACTTAATACTATTATAGTAGCAAATCCTATTATAATTTTACAGACAATAGTCTGAAATCCAATCTATAGCCATTGTCCCAAACACAAAGGATCCAGCCATGAGAATTGGCCAGTGATCAAG
This sequence comes from Nyctereutes procyonoides, assembly GCF_905146905.1. Lineage (NCBI taxonomy): Eukaryota > Metazoa > Chordata > Mammalia > Carnivora > Canidae > Nyctereutes > Nyctereutes procyonoides. The sequence goes on from NW_026575162.1 coordinate 770,751, forward strand.
GGGAAATCTGTTCAAGGACTTGGGTAATATTATGGAATATTTTAACATCTTAGGTATTTTGGTATAAGTAGATTTGAACTTCTCCTGAAATGGTAAATATTCCATATCTCAATGAATCAATTTTTTAGTCCTTGGAATAGATGAGTTCAGTTAAAGGATTATGTCTAATTTCAGGAGGTAGTATGCAGGTTCCCTCCCAAAGTTAGGACTACATGAGACAAGTATTCTCATCAGGTATTTGATAAGAGGCATTTCTATGGAAACAAATGGAAAATAATGGTTAATGGTTGAAGCAGACTATAAACCTAGTCTGAGTCCTGAGAATGGTCATTCGAAAGATTTCTAGGATTTTGGGCTGAGAGCACCTTCAGATGGAATGAGGGCAGGCAGTGGCAATCTGACAATTTTTCTTGGTTTGCAGTTTGAATGTCTCTGGTGATCTTTTTGAGTGGCCCACACAAAAACACACAAGAAGATTTGTCCATATAGAAACTATTGTGCTTATTTCTCTGAAATTTATATTATGTTGACCCACTTTAGCTTTCATGGTTTTGGGAAAAGGGTGGTTTTAATGCTCAATGACTCTCAAATCAGAAAGATAGGAGAAAAATTAGAAACATTAGTTTGGAGAGTTGTTTCTAAATGTTGGAGGTAATAATAAGAAGTCAGGATCCAGTACATTTTACAGGCAGAAAATAAAACCTCAAAGACAATTAAAAGGACTAAAATCTCTTATCTGCAAGGGTGGATTATAGTTTTCCGTTGGAATGTATTTTTTCTCTATAGTCACTCCCATTTCTATGAAAGATAATCAAAATAAGACTAATCTGCAAAATGTCTAAAAAGACTAAAAAAGTCTACTCTCTTTAAACTTGGCCTTTTTATTTATATAAACTCAGCAAGAATGTGATTGACCAAATAGGCTCTTTTAAGCCTGCTTTGTTGGAACTGGGAATTTCTAAATTTTGGAGGGATAAGATAGAGGAAAAAGTAATTGCTTCATCTTTGTTCGCAAAAGCGTACCTTATCAAGTTACAAATAGCTTAAGAGAAAAAAATAATTTTTCATTAAATCAAAAAAATTACAGAACCAACAATATCTCAAAGTCATAGGAATTACATTCCTCTCCATCTGTTCACTTAGTCCCAAAAGATCTTGATCTTTTGTTAGTTTTATGAATCCAGTATTTTTTTCCCTTAGAGTTTTAGACATTCTTACCTAGTTCAGTAATGTGACCTGAAAGTTATCAGAAACCTGTACTTGTTAAAGTCCTTTCCATGAATCTCCTTGATGATGAAACACTTGCATAAATACCTTTGCAAAAGCATCAGCATAAAATAATAATGTCTGTAAATGTCAAGCATTGCAAATTTTACTTTTTAGTCTGTGATGGATAATCTTGCTTTTTGTTTTGGTTGATATTCTCAAGCCTTTTTCTGGGGCAAGCTAAATTACTTTGAAACAGTTTGATTTTAATAGTTGGAATAGACCAATGGATTAAAATAAAGAGGGGTAGAAGATAGTTTATCCAGATGGTATAAGCTTTAAAAGAGAAATCTATATGCAAACAAAGGTGAAAGAATAACTATATTGGTGGTGCTTGAGTATTACTGAGAAATTGATTCAGTCTCTCAAACCTGAGTGTATAGATTCTAGGGGAGTGGAGTAGAATCTTTTGGGAAATAATATAATATAAGCATTAGGGGCAGCCAAATTTTATTCAAGGCAAGGAGTAGAGGAAAAATCTGAAGAAGAGATTGAGGTTTTGAAAGGTTCAAGTATGAATATAATGTAAATCAGATGTATTAACATAAGAAATATGAAAAACTAGAGCTAGAAGGAAATAGAAAAATCAAATTATATTCTCTTTAGCTAATTTTTTCCCAATATTTTAGATGTATTAAGATCAAAATTTTCCTATCTTTATATTTATCTTCTATCAATATTTTTATATAATTTCATATATTTTGTAGAATCATCTTTTAATATATTTAGAACTTAAATATGCATGCTACATATTTTTTAATTTTAATTTTACCATGTTATACAAGCAATGAAATGTATGTTTTATAAATGTTAATATTTATTCTTTTTGAAAACAAAATCAGTTATTATGTATAATTTGTATACTTTCGAATTCTTGAATGTTCCTGACAAATTTTGGGTTAAGGTAGTTTAGCCAAGAAGGAAAATGTTCAATCCAAAATATTAGATTTGGTGTAATACATTTGTATCAACCAAACCCAAGGAAACACATATATTTCAAATTTGTGGAGGTAAAGAACAAAAGAATGTGAAAAAAAAGGATACATTTGAGCTATTTAAAAGATAGAAAGACTATTAAAAATAATTCCATTTTAAGAGAACAGATTAACAATTAGATTTGTCAAAATTGCTATTAACACAGGATCCTTTTAACTTTATTTCTCAATCAAGAATTTCCCAAGAGAATGTGCTACAGGACCCCCAATAGCAACTTTGCCCAGAAGTGTTCTAATTAGCTGTACCAGAGGGTCTGCTGTGCTGTCTAGTTAATGCTTTCTATCTGGTTCTTTGCTGGCCATCATGTATCATTGTTCAGGGAGTGACAGCAGTCAGGTTATTAAAGGTGTAGATATTAAATTAACAACAGTAGTAAACATTGTAGCTGTACTTCACATCTCAGCAGAACCAATGAAGTGGATGACACTGAATCCATGCTGATATGCTGCAATGACAGATGGGCGTCATTTAACACAATACATCAGTGGGCAACCCACGTACCACAGCTGTCCTCCACTAAATGAATTAGATCAGGGTAATTAATCTAAGGCAGAAAGTATTACTAAAGTGGATCCTAAGCAGAATTAGAGAAGAAAGAAATCTCCTGCTCAAAAATGGAAAAGGATTTATGCATTAACAGTTTTAGTGCTGACAAGAAGTTTTCCAGAAGTTATTTCACTTCTTAAGAAAAAAAAAATCGTAAAATTATTCATTTTTGTTTAGAAGCAACTCACCATTTGGAGCTAAAATGGACTCTGCCCATTCCTTTATTTCTATGCTTAAAATAGATATTGTTGAGAAATGAAACTCAATATAATAAATCTCATTATCTTTTATGGTATGCGTTTGTTCCAGGTATAACACTATGAGGGCTAGTAATTATACTGGTAATGATTCTCATGTTAAATTTCATTTTATTTTATTTTATTTTTTAAGATTTATTTAAGAGAGAGTGGTGCACAAGTGCAGGGGATTTGGGAGGGGCAGACGGAGGGAGAGAGAAAAATGTAAACGGACTCCACGCTGAGTGCCTAGCTCCTTGGAGCTCCATTTCACAAACCAAGAGTTGATCGCTTAACTGCACCATCCCGGTGTTCCAAATTTTCATGTTGGGTAGATTTTATACAGAGAGAGATGGATGGATAGATGGAGATAGCTAGATAGATAACTTTTTTCTTTCTGATTTCAATTTCCTGTCAAAACAAAGGTTATTTAGCTTTATAAAGGGAGTCTTGCAAGAAAAAAGGTACACATTCTTCACAATTTGGAGGAATTTCTTAAATACTTATTTTAAGAATCTACTTAAGGCATATTAAAAATATATTTAATACTTTAGCATTATTAACCCTTTTACTCATTTACAATAATTTTCATTTAAGACCCAAATGCTTACAATTTAATATAAAGAGTTGCTTTTTTAAAATGGCTATTTAAAGTCTTTTTATGATCTTAAAGTGCCGATTAGTGATGTGTATCTTTTAAAAAGAAAATATTCTGAAGTTATATTTAAAAATTGCAGATAGATCAAACATGATTTTGACAAAAGTCAGAAACTATTTAAAGTCATCAAATAAGCAAATACATTCTCTCTAATGTTTAGCACTAAGTCAGTGTGGGCCTAATTGTACTTAACTCTTTTTAAACTTAAAAATCCCAGTGCTTAGAAATTATATTCAAATTCATTCACATCTTATAGAGTTAATTTCGAATGTTTCTCTAATATCTTCCTATAAAACATATTTTCAACAATTGTGGCCATTGATCAAGCAGCAAGTCATCTGATCAATTGTTATGTTTCAGCTCTCCTCTAGTTTTTGCTTTCTTTCTAGTCTCCTTACTGGTGGGTTCCTTTTTTCTTCTTCTCATGCGAAGTTGGAGAAACCTGCTGCTAATTACTGCCGTTAAAATTTTAACACAGCAGGAGATATCCAAGCACCAATCCTTCTTTTTAAAAAAATTTGCTAGCTTCTTGTTAAGTTAGCAACTCTTAGTTGGAGGTCTGCAACAATCACATCAAAGTATTGTGTGTTTATTGTAGAAGCATAGGAAGCTGCAGCTGGAAGAAGCTACCACATGCACAGTATCTGATTTTTACACTTCATTATCTTGATCATCCATGATTGGAGCAAATTGTGGACTCACTGCTGGTTACATTCAAGTACTAAAATTGAAAATATGTTGGAAGGGCAGAAAAACATAAACACACCTCAGTATGGAAGGATATTTAGTCTCTCTCCCTCAATTATCAAAAACTTAAAAGTGCACTTATACATTGAATTACATAATTATCATAATCAATCTCATCTGTGTTTTTAACTGAAATTAAAAATGATTAAATACAAAAAAGAAAGGGACTACAATATTCCATTGATTGAGAACTGTGTTAAATTTAAAATGCAGTGGCCTCTCTATCTTGACCCAAAAAATAGTTTATGTTATTTTAGAATATAAATAATGCTAAATTTAGTGGGTTTGAATTTTTTTCTGATGTGGAAAGCTGTCTACAATATTGTGAACTTATGGCCATTGAGCGGCAACAATTCAAAACTAATTTTCGTTATTGCCTACCTGGAGATATTTTGCATTATGTTCAGAAGCTCTTTGTTCATAAGATCCTCTTGTATCTCCATATAGTTTAAACTCTATACTCTGATATATGAGCAATAATAAAATACTGCTATAAACTAATTTTATTGCTATAACCTGTGATATGACAATTTAGAGTGACAGCAATATCATACTTTTGTCTTTTGCATACAAAGCTAACATTACTGAGTCACCAGTACTATGATATGTATTTTCAGTTGTGCTTATGTCCTGGCTTTTCTATATAAGAGCTTTTATACTATTTTGTCTTGAGGATATTATTTTAACTATCTGAACCTGAGTGTTCTTATTCTAAAATGGGAAGAATAACTCTGCATTGTTTTGAGACCCAGATGAGAGAAATAAGTATTTTTATATTTAATACTTTAGCTGTTTATGGCACAGCAGTCTCACACATATTTTGCACCGCTCAATGTACAGAGACTAGTACAAGATTATTTATGAGATTGTCTTGGTGTAGAAAAATACATGCATGATTTATAAAAAACAATTTCTTATACAAAGCTGTTTTACTTGGTGTTCAAAACTTCTTAAAGGTGCTCTCACCCACTGAAAAAAACCAAACCTCCACCTATACAAAACCAAACCAAATCCACTTGGAAGTGATTATTATCTATCGCAGTACCATTTCAAGAATCAGTGGTTGGATTTCAGATTCCAATAATCAGACACACTCTCTCTTTATGGATAATAGCCATTGAAAAGGTGCTTAAGCAGAAAGGTAGAAAGGTTCATGAATGGAAGCTCATTACGATACGATTTCCTATAGAATAATGATTCAACTTCAAATTACTGAGTTACAAAACAGACTATTTTTAAACTGGTATCCCCTATAGTTTAAGTTCTTCAAATTAAAGAAGAATAAGTTGCCAGTTTCACACATTTGAAGTCTTCGTATCATTATATTTAGAGGCTATAGGTGTCATAGATGCTACAGAGATAAGAAGATTGTCTTTAGAGGCAAACAGACTTGCACTATCCACAGAATACTTAGCTATACTTGGTTTTGTTTCCTCATCCAGGAAATGAGAATATCCAAATTTACAAATTCATTGTCAAGATTAAATATAAGTATTTCAGTGGTACACAGTCAGTGAGGATGCCTCACACATAATGCAGGCTCCATAGTTGTTTATCATTATCTTTAAATACAAAGCCAAAGCCAAGGTAAAGTTAGCAAGTAGGAAAAGCTTCTGAATTTCCTTGTCCTTACATATCAACAATTCATTTCCCTATTTCACAGACCCACAATCCAAACAAAGAAACAACAAACAAACAAAAAACGCAAAAGAAATAGCCCTAGGGAAACTTCATTATACAATGTGGAGAGAGGCACTCTCTAGGGAGGAGCTATTGCCTGGCTTAAAGGACTAGGTATCTAGGATGGTGTCATCATTAATGGAGATAAAGAATGCCAAAACAAATCTAATTTGGAAGGGTGCAGAGGAGTCTACCTTGTAAAATATAGAACATTTAGATAGAATTATTAGATAGACATTTATGAATGAAGTTATAGGATATTAACATACCAGTGGAAGCTTTTATGTGTTAGTAATGGATTAAATCACTCAAAGAACCTACAGAACACAGAGGAATAAGGACCAAATACAGAATCTGGAGTATTAGATTAATGAAGAAAATGGGGCACCTGCGTGGCTCAGTCAGTTAAGCATCTGCCTTTCGCTCAGGTCATGGCCCAGGGCCCTGGGATAGGGTCCTGCATTATCCAGGATCCCTGCTTAGTGAAGAGCCTGCTACTCCCTCTCCCTCTGCTGTGCTTGCTCCCTGCTTATGCTCTCTCCTCTATCAAAGAAATAAAATCTCAAAACAAAATTTAGATTAATAAAGATAAAAATAATTGTATATGTGTGTATGTGTCCGCACATTTAAGATTGGAATCATTAGGTAGAGGAATAACTGGTCTCCTATGTAAGTAAGTAGAACAGTAACATTGATAAAGATATCATAACATTTAAGTGAGAGAAGAAAATCTCAGGATTTCTGAGGGGATTAAAAGACAATTGAATCTAAGAGTCTGAAGGGTTGTTATTGAGATTAGAGGCTGAAAAAGGGAAAGAATGAGACCAGGAGGTTAAACAAGTGCCCAGGGCATACACCAACCACTCCTTCCAGAGAGAAAGGAGAGAGTGGGCTGAAGTACAGTATAATAGATTGAATTTATTGATGGAGGTAAGACAATGACCTACATACTGTCCAATCATTTTAGTGAGGAAATGGAAACTATAGGAAAAAAAGCGTTATCTATCAAAACTAAGATATGTGCCACTCCTTTGATAATGTTACTCAATTTAGTCCTGAATTAAAAGATCTAATTAATTTGTTGGTTTATGATATGCCTAAAGAGATGCTTGAAGGGAAATTTCTTTTATGACAATACAATTCATTAATTGCTAAATCTGCAAAAATATAATCTTTAACCACTATAAGCATCTTTAATAGCTATGAAAGTAATAACATTCTTGTAATTTTGATAGAAGTTAAAAAAGATAACAGGCACATTTTATTAGAGAATTGATTATTGACAAAAGAAAGAGTGAGCTCTTGGTACTGAAATCAGTGGCCTGTAGGTCTAGCTCTGGCCCTTAGTGTATTCTTTATCTTTATGTAAGATGAATCAGATTCACAAGGCCTTATCTTTCCTTTGTCTAAATCTTTATAACCATCTTTTTCTAGTTATGATTCACAGTCAAATGTTATTCCTTGATATCATGCAATGTTCCTAGCAAAAAGTCATCAGGATTTAGGAATGCTTGCTGAAGTCAAATTCTTAATACACATCCTCAAGAAAAGTACTCATAATATATCTAGGTCTCTAGAAATGATTTTCCACTTGAAGAAAAGAAGAATTATAATTTTGGGATATATTACTTGAATAGTGTGTTTTGCAATCTTAATTATCTGTTCATTAGCACTTGAGCTAAGAGGTAGGTTAGTGATAAAACAACTTTCTCTTTTCCAACTTCTCTTAAGAATTTGTGAAAAAGACAAAAGAAAAATCATCTGAGGCTAACGACTAAGATGAGGTGCTTTCGTGTTTCTCTAGATGTCTTTTAAATCCTCTCTAGAACTGTTGTCTAGTATCAGTTAACAATGAAAAGGCCTAAAGAGTACAAAGTAAAACATTATCTTATATGTATGAACATACATGCATGCACACATACATACATGTATGCATATATATACACAGACATGCATATTTATGTATGTATATTGTATGTATATATTGTAGGATCCAGAAAAATATTCATAGAAGTATATATTTTCTTATTTTATGAAAATGATTGATTCAAGAATTCAACTTGCTCTATTTTTCAGAATAAGATTCTTAAGCAAACATATGTAGTACACCAATGGAAATGCTACAGTAAATATTTTATCTCAGAACATTTCCTGGCCTTGTTAGCCTTGCCAGACCAGAATGAAGAAGGCTTAGAAGGTTTGATTATAATGGAGATTTGCAGTTTTGTACTTGTTAACAGATTTCATCCAAGCTAATTTTTAATGTTTGGGACATTTCAATCACTATCACTCACTGATTCCAATGACTGTGCTTTAAACTCTAGTTTAACTAATGGGTATTAATTAGTGTATATCTTTTTTTTTTTAAGATTTTATTTATTCATTCATGAGAGACACAGAGAGAGAGAGGCAGAGACACAGGCAGAGGGAGAAGCAGTCTCCATGCAGGGAGCCTGATGCAGGACTCGATTCCAGATCCCAGGATCATGACCTGAGCTGAAGGCAGATGCTCAAACCGTTTACAGGTGTTCCTATATCTTTTATGCAGTATTATATAGTATATATACTTTGATACCAAAAAGCTTGCATTTACATTTCAGCTTCACTAATTGTCAGTTCTGCAACCTTAAAATGTAATTTTATCACATTTTGCCCTAAGTATCCTCATTGTCTTAAGTGTTTGATTTATGCCATTACTTTCATAAGGGATAAATATGATCACATATGTAATGTCACTAGCATAAGGCCTAGCACACAGCAGGTGCTTTATAAAAGTTCTTTTCTGCTTTTGTTCTTTCTCTAGTGGTAATAATGGTGCAAATGAACTTTAGCACTTGAAATTGAACTTTGAATGTTATTGGTGATAATAATGCTATCTTTGGTTATCAGAAATGTGGTACCTAGAACTTTTAAATAAATGTACAGGCAATTCCAATTTCACATATATGCATGTATGTTTGTGTGTATGAATTTTGACACTTTTATGAAAGGTTGCTCCCATTGAGCCATCCTGTTGACTTCTGACCTATCTTACTTTGATTATTTTGACTGGAACCCCTCAGGATAGATACGAACTGATTGCTTTAGGTTTGGTTGAATGACTTAGGTAAAGCTAATTAAATCTTTTTCAATAGAAGGGCATTACATCTTTATACAGACATAATGGCAGAGAATTTGTCTTCTGTTTCTGTTGCTGCTCCATCTAGAAAAAATAAAAACAAAAACAACCATGAAAAAAAGGATTTCACATCTGTTGTCTGATATATTCTCTTATAAACATACCTCAATGGAAAATTTAGTTTTAATGGTTTTATTATTGAATGCTTGTTAATGATATATTAGATACTTTCTTTGTGCTTGATAATCTGCTAGGTCCTTGACTTTGTCTTTTAGTCTATAATTCTTTTCTAATTCCTATACTGTTAACAAATCTAATATCGTAACATAATTTAGGTAGGACACTACAGAATATATTCTATGCACAAAGATTTTTATTCTCTGAAAGAACATTGATAGGAAATTAGTGCAGCTGGTGAATCACACAAACCCAAAGATCTATCATGTAAGTATTTGATTCTTTTCTTCTAAGGTAACCTAAAGGCACTATATTTTTACAGAGATTAACTTGTTTTAGAACTGAAGCTATTAATCTCTCCCATAACAGGGTGCTGAATCATTCTCATTCATTCTGTCAATGTCATTTTAAAACTGAGTTTTAGACAATTTTTGTAAGAATAAGATATATAAGTATTCAAAAATGCTAATATTTTCAGCTGAGTATTCCTAATTATGTCTTCAGTTTATATTTGCTTAAGGCTTTTATGTTGCAATAATCCCCTCTTCAGTTTTTTCCTTTTTCATTATACCACACTTGGCTGGTGCTAGGATGATGGAATTCTTTGGCTGGTAAGTCTTTACTTACCCTGCATAATGTAATGCTTCAGTGAAATATGTTAAAGGAATTAGTGATTAAAGGGTGCCTAGGGGCTGAGTCGGTTAAGCCTTGCCTTCAGCTCAGGTCAAGATACCAGGGTACTGGAATGGAGCCAGGCTTAGTGGTAGTCTGCTTCTGCTTCTCCCTCTAACCCTTCCCCCTGCTTGTGGTCTCTCTCCAAAGAATAAATTATTCTTTTTAAAGAAATTAGTGATCAAAAGGATGGACAAAATTATATCTCTTTAATCATTGTGCTAAATTAAAAACAATTACTTGGACAGATAAAACTTTTCTCTAAAATTCAATGAAAAACCTTTATATTCCCACCATTCATCATCCATTCATACCTTTGATCAAATCATATATATATATATATATATATAATTATTAACTATAACTGCATTGGAAATTACTTGATTATTTATAGATCAAATTTCTGCAAGGAAAATATGTCTTATGCATTGTTATATTTTTAAGATGTAATCTATTACCTGGAACATTGAGGAGACTCAATAAATATTTGTGAATGAGTAAAGATAAAATATGATTGTGACTTAGACCAGAATCATAGCTGTAAGAATGTGAAATTGGAAAGTATAAAACTATTATGGAGTAAATCAGAAGGTCTTAGCTATACTGGACTTAGGAATAATAAAATAAATAACATAAAGATGACTTTAAAAGAAATTTTCTGACATAAAGGATGATGACACCATTAAGAAATTCCCTTACAATTTTATAGAATAATTTATAATTAATACAATCTATAACCATGCAATTACTTATTATAACTGACAAACATGGTATTGTAATATTTTAGTTTAAATTTGTACAATTAACGTAGGAAGCCATATATTATAGGAATTTTGCGTACTCTACTAGTAATATTTTTCTCTACCACAATTTATTTCATTCGATGTATGAAATGGGCACATAGAGTACAGTATTATCATTATGTGGGTGGAAACGTCGGGAGGCAGTAAGATAAGCTTGCTTCTGTAGTTGAATGGCATTGCAAATTCTTAACTAGGAAAGAATGCAAATAAAATTTTCAAAAGAAATAGAATGATTTCATCAGACATCTATTCGGTAAACTTAATGGCCTTATGTCTGTTTTATCATTTTTACTAAGTAAAAAATGTAATTGTAGTAGACTTTAGAATAAATATTTTGTTGTTACTAGATTGTGGTCCCATTAATTATGTTATTTTGTTATAATTATCCTATTTGGTTTCTATATAATTATGTCTCCATTGAAATTAAAAAGGAAAAGTAAAAATAGAATTAATAAAAGAGGCTTCATCAATTTCAACAGATGTCATCCATAAATTTGTTTACTTTAGTGGAAACATATATTGATCAGGCATGACTATTGGAAATGTTTTGATAGGAAAATTTACTTATTTAAATATTTTGGGATTTTTCTTCCCAGATATTTGCAGATGGAAATGCAGGCATTATATCTGTAAAGAGCACTATTATCTTCATCATTCATAAGTAACACAAAATTATATTTGGACATTGATTTCTTCAAATAGATTGCTTCTTTGTTGAAAGATCTAGAAATAACAAATATATTTTAGTGGATCTATGCATACTAAAGCATATGCCTAAAACCATGTCTACAAATAATTGAACTGGTCTTTTAAAACCATAGTATTTCAACACCAACTAAATCTTGGTACTTACTATTATATATAAAGGTCTTTTCCTAAAATTAGAAAGGGAGCAACTAAGGAAACATTTACCAAGTATTATATAAGTAAAGTGAGTATTTGATGCTGATTACATTATTCTTTTTCCTAAGTATAATTCTTACAAACTATGATTTTAATAGTCACTGTGCACTGGACTCAAAGGAACAAAAAGGTTTGGAATTAGACCCTTGTTCCAAATCAACCTCCACCACTTGTTAGCTCTTTGATCTTGAATAAGCTACTGGATATCTCTGAGCTTATTTCCTCATTCATTCATTGAGGAAGAAAAGGAAGAAGAAGAAGAAGAAGAAGAAGAAAGAAGAAGAAGAAGAAGAAGAAGAAGAAGAAGAAGAAGAAGAAGAAGAAGAAAGGAGAAGAAGAAAGGAGAAGGAGAAGAGAAGGAGAAGGAGAAATGGAGCTTATGGGAATATTGGAAATTTTAAGGAATTTATGCAATATAGTTAAAAAGGTTTTTTTGACACATGGGAGATGTTTCATCAATGTATCACTACAAGTTACAGTGTTCTTTGGAAACTTTGTGTTTTCATTAATCTTTTTATCATACATGTTATAAAACAGAATAATTATCACATATGTACCTACCTAACTTAAGAATGAAAAAAACATGAATCTATGTGCTTCTCTTTCTTTTCTTTTTTAAGATTCTATTTATTTATTCATAAGAGACACACACACACACACAGAGAGAGAGAGAGAGAGAGAGAGAGAGAGAGAGGCAGAGATTCAGACAGAGGAAGAAGCAGGCTCCATGCAGGGAGCCTGACATGGGACTGCAGGGAGCCTGACGTGGGACTCCATCCCGGGACTCCAGGATCAGGCCCTGGGCTGAAGGCAGTGCTAAACCGCTGAGCCACCAGGCTGCCCTGTGCTTTTCTTTCTAATCACATTATAAGTATATTTATGTGACTTTTGTATTTTACCTTGAGATGAGGTAATCATAACCCTGAAATTTGTTTTTCATTCCTTTACTTTTTTCTTATTGTTCTCTCCACAGTTCTTAGATTCTGTTGTTCTTTTTTTATTAACTCTTTTTAAAAAATCAGTGTGGGAAACTTCTATTCATCTACTTGTAAACATAACAAATTGTTGTTTTCTTGATTACATCTAGTTTACATGTGCCCATCAAAAGCATTTTTTATTTCTGTTGCAGTGTTTTTGATTTCTAACACATCCTTGCAATTCTTTCCTTCTTTTTTTTTCTTTTTTATTCCAAGCCCCAGCCTCTGATAACCATCATTCTCCTCTATTATTATGAGTTCATCTTACTCCATGCCCCAGCTTCTGATAGCTATTATTCTCCTTTATTACTATGAGTTCATCTTGATTCTTATAATTTTTGTCTTTCTGCTTAAGTTAGCCATCTGTTCTTATGTCGTTGGCTTTCTTTCACTGTGGCTCTGGACATATTAATTATAGTATTTTTAATTATATGTATGACAATTCCAACATCTGTGTCATATTTGAGTTTGCTTATGATGCTTGAATTTTCTCTTCAAACTGTGGGGCTTTTTGCTTTTCCATATACCTTGTAATTTTTTGTCAAAAAAAAAAAAACCAGACTTATTTTGCATAATGGAACTGAGGTACATAAGCCTCTATTTCTGTTACTCTGGCTAGTAGATGTACTTTTAAAAATGTTTGCAGTTACTATAGGTGCCAGTAGGCTCATATTTTTCTTGTATCTTTGGTTTTGTCTCCTATAACTTTGGCCTCCCCTAAGTGTTCCTCCTTAGAGGAACATTTTACATGCTTTTTACTACTTTAAGTTGCATTCCATTATTATTATATTGGCCTCCTGGTGGTGTGATAAGATGATAAGGTATATTTAGTGGTGGTGGTGGCAGGGGCACATTCTATAATGTCCCAATTAAATCTCAGTGTGCAAATACATGTGTCTAGCCTGTAACCTTCAGAGTATATATTCTTACATAGTTCTCATCCAACTGTAGATGAAACAGGAGGACTATGGGAGGCTGGAGGGAGAGTAATGTTCTTATCTATTCTTCTGAAACAAAGTTTTGTAAGTTTTTTCTACTGGAGTATGCCTTTGTTAAGGAGAATGCTCTGGGCATATTTCAAAATGATTACTTTCTCTCCTGCCACACTGTGGAATCTTTCTGGAGAATGCAGAGATAAAAATCTGCCTTTTGGAAGCTTCAAGTCATGTATAAGTTGGTCTAGCAAAAAAAAAAAAAATCTATCCTTTTTCCGAAGATCAAAGGAATTATTAAAAGTTGGATTTATTCTCTGAAATTCAAAAGCTGTACACAGAAACTTTGCTATGTTAATAATTAGAGTGGCTTAAAGGGAAATATACTAATGAACTAATATTATGATCGATTGGAAAACCAGCTTATGTAACATAAGTCTGCATTCTTCCCTAGTTTTCTATATTCTCCTATTCTTTTTTCTTCCTTGAAGATCATGCTTTTCTCAAACCTAGAACATCATGGTTCCTTTCAAATAAGATCTTCTTACAAATTTCTTTTATATAAAAGGTAAAAATATAGCTTAAAATATCTATCATCTTAGTTTGGTTGGATTTGGGGATGTTATGGAAACTATAAACTTAGTGCCAGAATATCAATAAGTCCCAAATCAATTTGAGAACACTTTCAAATGCAATGAATAAGCATGCTAACTCACAGGTTTCTAGGAACCCACAGAAATGATACCCCAGCAAAAAAGCAATTGATCAAAACTGATAGAATGGAGATAAAGCAGTGCTTGTGGGGAGATATAGCTTTACGTGCTTTTATTAAAAAATCAATAATCCAAACTTCTGCCTAAGAGAGAGAATATTATAAATAACTTTAGGTCAACAAATTAGATAAATGAAATATACAAACCCATAAAGATACAAATTGACTCAAGATGAAATAGAAACCTGGTTGTGCCAACAACAAATAAAGCCATTGATTAGTTATTAAAAGTCTTCCCATAAAGGAAAGCTCAGGCTTAAATGACTTCACTTAGGGAGTTTATTAAGTATTTAAAAGCAGAAATATAGCAAGGAAATTATAATAATATTACAGTATGAAAAAATCAACTTAGTACACACTCACATACATTTCCACACACAAATGTACAGCCTCACATTTTTAATTTCTATAAAAAATTTAAACTGATAAGAAAACATCCTGCCTTACGAAATTAAAAATTTCATGAATCATTGATGAGGCTTCTGTGTTGTAAAGTACAGTGGAGTAGACACTGCAAAGGCTCTACTCACTGCAAAAATTGATAGATCCCTACTAAACAATATTTATTTCATTTCTGATTCTCAAGGAATAAGAAAAATATCTAGAATGTGTTTTTATATCCTTTAAGCCAGAAAAATGGGAATGAAATTTAATATGTAGATCTTCAATTACATGAAAAATGTTAACACTGGAATAAGTGACAAAGGAAAATAAGAAAAAGAAAAAAGTAAACACAAAAGTCTCATAAATTTCCATTTATTCAAAAAATACAAATGTATACTTCTGAGTAACTTATAGGTCAAAGAAGAAATTATAATAGAAATAAACAATTTATTAGACTTGAACAATAATCCAAATATTGTATATAAAACTTATGAAATCTAATTATAGTGACTATTCATAGTTGAATGCTTATATTATAAAATAATATTTGATGTTAATTTATGAGCTGTGTCCCTGTAATGATGTTATTAAAAAATAAAACAGAATAAAACTAAAGATAGATATAAAGAAATAATGGAGATAAAAGCAGAGTTTAGTAAAAAAGAAAACAAATATAATCTAGAGAAACACACAGAAGACACAAATCTTTCTTGAGTTGATGAAGAAAAAAGAAGGCATGAATACATTAGGAATTTGAAAGGAGATATGAATCCAGGTTCCATTTACATTTAATATAATGGGAGAATTCTATCATAATCTTATGTGGATAAACTAAAAAAACATTACACAAAATATATAAAATATGAGACTAGGTTTTAAGCTTTCTGTTTGACATAAGTGCTATGTGAATTACACCTTAGTATATCAGGAGAGAGAACATTTACCCTTGAATTTAAGATGGGAATGGGGTAAAGTGAGAATTAGAAAAGAGTAAATTAAAAAGTTAGCATTTGGCCTTGGGAAAAAATTATTTAAAAAAGCCCATCCAAAAATTAACAAGGCAGGAAACAACAAATGTTGGAGAGGATGCGGAGAAAAGGGAACGCTCTTACACTGTTGGTGGGAATGTGAACTGGTGCAGCCACTCTGGAAAACTGTGTGGAGGTTCCTCAAAGAGTTAAAAATAGACCTGCCCTACGACCCAGCAATTGCACTGTTAGGGATTTACCCCAAAGATTCAGATGCAATGAAACGCCGGGACACCTGCACCCCGATGTTTCTAGCAGCAATGTCCACAATAGCCAAACTGTGGAAGGAGCCTCGGTGTCCATCGAAAGATGAATGGATAAAGAAGATGTGGTTTATGTATACAATGGAATATTCCTCAGCCATTAGAAACGACAAATACCCACCATTTGCTTCAACGTGGATGGAACTGGAGGGTATTATGCTGAGTGAAGTAAGTCAATCGGAGAAGGACAAACAGTGTATGTTCTCATTCATTTGGGGAATATGAATAATAGTGAAAGGGAATATAAGGGAAGGGAGAAGAAATGTGTGGGAAATATCAGAAAGGGACACAGAACATAAAGACTCCTAACTCTGGGAAACGAACTAGGGGTGGTGGAAGGGGAGGAGGGCAGGGGGTGGGGGTGAATGGGTTATGGGCACTGAGGAGGACACTTGACGGAATGAGTACTGGGTGTTATTCTGTATGTTGGTAAATTGAACACCAATAAAAAATTAATTTATTAAAAAAAAGGAAAGCAAAAAATAATAAAATAAAATAAAATAAAAATAAAATAAAATAAAATAATAAAATAAAATAAAAAAGCTCATCCAAATTGCTAGAATGAGCAAGAGCAAGAAGACAGGAAATCTCATGTTGAAGTGAATTCATAGCATTTGGCTGTTTTGTAGGGCAGGTTATATGGATGTAGATTTGGTAATACTGAAAGAAAACATTAAATATTTTCATATTCTTGGATAATACAGTCACAGCAGTATAGAAAATATTTATTGTTTCTAATATCTTATTAGGTATTGGGAGACAATTAGAATGAAGCTCACCTTTATGTACATCTTGGCATTACCAACCCATATGCTCCAGGATTCTCTTTTCAAGAATTGTTTAATAAGGCATTCCTGGAAAGGTAGAGATAGATACCCTCCCTGGAACAAATTCATTTACATTCAGTGATAGTAAACAGGAAGACTTCCCATTCCCAGAGGACATTCAGAATAATAAAAATGAATATGTCTTTTTGTCTTTTCAGAAGATATTTGATTACATTCTAAGACAAAGATAATTCTTTCTCCAAGGTGGGGAAAGACAGGTTTGCCAGTACCTCCTATATGATGCCAGAGTTTCCTAATCTCAAGTCCCTCTTTCATGTACACCCACAGCAGATGCAGGTAATAGCTGAGTCTTCTCACAATCACTCTATGGAAATTAAGGATCAGGGAAATGACACCAATGGTTACTCTTGCTTTAAGTAATAAAACTGTCTAAATCCATGTGTACTCATTGTCTCCTTGCCAGCTGAATCTGTGGAAGTGTGACAAGCCAATCTAGCTCTTGCCACCATGCTGCTGTTTAGTAATGATTTACCTGATTGACATTAGCTTGATATTTCTAAACTCTGGAATAGTTGGGAAATAATTAATATGGAGTTTGGGAAAGAAATACAGATATACACAACAAATATATTTTAAAAATGTTATTATTTATGCCACATTTATTTTTTTATTCCACATTTATTGACAATAATATATACTCCAATTTAGTTCTTCCTAAAAATTAGATGTGTCAGCATGGATCTGCTCTCAGCTCCTATCTTACTAAAGGTACAAGTACTTTGATATCATTAAAATCACATGAGAGAGACATGGTACACATGAAGCTTATGACATTCATTTTGTGGCTTAACTTTATTTAACTACAGGGCATCAGCTTTAAAATCAGAAAGCAAAATTTTTCAAAGACATAGGGGATACAGAGGATCATTTTGGCTTTATGGTTATTCAGTTCTTATTGTTTTCTTATAGTTTCAAAAATATCAGATGAAAATATGATTGCCAGTAACTCATCCTTTTAGTTCTTTGCGAATGGATTTAAATTTTTAAGATAAAAATTTCTCAAAAATGTATCCAAAACTAGTAATCTATAGATTACCATACACCTTAGAAAAAGTTTAAGTCTTTATGATATGTATACGGTGAGTATAGTTCTCTTGTTTGATTAAATAATTATAGGTCCATATATTTTTATAAAATTCAAAAACTTGTCCTTCAGGTCTGATTTCTCAAAAGTTTTCAAAAGCTTAGCTCTGCTTGTTGGATATAGGACAGGGAGAAGAGGTAAATCTTTAGAAGAGTACACCTGCAAACTGTTGTAAATTAAAATATGTTTTCTTTGATGAAATCATAATTTCAACATAATCACTACACCAAAGTAAGGGGAAAATAAATGCCAGTCTTATTAATTAATGGAAGAAAAAGGTCCATCGTAATATCTGCTTGTGTGAGATCTGGGATTGTGGATGATCTAATTTAACAGAAGTATTCATTTTAGATGACAATTATAAAATTTCATTGGACTTTGCTACTAATATGAATCATAGAACCAAATCCATCTCCTCTGCCAAGCATACACATTAGCACAGAGAGCCATATCTTTAGACTACTACTACTACTGCAATATTTTCCTCAATAGACACTAATGGTGAAACCCAAAATATATCAATATATTCTGAGCAGGTGCAATAGGTTTAACATTGTGGTGAGGTAGAAACCTAATGCGGTGGACATTTAAGATAAAATGTTCCTGCTTTTAAAGGAATTATTAGAGAGTTGATTGAATCCCAATGAATCAATAGTTTATAATGCAATAAATAATGGAGATTGTAAGTCTTGGATATAGTCCCAGTTTTGTTATTCTCAATTTTTGTTGTCATGACTTAGTCGTTGTCTTATGACTTATTATTGATTGTATTGTACAAACTGTTTCATATGGTAGTTTAAAAACTCTTCCATGTTTTTATTCCTTCAACAAATTTGTTTAATGGCTACTTGATATGAGACACTGTTCTGGCTACTGAGATTACAGCATTATAGAAAATGGCATAGTCTCTGCTTTCTTAGAATATTCATTATGGTAGTTTGAAACAGAAAATATGTAGATGAACAAATACTTATATCATGACAAATGCTGTGAAGAAAAACAGCAGAATAAGAGGATGGGATAGTAAAGCCAATTTTAACAGGCTCAAATTCACTGTTTTTTCTGTGTCTTGAATATACAACTGCCAATTGTTATAAATTCAATGTTATTACTTGTGAAGTACTATCCCATATTCATTCATTTAGTGAAAACCTAGTATGTGTAAGGTATTATAACAATCATTATTTTTACTGAATGATGTCAATTTCTCTGTATTGAATAGATTTTGAAATGATTCTCTGACTTATAACAATATATGTAGATTTTATATATATATAGTTCTATATTTTAATGAATCATTTAGTTAAAATCATGTCACTATGCCATAAGTAGAATAAAATTGCCCGTGAAATATATTAAATATGATTCATAGCAGATAATAAATCTCTTTCATATATTTATGCATACTTAAATAGAAGGTTTCTCTTATGAGTTGGGTTTATAGTATCGGCTAGAATTTTTATTTTGTTTTTTTTTTAAGATTTTTAAAATGTATTCATGAGAGACATAGAGAGAGAGGCAGAGACACAGGCAGAGGGAGAAGCAGGCTCCATGCATGGAGCCCAATGTGGGACTCGATCCCGGGAATCTAAGATCATGCCCTGGGCTGAAGGCAGGCGCTAAACTACTGAGCTACCTAGGGATCCCCCGGTTAGAATTTTTAAATGATCATAATAATACATTTGTATCCAGGAAAATCTTTATATACTTTTGAATTGACCATATGTAACTTTTCCTTTATATCAATACCACATGCTATTCATCACTAGCTAATGCATAGCTTCATCAAGAGTAGGATTAAAAGTTAAATTTGCTTCCTTTGTCAGAGCACATTTTCCTTCATAAATATTAAGGTACAGGTTTAGAATATCCTTAATTGGACTCTTTTAATATTGTGGATGGCCTCCAAAGTCATATTCTCTTGTTACTAAAGATGATAAATTCTAAGTGTGGATACTATTAATATTTATTTACATGGACTTTTGTTCTTCAGATCATTTGATAAGTGAAAGTTAATATAGATACACAATTATTTTTGTGCTTCACTCAAGACCTTGTCAGAAAGCCCTGCCTTTGGCAATGCTGGAGAAGCTAGTACACTAGAGATCTCCAAGACAGGGCAGGAAATAATTTGACAATCTACTATAGGGACAAATCTAGAACTCTGAGTGCCCTCAACAAGTATTCAACAAAAATTTGTTTCATCAGGGATATTTATGGGCTAATTACATTTGATGACATAATGTAGGAGTTTTAGCCATTATTTGTAACATTGTTTCTATAGATAAATTAGTTTCTTACTACCGATTTATCAATTTTTTTGCCAATTTTAAATACAGTTTTATTTAAGACATTGCATTTTCCACTTAACAATACAGTGCTTATAAAGTGCAATGTTTATTTCCTTTCCCTGTGCACATATTCCATATTCAAGTATCAAGAATGCCCAGTATATTTACTATAGCAGCTTGACTTTAAAACTGCCATGGAATTTGCTACAAATTTGGGTCCTTCAAATGTGTGGAACAATGCTAGACCTGTCATCAGGTTGGCTTAATCAACCTCTTCAATGGTGGGCCCAGAGGAGGCACCACCAGAGGGAGGAGCTCCACCACCAGGAAAGCCTCCAGGCATTCCTCCTGGCATGCCTCCTGCACTCTGGTATAGCTTCGTAATGATGGGATTGCAGACTTTCTCCAGCTCTTTCTGCTGATGTTCAAATTCTTCCTTCTCTGCAGTCTGGTTCTTATCAAGCCAGTTGATGATTTCATTGCACTTGTCAAGAATCTTCTGTTTGTCTTCATCATTGATTTTGCCCTGAAGTTTTTCATCTTCAACAGTTGCTTTCATGTTGAAAGCGTAAGACTCCAGTGAATTCTTGGAAGACACCTTGTCTCTCTGCTTCTCATCTTCGGCTTTGTACTTCTCAGCTTCCTGGACCATGCGCTCAATGTCCTCCTTGCTCAAGCGGCCCTTGTCATTAGTGATGGTAATCTTGTTCTCTTTTCCTGTGCTCTTATCCACAGCAGACACGTTGAGGATACCATTAGCATCAATATCAAAAGTGACTTCAATCTGAGGAACGCCACGAGGAGCAGGAGGTATGCCTGTGAGTTCAAACTTGCCAAGTAGGTTGTTATCCTTAGTCATAGCACGCTCACCTTCATAGACCTGAATAAGCACACCAGGCTGGTTGTCAGAGTAGGTAGTAAAGGTTTGTGTCTGTTTGGTAGGAATGGTAGTATTGCGCTTGATGAGCACAGTCATGACTCCTCCAGCAGTTTCAATACCAAGAGAAAGTGGGGTGACATCCAATAGCAGCAAATCTTGAACATTTTCAGATTTGTCACCAGAAAGAATGGCTGCCTGGACAGCTGCACCATAAGCAACGGCCTCATCAGGGTTGATGCTCTTATTCAGTTCCTTTCCATTGAAGAAATCTTGCAGAAGTTTCTGAATCTTGGGGATACGGGTAGAACCACCCACCAGAACAATGTCATGGATCTGAGACTTGTCCAGCTTGGCATCTCGAAGAGCTTTCTCTACAGGGTCCAGGGTGCCACGGAACAGGTCAGCATTTAATTCTTCAAACCGGGCACGAGTAATAGAGGTATAGAAGTCAATTCCTTCATACAGAGAATCAATCTCAATACTGGCCTGGGTGCTGGAAGAAAGTGTACGCTTAGCCCGTTCACATGCAGTACGGAGACGGCGGACGGCCCTCTTGTTTTCGCTGATGTCCTTCTTGTGTTTGCGCTTGAATTCTGCAATAAAATGGTTGACCATTCTGTTATCAAAGTCTTCTCCACCTAAGTGGGTGTCTCCAGCTGTGGACTTGACCTCAAAGATCCCATCTTCAATAGTAAGGATTGACACATCAAAAGTGCCACCTCCTAAATCAAAGATCAACACGTTCCTTTCAGCTCCAACCTTCTTGTCTAAGCCATAAGCAATAGCAGCAGCAGTTGGCTCATTGATAATTCGAAGTACATTAAGACCGGCAATAGTTCCAGCATCTTTGGTAGCCTGACGCTGAGAGTCATTGAAGTATGCAGGTACCGTGACAACTGCATTGGTAACAGTCTTCCCAAGGTAGGCCTCTGCAATTTCCTTCATCTTCGTCAGGACCATAGAGGACACCTCCTCTGGATAGAAACTTTTGGTCTCCCCCTTGTATTCTACTTGGACTTTAGGCCTGCCAGCATCATTCACCACCATGAAGGGCCAATGCTTCATATCAGATTGGACGACAGCATCATCAAATCTACGTCCAATCAGCCGCTTGGCATCGAAAACCGTGTTGGTGGGGTTCATCGCAACTTGATTCTTCGCAGCATCACCGATCAATCGTTCGGTGTCCGTGAAAGCGACATAACTTGGGGTGGTTCGGTTTCCCTGATCATTGGCAATTATTTCCACTTTCCCGTGCTGGAAGACACCCACGCAGGAGTAGGTGGTGCCAAGATCGATCCCGACTGCAGGTCCCTTAGACATAGTTGCTTCTGTGTGGGCCGGGCTCGGCTCGCGGAGACAACAGCCGTCTGCAGATCTGGCGCCGCGTTCAATGAGACCCTGATTTATCAATTTTGGGTCCAATATTATCACATATTAAAGTCAACCTTTCAGTAAGTGATGAATAAAATTATGTCACAACATGAAAATCCCACTGAAATTGCAAACATTCTAACATTAATAAGAAGGAGAAAAAGGAAGCTATCATAACTGGGTATTTGTACCTGGGCTTGCTTGTCTTACCTGACCAAAGGATTCAATAGTCTTTGTAGAATGCAAATAGCTGTCACAAGTATTTTTAAATATCTCTTTTTATTATTCCGAGTAGAACAACAAAGCATAAGATGAAGCATTAGTAATTGCTTTTCTAGATCTAGGAGAATTCTAATTTGTTGCCTGTTGAAGGATTGTTATGAGCAGCTACAATTCTCTTCCAAAATGCCAGTCTAGAATCTAGGTTTTAAAAATTGTTCTTTTATATCTTAGGTTCACTATATTCATTTATATTTCAGCTGGTTGGGGCTTTATATCTGGTGTAGATGTCCTGGGAAGTGCAAGTAAATGTTTTTTGATTATGGTAGATGCTAGTTGGTAGAAAAGTCTAGAATATACAAAATAAGATATATTTAGTAACCATTCATAGAAAAAATATTCTGTAGTGACCTGTCCCTCCTCTCTGTCCACCTTCCACTAGATAGGTTATAACTGGGTATTTTATTTTTCATGATAAGTATTTGTTAACATCATATATGCCCTATGGAAAATAACATCCTGTGGATTAAGGCAAAACTATTGGAAAAATCTACAAAATCTTAAAATTTCTAAGAGAAATTTTAGCTCACAAACATACAAATCCTTTTGAGTATAAATGGGCATTTACAAAAAAAGCTTCTGTTATTTCTTTCTCAATGTGGCTTATCCTTATCTTTTGACACAAAAAGATAGTAAATATCTCTTGGTCTATGTAATCAGTGGTCATTGACAAACCTGGCATTAAAAGCATTAGGCAGTATAAGAGAAGAAAACAAAATAATAATAATAATTAAAAAAGGATTTGTGTTTGCATCACCAAATGTTTTTATTATAAGAAAATGTGTTGTTGATAAAGAATCTACCAAAAAATAATCAGCTGCTTTTCACTTTACATGAGCTATAATTTAAAAAAAACCACAAAACCTAATTACTAGGTACTTAATTTTTCATTCATTCACTTTTTTAAACATTATTTATTAGTGGTCTTTTTCCATCTATGATGAATTAACAGAGACCAGATATACCTTCCTGTCACTATAAAAAACTGGAAACAATGTATGAAAAAATGGCTTTCAATATACTTGATGTCCTGTATTTCTTCTAATTTGACACATCCTACATTTGAAATTCCCAAATCAAAAGGGTGACTACAATAATACATTTGGAAGACACAGAAATAATTTCTGAATGGTAACTAGAAGTTGCTAGTAGCCTACCTTAAGATTTAGCACTAAGGAGAAAGAGTTAATTCCAAAGAGCCGAAAGTAAGAATTAGTTTTACTATTAGCCAGCTTCAAAGTTGTCACTGTTTTTGACATCTCCCCCTCAGTAGGGCTCTTTTTTCTTTTTAAATATTTTATTTATTTATTTATTTATTTGAGAGAGACAGAAAGAGCATGATTGGGTGGGGGGAGGAAGGGGTAGAGGGAGGACAAGAAGACTCCTCACTGGGCACAGAGCCAGATGCAGGGCTCCACCCCAGGATCATGAGACCATGACCTGAGCCAAAGTCAGACACTTAACCAACTAAGACACTGGACAAATAGGGCTCTTTTCTTAACACAAGTCATTAGATTTCTCATGGAAGTTTCTGTTGATGACTGAATTCAAGGCTTTCACTATAAGGGTGGTACTCTGAGGGAATAAAAAATATAGATAGATAGATGATAGATAGATAGATAGATAGATAGATAGATAGATAGATGATAGATAGATGATAGATGATATAGAGAGATAGATAGAGATTTTGACTTAAGAGAGGAAAGCTATATCAAAAGTTAATTGATCCTCTTCACTTATTCAGGCATCTATGGGCTGAGAGTTTTTTATACATCCTACTCAGACTCATCTTGCATTCACAAGGGACAGTGACTGTGAACTGAAAGAAAGCTACAGTGTTCTTTCTCCTCTGGCATAGTCTTAGCATTTTGTGGAAGCTGCTTAAAGAATAAAGAATCAAAGGAAAGATGACTCGAGAGCTTATTTGGTAGAGAGGAATGGTTTAGTAGAAGCTTAGAATGGAATACAGTGGCCTTGTGTTAAGCCCTATAGCAGAAGCATCACTAATTATTTATATCCTGCTGGTAAGCGTAAAACAGGCTTGACTGCCCTTACAACAGCTGCAATCTCACCACGTGTGCAGCACCATGAACTTTATGTGTGAGCTCTCCTGAAGAGCTTTCAGGGGCATGGGGCACCATAAGCAGGTAGAATCATTGTCAGAAGAGCCTTCTGAAGAGTCCTGGTGCATCGGCAGCAATTAATGCAGGTGGTATTTTAGACAAGGGAGCTAATGAGCTTTAATATGCATGCAGGTGAGGGAGTGCTGAATCAGTAGAGCCATTAATGAACCTATGACAGCCTAATTAGCTACAATTTAAAATCTATGGAATCTAATCAGAGGAGCTGAACACTGCTGCAAATCTGTGTATGAATGAGTCTTTCTAAATACTCCAATCTGTTGCTTAGTCACTGATTGATAGTAATTGCTTTTTTTCCTCTATTGTGTATAGGAAAATGCCCAATTTTGCTCTGATAGGGGAGGACACAACATTGAAGTTAAATGCCTAAGATGTTTAGCTGCTTAAGTTTAATCAGTGGATGTTTAAAAAAAATCAAAGTAAAATTAATTTTCAACTCTGAATATAGATGATTAAAAATATACCATCAACTTCTTATATATTGGGTTGGCAAAGACTCCATGGTTGTTAATCAACTGCAAATAGCATATCTGAAAAGCAAGCAAAGACAGTACAACATGCAAATGTGTAAAATTCATTTATTAATCTGTAATTTGTTTTAAAAGGACTTATTTATGTTAGTGATCAGAGATAACAGGGCAAAAATAGTTTTATTGAATGCTTGAGATGAGAGAGAGTTTTCTGAGGTTAACACAATCTATTAAACATCCTATTTGAAAGTGGCTGAACTAAGTGTTCTTTCAGAAATTGAGAATAATTTTATGAAGGTGTGAGGTGATACTATTTTGTAGTGCCCATTTGGTAATAACTGACGTATAAAAGGTACAAGCAGTTTTTCTACTCTGACATTTCACCTTTATATAGCACAATTCATCTGAGAACCTTAAAGAACTTTGTAGGCTCTGATTTATTGAGTCTTATAATACCACTGGAAGACAGGTCATTGCGGCTGTCCTCCATAACAGTCGGCTCAACTGAGCTCCATTTGCTGAAGGTCACAAGTGAGTCAATGGAGGAACTATAAAAAAGAGACCCAAGAAAGCCCAGAGTGATACTCCCTCACTTTTTCCATTTGATATATGGTGAACCTCACGATTTTGACATTTTGGATAAAAATCTATGTATCTAAATTTGGAATATCAACTTAGAGAAAAACTTTGAAATGTAGATTTATAATTGCGAGTTATTTTTAAATATCGATATTGGGTACATATATACGATATTATCAGTTAACAATTTAATGACAAGAACCATCACATTCCTTATTAGTGTCAATAGAAGTGATCTTGAGGTGTTGTTTTTATTAGATTGGCCACCAGGTACTGAGGCTGAAACCTAAAGAAGATAAAAATGGAAAGTTTGCTCTAGTTAGGGATATCTAGAATAGGGATACCTAGAATAAATCTAGAGATCTCTAGAATAAAACAAAGAAAGAAGAGAGGAAAGAAAGAAGGGAGGAGAAGAGAGGGAGAGAGAGAACACACAGACTACACCCACATAGCACATCCACCAAAGAATTTTAGATGAGGCAGCTTAGTAAATGCAGAAAAGATATATATAATCCATTAAATTTGATTTTAGTGGGATGTCTATCTAAAAGAAAAGGAAAAAGAAAAGCATGTAAGGACACTGACAACTCAAATGATGTGCTAAAACAATTTGAGATGATGTAGTAGCACTTCTACAAATCCTATTGCTAGCTTAAAAAAATGTACTGCAAGGGAAATTTCATGAAATCTGGTGTTTCAGTGAAATTCACTTGATTTTTGGTCCAGTAGATTTTTTTCAAGTTTGACAATATTATGAAAATATCACATTTTCTCCTGTGTCAAACATTATGCCTTAAATTTGTGAGCAGAATAATCTCTAATGCAAATATTTTTTTAATTCCTGCTGTGACAGTGTTTACAAAAGTGCCCATTTTCTTTGAAACAGACAAAAAAGTGTTGTCAAAACTTAAGTATATTAACAAATAAAACATTATTTCACTCAACATGAACATCTTATTCTTAGCTATATCAAATTTGATCATTTTTTTTCTTAATTTAGTTAGCAAGAATAAATAGTCTCAGGGCACCTGAGTGGCTCAGTGGTTAAGCATAGGACTCTTGGTTTCAACTCAGGTCATGACTCAGGGTCCTGAGATCAGCTCTGACTAGGGCTCTGCTCAGTGAGGTGTTGGCTTGAGATTCTCTCTCTTTCACTTCTGCTCCTCCCCCTTCTTGCATGTTCTCTCTCTAAAATAAATACATAAATCTTTAAATAAATAAATAAACTGCCTTTACATTTTATTTTATTTTCATATGCTGTGCTGTAATACCAGTTAGTTAGAAAATGGTCTATTATGTCTTGAGATTGAGTTTTCTTTTTATTACTTTTATGCTTATAATGTAATTTTTCTTGACTAGCTCTCTTAATAATGTCTTTAATGATGTATTATCTGTATTATTAGTTATTAATTAATTAATATTAATTTCTTGTTTTTTCTAAAATTGTACTGAGTGCTAGGGATAGCAGGTCTTCAACAAAAGAAGATGCCATTTTTGCTTCAAGGAGATTATACTGTTTGTTGACAATAAGAGCGTACCTGAATCAGATTTTTTTTTTATATTTATAATTTTGTAAATGTCACCTTTGAACCATTGGCTTTAAATCAATAAGCATACTCTTAAATTTTCAGGTTCAAATGATATTTGAGTTTGCAACCATTTTACATTTAGGAATAAATTAGTATAGTACTTTAATTAGACCATTGTATGTATTGAAATGTTTCATTTTCAGTTTTCCTGGACTTTATTTAATTTTAGAAACCATAATTATTTAATTAAGAGTAGTGAGTAAGATCAGAATTGTAGTAAGGGTTCTTGTGTGTTTTGGTTTTGCTTTTTTATTGGAAATAGATTTACCCACTTAAGCTGCTAGATTCAGATATGTCTGAAAGTATAAATTTTATTATATTAGAATCTTCAAAACTTCTCATTTTGTTGAAAACTAAGATTTTATTCTCATTCTGAATATTTAGGGTATCAGTATGAATTATAATTTATCAATATAAGATAATTTAAATTTTTTGAAAGTGGAAACTATGTCTAATATAGTTCCTTTCATAAATCAATCTATAAAGAAATTTAATATTTGAGTTTATACATCCCTATATATTGTTTTCTTACCATACTCCAGGTACTGTACTACTTAATGAATGTATAAGGGTCAACAAAACAAATATAATGAGTCTGCTCAAAAAAGTGTAAATGTTTAAGTAGTCATAATTTGTATTGAGGTGTCAGATATGGCCCTCTCAGAAAAAATAAATAATTGAATTTATCTTATAAACAGTTTGCCAGGAAGGGCATTCTATGCAAAGGGAATTACATATGTGAATAACATGAAGGTGAAAAATTCTACACACAACTAAGAAACTAAAAGAACACAAGCATGGCAAAACAGAAGGGAAAAAAGGAATTTGTTATATGATTGATGAGCTTGACAGATGATGTATCATACAGCAACTTCTTGGCCAACTTAAGAATTTCAGATTTCTGCTAAGTGGAAAGAATCATTTGGAAGGAATTTAAAGATTAGATTTATATGATTTTGTTCATATTAAAATTTCGTTTGGGAAAAATGAGCATTTCAAAGTTAGTAGAAGGAAGAAAATGACAAAGATCAGAGCAGAAATACATGAAATAGAAACTAAAAACACAATAGAAGCAATCAGTGAAACTAAGAGCTGGATCTTTGAGAAGATAAACCAAATAGACAAACCTTTAGCTAGATTTACCAAGGGGAAAGAAAAAGAACCCAGATAAATAAAACTGGAAGTGGAAGAGGAAACCTTAAAACTGATATCACACAAATACAAAGGATCATAACAGACTACTCTGAACATCATACACCAACAAAGTACACAACTTATAAGAAATGAATAAATAACTAGAAGCATACAACCTATACCAAGACTACATCAGGAAGACAGAATATCAAAATAGACCAGCAATTAGTACAGAGATTGAATTAGTAATTGAAAAACTCTCAACAGAAAAAAAAAAAAAAAAGTCCAGGAGCAGATATTGTCACTGGGGAATTCTACCAAACAATTAAAGAATAATTAACATCGGTTCTCCCCAAATGCTCCCAGAAAATAGAAGAGGAGGGAATACTTCCAAACTCATTTTATTAGGTCAATGTTACCCTGACACCAAAGCTAGGAAAGAATGTTTCAAGAAAAGAAAATTGCAGGCTGGTATCCCTGCTGAACACAGCTGCAAAATATTTGGAAACTAAATTCAGTAGCACATTAAAAGGATCATACACCATAATCAAAAGAGATTTATTCCAAGGATGCAGGGACAATTCAACATCCACAAATCAATGTATATGCCACATAAACAGAATTAGGGATAAAAACTATATGAAAATCTCAATAGATATAGGAAAAACTTTTGCAAAATTCAATATAACTTACTTATAAAATGTTCTCAACAAACCTGGTACAGAGGAAATATACCTCAACATAATTAAAGCCATATAATACAAGGCTACAGTTAGTATCATACTCAATGTTGAAATGCTGGGAAAGATTTCTTTCTAAGATCAGGAAATAGATAAGAGGGATACTCGTGTTACTTTTAATCAACATAGTACTAGAAGTCCTTGCCAGAGCAATAAGTAAAGAAAAATAAATAAAAGGCATCTAAATCAGAAAGGAAGAAGTAAAGTGTCTTTCTTTGTAGATGACATGATAATATATAGAGAAAACAGATTAAAAAACTGTTAGAACTTACAAGTGAATTCAGTAAAGGTTGCAGGATACACAATAAATATACAAGAATCAGTGTGCTTCTATGGACTCCAGCAAATTGTCAGAAAGAGAACTTAGAAAACAACCCAGTTACAATTACATCAAAAGGAATAAAATACCTAGGAATAAATTTAATCAAGAAGATAAGAGACAAGTACACTGAAAACTATAAGAAACTGATTAAAGAAATTGAAGAAAACACAGGTAAATGGAAAGATATTCCTTGTTCATGAATTGGAAACTTACTATTGTTAAAAGGTTCATATTATCCAAAGTATTCTCAGATTTGATGTAATGACTATCAAAATTCCAGTGGCATTTATCACAGAAATAGAACAAACAATCCTAAAATTGGTATAATCTTGAATGGCCACAGCAGTCTTCTAAAAGAACAAAGCTGGACGTTTTACAATTCCTGGTTTCAAACTGCATTTTAAAACTACAATAATCAAAACAGTATGGTAGTGGCATAAAAACATACACAGATCAATGGAAGAGACCAGAAAGCCCAGAAATACACTCAGGCATACATGGTCAATTAACTTATGAAAAAATGAATAAAAATATACAATGCAGAAAGGATAGTCTCTTCAGTAAATGGTCTGAGAAATATGACAGCCTTATGCAAAAGGATGAAACTAAACCCATATATCGCACCATACAAAAAAAAACAATTCAAATGAATTAAAGACTTGAACATAAGTTCTGAAATCATAAAACTCCTAGAAGAAAACATAAACTCCCTGACATCAGTATTGGCAATGACTTCTTGGATTTGGCACCAGAAACAAAGGTAGCAAAAGCAAAAATAAACAAGTGGGACTACATCAAACTAAAAAGCTTTTGCACTCCAAGGGAAATCATTGATAAGATGAAAAGGTAAGATATATATAAAAAAACTAAAACAACTATGCAGGATATTTTTAAAAACTTAATTTTTATAAAAGCCTTAAATCAAAGCATCTTTTCATACATAACTTTAAAAAAGTCTTCTCATGATGCCTACCTTTAGCATATTTCTATTTATAAAGTGGAATTTTTTGACCCAAATTAAAGCTAACCTCAGAAAGGCAAAGCAACTTCACTAAGGTCAAATGGACATTCACTGACCATGTCAGGGGATCTAACTCTTGGTCCAAGTCCTCTGTCACTACACCTTGCCTTATTATCTTCTCTAGTTTCCTAAGAGAAAATGGTGATCAAAATGAGACAAGGACACAGACCTTAATTAATTGGTAAAGTTCTATTGGTAGTATTTTGTTTTATTTTATTTTCCATTGGTACACAACATTTTAATCTGACACTATCATGTTTGGCTTGTAAAGAAATTACTAAATTGAAAAATGTCGTCTTACCAGAATTACTGAGGTCAGAAGCCATGGATATCACTACAAATTTTATTAAAAGTGTCTAACTTTTCAAAGACTCAGCACCTTCATATAACAAAAAAGAAACCAAAGACATGCGAGACTGCCACTGCATGGACTTTTCATTCCTTTTTTTAATTTTTGCTTCGCTTGGATGTGAAGATATCCTGTGTGACTGAGCCATCTCATATTGAAGAGTCAGCACTGCTGTTGCTGTTGAAAGAGCTATATTGAGAACTTTATTATGCTCATCTGAAAAGCAAAATCAGTGATTATGAACAACTTACAGGACAGCTGAAAGTAGTTAAATCATTTACTTATAATACGCCCAAGATCTTAAAATGCTACAATATATAAAATACATTCAGTCACTGCAGCACTTTTACACTCAGATGAACCCTCTCAAATCTATGGGAGCTTTTCATTTAATCCATTTCTCCTTATTCTATTGTAAGACAAAAGTATTCAGAAGTAGACAGTTTCCTACTTTTTGCTTTGAATTAGAGGTTTAAATTTATATACTGTTTTCAATCCGGAAAAACAAGCACATTTTGACAAGAGGTCTTCTTATGACATACTGTTTATTTAGAATCACTTTGCTCTGTAGATCTTGGGCAATGTGTAAGTCCTGGGTGGGTCACTTACAAGCTGTATGACTAAGAAATTCACTTATCCTAAACTGATTCGGTTTTCATTTTTGAAAAAAGGAGCATAATAGTCAAATATAACTTCTACTTACCAGTATCTTATTGCAGGTCAAAGGTGAGATCAGAGAAGAAGCAGTTTGTATAATGATTAAAATTTTCAGAGCCAAAGACATTATTTTGAATACTGGACTTGTCATCAATTGTTGTGTACTTTGGGGCAAGATTTTCTAATTTTCTTTAAGCCACAATTTCTTTTTCTATAAAAAGGAATACACATTTACTTCACAAAACTGTATGGATATTTATGATAGCATCGATTTGATGCTACAAGCCTGAATAGATTTGTGTGTTCCATGCTTCTCTGACCTATTTTAAGCATTGCAGATCAACCCAGTAAAGGAGCACTGTTATTTAATCATTGCCTTGGCCTTTACTACATACTTCAAGAGACATCTATCACCAGTCACCCCAAAACTTTTGGCTTGAACTCATACCCAATATTCCTGTAATAGATCTGAAGAGCTATTCCCTGTGTCATATTTCTGTTTATGAGAGATACCACCAGAATCTCTACCTTCTGAGATCAATTATCTTCATTATCTTTAAGACCTGTGGGGCTCTGAACATCTACTAATTCAAGCCAATTTTCAGGTCTTCTATGTCCTTGCCAACATTTCCAATGCACCTTCTCAAATGCACCATATGTCATCAAGACTGTGATATGGTGATAGTGGTCCTCCTTTTGTATAATGTGATTTCAAATTATTTCTCATTCCTTCTCCTCCAGAAACTCCTATTCTCCAAATTCTCCTCTTCCTTCTCCAGAAATCCCTACTCCCATAATTTTCACATCACTGAATTGATTGTACTTTAATTATTTACCCCTACTCACACTGCATGCCTACCCTTAGTCCCCATGTTTCCAAGATATGTTGCAGTGAACATTTCCTTGCAGTTAGCCTCAATTCCTTTGCCCTGCTTTCCCAGTCGTAATGTCTCTGGATTCATCTACTTGATGTTTGCACCTATGCACAGCTAGACAAAAACTTACAAGAGTGTTGACTGGTCCAATTGTTAAAAATTGCCATAATTTCAAGTAGGCATCTAATATGCCATTTAATTTATTTTTTTTCTTTCTTTTTTCTTTTTTTTTTTGTTGTTTTTTTGCCATTTAATTTCTTTGTGTTTGCACTTTTACCCCCAGAACAGTTGTTTCAGACCTTCTAGGTCATTAAATCTCCATCCATCTCATTCACACACTCTGCTCGCACATACAAATACATTTGAGCACACACACACTTTCAGCCAATGAATTGGTTTTCATTATTCCTCAAAAACTCCCTCACCTTTCCATTTTTAAACCTATCAAACACTCAGTATCCTTATTCACATTCTTCCCCTTCCTTTCAATTATGTTGGATATAATGTTCCTATTCCTACAAAAAAGGCTCACTTTTTCATGTTTTTTTTTTTTTCATCCTTATGTTCAAACTTCAATAGCATTGCAGATTGACAGCCTCAAATCTATCCCCAGATCTGGCCAATGCTTTGTGAGTAGCTCACCTTGAATTGGGTGGCTTTGGCCCTGATAAGTCCTGTCACAGCCTAATGCATCTATGTATACCTGATAGAAGTCTTTTTTGGCTGTCCAGTAGGCAGTGGTGGCTTCATCCTAGGTACATGCAGAGTTTAGGAAACTTGACTTAATGCTTTGCTGTCACCATTTTGAAATTCTTATAATTTATGAACAAGGATCCCAGGTTTTCATTTTACACTGGACCCTACAAGATGAGTAGCCAGTTCTACTAATAAATATTACAAACTTAATATGACCCAAACAGAGGATTTTATTTTCATTTGCTAAACCAGTCTTTGCTTTATTTATCTTATTTCTACAGCTGCCAACAATATCAATATAGCTGCTCAAGTGAAAATCTAGAAGTCATATTGGATGCTTTCATCTTCTCATCATCCATGTGTCAAAAGGTTCTATCTGTATATGGGATATGTTATATCCCATTTCTCCATCACTACAACCAACAGAGAGAAATCAGTTGTATTGGATATTGTAACATCCTTTTTCACTCTTAGATTCCTATACTCCATTCAGCACACAGCAGCCAGAAACATCCATACAATGTAACTCAGGGAGTATCACTCTCCTGCTTAAAATTCTGCTGTGTTTTCCCAGTTGTAGTTTAGATAAAGTTACTTTTATTACTCTGCATGATTTGTCATTGCCTACCTTTGTGCCTATTAACTTCTATTTTTTTTTTTTCACAAGCCCGAGGTGGGACTCAATCCTGGGTCTCCAGGGTCACGCCCTGGGTCGAGGGCAGGTGCTAAACTGCTGAGCCACTCAGGGATCCCCTTATTTTCTTTCACAATGCACCAGTGACAAGGGCCATCTCTCTATTTTGAAAATATAGCAAACTTGTTTTTAGCTCTAGAGCACCTTTATTTGCTGGTTTGTTGGTGTGAAATATTCTGTCTCTGATATATGCATCTCTGTGTCTACCTTGCCCTTTGTATCTCACTTCAAACTGTACTCACTTAAATCCTTGCTGACAATTGCAGCCTAAATTAGTATTTGTTCCACCACTCACTATCCCAGGATATGTTTTTTCCTTTTAAAAATATTATTCACTGTATTCCAATTTATCTTTCTCATGTATGTACTTATTTATGTTACTCTCCCCACAGGAATGTAAGCTATATGAGAGCAGAGACTATGTATGTGCAATGTCTGCATATCTGGAATGAAAGATTTGTTAAATAAATGGAAATTATGGTGCTGAGAATATTCCTATCATATATTAAACATCCAATGAATGTCATGTGCTATATTGTTTTATTATGTATAGAAGTGCTGAATCCACCCTCTGGGCCCCCCATGAACTTTGCTCTGCTGTCCTCATCTCCACTGAACTCCTCTTCTCCTGCATGAACTTATACCTGCCCTACTGATGCTGTGCTGCTGCTGCTCCTGCCTATTTGGCTTGTTCCCTGGTCCAAATTCCCTGACACTGCACTCCCCATGGTCTTTTGTAGCAGTATTCCTGCTCCTCCTGCCCTCATCCTTGTCTTCTATGTACCCATATGTGGGCATGGACTAGCAGCCCCCCCCCAAAAAAAAGTGCTGAAACAAAAATTGTCAACAATTCCAATAACCAGAAAAACTATTTTTCAAAAAAGAAGGGGAAATACATTTCTAGAAAAACAAAAACTAAAAGAAATTATATCTGGCAGACCTTTCCCATGAGGCTATTGAAGGCTGTCCTTCAGCCTGAAATGAGAATGCTAGACAATAACTTGAATGAACAAAACAAATAAAGAGACTGGTAAAGATGACTACATAGGTAAATGTAAAAATAGTACAGGTCTGATTTTGGTTGTAGATATTTTCTTTTCCAGTCTAATTTACACAAAAAATACATAAAATAATAATAATGACAAAACTAGAACAATGGATTTATAGTATATAATGACATAATTTGTATGACAATTATATCATAAAAGAGGTGGGAAGGAATAGAGTTATACTAGAAGCAAAATTTCTACATGCTATCGAAAATAAATTTATATTAATCATAAATAATGTTGTAAGTTAAGGAGTTAGTTGAAATCTTCAAAGGAAACTAAGAAACTAAGGGAATTAAATATCACACTAGGGCAAAATCTATTTAACAAAAATAAGGCAGTGATGAAAGAAATGAGAAAGATAATTTACCTCAGTTATAAAGAACTATAAAAATGGCAGATGTAAATTCAAACTCATTACTAATTTCATTAAATGTAAATGATCTAAACACTCCAATCAAAAGGCAGAGGTTAGCAAAATGAGTGAAAGCCATGATCTAACTTACATTATTTAAAATGGACATAAGCTAGATTCAAAGACACAAATAGTTTGAAAGATGTAAAAAATATATACCATGCAAATAGTAACCTAAAGAGAGAAGGAACTGCAATACTAATATCAGACAAAATATACTTTAAGGCAAAAATTATTATTAAAGACAAAGAAAGATGATAGCCCACAGAATGTGAGAAAATGTTTCCATATATATATATATATATATATATATATATATATATATATATAATTAGGGATTTACATTCAGAATATATAAATAACATTAATAGCTCCAATTTTAAAAGTCAAATAACCAAATTAAAAGATTAGCAAAGGATCTGAGTAAATGTTTTTCTGAATATAGTATAAAAATGACGATTAAACACATTAGAAGTTTATTATCATTTTTATTGGGGAAATGCATTTCAAAACTAAAATGGGTTTGACTGTGGGTTCATACCCTCTATGTTAGCTAACATAAAAAAGACAGAATATTAAGTTTGATCAAGACTATAGAATGATTCAAATCCCCATACATTAGTGGTGGGGCTGTTGAATAGTATAGTCACTTTGGAACACTGCAGTTCTCAATAGATTAAATGTAGAGTTAACATATAACCTAGTTAATCTAGCAATTCTACTTCTAGCTATGTTCCCAAAAGATTTGAAAACAAGTATTCAAAATAAACTTCCACATGAATTTTCATAGCAAGACTATGCACAATAGCCAAAAGCTGGAAACAACACAAATATCTATTAGCTGATGCATGGATAAACAAAATGTCTATATCTATGCAATGGAAACATTATGTTAAGTGATGGGAAGTAGTCACACAGTGTATGATTCCATTTATATGAAATGTCTAGAACAGACAAGTTCAGAGAGACAAAGTAGATTTGTAGTTGCCAGGACTTGGAGGGAATGGAATGGATAATGTCACATAATGGGTTTGGGATTTTTTTTAGGAATGATGATGTTAGATAGTTGCGATGGTTGCACAACTATGATAATGTACTGAAAACTATTGACATGTGTGCTCTAATTCATTGCTCTTGAAATCGGATCATGACTTCTGAAAGTTTGGTGAACCAAATTTTTCTTTAAAAATTTGTATTTATTTATTCAAGAGATACACACAAAGAGAGGCAGAGACATAGGCAGAGGGAAAAGCAGGCTCCTCACAGGGAGCCCAGTGCAGGGCTTGCTCTAGGACTCCAGGATTATGCCCAGAGGTGAAGGCAGATGCTCAACTGCTGAACCACCCAGGCATCCCTGGTGAACCAAATTTTGAATCACTTTTAATTATATAATTATTTAAGGAAAATCAAGCAAAATAATTATATCTGCTTTCATTTACAAAATATGCTCCAAAAAGTTAACTCCTTCTTGATAATTTAGATACCATGTATTTAAAATCAAAAGAAACCATTTTACTTTCTAATGTATTTAAATATTTTAGGTTCTGTATGAATTACTGAATAATAAATTTGAAGCAGTGCTGTTCTGGAGCCAGCTTATATAGGCTTGCAAGAACCGTCAAATTTTTAGTTAGTAAAATATGTTGTAGTCTTTGAATAGCTTTTAGATTTAAATCTCCTAACCTTGAGCAGATCACCAAATTTGCTTTTCAGCCAAGTCTTCTAAAATAGGGCAAGACTGCAAGGGTATTACCAACTACAAATTCAATCTTGATGTAGTTCAGCTATTCTATTCTTCACTCGTCATCTCGCCATGGGAAATGATTGCCAAAGTTGATTCCTGGCACTTTTCTTACTCCTTGAAAACTCCCAAACCATTCCTCATTAAGATATGTAAGATTGTGTTCCATTTTCTCTTTCAGATTTTAGTGAAAAAAAAATTACTAGTAGCAGTCAGTCCATGAGAAGTACAGGTATTAAAAAGAGACCATAAATATTTTGAATGATTTTATTTGCCCCAATCTTACAATTATTGTTATAATGACCCCAAATATAAAGTATGCATCTATTCTGAAAAGATGGAATAATTTAAATAATCAGTCACTTACATGCCAAATTCTTGTAGCAATTCAATTTTACCTCTTTCATTTATCACAAAATGTTATTAAAAAAAAGCTATCTTGCTTTTTAAAATATTTTTAAAAATTTGCTTGATAATATATATTCTATATAATTGCTGTCACTGTCTTCATTTTACTTAGTATTATCATTGAAATTCTTCAAAAATGGAATGATAATTATGGTAGTGTTTATGTCAAACCATTGATTTTCTATTAGCACAAAGGGAAGATGATACAGGATTTAAAGTACTATCTATCAGGCAGCCTAGTTGGCTCCGCGGTTTATTGCCGCCTTTAGCCCAGGTGTGATCCTGGAGACCCGGGATCGAGTCCCACATCAGGTTTCCTGTATGGAGCCTGTTTCTGTCTCTGCCTCTCTCTCTCTCAGTGTCTCTCATGAATAAATAAATAAAATCTTTTTTAAAAAAGGTATTATCTATCAAGAGCATGGGGCTTGGTATCAGAATGCTCTGCTGTCTATAACCTATTGGCTGTGTGGGCCTACTTTTCCTCAGTTTTGAAATGGGGATAGATAAGATTATACACCTCAAAGTCTTTGGAACAATCAGATGTGTTATCAAATGTGATATACTTACTAAATAATAAAGCACTTTGCTACTACCAATTGTGACCACCACTATATTGTTGCAGAAAAAAAATAAAGCAGAAAAAACAAAAATGTCCTGGATCTTTTAATGACCTGCTAACATAATTAGTATCCTCAGTGACCCATTCTTCCTCATGTTTTGATCTTTGCTGTTAAAGGAACTTTGTATCTGGATTCCAACCTACACTTTACAATAAATGGGTAAGATTTTAGCCATTTCTATTTATGTTGATGCTTTTGAAATAATATCTATACTAAGTAGTTTTTACAAGGAATAATTTTGATTAAGGTTATCAGCCTGTTTTTCCATATAAAATATCTTTCCATTTTCATAATCTATATTATTTGCAATTTAAAAGAATAATCAGCCTATCTAAAACATTTTAGCATTTATTTTTGGTTGAACTAAAGGAATTTGTTTAATTTTATATATAGAATAACAAAGAAGGTGTCACATAATATCTTGATAGTAAAGAAATAATTCTGAAAACTGGATTCACAAATAAGTCACTTTCATCACCCATGTTTTTTTTCCCTTCAACTTTACTCTCTTAAAGGCAGATAAAAAGAAAATCCTTCTACCAATCTTTATTTATATTATACTTGTTATTTTCTCTGTTTCCATGCAGAAAATAAGAAGAATCCTATATAGGAATTTTTTAAATATTCAACTTCTGTATATTCAGTTGAAATATATATTCAGTCTTTATAATCAGCTTTACATAATGACCAGGAGGCACGATCCTAATTTTATTTAACATATCTACTTTTTTCTGGTGCATATGTTATTCTCAACCTGGTTAATGCTTCAAGACAGTATTTCATTTTTGATACTTTATCTAGTGGCCTTTTAATTTTCATTTCCACTTTTCTGCCTTATGTGAGAGTATATTAAAAAGTTAGATCATATTATCTCTATAAAACACATTTATATTGTCAAGCATTGAAATTATGCATTCTCAACATACATGAGAATCTACTGGTGCATATGTTATATAAGCTACTCTAAATTGATGTGAAAATCAGACTCTAACAAAAGGTCATGAGTCTGATCACTTTTTTAAAAGACACATACAATGGAATATTACTCAGCCATCGGAAACGACAAATATCCACCATTTGCTTCGACGTGGATGGAACTGGAGGGCATTATACTGAGTGAAACAAGTCAATCAGAAAAGGACAAACATTATATGGTCTCATTCATTTGGGGAATATAAAAAATAGTGAAAGGGAATAAAGGGGAAAGGAGAAAAAATGAGTGGGAAATATCAGAAAGGGAGACAGAACATGAGAGACTCCTAACTCTGGGAAACGAACAAGGGGTGGTAGAAAGGGAGGTGGACGGGGGGTGGGGGTGACTGGGTGATGGGCGCTGAGGGGGGCACTTGATGGGATGAACACTGGGTGTTATGCTATATGTGGCAAAATGAACTTCAATTAAAAAAATAACATAAAAGACAAATACAACAAGTTTCATCTGTGTTAAATCCTTTAGGCAAGGACTTTGTTGTTTTTGAATGACACTTGCCCAGTCAGAAATGAAAGTACCAGCAAGATCAGAATAAAGCAACAGGAGATCATTGACCTAGAACTTGGCTCATATTCCAAAAGCTGCAAGGCCTGGGGTTGTTCATGAGAAGGAGTTGGTCACCATGTGGTGCTATTGTAGCACAGCAGGCATGCAAAATGAACAATAACATTATGTTTGCAGAAAGCATGGGTAGAAATATGAAATCTTCTTTTTAACACACCCATAATAGCAAAGGAAATAAAACAAGCCAATGAAAATGTCAATAATAAACACAGTTAATCTCCTAATATTAATATTTCTAAATTCTTTAAGATTTAACTCAACACATTTAAAATTTTTACCTTAATAAAAGAGCACTTGAGTTGTTGGACTAAAATTGTTTAGTAGCAGGGACACCTGGGTGGCTCAGGGTTAAGCATCTGCTCAGGTTGTGATCCTGGGGTCCTGGGATGAGTCCACATTGGGCTCCCCACAGGGAGCCTGCTTCTCCCTCTGCCTATGTCTCTGCCTCTGTGTGTGTGTGTGTGTTTGTGTGTGTGTGTGTGTCTTTCATGAATAAATAAATAAAATCTTTAAAAAATTGTTTAATAGCAAATGGTAGTCATCATATTAATACTTTGTCATATTATCATAAATAGCCAATTTTAAAGGCTTTCAGAGTTTTCTTCTAGTTTCCTGAAGACCAATATTTTATACATATGATGACAGAAATGATACATTGCGGAATGTGTGCCTTTTTTTGTAAAGAAAAAAAAAGTTTTGTGTTCTTGGCTACTCTTTTGTGACTTGAGGGGAAAATCTCTAGGAATAATACAAAAATCCCCACCCCAGATACATAAAATATTTTATGTTCAGGTTCACTTGAACATCCTGACCATTGTTTCTTCTTTCAGTATATCCGTTTCCTTTGGTAATAATTCCTGCTTACTTGTGCAAAACAGGAAATCGTTTTGTATAGCATCAGTTTACATATTTAATAAATGCAGGTGTGTATCATTACAGTATAGCATCTGACTGCACTCAAGATAAAGTCACTACACAATTGTAGCAAGGCTACAGGTATAGAGAAGATTCCCCCACTTTATTCCCTAAAATGAACATATTAAAAGGAGTCAAGTAACCTTCCACAGTCATTTCTGTGTCTCAGAGTTCGTGGTAAAGGACATGTAATGTCTATGAGAACTTCTAAATTAAATTGTTTTGAAGGAAGGAGATATTCAGGAAATAGCTGCAAGGTGAAAAATCATGGCCCTGTGAAGAAGTACCTGACATTTATTATTTTTTTAATCCAGATATTGAGATGGTTTCCCTTCAAAAGCAGACAAGTCATCCAGAGTGAATCAATGACAAAGACAAAATAAGGCATGTGTGCAAATGTAAAAGTAGACTTAGCAGTTCTGTCAAAAATGGTCTTTCTCTTATTTCTATTATTAATGCAATAGTTTCCAGAGGAAAAGAGAGAAAAGAAAATAGAGGAAAGGTTTTCCTCATAGCTTCTGGACTATGAAATTTGACTATCTCTTTCAGTAAGGTGGCTTTAGGCACCATATAGATGCGTGTTTTCAGGTGTTTTGACCTTAGACATGCCAACAGAAAAGATGCAAATACTCTATATTACATTATATAGGATTATCATTTATTTGAACTTTTTAAAAATCTCCAGAAAGAAGGGAATTCATTTTCCATGCATGAATAAAACTTTCTAGTGTAGATCTTTCCCCACCAAATGATTAATTGATTCAACATTTTTTTTTTTCAGTTAAGCCAGATACTGGAAAAAGATAAGTGAGTCGATGACCAATCAAAAGTGAGCCTGATGGTTCATAGCAGTGAAGCACACCTCTCTGAACTTGTAGGAAAACACTTCAAATGTCTTCATGAGGTTTTCCATGTGTTTGTGTGTGCATTTCAACTATGGGAATATCTCAACCACTGAAAGGAGGTCACTGAAAAATACTGAATATAAAGAAATCTGAATAATTCTTTAAGGATTGCTAGGGTCATCATGTATAGGATAAACATAATGCTCACTGTGTACATGTAGATCACCCTGGAT
Organism: Nyctereutes procyonoides; assembly: GCF_905146905.1. Lineage (NCBI taxonomy): Eukaryota > Metazoa > Chordata > Mammalia > Carnivora > Canidae > Nyctereutes > Nyctereutes procyonoides. Next base: position 812,713 of record NW_026575162.1, read on the forward strand.
TTTTTCAGTAAACAACTTGCACACCTGCAGCAGTGCTGAATCATTGAAGATGGGTTAATGAATAGGAGGCAAAAAGCTGAGTGTTATTTCTTTTTCTGTTTTAATGGCTACAGTATTTGATACACATTATACTTCTAGAAGTCTTTCTTCTACTGCTTGACTCTGCAAAATCCAAGCTGATATGCTGTGATGATTCCTAGTGTTAAAATAAAGGATCCATGGGCTTTGAGATAGATTTTTTTTCAAACCCGGTTTCCTATTTATAAATTTACTGATTTTGGACATAGTACTTAAGCTCTGTGTCTTACCATCTTAAATGAGTTGGTAATAGTTAACTGTCTTACAAGGTTTCTCAGAGAATCACTTGAGATTTTATGCAAATTACTTAAGAAGCCACAGTTTTCTATGTGTTAATTCTAGCAGAATCCCACATTGAAACCCTTAAATTCTATATTGATGGACAAATATTAAATAAATGCTAAGTTTGCTTATTACTCCTATTGTCCACTGAGACAGGAATCTATGTAAAATATTCCTAACCCCAGGTTAGAATTCCTCTTGTATTTAATTAGACTTTCTTAATCCTGTGTATTTAATCAGATTTTCTTGAAGTTTTCAGCCAATTAACATACACTTTGCAACACAAACTGATAGAGGCTTAGGTATTTCTAATTCAATGTAATTAGTCTCTGCTTACACCATCAGATAGTTACTGGTTATTTAACTGATTCAAATGATTCTCTGTACAGATAATGTGAATAGATAAAAAAAATCCTACTAACTTTAGTTATATTTCTTTTATATTAAAACATGTGCCTAGTATTTTTAGTGAGAGAATTTCAAAACCCAAACTCACTTTTCAAACTATCATGGAGATAAAAAAAAAAAAAAGACCCTGAAAATTTCATTTATATTTTCAGGAGTATGATTTATTGCAGTTTTACATATATTTTTAAGTGTTTACATATGTATTTGTAATATTTACAAAACTACTTAACATAAAGCCATTGCTTCTCTATAACCATGAGAGTATAAACTATTTTGAAAGCTGACAGCTTGTGCTGATAATTGTGCAAGCTCCAGTTGTACAAGCTTTATACTAAAATAAACAAAAGGCTATTGCTGTCTGTTTATGTTGGATTTTGTGTTTTTATCTGGAGCACTAAACTTTCACTTGAAGATACACAAAATGAAATAACAGTTCCAAAGAAGTCTCATAGAGAGACTTTTTCAAGATGTTATAGAATATTTGAGGAATAGAATTTTCTCACCAGTATATGTATGCTATTGCAATTAAAGGTACAATTGTAAGTTTTTAAATTTAACACTGTCTGATGCTTTATCTGAGTGGAAAGAAGATTCATATTGCATCATGTTATGAACTCTTTGCCATGATATGGAAGTGACATGGAAGATTATATCTATATTTATATCTATATCTATATATCTGTATCTCTCTCTCTCTCTCTCTCTCTCTCTCTCTCTTTTTTTTTGGTCTTGTGTAAGTAGACTTCAATTCTTTATCTCTTCTTTGACTTTGGAGAATGTAGAAATTGTTTTCTTTTCTGATGGTTTCTTCTAGTGCTTTAAACAACATGCTTTCATATATTTTCTGAATAGGTAGCTTTGGAAAAACTATAGTAAGTAACTGTTGACTGTTGACAAATGATAGGGGAATTAGTACTCTTAACATGCCTTTGTTTGTAACTTGCCTCCACCTTCTTGGTCAGGCAGGGCATAATATATATAATAACCTCAGCAATAGACACAGAAGCCCTGTTCCCCAAGTCCAGATTTTGGGTTCTGGTCCTTTTTATTTTTATTGCAGTCAACCATGTTTATATTAATATTAAACATATTGTATACTTTCTTTCATTTTTTAAAAAATACATTATTTTGTCCCAGAACTACAACAGCTATTTAGTTAGCCCCATAACTGCATCTTTGTGGATTCAATGCTCAATGGCATTTATTTTATAGTATACCTTCTTTATTCCTGAGCTTCCTATTTTGATAAATGTCAGTTGGTTGAATTCCATCCACAAATAGCAGTAATTGCATTTGTTCTCACTCTTTGTTGTTTAATTGTTGAGTCTGAGGACATTGTATAACATTTAAAATACATATTTATACATGTAAAAGAGTTTAGCTGGATATCATATTTTGGAGGGCTAAATATCCTCCCATAAGTCATTTTCACTCATTACTTTTAATATGTTTATAGCATAAATCATTCAACTGTTTCCCTATTGATTTACGTTTATATACCTACAATTTTTTTTACATTTCAAACATTACTAAAGTGTCTTTTTATTTACATTTTTATGCTTAATGTAGCAACTTCACTATCATATGTATTTATTATTTTTTTCTTAGTCTCTAATTTTTTTGCCTAGACTGTATTTTCCCATATAACATTTTTATTTTAGGTGGTAAATTTTTTTCAGCATTTTCTTTTCTGGTATCTGAGTTTCCATATTTGCTTTAGGAAATGACTGAAACTTGTGAGATTCCAAAAATATTTTCCTATAATTTATTTTATTTCTACTTATTTTATGATATATTATTTATATCTATTTTTATATTCTCATATCTATTATTATATGTCTCTATTGGATATATAATAAATATCTAAAAGATATATATTACTAATATTTGTATATCCAAAAGATATATATTACTAATATTTGTATATGTATAAAATTTCTTCCATCTGGAACTTATTTTTACATGGTGTTTTACATGATATGATATGTTTTCTTCTGCATTAATATTCAATTATGCCAGAATCATTTAAAAAACATCCTTTGGTTAAAATTGCATATCTATCATATGAATATTAACTCATTAATTTTGATGAATTTCTGTACTATATTTTATTCTACTGAATAGTTTTTATACTATTTGTCAATGCTATAAAGTTTGATCAGTATAGCACTGTAATGAGTTGTAATATTTGGTAGAGCAAGTCCTTTTTAATCATTATTTTTATTTTTAAGAGCAGTATAATATTCTATTATGTATTTTATAGTAGGCCTATTTGATGGACATTTAGATTGCTTTCCCGTTTTTTTTCTTATTGTGAATTCCCTTTCTATTGCTCTTTTTAAATTCCTGATATATTAAGTTTTCCTCTGGCTTTTTTTTCTTCACTGTTAGAGCTTTATCTAACTTTTCTTACTGAGCAAGTCTATTGGCAACAGAATCTTGTAGTTTCCTTTCTGTTCAGAATGTCTTTAACCTTCATTTCTGATGGGTATTTTCATAGTTATAAAATTCTAGATTGACAGTTATTTTCTTCCAGCATTTGAAAAATGTGCAATATTCTTCTAACCTCAATAATTCCTGATGAGAAATCCACTGTAATTCCATTTTTCATTCTTCTGTAACTAGCCCAGTGCTTCTCTAAATGCTTTACTTTTTTTCCCTTTACCTTTAATTTTCAGAAATGTCATGATGTGTCCGGGTATGTAGTTTCCTTGATTTATCCTGTTTGGGATTTGCTGAGCTTCCTGAATTTGTGGGTTTGTGTTTGTTTTGTTTTCAGTTAAAAATTTCCAGCCTTTATTTCTCAAATAATTTTTTGTGCCCATATTCTTTCTCGTCTCCTACTACAATTCTGATGACATGTATATTATATCATATTATTCTCTCACAGGTCCCTGGAGCTCAGTTCAATTTATTTCAATTTATTTTATCTTTTTGTGTCCAAATTAATTAATCATATTGCTTTATTTTTGAGTTAACTGGTTGTTTCCTTTGTTATCTGAATTTTGCTATTGAGTCTATCAAATGTGACTGTTATTGTGGTTGTTGTATGTTTAGTTCTAAAAGTTGCCACTTGTTGCTTCTTTATGTGTGTGTGTTCCTATACATCTATTACACACACACACACACACACACACACACACACACACATACATATACACCTATCAACTGGTTTCATGAATGGACCTCTTAGGGATGTAGCCAGGAGTTCATACATAGGTTTAATAGATTTCTTTCTTTAGCCTCTTCCTTCCTATTATCCTTCCCTTAAATCTATAGTTGGGGAAGGGAGTGCTTTTCTGTGCATTTATATGCCTAATGCAGACAAGAAATCATCAACACACCACATTCACAATTTCTGTTCCACAGAGATGGGGAGGCAGAGTGGCACCACCTCTTCTTGAGTTAGAAAAAGCAGTGATGATTTAATATTTTATTAAAATTTAGACCTGAGGAAAATCTTTCAAAAAGATAGGATTTATTAAATGTGAGTGTTGAGATATATTCATCAACAAATATTTATTAAGCATCTATCCTTGGGTATGAAATGTTCTAGGCACTGGGGATACCGTATTAGGCAAAACTGAAAAATACCAGTATTAGTGAGTCATACACACTAATTGAGAGTTAAAAAATAAATATAAACACACCAAAGTCACATTTAATTGGTGCTAAGTATTTTTTAAGACAGAATCAGGAAGATTAAGGAGTTCCAGGTTGGAACAGTGTTCATTCTTATAGGGTACCAGTGAATACCTCTTTAAAGTTAATATTTTAGTAGAAGACTAAAGAAATAAGCAGAGAAGATTCTGGGGGGAAAACGTGTTCTAGAAGATGGTAGAACAAATACAAAAGTCTAGAAATGTAAGAATACTTGATGTATCTAAGGACTCTAGGAAACCAAAGCAGCTGAAACATAGTGAGAAAAGGAACATGGCATAGAAGATGAAGTCAGAAAGACAGGAGGGAACCAGTTTATTTGGGGATGGGTAACTCATGTTGTTTTTAAGTTTTTCACTAGGTGAGTGGGAAAATGCTGAGCTATTTTAAGCAAAGGAGTTATACTACATAGCTTAACTTGTAAAGGAAAAAATTATTTTTGTGCTGTTGGGATACTCTAGAGTATAAGACTATCTTGAGTTTTGCCCAGTACCCAGTGTGGAGGTGTGGGAAATGATCACATTTTGGATATAATTTGGATATGGAGCCAAAGAAATATGTTAATGGAATGGGAAATAAAAATAGAAGTTAAGGATTTCAAGTTAATCTGCATGAACAAGAGGAAGAATGGAGTTGATGCTGATGAAGACAGAGTAGACTATTGGAGCTTATTTGTTGACAGCAATGAGGGCATATTTTTGGAAGTAGTTAACAGGATATACAAGAATTGAATTAAGGGGAAAAGCTAAAGCTGAAAAGTTAGGCTTATCAGTATAATAAGTAAATAATCAGGATAATAAAGCCATGAGATTAGAAGCATTTACTTTAGGAAGTTAGGAAAATGCCAACTCTAAAGATTGATTTCCAGAGGACCCAAACATTCAGAACTCAGAAAAATAGAGAACAATAGGTAGAGGAGTCTTAGAAGAGGTAGGCTGTAAAACAAGGAAAAAATCCAGGAAAGGTAAGGTGGTGTCCTGCCAATCAAGGTGAATAAGGTATTTTAGGAAGGAGGAAGTGATCAACCATGTCAAATGTCCTATAGACCAAGTCAGAAGAGGTCTAATGGTTGAGCATTTTACTTGGCAAAATAGAAAGCACTGTTTACCTTGACCATGATCTATTTCAATGGTGGAGATGAAAGCTTATAGAGTAGGATCAAGAAAAGAAAGAATTAATTTTGCTTGGGCCAAATGCATGGGCCAAGATGATGGTAGTGACAGAGTATTTAATCCCCAATCTCTCTGAAAGGAACTGGAAGGGCAGAACCTAACGATCAAATATAATTTCCAGGAGAACACCTTCAAAAAGTAGGGACATCAATTAGATGTCTCTTGAAAGGGTTCAGGTTGAGAGATTTTTGTGGTTGGAATCTGAGTGGTAGCAAAGAAGATGATAAGCGAAGTTTTTGATTCTTGATATCTTTTTTAAGAACCAACTGACAGAATTTTCTGAAAGATTGAATGTAAGGTTTAAGAAAGAGAAGCCTAAGATGACTCAGTTTTTTTTTTAACAGAGCATCTGGAATGGTGCGGTTGCCTTAATTGAAATGACATGCTTTTTTTTTTTCTTTGTTTGAAAAACAAGTCAAGTCATCGCATAGCTGCTTAAAATTTTCAATAGTCTTCTCAATTCATTCAGAGTAAAATCTGAAGTTCTTATTATGGAATATACCATAATACTATACTAACTAACCTCTCAACTATACTAATAGCCTAAAATTCTTACCTGGCAATTAATTTGATGTAACCATGTGATATTATTTGTATTATCACATTAACTTTTTCTATTTGCATGTCTTTCTCTACATAAAAGAACTATAAGTTGCCTAAGATTAATGCCACCTTTTCCAAGACTTATCAATAGTCTATGTATATAAATAAATGTTCACATAAATCTTTTTTAGCAAATAAATGAAATAATATAACAGAAATTCTTACTTCTATATATCTAGTATCATATAATATGGAAATAACTGAAGTTCTATGAGTCCTAGAAATGGGGAAGATATCTTTCTAGACATCTAATAATAGCTAAGAGACAAGATAGGTTCTTGGTATACTGCCCAATACATTGTTTTTTCTGACCACAAAATTGGTTTCACATTTTAGATTTTACTGACATACAAAATTGATGGTAAACTAAAGTGATGATGATGGAACAACAATAATATCATTAATAATAATGTATTTCCAGTGTTATGAGTCACTCACTCATAGCATGAACAGCAGTACTTTAGAAGGTCTCAGTGCAAAATGGCATGAACTGAAAGAGATTTCAGAAATATTTTCACAAGAAATCTAAACCATTTGCACTTTATGGGACAAAAGCTAATAGGAGGAGATTGCTGATATGGAAAAAAACAAATTCTTTTTTTTAAAGCACATTCTTGATTTATATTTTATGAAAGAGTTGGAAACAAAGAGAAGACAGGACAGTTTCAGCTGGAATAACAAAGGCTCAAAAATCTTATATAGAATTGTCAGCTGTTTTAAGCATAAAATCTTGAGGAAATCAGCTAAGAGTTGTAAAAAGCAGGTGTTTGTTCTAAAACTAGGCTAGCAGAACAATGAAAACTTCTAAGATAAAAATTAATGAAAGGAAAGCTCATAAATGTGTCACAAAAAGATAATTATTATCTCAAATATAAGCCAGATGCACTCCTGTGAATTGCATATTAATATTCACAGATAGAAGGTTCTATTTAGACAGAAAGCTTCCATTTGATGGGTTATATATGCAATAGATATAGAAGTCAGTTTGTAATGATGATAATTGGACCATAACAGAATCAAGAGTTTTAGATTTGGAGATTTATTTGAATGTTGCTAATCCTATCTGGCTGTAGAACTTGCTTTTCATTTCCAACCATTAATGGCCATTCACAGTTTTGTGACTTTTGTAAATTATATTTCTATAGAAGCCATTTTCTTTAGTAAATTTCTTGGTTTTTTAAATGAACTAAAACATGAATAACATATATATATATATATATGTTTTGTATGGCCTTTTAGTATCACCTGGTTAAAGGATAATACATCATCCAAGTTTTGTGATTAAAGGTAAATAAACTATTAATTATTTAAGATTAGGCACATTCTTTAGGAAACTAAATTCCATTCAACTAAATAACTCTTTAAATTTCTTAATATGCGGCCTGAGAAAATGTTGAAAAACAGTAGCTCTAGATCAAGGTAACTGATCAGTGATCCTAGGCAAATTAACCCATCAAAAATGAACAAGCTCCCAAATACCGACCAACCAGATGAACATGACTCAATCAACATCAAAATCAATGAGGTGAAAACAGTCTGCCTTCAGTGAAAATCAATGATGGTGAAAATGGACTTCCTTGAACTTGACTTTTACAGATTTGGAGCCTGCCTTGAATAACAGAAAAGTATTTCAGTCATAATAGATTCCTGCTTCTTTCTAGTCCCTATAATCTGCTAGAATACAAAAATAATTCTATGTCATAGTACCTGAAATCTTTCTTTTTTTTTTAAGATTTTATTTATTTATTCATGAGAGACACAGAGAGAGAGGCAGAGAAACAGACAGAGGGAGAAGCAGGCTCCATGCAGGGAGCCCAACGTGGGACTTGATCCTGAGTCTCCAGGATCACACCCCAGGCCGAAAGCAGCGCTAAACCGCTGAGCCACCTGGGCTGCCCATACCTGAAATCTTTCACTTTAAACCTGAACTAAAGCCAGAAATTTCAAATATAAAGAATAAGAATCATCTATCAGCTTTGGAGAATAATATTATCGAAACAGGTACATCATTGGAGAGTCCTTAAATAGTTTACCTATCATTTAAACCCCCCAGTTACTTATACCCTTTTATTTAGCTCTGGGAAAATACAGCAAAATATGTTTTTGCAAGGTAATTTAAAAAAAAAAAAAGGTTGTTAGATGATAAGTCTGTGTAGTACTGATACCCTATCTTTGTTCCGAAACAAAGTAACTTTGTCCAGTTTAGTTATAGTACTGTTTTTTAATTGATTTTATTTTATTTTTAAAGTTTTATTTAAATTTCAGTTAGTTAATTAACATAAAGTGTAATACTAGTTTCAGATGTATAATACCGTGATTCAACACTTCCATTCATCACCCGGTGCTCATCACCTCTCATACCATGAGAATTATATTTCTTTGCAAATGTACATACTTCCAGATAAGATTTCTCGTTGTCCTTAATATGGAGTCTTCAATAATGTTAGGGTCAAAATATAGTAACCCCAAATAATATACTTCTTTATTGAAGTTCTTTGAAAAATATGGTTTTTAATTTATATTTCTCTAAAGTAGGGGTCAGGAAACTTTTTCCATTAAGGAATAGTAAATATTTTAGGCTTTGTGATCTATATGGTATCTGAGGAACTACTCAATTTTGCCACAGAAGCTTAAAGATAAGCCACAGACAATACATAAAAGAATGAGCATTGGTCCTAATAACATTTTACATTCTATGTAATTTTATTGTATCATAAATTGTTCATATTTGATTTTTTCAGCTACATAGAGCTGCACAATTAATTAGTTGTGGGCTATACAGAAGTAGGTGGAAGGCCAGATTTGGCCAATAGGCCATAGTTTACCAACTCTAGCTATGAAATAAACATATGAGATATTTCTATATATTGAAAAGGCAGACACATGTTTAAGTCCTTGTTATAAGTGATTGAAAAATCCAAACCCCATAAATCTTTTCCGCTTCTATCAAGTTTTCCTAGTAAAATGTTTAGAACTTAATATGACATATTGTTATTCTATAATTAGCTACCATTGTTGGTTTATATTTTCTTCATTGGAAACACTGATTATATTTTGTCATATATTAATTACAATATATATTGAGTATCTAGGATAAAGTAAAATAGTTATTGTCCTCAAGGATTTCCTATATTAAACTTTGATATTTCACAATAGATTTATATCATATAGATATTCTGATCCACTCATTGTAATGTAACATTAATTAAACACACTGTAAGCCAACATGAATCCATTGTCATGAAGGTTATCAATCTCTTTTTGTGTGTATGGTTTTATGGTCTGTTGAATTTTAAACAAACCTTTTCTAATTAAATATATGATATATAACTATCAATGACTAGTATATCTTTATGTTTATCACAAATATCACACATTTTATAATCCTCATTTTATTTTTAAACTAAGAAGTCATAATTATTATCTCTTGTGCTTAATTTAAAATACTTTTTTTTGGGAAACAATATCCTAAAATAAGAGCCTCAGTTGCAATTCTATACTTTCTGTCTCTCTCTCTCTCTCTCTCTCTCTCTCTCTCTCTCTACCTTTCTGTTTTTTTTTAAAGAAAAAAGTAAATCATTTACTAGAGTAGAATTAGCAGCTAATGGTTGAGTGGCCAGAGGACTGCAAGGTAAGATCGAACTTAATTCTTGTTTTTAGTGAATGTAAAAGGAAAGTGAACTCATACCAGTGTAAATCATTCCAGGGATTTGTTTCCTTAAAAAGCTGGGGGAAAAATATCCAAATCAGTTATAGTCCAAACAATTCCATTTTTTATGATTATCTGGGTCTTTATTATTAGTGTGATTAAATCACTGTGCTCCTGGAATAAATATTTAAAGTCTTTTCAAGTGATTTTCTCAGAAGAGAAAATTTTTTTTCTGTAATTCCCCAGTAAAATAGTCTTGTTAAATTATCTCAAACTAGACTAGATATCTATCTCTCTACAAATTCCTGTAGCCATGGGACCCTATATCGTGATGGGCTTAGGCTTGGCCTTCTGAGTTTACCATTAGCAAGTACATGACCCACTGTTGGAGGTAGGTCCTGCATCCTCCTAAAAAAAGGGACTGTGTTGTAGGTAGAAGGGTGGTTACCTGTAGCCAAATCTGAATGTATCTGGTAATGGGTATATGGATGTTGAGGGATCAGCAAGTGGTAGCCATACTAAAATGTCTGGATTGTGTCTTGTGAAGTGAACAACTGAGTGACATCAAAGGATATCAAGCATAGAGTGATTGAGTAATATATATATATATATATATATATATATATATATATATATACTCACATAGCCCACATTGGGCTACTTGCTCAGCAGGGAGCCTGCTTCTTTCTCTGTTCTGCTGCTCCTCCAGCCTATGCTCTCTCTCTTTCTCTCTCTCTCTCTCTCTCTGACAAATAAATAAATAAAATCTTTTTTTTTTAATTATTTATTTGCTAGAGAGAGCACATGCATGAGGCAGGAGGGGCAGAGGGAGATGGAGAAGCAGACTCCCTGCTGAGCAGGGAGCCATACGCAGACTCGTTTCCATGGGATCATTACCTGAGTAGAAGGCAGATGCTTAGCCACTGAGCCACCCAGGCACCTTGTGTTTATTAATTTGAAGGACTGCCCAACTATTTTCCAAAGTGATTTTATCATTTTACATTTTCACAGGCAGTTTATAAGAGTTCTGATTTCTCCATGTCTTCTCTAATATTTGTATTATCTGACTTTTTGATTCTAGCAATCCTACTGGACATGAAGTGGCACCTTATTGTGGGTTGATTTTCATTTCCTAATGACTAATGATGTTGAGCATCTTTTCATGTACTTGTTGTATATCTTCCTTGGAGAAGTGTTTATTCAGATATTTTGTTCATTTTATAATTGGGTTCTGTGTCTTTTTTAATATTGAGTTCTAAGAACTCTTCATATAGTCCAGAGATAAGTCCCTAATCAGAATATACAATTTGTAATATTGTTCCCCATCTTCTCACATTCTTAATGGTCTAGTTTAAAGCACAAAGGTTTTTAATTTTGATGAAGCCCAAATTATCTGTTTTTTTTTCTCTTATTGCTCATGCTTTTGGAATTTATATTCCATGTTTGTGTATCATAAAGATAAATTCTGTATCCATGTTTACCATGTTCTGTCTCTTATCCATTATACTTGTTATTAACTCTAGACAATACTGAATTATGAAACTTAGGGTATATGAGAGGAATAAGGAACATTTTTGAAAAAATAAACTTATGCATCTGGGAATAGACATTACTTCATAACTGTATCAATTAGCTTACCCTACAAAAAAAATAAAAATAAGCTAAGCAGATGTGAGTATCCTAATAGAGAATATTATAAGCAAAAGACTTATTAAGATCTAATAAAGATACCCATCTGCAAATATTACATACACAGATGCCACACCTAATTTAAGGCAATTAAATATATAATAGGTGTTAATTCACAACCTGTTCACCCTGTCACTCCTGCTTACATAACTTGCTTTATATTTTTAAATTTACCTATGAGAAAAGTAATAGAATACAGGTAGAAATCTGGGCTAAAAAATATAGTAATATTGAAATTGAGGGGTTTTTTTAAATCTAAATTCAGAGAATTGAACATTGTTACATTCTTGGTGTGTTAAATAATTGGATACCATCACTGAAGAAAAGATCATGTAGTAGGTTTGCATGTGATAGGGACTTAACAAATATTTTTCTAAAAATTATTTTTCAAAATAGTTATGTGGATGGTTCCTCTGGATCTAGAGAGATGAAGCTATCCTGACTGACTAAATATAGCAATTCTTCCATATCATGGACCAATGGTTGTAGAAAAATGAGGCAGTCTATTGAGAGAACCATTCATCCAAGCAAGGATAGTAATTTTAAAACTGTGTAAATTTTAAATTTCAATCAATATAAATCAAAGCCACTTAAATCAGCAACACAATGCCAAAAGTTGTTTAATATTTATACAACTAGCACATTTATTCAAAATTTTAGAATGATACAATGAAGTTTGTTATGATCACCCTGCAGATAGAGCAGAGACTTCCAGACCAAATATTGTTCTGATGTCAAGACTACTGACACCATGCGTACAAAAGAGTATGAAAATATTATTATTTATATAATTGAGACCTGAGGGAGATCAGAATAGTCCTCTCAATCAGATCTAAAAATGGCTTGAGAAAGCAGGGAAGGGTACTAACTCAGGGTTTTCATTGTGGCTTCAAATGGGGTTGGGTTATTTGGTTTTCATGTAGCGGCAAGAGCTTATGTTTCAGAATCTCTTACTGGCACCAATGGAAAAGCATCCAGACTTTCCTGCCAGTTTGCCCAGATGTAGGGCAGAAAATGAAGAGCAAAGAATGTGGCTTAAGAGTTGTTAGCAATCTAACATCAAAAATGGAGTCAGCCTTTTTTTGGAGAGTTCCAGTTAAAGAGGAGCATGTTGAAGTTAGGATTGTGCAGGTACTGAATCAAGCTTCCTTGATTCCGTTCCTTGCTCTTCCATGTGCTAGATGTTGGACCTTAAGAGAATTATATAATATTTTTGTTTCTCGGGCAGCCGCCGTGGCGCAGTGGTTTAGCACCGCCTGCAGCCCAGGGCCTGATCCTGGAGACTCCTGGAGACCCTGGATCGAGTCCCACATCAGGCTCCCTGCATGATGCCTGCTTCTCCCTCTGCCTGTGTCTCTGCCTCTCTCTCTCTGTCTCTATAAATAAATAAATAAAAACTTAAAATTTTTTTTTTGTTTCTCAGGATCTTATTCTAATTTTTATAATGAAGTATCTACCTCCCAGAATTTTGTAAGAAGTAAGTGAGTTAATACTTGGAATTTGCTTGGAAAAATGTCTAAGTCATGGTAAATGTTCAGTAATGTTAATTTTTTTTTCTGAAGCCCAGAAGGGTTACATTACTTGTCCAGGGGATACAGTGGCAGAACTAGGCTGAAAAACCAATGTACAAAATTCCAATCCTTGTTATTTTCACTATGTGAACACCAGCTTCCATTGCTTGTTATCAGTTTCAAACTCACTATTCTCATCACAGTAAAAATATCTCAATGTCTGTGAATATAAATATTTATACTTGGGCTATTTCCTTCACTTCTGTGGTTTCCTTCACTTGCTGAAGAAATCCAAATTTGTATTTCTATCTTAGATCTCACTCTTTCTGCTAAACACCTAAATGATACATAAAATTGTCTACTATAATCATCACCTTCATATTATTTACTTCACAAGCATCAATCTTAACAGATCCCAAACTGAATACTTTCTTTATCCCCTGGCTGTTGTCTCTAAATATGTATTTTTACCTTATCATCCAAGTCAGCAATCTGGGAATTCTAGGGAACTCTGACTTTGTGTCAATAGCTGTATTTTATATTTAGATTATTCCCAAACAACTTTAGCTTTATTTTTATAATTATATTCGAATTCAGCTCTCAAACTCCAGTCTGCCTTCTTTTTAAAGTCCAGATCAAAATGATAATAATTATCATTTATTAAAATTAATTATGTATCCTCGTGAAGGTAAGTTTTTAAAAATACTTTACCACACATAAGCCTCCTAATAACCCTATGAGGTGGGTATTACAAATATCTGCGTATGAAATAAGAAAACTGACCTAACATGACTGTTGTGTCATGTGACCAAAGTGACAGAGAAGGCAGATTGTAGAATTTGGATTTGAAACCAGCTCCACTTTATCTTTAATCCATATATAATTCTGCCTCACCTTAAAACCAAAGAATGTTCCCCCACTTCTTTTTAAAATTTCACATTTCCTATGGAATCAAGTAGAAATATCTTGTTACAATTTATATTTACAGTGCAAAGGTATGGGCTTTGTTTGAACTTTAGGCTTATTTTTAGCCTACAAACCCTTACAGGCTGTGCTTCAATTATGCTGATCTCTTTCCCATCTCCATTTCTTGGTGTTTTCTTCCTCTTTTTCCAATCTGCTGGCTGCCTGCAGGACCAGCTACATAATTTGTGGGGCCCTGTTAAAATATGAAAATACAGGATTCCTTGTTCAAACAGCAAGAAAAAAAGTGCTGTTACTCATAGTAAAATGTAAAGCTTTTTGGTTCTTCCATGGTCTCTCTGTAGATTTGTAAAGTGGCTTTTATTTCTTTTTCTTTAGTTTTTAAATTTACTTATGAAGGGGGAGAGGAGAAGAGGGAGAGGGACAAACAGACTCCACACTAAGCCCAACATGGGGTTTAATATCAGGACCCTGAGATCATGATGTGAGCCGAAACCAAGAGTTGATGCTCAACCACCTGAGCCACCCAGATCCCCCAAGTTGCTTTGATATCATTCGAAGTAAAGAAAAATTAAAATGAAAAGTTATTAGCAAGAATTCTACCATTAATTTTCATATTGTGCTATGTCATTTTGAAAAGCAGATATAAGGACAGCATGTGGAATCACCAAAATCACACAATTTGTATTTTGTTTCTCACATAGGTATATGTATTTTGCTTTTACCAGAAAAAAAATGGAAATGATTCACATAATTAAACCAACTTTTTATTTCACTTCTTGATAGGTACATGTTCTACTAACACTCTACCTTCAGCCTCCTGATGAATAAGGAATAGCTGAAAGGAAAAGGAAGAATGGGTTACCCTATCTTTCCCTTTCCTTTCTGTCATTTTCAGCCAATGTGACTGGCTAATATAGGAAAATGACATATGCAATAAAGGATATAAGGCTCTTCGGTCATTTGTGTTTCTTGGAACATTACCACTTTCTTTCTGCATTTAAAGCAAGTTCCAGTTCTGAGGAAAAGCAGGGGTATCAATGTGACAGTCTTACCTTTTACTCACTGAGTATTTAAATTCCCACACATCAGGGGTCCATCAGAATCTTGTGTTCATAGGGCTTTGAACACTATACACAAATATAATGTGGTAAGGAAAAGCGACATCATATGTGTGTCTCCTTTGCCAATGTGCATGCTCATTGTCCATTTAGATTTCACTTAAAAAACACAAGTTT
Source organism: Nyctereutes procyonoides (assembly GCF_905146905.1). Taxonomy (NCBI): domain Eukaryota; kingdom Metazoa; phylum Chordata; class Mammalia; order Carnivora; family Canidae; genus Nyctereutes; species Nyctereutes procyonoides. The sequence continues at coordinate 827,927 of NW_026575162.1, forward strand.
AAAGATACAATTATTAAAGATTTCAACATGGCTAACAACAAAGAATTGAACCAAGCACAGAGTCCTTGGAGTTGACTCTGGTGGCAAGGTTAAGACTAACTTCCCTTTGAAGACTTCAGCTTATCTCAAACTTTACTTTGTGGGGTTGCCCATGACAACCAGGGACCCAGAGATGTCCTCTGTGCCAAAGGCTGCAAGCTCTTCAACCTTGGAACCTAAATGATGAGTTAGTGATGTGACATAGCTCCAGACCTTCTCCTGTAATCTTAGGGTGGTCCTGCTGTGTCCAAGAACCCAGCTACACCATCTCTATTGCTGGTAACCAGACAATCCCTCTGAGCCTGAGTGTCACTCTAGATAGTTATATGTCTTTGCAGCCATCATTTACTTTCTGTTTTGTTTACTAGCATCGTTTTAAGATTTTAGGCAGTAGACAGAAGCCTTACTTCAATATGCATTTGTATCTTTCCTCCCATTAGAGTCCTTCTTGAACAGAGGAATGAATAAACTGATACCTAGTTATAGCTGTAATACAACTCAAGTCCAAAGTCTTAGAACTATAACCTTTCCCCTATGTTCATCTTTAATGACATTTATTTTGCTTCTAAGCTAGGTAATTAGAAGTTTACTAAAATATTATGAAGAATTTATGATACATGCTATGAACTGAATATTTGTATCTCCCTCCCAAATTTATTTGTTGAAACCCTAAAACTTAATGTAATAAATGTTTTATGGAGATGGTATCTGTGGGATAATATATAAGACACATCACTAACTTACTCTCTTTGATTCTTATTGTCTCAAACTACTTATATACCAAGTTTTGTTAGTTATGCTTAACAAGTATCTGGTGCTTTCCCATTTTGCCGATCAATGGATATACAGAGATAACTGGCAGAAGAAGCCAGTTTGAAAATGCTGTAAAATTTACTAAGATTTTATACATACTCCCATTCATACTTAAATGGTTACCCCTCCCCCCCCCACACACACAAACACACACACTCAAATCCTGTGGGATTTAATACTGATCAAGTTAATAAATTGATCCTTGTGGGTTTTAAAAAAATCATCAAGTATATAAATAATCAAATATTTTTTTAATTCTAGGGATTTTTAAGAACTTAAATTTAAATGGGTTCATAGCACAAATACTTATTTGTATGTAAGTCGTTACATAAACGTATGTGCTGTATATGCATGCACAGGAATTTATCTATTTATCTACCTATATATTGTCAGATCCCATTGAATGTAACATGCACAATTAATTATTTTGGTGGAATTATTGATTTTTTCACTAATTAAAAACATGCACAGTATTCCATGTCATATACACAGTGGTTCAAGACTATGTTTAAGACTCTGTTGGGGTACATGGGTGGTTCAGTCAGTTAAGTGTCTGCTTTCAGCTCAGGTTGTGATCTCAGGATCCTGAGAGCCCCATGACAGGTTCCCTGCTTATAGAGGAGTCTAATTCTCGTTCTCCCTCTGCTGCTTTTCCCCCTCTGTGCTCATGCTCACTCTTTCTCTCTCTCTCAAATAAATAAATAAATAAATAAATAAATAAATAAATACACTTTTTAAAAAAACTGTTCTTCCCTTGTCCTTAAAACTTTAGGTTTATTGGTGTTTTATTATGTTATCATTTATTTAGACTCATAACTATAGCAAATGATATATAATAAGATTATTTACAAATAATAATATCTGCATATTACTTGTAAGCAATATGTATAACATACAAATTATATAAATTTATGGAGGTAAATATGAATATGAATATCCTATTAGATGGATGTTTCTTTCTATAGACCTGGAGATGAATGATTTTAAAACAGTTTACTCATTCTGCCTAAAAGCCTACCTTACCTTGAATGACATTTATTTTCCCCATATAGATTTATATTTACAGGCTAAGTGTAAATATATACTCTTTTAACAGATTGGATATATTTTTCATCTAAAATATTTCTTTTAGCAGGAAACCCTATTTCAAAGTAAAAGAAAATCTCACCATATTGTGGGAACACATTTTTAAATACTGTGTCATACAAATATTTTCAAAACACATCAGGCTGTTAATTTAAAATTAGACCTGGCCAAAAAAACTGTAAGAAAACACAGCTCTCATCATTCAGCTCAGTGCAAATCTGGCCATGAGATGGGTTGTAGTTAGGCCAACAGCCTTGCCACACCAGCCAAAGCCTCACCACCTTCCAACTTTGACATGGGACAAGTTCCTTTGCTCAGATGGAACCTATATCTGGGTGGTTCTACAAGTTAAAACTCATCAAAAGTGAGGTGAACGTTCCTTTAATTGGATTGATCAGTAACTGAAATAGTTTTATCAAGAACTTGCTACCAAGTTACTATAGGAGTAGTAATCAAAGAGTTATTTGTTGACTTTATCTGACTTGGATAAATAACTAGCTCTGACCTAGACAAAGTTGGAGATTGATTTACTTCTTTATAAGACAGGGAAATAAATCCTTAAGATAGAGGGGGGAGAAAGATAAAAATATATACAGTCCTGGGGTGCCTGGGGCTTTCAGGCTTTGATTTTATCTCGGGTCATGAATTTAGGGTCATGAGATCAAGCCCCCCCACTGCCCCACCCCGTCCTACCCCCTGAACTCCCCATTCATCAGGGAGTTTGCTTGAGATTCCTTCCTCCTCACTCTTCCCTCCCCCCGCCCCCGCCCTGATCCTTCTCTTGCTCACAGGTGCACTCTCTTTCAAATAAGTAAATAAATAAAATCTTAAAAAAAATAATATATTCCTATTAGCATCATATAGATATATATGGAAATGTTATAGGTGTTTTTCTACTAATATAATAAAATAAAGCAGGCCATTCAAGTAGCTGAAAAGAATGACAAAGTTTAGGTAGACTCCAGGTAAGTGAAACAAGTGACATAAACAGATGAAAGTCAAGGGCTATAAGTCATGTATCTTGACACTCCTTATGTGTTTCCAGTCTTCCTTTGGTGACACATGGTGGAGGATTCTTCCTAAGGCAACGTTTTTCCCTTAGAAATATTTGGATCCTAGCAGTGAATTTACCATGTTGTCAAGTGTCCTCGACAGTGTAACCTAATATTGCTGAATGGCTACACATGTAGAACTGTATTGAAATCTAGTTAAATGAATCCATTCAGATTTGGAAATATAAGCAATTCCAGGTAATATCTTCCTACAAATGTCCCATCCAGCTATATTCAAGCATGATAATATTTTCATATTTTCCTATAAATAATTAAAACATAAGGTAAAAGACTATGATTCATTTAAAAATAGTGAATAAAATTTTGACTATTCTTCAAAGTATGATCAAATTCTATTCAATGTAGTTTTGGTGTTACATTTATTCTTTTTAATTTATTGTAGTTTGAATATAGGAAATTCTCAAAGATAATATTGCATTAAGACAAATGTTTTCTTATATCTTTCTGAATTAGAAGTATGTATATGGTGTATACAAGAAGTTAGTGATATTCTAAACATTAAACTTGTCCAACTTAATTGAAACATAATAATACTAAATATCAAGACTATCCAAGTATATTGATACATAATGTTAACATATATGGAAAAATAAACTAACTTGGTACAATGATGATATATATTATTACGATGAAATGCCAAATCCTTATGTGATTACTATTCAAAGCCTTTGGAAAATTATAGATCTCAAAGATATTTTTAGTTCATTTTCAGTAAAAATATGTCTTCACACCCACACATCATTTTTCTTGTATCTAAATGTTTCTTGAAATTATATGGTGCAAAAAAAATTATAATGTAAAATCTCAGGTTCATGTTTTAATAGAAATAAAACCACAATATAAGATATTTGAGAAAAATATTTGAGAATAAATGTTAATTTTATATAAAGTGCTGAAAATTATGAGTCAGAGCTCAAGAAAGTCTATGGATTTAATGTTTTAATATTTAATATTTGAGAAAAAATGTTAATTTTATATAAAGTGCTGAAAATTATGAGTCAGAGCTCAAGAAAGTCTATGGATTTAATGTATATATGTATCATGCATATATTCAAATCAGATTTAAACTCATTTGAAAATTAATATTCACTAGACTACCATAAGATATTTTTTCTAACAAAAAAGATTAATAGCCTTGATTAGAATAATTATCTGATAAAGTAGTATAGAATGATTTTAATATACTGGATAAAAATTTGCATCTCAAAGAATAATATAATATGGTATTGCAAAATCTTGCATAATATTTATCTTTTATTATGGGCTTTTCAACTGGTGAACAAGGGGAAATCTTTTTAAAAAAAGATTTCTTAAGATAACATATATGGAAAATACTTTTTGTCCATAACACATTTAAGCCACCTGCTTTGCACCATGGTTTTCTTCTTTTAGGAATGAAACCATTCTGCATTTGCCTTAAATTATTCTGAGGGCAAATACTCTTTTCATGAAAAACAGCTGTGCTGAGTAAATGCAAATATGTGTCATATCACAATTTACTGAAGGGACAGAGCCAACTGCAAAACCTTTTGCTGTACTAATTAATTGTGAATCAAAGCTTCATCAGAGACTATTGTCTGTTACTATGTGAAAATCTTCTAGGTACAAGGAATAGTTTAACAACATGCCAATTATATGAATCTAGAGATATTTGAGAGTTAATAGAGTGCCAATAGACTACAACCAACTTAAAAATGGTCATTTTTAATAACTGAAAATACTTCAAATCAAGAGCTTGCTTAAGGGTGGATTATAAATTAGTTGTACATTAGTCCTTTTGGCCTTGAGTGGTGACATTGTTAGGAGTACATATCCATATAAATGGCTGATAAACACACTTCCTTGTATTCAGTAAGCCATTTCAGCAAAAAATTCAGTCCTAGAAAATTTATTATAAGTAGGTTTACAAATGGATAAGACATTTCTTCAATGATCAGTTCACAGTCTTTGAGAACGGACAATAATAAGGTTGCCATGTTGCAAAGATTCACCATTTAGATAGGTTATGGTTATCACTTCTTTAATCATAGCACACACTTTTATGTGAATGGAGTCTTCTGAGGCTGTTCAGTACATACCTTGTGTAGCCATATCTGGTGTTTTTTTGCAACAACAACAAATAACTGCTTAGGGAGAGCACCCTGAGAATGCAAGAGTAGGAAATAGAGGATCTACCTTTTTTGAGAAAAATCAGAGAAAGCTTCACAAAGAAGATTGTCTTTTTGCTGTTCTTGAACTGTAAGGAGAGTTTTTCCAGAGTAAGATGGGAAAGGCATTCCAGGCAGAAAGTACATTACCTGTAAAGATAAGGGAGCTGGATTTATTATATACTTAAAGCATGGTCTAGTAGAGAATAGGGATAGATATTGGAATAAGATAGGCAGGGGTTAATTTTGAGGGAGTTTTACAGAATATAACTGGGAGAATGGGGTCATCATTTTTGCAGCTTGGACAAAAAAAAAAAAAAAAGTCTGGCCACAGTGGTAAAACGGAATGAAGACACTAGATAGAATGAAACAAATCAGAAGGTTTGTCATAGTTGAAGCAAGAAACGATAAGGGCAGGAACCTTGTCTGTCTTTTTCATCATTATATTCCCAGTAACAAGAATAGTACTTGGGACGTAAAGTTGAACTAATAAGCAGACGGGAGAAAAGATCAAAGATGTATTTAGAAAATAAAGCTGATAGGACTTGAAATTCCAGAGGATAGGACCAGAGCATTTCATACCACATTTTATATCAAGCAATATTAAGTGTAACCTAGATTTTACCTAGAGTCTAATCACAATGTTTTTTGGGCAAATTAGAGTGGCCTGAACACCCAAACTGTTCACTGCTCAAATGTGTTCTTTTTACACAAATATATTTACCATGTATGTCTAAAGTAACCAAAAAGAGCACTCTAATGCTCCCTATTTATCATCAGTTCCTCTAGAAGCACTACATGCACTGCTGTGCTTGAGCAACCTTGTACTGATTCACATGCTCTGTTTGTGAGCATCTCTTCCAAACTATGTTAAATTAATTCATGTTGGTGATTTTGAATCACCCATGGTGGGAGAATTTACATCATAAGAATCGGCAAATTACAAACCAGTTATTTTTTTTCCCCTGAAAGTCAATTGTAAAAATATTAATCAGCACACCACTGACAGCATGAAATTTGTGCTTCTCTTTTCCTGTTTTTTTTTTTTTTTTTTTTAACCCCAGCAGTGTTCACAGACTATATGACCTCAGCACTCACTCATCCAAAGGTGCTACTGCCTGTTGTTCCAAAGCTACCTCCTCAGAGTTCTCACAACAGTGTTGAAAACTGGGTCAAGAATATACATCTTTCCTTGATTCTTACTGCTCCTCGCATTCCTGATTTCTGCTTGTTTCAGATTTTCTAAAATATTTCATATTAAGAATTCCATGGGTCTTTATTCCCTCAAACCACAGAGACTTAACACTCTTTCTTAATGGCCTAAATGTTGGCAACCACTACTCAAGCTTCTGTTTCTTTTTTTCTCAGACTCTAATTCAACATTTACACTTAGCACCACTACCACAGGAGCATCCACAAAGCATTCCACACAAACACACATACAACTAAATCTAAGCATATATTCTGAATACAGCTGAGATGATAGGAGAGTGGTAGCTCCACTTCAGGCAGCTAAATGCTTTGTTAGGTTGTTTCTATAAGGTTATGGGAAGAATGAGAAGAATATTTTGGACTAAAGATTAAGCCACAATATGGACTCATACATATCTAGTATTTAACTTGGCATCATATATCGTGTAGCTTAAAACCAATCTCTTCAACACAATTAATGCACAGTTAAGCTTTTTTCTGTGTCTAATAATATAAATCTTACTTTTCTCAGTTGGGTGAAATACAAAATAAAATTTAAAAACAGTAATAACACAAACTTCACAAAATTAAGCCTTGGTACAGATCAGGTGGGATGCTCGGAGAAAGAGCAAAAACCTGGAATAAAAGTATGTCAGATTTCTTTCTTTTTTTGTCAGATTTATTTCTGAGTGTCTTTCAGTGTCTTAAGACATCTTCTTTGCTTAACTGTGAAAGATGAGAAGACTTTATCCCACTTTTCTAACACAGATTTTGTGATGTTAATGAATAAATGTTTGTTAAAAAATTCCATAAACTTTAAGTACCACACATATGTGATTACGGAATTATTCACTGTAAACGCTGAGTCAAGGACAACACATATTATTGTAGGGACTAAAATGTGTAGCTATAGCACATCACTTTAGACTTCTCCAGGATAGTTGACTTTTTTTTTTCAATTATATCATCCCCTAACTCACTCATTTTTCAACAATGGAAAAAAGTAGCTCTCTGATAGAAATGAATATCATGTCAGCATTGCATGATATCTCAAGATTAACTAATTATCTGGTTAATTCGATCAATGCAAACAACCTAATGTGTGTAAAATTTATTTTAATTGCTTTAGTAATACAAATGGCTGGAAATTCAAGATTCCTGGAATGTATAGACATTTTAAAATGTCTAAAATTACATCACAGATTTGTTATGAACCCTAGAGTTGAATAACTCTCATTTATTAGCTTTATGATCTTGGAGTAGTTCTCAAATATGGAACAGATTTCTCTTCTTGAAGTACAGATGGTATTATCCTCCTCAAATATTTCTTGGAAAATTGAAAGGAATGTTAAAAAAATTATCATAGTGTTTCTTTTTTTTTAATCATAGTGTTTCACACTATGATATAGTGTTTCACTTACACTAGTTGCTGCTTATATTTAACTAACTTTGGCACAGAATCATCTAAAATAGCAAAGCTATGTGCATATTATGCAAATGCTTATAATTTATGTTCTGTTAGAATAGGTCTCCAATGTGAATTTCTGAATTACTAAATAAGGATCATTAGCAACTTGATTTTTTTTTACTACTGTAGTTCTACAGGAGAAATATTATCATTTTATGAATGTGTGAGACATTGAATGAATATAAAGTTTAATCTGGGAATATTTGTAAAAATTTTATTACTGTTTTGTTGGTTGAATAATTTATTCTAATTAGATTTTTACTAATACTGAAAAATCTGAAAAAAAGACATAAAAATATCTTCAGATCATGCCCCAATATGTGTGTTTACATACAGTTTTTGCTAATGTGTTTTTTTTTTCCTGAGATAAAACCCAATTTCTGATTTGAGATTTTGGCAAATTAAGATATATCAAAACTAGTACTATTTAATGGTTAATATAAGTAGTATATTTCATCATTAGAATCTGTATTTTTTCTGACAACCATACAATATTTATTTAATTTTGGAGTGATATAGCAATACAAATAGCTTTCTTTTGTATAATGGTCTGGATTGGTAACAGACCCAGATTATGAAAATCAAAGATTAAGGTCAGAAACTAATATATTAGATTGCGATGATATTGTTGGATTTTGTGAACTGTGTAATTCACTCAGTGTATTAAGATTTTGTAGACTCATGTATTAATCTCTATTGCTTTTAAAATGACTGATTACTACAAAGTTTAACTTACTCAACATTTAAAACACAAAAAATTAAAAGAAAAAATAAAAAGCACTCTTAATTTTGCCTCAAAGAGACAAAATATTTACATTTTGTGCATAACTTTCTAATGCTTTTTCCATTTAATTCAAAAAATAGTTAAAATTATATAGTGCATTCATATTTTAAAATAAACTTTTGTTGAATTATCTTATATATAAAAATGTAATTTATTATAAAAGAAAATGAACTCATCCACATTGCTATCACCTATGTCAAAACAAAACAAAACAAAACAAAACCCTCTAGCACTAGAAATTACTATTCTGTTTCCACCTAATTGCTAGTCTTCCCTCTCAACAAAATCAATCACTGTCCCAGCTCCTAATACTATACCTTAGTTCTGTTTTTATATTTATAAAAATGGATCCATTTTTGTGTCTGCTTTTTTGGGTAAACATTATTTTTGAGAAGTTCATCCTATTTTATATGAGTGACAGTTCACTAATTTTCACTGCACTCTTGAATATACGTCAACCTATTTTTACTCATTGTTTTGATGAACAATTGGGATGTTTTATAACTTTTCACCATTAACAGTAATACTGAATAAACATTTTGCAGTGCCTTTTGAGACATATGAATATTTCTGTAAGTGAAGTTCTGGAGTGGAATGGTTGCTTTACAGAAAATGCATTAATTAACTCTAGTAGATACCTGGCAGTTTTAGGATGTCTGAATGAACTTACATTTCCATCAGCCATAGTATATGAAAATCTCAGCCAATCCAAATCTTTGTCAATCTTCCTTATTTTAGGCATTTCATTCTAATATTATCTGACTGTACTTTTATGAGTAATTTTTAATGACCAATAAGAATGAGCATCTGTTTATATTTTTTTAACCAATTGTTCAGCCTATTTTTTAATCTATTCAAGACACTTGTTCCTTTTTTTTTAATTGGTCATATCTCTTTTGGTTATCTATCTATCTAACTATCTATCTATCATCTAATCTTTTTTATTTATTTTTATTTTTATTTATTTATGATAGTCACAGAGAGGCAGAGACACAGGCAGAGGGAGAAGCAGGCTCCATGCACCGGGAGCCCGACGTGGGATTCGATCCCGGGTCTCCAGGATCACGCCCTGGGCCAAAGGCAGGCGCCAAACCGCTGCGCCACCCAGGGCTCCCTATCTATCTATCATCTATCATCTATCTATCATCTATCTATATCTATCTATCTATCATCTATCATCTATCATCATCTATATCTATCTATCTATCTATCTATCTATCTATCATCTATCATCTATCTATCTATCTATCTATCATCATCTATCTATCTATCATCTATCATATATCTATATATTTTATTCCAAGTTTTTATTTAAATTCCAGTTAGTTTGGGATGCTTCGGTAGCTCAGCAGTTGAGCATTTGCCTTTGGCTCAGGGCATGATCCTGGAGTCCCAGGATCAAGTCCCACATTGGGCTTCCAGCATGGGACCTACTTCCCCCTCTGTCTATGTGTCTGTTTCTCTCTGTATCTCTCATGAATAAATAAATAAAATCTATAAAAAATTCCAGTTAGCATACAGTGTAATATTAATTTCAGGTGTAGAATTTGGTGATTCATTACTCATATATACCCACTACTCATCACAAGTACCCTCCTTAATACCCATAATCAATACATATTTTTGTTATATATTATTTTTATGTATTGTAGATATCTTTTCTGATTCATTTCAGAATTTCCTATACTTAGCATAGTCCAATTTATCAATTGCTTCCCTTATGGTTAGTGCTTTTTTGCGGTCTGACTATCTCATAGTTATGGAGATATTTCTTCTATAGTCAAGGTGATATTTCTTATTCTAGAACTCTTACTTGACTGTTCATCTTTTGATCAACAATTCCCTTGGAACAGTTATTCAAAATAGTGTAAAGGAGAGGTGAGGTTTATTTCTTCTCCAGATATCAAATCAGCTAACCCAAGACCAGTTAGAGAAAAAAATATTTTTTCACAAATGCTTTAAGTATCCATCTATCATCAATATCTATCTATTATCTATCTATCTATCATCTATCTATCTATCTATCATCTATCCATCTATCCATCTACCTACTTACCTACCTACATACCTATCTATTTAAAATCTGTCTGTCTGCCTATCAGTTTTTGGACCCTCTATTTACCGGTCCCTCTTTATTTCTCTATTTTTTTCCCTATAGTACTTGTACCAGTGCCACACTGACATAATTACTGTTGATTTACACTTTTTCTTTACTGTGATATAAAATTTTATATATACATTCCTTCTTCAAGGTTACATATTTTTATTTTTCCTTGTAAATTTTAAAAAGTTCTTTTAACTTTCCATTAAAAAACCTTGCTGATATGTAACTGAATCTCTAAATCGATTTAGGAAAAAAATATATATATTTTTTTTAATTTTATAAATTAATTTTTATTGGTGTTCAATTTACCAACATACAGAATAACACCCAGTGCTCATCCCGTCAAGTGTACCCCTCAGTGCCCATCACCCATTCACCCCCACCCCCCGCCCTCCTCCCCCTCCACCACCCCTAGTTCATTTCCCAGAGTTAGAAGTCTTTATGTTCTTTCTCCCTTTCTGATATTTCTCACACATTTCTTCTCCCTTCCCTTATATTCCCTTCCGCTATTATTCATATTCCCCAAATGAATGAGAACATATACTGTTTGTCCTTCTCCGGTTACTGTGGCCAAGTTCAAAAAGGGTGTTGCCTGAGTTCTCCTCTGGGATTTTGATGGAATCTTGTCTCACATTTAGATCTTTCATCTATTTTGAGTTTATCTTTGTGTATGGTGCAAGAGAGTGGTCCAGTTTCATTCTTCTGCATGTGGATGTCCAATTTTCCCAGCACCATTTATTGAAGAGAGTGTCTTTCTTCCAGTGGATCGTCTTTCCTCCTTTATCGTATATTAGTTGACCATAAAGTTCAGGGTCCACTTCTGGGTTCTCTGTTCTGTTCCATTGATCTATATGTCTGTTTTTGTGCCAGTACCACACTGTCTTGATGACCACAGCTTTGTAGTACAACCTGAAATCTGGCATTGTGATGCCCCCAGATATGGTTTTCTTTTTTAAAATTCCCCTGGCTGTTTGGGGTCTTTTCTGATTCCACACAAATCTTAAAATAATTTGTTCTAAGTCTCTGAAGAAAGGAAAAAAATATATTTATAATACTCGGTCTTCACAAACATTGACAAGAGCATATCGTATCTTTATTAAGGTCTTCTTTAATTTCTTTAAAACAAATTCTACAACAATCTGTGTAAAGGTCTTACACTATTTGATTTATTCCTAGTTTTTTTCTAGTATTTCAAATTTTTATTTAAATTCTAGTTAACATGTGGTGTAGTATTAGTTTCAGGAGTAGAATTTAGTGATTCATCACTTACATATAATACTCAGTGCTCATTAGAAGTGCTCTCTTTAGTACTCATCACTCATCTAGCCCATCCCCCACACCTCCCCTCCAGTAAGGGCTTGTTCTCTATAGTTAAGAGTCTCTTTTATGGTTTGCCTCCCTCTTTCTTATTCCTAGCTTTTTAAATGTTTTTTTTTTCATCATGACTTAAAAGCTATTTTTAGAAAATCATTAACTAATGATCTGTGCCTAATAAATAGTTTTTTATATATTGATCTTATATGTAGCAAATTATTTATAGTCAAAGATTAATTATAATAGTTTGCCCATAAATCTTTTGAATTTTCTACATAGACTCTCAAGCTATTTGTTTATTATGGCAGTTTAATCCTTTCATTTCCTATCTGTGAACAGTCTATCTATTTTGACTGTCAGATTGCACTGTGGATAATCTCCAGTAAAATATAATATATAAGGGATGGTAGCAGACATTCTTTTTTATTTTTAGTACCCAGGGAAAAACCTTAAGGTTTTGTCTTTAAGTATGAACTTCACTGTAGGTTGTTTGGAGGTTTTTTTTAAATGTGCTTTATCAGATTAAGAAGTTTTCCTTATATCTCCAATTTGGCAATGATTTTTTATGATATATTGTAGCTTGCCAAATGCTTTTCTAAATCTGTTGAGATAGTTAAATGTTTTCTTTTTTATTGTGTTAATGTGATTGATTTCTAAATTTACACCAATTACATTTTCCTAAAAAAAGCAAAATTGTCAAAACTGACATGTTTTAAAAATAAAAATACCATGAAGATATTCATAGTCAAAGTTAAGTATTAGTACTTAGTATCCTAACAGTATTAAGTATTGCTAGTATGAATGAAATGAACGAATATATCTGTAGTCTAAAGCAAGAATTACAAGTATCTGACAAAACATAATTCAGAATGAAAATTATATTGGAAGGATGACTCTGCTCTTCACTTTTATGCATCAGAAGCAATTAAAATAGACTATACCATTCCAGGTTTGGGAATTGAAAGATGTTAAGTAAATTTGAGATAATTAAATGTAAGTATCTATAGAAATTAATGATTAATTCTATGCCAAGGATGCATGGAAATGAGGAATTTGGGATATTTCCTAGGCTTCTGTTTTCAGCAGCTCTGAGGAGAGTAAAGATATGATTAGGTAGGAGGCAAAAAGGAAAGAAAGTTAATGAGTTTAATCTGAACATTTGAAATTAAGTTGAGGCTGAGAGGTTGAAGTTGTCTTTTAGCAGCAAATATACAGATAATTTTTCATTGTTCTATATTTCCCACTACTCAGAAATCTGCAATTAACATATTATTTTTAATCAGAAAAAATTAAATCAACATCAATTGATTGTGGAATTTCTATGAAATTGTAACTCATTTCTTATCACTAGAATAATATTTATTTAGCATAATTATTGACATAGACAAGTAAATAGTGCATAAGAATAATTCTAAGCAAGGGAGAAAATTCTGCCTCCATTACTTTCTGGAAAACTCCATAAACTTTTCAAGGCATTTTTGTCTTTAATATCAGAGAAAATAATAATTATACCACCTGTGTCTGAGGGAGATTATGAAGGCCAGATCTGATGCACTCATAATGATAAGTAACTGTTATTGCCTAATTAGAAATCAGAAGAACTATAGAGAATATATATAAAATAAAAAGTAAGTTTCCATTTTCCTAAGAAGTACTAAAAGTTGAAATAATAATTGCTTAAATGTTCTTTTAATCCTGTCCTTTCCTTTACTTAGTAGCATAAAGTTGCTGATATTCTATTTTTTTCTCTTCTATGTTCTTTCAAAATCCATCTAATAAAACAGTAATTAAGATGGTGGGAATGCTCAGTTCCCATTGTATAAAAAAAAAGTATATTCCAACTTTTAACTGTTAATACATACTCAGGGTGTTTCATGTCCCATGAGGTATTTTTTAGCTCCAAAATTTAAAACACTAGGGGCAGGAGTTCAGTTAGCATTATGTACTATCCTTCTAAATGTCATACTAAAATAAAATATTTATGTTTCCTAAGCTACAGAAGCATATATGGTTATAAAACATGTCCAAGGAATGTGTGTTCTATTTAAGTAAATATTATAAATAATGGAAAATTATTTTGTTTCAAATAATAATTTTCAGAGAATTAGAACTGTAAAATATTTAGCCCCATAACTACACTGAATACATTGTAATTTCTTTGCCTCCTCAGAGGATGCCTGTATACCTTGGAGTTATCAAATGATTATAATTATTTTGCCATAATTGAAAGAAAATTCTAAAGTAAGAACACTTTATAGAATACCATATAACCAAGGTTTACCATATTTTGTGATTTGGGAAATATATTTTCATCTTATTTTTAAACATATTTTATTTATTTATTTTTTAAAATTTATTTATTTATTTTTTAAAATTTATTCATGAGAGGCATGGAGAGAGAGACAGGCAAAGACACAGGCAGAGGAAGAAGCAGGCTCCATGCAGGGAGTCCAAGGTGGGACTCAATCCCAGGTCTCCAGGATCATGACCTGGCTGAAGGCGGTGCTAAACTGCTGGGCCACCGAGGCTGCCCTTATTTTTGAAATTCTAAACAAGTAAACCATAGTACTGAGTTTGGGGAAAGTGTAATGTAGTGATTGAGATGTTAGGCTTTGGAATTATATCATCTGGGCTTCAGTTCTATGTACCAGCTTTATGGCAAAAACAATGTCTTTCCTCAATAATTTTATTTGTAAAGCATTAACTAGTCTGAGATATGTGCTTAGCACATTTCATGGCACAGAATTAAAGTTAATGTTTATTGAACAGATAATTATAGTATATCCTAACTTCTGAATCTCCCCTTAATTTTCTTCCCTAAAGTGGAAGAACATATTACAACAAGAACTTTGAGAAAACAGTTTTTCTTAGTTATTTTTATGATGTAAATGAGAGTGTTTTTATTAAATTTTCAAAGTTTATAAATTTTATAAGAATGAAACTGTATACTAAAAAATTTACATGCATTTTACTCTTTAAAAGATTCCTAACAGGGATCCCTGGGTGGTGCAGCGGTTTGGCGCCTGCCTTTGGCCCGGGGCGCGATCCAGGAGACACCGGATCGAGTCCCACGTCGGGCTCCTGGTGCATGGAGCCTGCTTCTCCCTCTGCCTGTGTCTCTGCCTCTCTCTCTCTCTCTCTCTCTCTCACTATCCTAAGTAAATAATAATTAAAAAAAAACAAAAAAAAAACAAAAAAACAACTTGTTCTTTAAAAATAAATAAATAAATAAATAAAAGATTCCTAACATAAAGTCTGTTTAGACTGAAGTGGTTATGTGCATATTATTTAAGATTACCATAGTGAGAGGATGTTGGGAGCCAAAATAGCTATAAAGTTAAAAAAGCTCTTCAACACCTTTAGCAATACGAAATTCAGAAGCGGAAAAAATCAAAGCTCCATTCATGCATCCCATGGAACTATAACACATGTTAATAGAATGCACATCGATACTACTATTTAAGTTTACATTAAGCTTATTGACTAAACCTAATGCCAATGTCATAGTGTTGTTATTTTGAGTTGTAAATGTTTCAGAAGTGGTTCAGGCCAAGAAATGATTGGAAGAAGATAATATTCCATGAAGGTAAAAATTCATACTGCATTGTAAAATCTCAGCTGCAATAAACCAGTTTGATACATTATTTAAGATCATTATACAAGGAAATGTGAAAAAGTAACAACTTAATACATTTGTCATATATTATGGGATTTAAAAATTAGGAAATATGAAGTTTAACACTGCCCATTTTTCTGTTGTTATTTTGTGGCATTTAATTTTCACAGCAGTTTGTGTTTTATTCTACAGCATAAGGTAACATTAAGAATTACGAACTATGGGTAATCTCTGGGTGGCTCAGTGGTTTGGCGCCTGCCTTCAGCCCAAGGCATGATCCTGGCGTCCCAGGATTGAGTCCCACATCAGACTCCCTGCATGGAGCCTGCTTTGCATTCTGTCTGTGTCTCTGCTTCTCTCTCTCTCTCTCTCTCTCTGTTTCTCTCTCTCTGTGTATTTCATGAATAAATAAAAGAATCTTTTAAAAAAAGAAGAATTACAAAGTATGATGTGGATTAAACTTGTGTATTCTTGACACTTAAATGTTGTTTCATATACTTTTGTGTTTGTATTAGAATTAAAGAATCAATACAAATTCTAAACAACCATTAATAGTATTACTTCTCTTTACATATATGCATATACATTTACTTTTTATTTTTAGTTACTAAGAGTATTTGGCTAATGAAAGCTAAAAATAACACCAGATACCATTTATCTGATGCCTTCTGTGTCCCAAGGGCTTTATGTGCACTTTTCTTCACACGTCATCATCACAAGTAGGTGTTATTAGACATAGCTACAGACGAAGAAACAGGCTAAGTGATAGTTAGCAATTTGACCACATCACATGGCTTCTAAACAGCAGTGTCTGTATTATTTCTAGGTAGCATACTTTCTCTAAGTAGGTGCATCGATTCATGTCTTGAAATTTATGATACATTCAAAATGGATAATTTAAGGACAATTTAATAAAGGGATTATTTACAAATATATGGATCGGTTGAGGAAAATGATAAGTGGTGGGGGAATATTCTCAGGCTCATAATACAATGGTAAACGATGTGGTAAGAGCCTTCAGACAGGAGCTGTAGCCACTAAAAGATGAATGTTACAAACCTATGGTCCACTGGATGGGGAGGCAACTGAGAAAACAAATACCCTGAACTCCGTCTTCTACTGGACTCAGCACCTCCTTATGTTGCTTCATATTTGCCAATCTGGAGTACAAGGCAGCCCATTGGAAAATATTTAAGGGAACAGATGACAGCTATTCAGTTTATAGGCTATATTTAATAATTCCTGTAGGATAAGAATTTTTAATGAGAAGAGACTCTATTCTCATATCATAAGCAAATTGTCAACCAAACCTATTTTGCTTCCTCAGATTGTGAATAAAAGGGTTAATCAAATCTAAATGTCATATAAAGTACTGGGCTTACCAGTTAATAAGTGCAAATTACAGTGCATTAATATTTGGAAAGAAGAAAGACAACATAAAGCAACAGATTTCAAATTACACTCAGGAAATCAAGAGATGTGCCTTCTACTTCTCTCCACTAGCTGCACTTTCTATTCAATTCTCACTTCACTCAAAACTGTAAATCCCAAGAATACATTATTATGTTGGGATGAGGTAGTAAAGTTATAGGACATTGCATTCTGAATGTGTTTTTGTTTCAGGAATATTTATAAACTTGGTTAGATAGGAAAGGGCCAGGGGTCAATTATGCCAGCATGTGCATTCTTTCTTGTACTATGCTGCACAATTAATATATTCACATTTAATCTGACTTTTGAGAGTCATTAAAGAATCATATATATATATATATAGCTAACGGATTGTAAGTGTACACTATTGAATTAACTGAAGGCTCTAGTGGCATCAATGTTTGATGGGAAAAGGAGAATGCAAAATATATCTTGTTTTTTAAAACAGAGGAAAATACTACTGTGAAAGATTCTGCAAGAAACAGAATACATGACTTTTGTGGTCTCTTGGATACTAAGAAAAATAGATTTAGATTATTTTTGTCATGAAATACAGTAAAAGCTTAGAAAAAATAATTGTCTTAAAAGTGCAAATGGCTGTGCTTTCTATAAACTGGCACAAACGCACCCCAGGGTGACATATATAATAAATCGATGACTGACATAAAAAAGAGGAAATTAAAGTAGTAGTAAAATTTAATAGAAAGATTCAGATGTACATTGGAGGCAGTAAAAGAAGGCATATCATGGGATGAGGAAGATAAACGTAGTAAGTTTTCATGTAATAGATGAAAAGAGAAAGAAAATTTTAAAATTAAAGTTAAAAATAAAAATAGGATACTTTCATCTTAAAAATTATAGGTGTGCCTATGAGAGATATCAGATAATATGAATAAAACCTTCAAGATATTTTGAAAAAAAATTATTAAATTTAAGAAAAGGACTTATGTTATAGTTCTAAGCAGAATATTGGCTTCAAAGGATAAAAATTATGTAAATAGATGGAGATTTCATCATAACCTTTAAAGTTAATGCTAAAAGTACAATGTGTAAATATCCAGAAAGTAAATATTTATGTTAATTAAAACATAAATATGGGCATACAGTTCTCCTTTATTGAGATGAAAAATAAGAAGACAGAGTCTACGTTTTTTTTTTTTTTTAAGATTTTATTTACGTATTCATGAGAGACGCAGAGATATAAGCAGAGGGAGAAGCAAGCTCCATGTGGGAAGCCCGATGTGGGACTAGATCCCGGGTCTCCAGGATCACTCCTAGGCATCATATTTATAAAATAAATTTGTGTATCATAAGAAATAATGATACAGAACTTAAAAGTCATACTATTTTTTAAGTTTTTATTTAAATTTCAGTTAATTAATATACACTGCAATATTAGTTTTAGTTGTAAAATGTAGTGATTCAAACTTCCATACAATACCCGATGCTCATCACAATAAATGCACATCTATCTTACCTATAACCCCCAACTCCCTTCTGGTAACCATCAGTTTATTCTCTCTTAGTTAAGAGTCTGTTTCTTGGTTAGCCTCTTTCTTTTTCTTTTTTTTTTTCCTTTTGTATGTTTATTTTGTTTCTTAAATTCCACATATGAGTGAAATTATGTGGTCATGCTCTACATGCTGCTGTAAGATTTGAAATCAGTTAGGTACAGGTTTAAACATTTACAATAGTTAGGAGTGTGACTAAAATTAGATACACCTCTAAAAATATTATAAGAGCCTAAATAATAAGTATAAAGTACAAGGAATTGAAAAAATATTTGTAAGCTTTAATATAATAATTGCATAATAAAAATCTAACCCATGCCTCAAATTAAAATTTCAATACAAATAAATATTAATAGATGATAGATACATAATTTGTGTTTAGCTTAAATAAATATGAAAATCATTGTTTCGTTCCAAAATTAGATACATATCTACTAAACTTAAGTAAACCATATAAACTAGTAGGAATAAATTTAGTTCCTTCATAATTACAGACATAAATAAGCAAATAATACACAACTTCTATAACAAAACAAAACCACAGGAAACAATGAATAGCATATAAAAATAAAGGCATAAATATAGAAAAACTAAAGTAACTTGAAAAATAAATGCTATTAAAACTGTCTTAATGGGATACCTGGGTGGCTCAGTGGTTGAGCATTTGCCTTCAGCTCAGGTCGTGATCCCAGGGTTCTGGGATCGAGTTCCACATTGAGCTCCCCAGAGGGAGCCTGCTTTTCCCTCTGCCTGCGTCTCTGCCTCTCTCTGTGTGTCTCTCATGAATAAATAAATAAAATCTTATTTGTTTATTTGTTTATTTATTCATGAGGGAGAGGTAGAGACGCAGGCAGAGGGAGAAGCAGGCTCCATGCATCAGCAGCCCGACCGGGGACTCGATACCGTGACACCAGGATCACGCCCTGGGCCAAAGGCAGGCGTCAAACCGCTGAGCCACCCAGGGATCCCCTAAAATCTTAAAAATAAATAAATAAATAAAAATGTTGATGCAAAACTTGATTGTCACAAAATATCATGGAGGACAAATGACACCCTTAGAAAAATATGCTTTATATGAGCCCATCCTCTTCTTTCTCTTAACCAAAAATGACAAAACTATTGATGTTGGGGGGGATTGAAAAAGTGAGGGAGTGTGTGGTTTTAAAATTCAAGGATAGGGCAACCCAGGTGACTCAGCGGTTTAGCGCTGTCTACAGCCCAGAGTGTGGTCCTGGAGATCCGGGATCGACTCCCACTCAGGGTCCCTGCATGGAGCCTGCCTCTCCCTCTGCCTGTGTCTCTGCCTCTCTCTATAGATATAAATAAATAAATAAATAAATAAATAAATAAATAAATAAATAAATAAATAAATAAAATTCATGGATGAATAAAAAATAGTCAAACAAAAGTAGGAAGCACGATTGACAATAAATAATGGGGAGAAAGTATTCATTGAGGTAAATAAAGCAATTTTTAATTTATGAAATTAAAATCTATAGCAAAGTAAACAGTGATGAATCTCCATTTACCTATATTATAACCTGAAAATATGATATGAAATTGTTTAAGGATAAATTCATAGAAATGTGCTCTTTTTGACATTTAAGCTCTGCTGTGAGTTTAATCTATGAGTTTATATGGAAGTTCATAATTAGTGAATAAATAATTGCAAAGTAGAGAGGCATAATATATATAACAAGATAAACCTAGTACAGAAGAAATGAGGCTATTCCTCATAGTCTTGATTCTCCTTCTGCATGGGAGACTGCTTAGTCCAAACTCTTTTCCTTTATTAAATAACTTTAATTCTAGGTATCTATACAAAAGCGTTCACTAAAATGTAGAAAATTTACCCAGAGTTGTCACTTCTAGCATTATTCACATGACAGAAATTGGAAGCAGTATAAAAGTTTAACATTACTGAAAGGAATTATGGTGTACACATATAATATAATAATTCTCATTGAAATTATCACATAGAAACAAAAAAGGTTTATTGGCTTGATACCATATTAAAAATAGGACAAGGTGGGAAATTAGGATATAATAGCATAATCTCAGTTACATAAAGACAAATATATAGTTATTTTAGAAAATCTACACTGAAAAGACATTATTTTGGGTTGTTAATAATGATATTCCCTAGATCTTGTGATTTTTAACTTTGTACTTTCTTAAGATATTTCTTACTTTTTGATAACATATGGATCTTTCTTTTTAATGAAAAGGAAAATTTAATGCAATTAGTTAATTTTTATTTGAAAAAGGTCTATATACATATATACTTCTTTATAGTTATTTTGATCCTTTTGAACATAACATATTCCTCAAAATTACTATAAAAGTATCAAATATCTAGTTTACTGGAAAGGAGTCATATATTATTATATACACTTATTTATTTATTGTATACATATTATACATACATACATGTATATGTATATAGAGAGAATTATTATCCCCAAATCTCATTCTCAGTTTGATACCTTTTCTCCATCATGTTTCAAATGAAATACAAATAATTCTTAGGATGTGTTGGACCAATCACTTTTTTAAAAAAATATTTTATTTATTTATTCATAAGAGACAGAGAGAGAGAGAGAGTCAGAGATACAGGGAAGAGGGAGAAGCAGGTTCCATGCAAGGAGGGTGATGCAGGACTCAATCCCAGGGCTCCAGGATCACGCCCTGGGCTGAAGACAGGTGCTAAACCACTGAGCCATCCAGGGATCCCTGGACCAATCACTTCTGTTTGTTAAGAGCCATTAATACTTAGGCTTGTTTTTTTTTGTTTGTTTGTTTATTTTTGAGATTAGGAAGTCCTTTTGTATTCTTTAATCCTCATAGTAGCTATTAGTTTTACTGTTATGATTCAAATGAAAATTTATGAATAAATGATTTGATAAATTTAATATGTTGATATATCAGCATTATTAATTATTTAGTAACAGTTATAAATATTAAGCAAAGAAAAACCTCAGATATAATTGTTAAATGGAATAGAATCAGATGTGTGGCAGTGGTACAGAGTGTATAAATATATCTTTTTATTGTATGTTTCCCTGAGTGGGTCTGAATCAGAAAATAAATTGATTAGCTATTACTTTTAATTTCCAAACAGAAAATGCCACACACATTTTTAAATTTAGTGAAGGATTTTGGATTATATATGACTATTCTCCTAAATTACCTTTCCAATTTCTTTCTGTTTCCTCTATAACTAATGATATGAACTGTATTTTACAATTGGCAATTCTATTTGAATCTTTCTTTTCCTAACTAAAACCAAACAAGAAACATAAAATATTACATAAGATTCAAGACACTGATTGTATAGCTTCTTCAAATTCTATTTACATACATGGTTTCTATTACCACTAATGAGAGCCTTGCATGTGTTTTGAGGAGAACTAGCATCCAGTAATTTTCTGAAAATGCACATATTGATAAGGTCTTCTTTTCCCTTCTTTTTTGGTCCTTTGTTGGTTGTTGAGGAAACAAATTCAATCTGCAGGTATTACAATCAGCAGCTTTCCAAAGGGATTCTTCTGTGCTTTTAAAATCTAATTATATGACACACGACGGGCCAAAATCACCTCATCTGGTAATGTACCAAAAAAAAAAAAAAACAAAACAGTTGTTTAGTAGCTTATTTTTATTTTCTAATTATGAGCAATAGTGTCTCATTATTTGTTTCAAATTTGGTATTTCATTAAAGACATCGGCAGCACTTTTGCTGAAAACTTCCTAAGAATTACTTTTAATATCTGTTTTTTTTTTTTACCAATATTGAGAAAATTTTTATAAGGAATAAAGGAAGTTTTTAAGTGTAACAACAAATTAAATAAAAATAAAATTTTATGAAAATGTTTACCCACATCTCAGCACCAATGGTTCATCAGAGTCATGTGATAACTTAAATAAAATATTAATGCCTGATCCATGTCCCTGACCAATTATATTCATGTCTGATTCAGGTTTGCCTGGACAAACTCACAGTTTATGAGTGCTCAGTGATCTAGCTCCCAAAAATGTGAGACATTATGTATTGATTTACTCTCATAGGGGATAAAATTATGAAAATTCCCTAAATGATAATTAAATAACCTTGTACATGCCTGTTGGATTTTTGTAATTCATGGATTACACGTGGGACTGAGAACACATTACCAACTCTCGTTTTTCTGCATTAACTAGGACTAGAGCTAATAGCCATAGATATAGCTAATTTAAGAAAAACACATTTTATCTCCATTGAAACACAGGCTGATTCCATCAGGCAAGAGACTAGAATCAAATTGAATCAGAGAGAATTGAATCAGATGGAAGAGACTAGCAAAGAAACTTCCTTTTCTTCCACTATAAAATCTAGAATAGAAATCTGAAAGATTGTTTATTAAAAAAAAAAAACTTGTGTTTCTCGTTCTTCTTTCAAAGTATTTAATTAACCTTTTTATTATTCTTTTTCTAAAGAAGTTTTGCAACTTGCAGTTTACCCTTTTCATTCACATGGAAAGAATTGCTAGTCATCAATTTAATTTCATTTACTTATTTATTTTCCTTTTATTTTTTAAAGTGAATTCTATGTCCAATCTGGGGCTTGAATTTACCACTGTGAGATTAAGAATTGATGATCTGGGCTCCTTGGATGGCTCAGTGGTTTAGCGCCTTTGGCCCAGGGTGTGAGCCTGGGAGTCCCAGGATCAAGTCCCACATTGGGCTCCCTGCATGGAGCCTGCTTCTCCTTCTGCCTGTGTCTCTGCCTCTCTCTCTCCCTTTTGGTCTCTCTCTGCCTCTCATGAATAAATAAATAAAATCTTAAAAAAAAAAAAAGAATCGCATGATCTACTAACTGACCCAATCATGTGCCCCCATTCATTTCATTTTAAAGCCAAAACTGCATATATTAGAATCAGTTAAAACTTCATTATAATTGGCAAAATGTTTCCTTTCTCTTTCTATTGTATTTTCAGTAGACATTTCAGGCATAAAACTCAAATTGTCCTACTTTTTAAGAACATCTAAGGATTAGAAATGTTAGTGTTGATGGAAGTTGTCAGTCTGTGCTCATAAAGTGCTTCACTGACCTTTAATTTTGATATGAATAAAGTTTGTTGTCATGTTCATGAAGATTAAGAGGTTTGTGCTGTTGGAAATGGAAGTTTTATATTGATCTATAACATTTTGCTTTCTCACACTGTTAAATTTAACACTTTTTTAAAATTTAGAATTTGATCAATCTGTATTCGTATAATCAAAGATGATCCTTATTTCAAACTACTCACAATCTATATCAAAATTGACTAGACTTAAATGTCTTAATTTAAGGCTTAATTTCCTGGTAAAAATATTAAGGTGAATATTAAAAGTTTTTAAGAGCCTAACAATAAAGCCAGGGGCATCTTAAATAATAATTCATCCTGGAAAAGTTATTAATAATTTATCCTGGAAAAGTTGAAGACTATTAGGAAGTATGCACATAAAACAGCACCAAGTGGAAGAAACATCACCCAGGGTCTCAGGAAATTTGCTTTCTCTTTATGATTTTTTTTCCACCCTAACTATAACCCATACCATGATGCCAAATAGTGTGTCCTCTCCAACCTCTCTAACAGACCTCATCCCGTTAACATTGTTGCTGTTTGTTTGTATTGAGTAAAAACACCCTCATGTGGGCTGTGGTGTGAACTGGTATCTACTCCTGTCTGGTCTGAGCAGGCTTCATCTCACTGGTGTGTCTCACAAAGCATGCCTGTTTGACTTTAGGGGTTTTGTTTTGTTTTGTTTTGTTTTGTTTTTTTCATGAAGGAGTGTGCCCTTCAATAAAATTCACTGCAGAATAGATTAAAAAAAATCAATTGACACCTTTCAATTGACACCTCGACTGAGAAATGTTTGCTTCATTATTTCATTTGTGGTTGATTTCTAATTCTACTTCTATATAACCTCTGCTTCCAACTCCACCCCAGCATCCATTTCTGAGTTTAGTATTAATCCTAGTTGGTTAATATTTCTCTTTCATTTGAAGGTTTAGGAAAGCTCCTATTCTTCCACTTCAATATTTTTGCATAAACATTGGAAAATTGTACTATAGGGG
Organism: Nyctereutes procyonoides; assembly: GCF_905146905.1. Taxonomy (NCBI): domain Eukaryota; kingdom Metazoa; phylum Chordata; class Mammalia; order Carnivora; family Canidae; genus Nyctereutes; species Nyctereutes procyonoides. The sequence continues at coordinate 852,601 of NW_026575162.1, forward strand.
TACCTGGGTAGCTCAGTCGGTTAAGTGTCCGACTCTTGGTTTCGGTTCAGTTCATGATCTCATGAGTGGTAGTATCGAGTCCTGTGGGGAGCCCCATGTGAAGCTCTGCATTCAGTGGGGTGCCTGATCAAAGATCTCTCCCTCTTTAAAAAAACTGTACTATAATATTATACATTAGCAACTAACATACTATTGTGGTTAGGATGAAACCCATGTAGCATTCTCATTCTGTTGAAATCACAAACTCTCTTGTACTATATTTAATACTAGTACTTATCACATGGCCTAAGAATACTTAGTGTAGAGCTTAATGCCCCCTATAGCCCCCCGTTTTATCCTCCAGAAGCCCCAAAGCAACTATTTATGACACATATATGTGAAATGATTTTTAGTTTTACTTATCAAGATCTGGGGTAAGAGTAAGCAAACAAGCAAATAAGCCCATATAGAAGCATTACAGACTTACCTATGAGTTAATATTTGAAAATTGCTTTAATAAATATCTGAAACGCAATAAAGAGAAGTAAATTATTTTCTGGAATAAATAGAAGTGAAGAAATGTTAAGAATGAAAGTAGATACCTCAGCACTGTAGGAAAGGGGAGCTAAAGAATAATTCATGGACTAGCCTATTTGTGGACTTCCATGAAAAATAAAAGAGAATCCCTACAAAAGTCTTACTGCTTTCTTGTAAAGATTCCAGTTTGGAATGAAGGTACTGTTGTCATATACATATATGTAACTCCTGGGAATTTATTTTTATAACTGCTTCTAATACTATTTACTCTAATAATTACCCATACTTTATAAGGAGACTGTTTCATCATATGCTTTCACCTTTTAATTTGATTGTGCTAATCATATAAAATTAGAGAATAAATCTACTAATGATAGCAGGTGTGCTTGTTAGCATGCTTCATAGGTATTTTGATTAGTTTATATCCAAAGTGTGCAAACATTTTTGATTACCTGTATATAGTACAGCATTATAGCAAAACTCCAAGATGAAGTCATAAAGAATTTCTGAATTGCAATCTGCAAAATATCCTTCAGGTTAAAGCAATACCTTTTAAAAAAGGGAAAATAAGATCTCTACTCTATGTCATATAGAGTTTAAATTAGAAGACTGATTACCTATTTACAGAAAATGTCAATGAACTCAGTCAGCAGTCATAGAGGAAAGTTGGGAATTCTAGTTTTATCTTGTTTCAGAATATAAGTATTCACAATGTTCTATATGTTTAACTTCAAATTGATTGCTGAATTCAGTAGTATTTTCACTCATATAATTATGTAATACTATTAATCCTTGTTGACAGTCAAAATTCTACAATGATCAGCTTTTTACCGTTATATGAATAAATTCTACAGGATTATAAATACTTTATTCTTGAACTTATTTCTATTTTTACTTAAATAATATACTTCAGATGTTAATGTTTCTAAGCCATTTTTACTCTTGAAATATTTGTTTTTATTGGCTTTTGTGGTTATGAAATAGTCTCTAGGGAGAAGTGACAGGCTCACTGTTATTATAAAGCTCTGCATTTATGGCTATATTAAGCAATAATAGCTTTGCTTATTCTAAAGCATCAATCCATTTAACTCAGAAGCAAATTTATTATTAAAAGTTACTTTTTATTTTCTCTTCTCTCTCAAATGTAACACATTAGTTCGGAGGATATAAGAATATACCACAAGAGGTAAATTTTGCTATACTAAACTTGACCACTTGACCATAAAAGAGAAATTTCTAATCCTGCAAATAACTACTCTTGACAGAACTTCTACTTACACTTAGGGAATGCATGAAGCTTTAAATCTTTATGAAAACCATATGAGATTGATTCTTATGAGACCCGATTTTAAATTCCATCTAATGATTTGAAAATTGCGGTCCAGGGAGATTGCCCATTGAAAAATAAAACATTAATAAAGAGAAAAATGGTGTTTTGAAATCCTGGTTATTTCATTACTCACTTTAGAACATACAAAATTTCTCTCTCATGTAAACTTCTTTCATATAAACCATCTTATATGGTAAAAGAGGTATAAATCCACTTATCTCATATATGCAAGGATTAGCACATAGGCAGGATTAAAATGCCTGTGATGATCAGTGAGTTGAAGTCATCATTAATATTAAATATCTTTCTGAGAAGAATTTCCACAGCAACTTGAGTTGTGAGTCCCCAAGAATGTCAGAGTTATCATGGTGAAATTTGCGATTTAGTCAGCCAGTGTAAAGGGATGTGTTAACCATTAGTCCTACTGTCTTCCTAAAATCACGCCACATAGAAAGTCATTTCTCCTGCTTTTTGTAAGCATGATATCAAAGTCGCTCCTAAATCAAAAGAGTTAGTCCTTTGCTAAGCAGTCATAGTGGTCATGCTTCCATAAATAAGTTCTAACTGAAAAACGTATGTTATCATTGACATTTTTTGTCCCCTAATAAGATCATTTATCAAAAAATGAATGTGTTCCCCAGTATCAACACAAATTTGAATGATGCTAATGTAATCTTGCTAAGAAATCTTCTCTCAAGAGACTATTTTAAAATAATCAAACAAACAAGCAAATATAATTTGCCTACATCTGCTGGTTGTATGTATCAAAGCCCTAAACTATTTGATAAACCACCTGGGATCTGGGCTTTACAGCGAGAAGACCTTTCTACATTTTGCCAATCCTCAAAATTTCTTCCTTTTCCCTTTCAGCTTCCCTAGGCTCACAGTACCCTATTACCCAGGATACTTCCCCAGAAATCCTAGGATCTGGTCTCCATGTCACTTATCTGCTGACTGGCTTGTGAAAGATCCTGTAGTGGAAACAAATTTTAGACCCATTCCAATTTCTCATCCTCAAACTCAATCAGGCTCAAATGAGGGACTACTCCTCAAAGGCTAGGTGTTTTCCTGATGATATTATATGAGACTTTTTGTGTCTAGAAGTCATTACCATTGTCTCAAGTTAGTTTTTTTTTTCTTGAAAAGCTTAAGTGAATAATAAAAGTGAATAATAAAAGATAAGGGGGATCTATTTTAGGAAAGAATTCCATATACATGACCTTGTGTAATTTTGGTGGTTTTGTAGGGAGATAAGTGGTAGGAAGTAACATTTCAAAACCCAGTTGTGTGATGGAGTGTTGAAACGGGAAATTGTAACCATTTCCAAGATAACACACCTAACAAAATTTGCTGTTTAGAGATTATTTCATATTATTCTTATCCCTTATTTTTGCTCACAATTCTTTCCCATACCTACTGATCCACTTGTAACTCCCATGCCAGGTAGAACCCATAATCTCAGAAAATGGAATTTATCACTAATGGCCTCTTACTAGGGTGGGATAGAGTGTTCTATTACTGTTAGAGCAATCTGTTGAAGAAACAGATCAGTTCTTGTTCTCCTGGACAGGAGTGCTGAAGAGTTTTGTCAGAATCACTATTATTTGTGGAGCTTCAATTTTGCAATCCTGTTAGTGCATGCTACATTTCATTCATTTATTCATTTTTCCTATAAAAAAACAGTGTATACAATGACATCTTAGGGATATGTGTCATAAAAAGTTTGTATTTTAGTGGGGAGATGACAGTGTAACATGAATGGCACATGTATACAATAAACCATAGTTAATGCTAGTGATAATGTAATATGTTCAGTTTATGAAACTTATAATAGAAACATGTGGGTTGGATTTTAAAATTAAATCCTATCGATAGCATTTTCTATAAGAAAAGGTGGTCCAATTTTAAACAAGCAACTAGAAGATTAACTTAAAAAATAGTTTGCATATTGGAAATTGCAAGTCCTGGTATCTTCCAGACTATTATTCTTTTCAATTGCATTAAGTAAATTAAATTAAGAATTTATGCAAATATATCTCCATTATAGTGTTCAATGTTTTAATTATTCAAACTTTTGTTCCTCTGTTAGTTAATAAAAACGTTATGTAGATATACTGATACAGAAAAAAAAATGAGAACAATGAGAATATTGGTCTGCTATTTATCCACGAGAGAAAAAGAGTAAAAACAAATGAAGTGAGATTTTCAAATGATTAACTTACATATTGAGAATAACTTTTTAAAGCAATTTAAAGAAATGCAAATCTTAAAAAAAAGAAATGCAAATCTTGGTTGTTGAAAGTCACTTAAAAAAGAAGATGGAATTGGAGATGTCAAAATTCTTACTTATACCATTTCCTTATCATGTTAACATCTGTCTCTATTATGACATCTACACATGGTTTTCAAAGCCATTTTCACTATACCAATCATTATGAATATTCATTAACATATATAGGGTAGTTTAAAAATTCACTAAATTTTCATAAATAATAAAACATGCAGATAAGCGTGTTTGGTTTATCTGAAATTATTTCTATTTTAAGAGGAATGTCATATTGGATATGCATAAATGCATATACTACATATATGTGTGTTTATATGGGTGCATATTAATGTATGAATACACACACATCCCATTATAGTTTATAATACTTTTATTACTTGTCATTGTACCTTATTGACATTTCACCATATGTGAAAAAATAATAATCTGAACACTAAAAGTGAAGTATAGTTAAGTGAAGTGAAAACCTAGAAAACTAGTTTCCCTGGGGAGCAGCTCTCTAACTCAGGCTATTTTCAAAATTCCTTAAAAGAAACTTGTTTAAGACATTTAAGGAGTTATTTTGAGACACTGTATAAACAGCTTATCTACTTTTCCAGCATGCAATTTTTGTTGTTGTTACAGATCTGAAATGGTTAATATCAGTCTGAGCAACTTCTGCAGTGTTTCTTTTATAATAGTACAAACTCTTTCTTTAGCTTACTCAGTTATAATAGCATTTTCTAAAAGTACTATAAGCATTTTGGAAGAAAAGCACAGATGATTATTGGATACAAATCTATCATTAGATTCATTTTTGTTGACATGCAAGTCATCTTTATAAGTATATATGTAATGTATAAATAATTATTATAGATGGTATATAAAGAATTATTAATATATAAATTATATATAATATATCAATATATAATTTACAATACAGAGGTATATTAAGATTTATAAGACTATATGACAAATTATGAGTATGTATTAAATATGTTTTAATAATCATATATAGTATATATACTCAATATATATTATATACTTTATACCCAAGATTTTATGAGTACTTTAGATATATTATATACTCATAAAGTTTAAATATTGATACATAATATTTACTTATACATAAATATATGTAATTATAAAATAACTTACATGTTAGGCAGTATTATATACAGATATATTTTATGATATATTCCACAATTTTAATATAATATAAAATAAATATGCATTTTATTATGAAAATGCCATATTTATTTTGATAGGTATATTTCCATACATATTTTTAATGATAAGTATTGGGATCAGATTAATGAAAGAAAATTCAGATGTTTGCTCTATGGTCTGCTGAGTCAGTCATTTTAGTTCCTCTTTAACTTAACCATCTTCCCAGAAGGACTTTGCCATCTATTTCCATTTACAGAGGCATGCTTTTCAAGTGGGCACTGGATGCTTATATGTTCGTACACTAACTGGGTGAAGTAATCATGTGAAAACTGCACTTAACTGAATCATAGAAAAACATTCTTCAGTGTTTTATATTAATGAATTAAAGTTGTATGTGAATGAATAACTTAATGAAACACTGGATCTCATTAATCTTATTAAGGCTAGCTGGCCCAATAAACTACCAGAGTCCTTATCACATGTGCGTGTGATATTTTGTGGCCTTAAAACAATAACTGTCTTCTATAGTCACACATTTTACCTAAGATATTCCTTTAATTAGGGCATCTGATGGCTTAGTCAGTTAAGTGTCCAAGTCTTGATTTTGTCTCAGGTCGTAATCTCAGGGCTGTGGGATTTAGCTCCACATCAGGCTCTGCACTCTGCTTGTCCCTCTCCCTCTACTCTTTGCCATGTGCTCTCTCTCTCTCAATTAAGTAAATAAAATATTTTTTTAAAAAATTCCTACTTTTCCTGGTTACAAAAATGATTTCATCCACTTATATCACTTCCTAACCTCTTAGTTTCATGCTGATCCTAAATTTGGGATCATCTTCTGCCAAGTTATTGCATGTATATTGCCTAATATACATATTAGGAAAAGATCAGGGATGCAGTGCTTTTAAGTTGAAAATGATACATTAAATTAATAATAATGTAATAATTAATTAATATCAAATAATTCATTAATAAGAAAACATGATAGCATTTTGAGTGATTGTAATGGGCCAAACCCTATACTAAATTCTTGAGATGTATCTGTAAAATCTCACAAGGAACCCTCTGGTTAATATTATTGGAATCTTCTTTTTATAAGTGAGGAAACTGAGGCATAGGAAAGTGAGTTACTTTGGTTGAGATCCTATATTTAGGTAACAGTACAGTGAGAATTCAACTCTCAGCAGCTGAGTTCCCAAGTTGGTACTTGATTTTATGCCACATTGGCATGACCGTTTCTATTACTTATACCTTTTTTTTTTATTTTAAGAGGGAGAGGGAAAGAGTACATGCTCATGGAGGGGGGGCCAAGGGAGAGGGAGAGAGGATTTTTAAGTGTTTTCTACACCTAGAGTGGAGACCCATGCAGGGCTCAGTCTCATGACCCTGAAATCATGACCCCTGCCAAAAACAAGAGTCTGGCACTTAACTGGATGAGCCACCAAACGCCCCTACACCATTCTTTATAGCAGGTTTCTCCTCTGAAAGAATATTAAGAGAAATTTGTCAAAGCATATGCTGAAATGTAGAAAAATATATGTACATGGCCAAATATATCTTTTAGATGTTAGAATGTGAAAAAAAAAGGCGAATGTATGAATAAATAAATCAGTGAATCCAAAGCATGGTGATTCAATGCATAGCTCTGAAATCAGATGATTTGGTTTAGAAGTTAATCTGACATGTTTTATTTTTCAGACACTTATGATGGCTGCTTTTCCTTCCATCCTATTTAAAAGCTATGCTTTTATTATCCTGGCTATGAATACTCAATGACACTGACCTCTACTATTTAAATCTGTAATTCCCCAATGTTTTTCTTAAAACCAGAGCATTTATCTATCTCCAGTTTTCCAAAAAACTATCCCATTCTCTGTAATTCTTCAAATATCATGAAGAACACTTTAATGATCTTAACTTGAGTTTTCTCAGTACTCTGGGAAATAACTCATTTTGGCCATAAGACAAACTTATTTAGAGCAGTTACCTGGCCTCTTACTATCTTCTCACTTATCACAGGCTTCAATTCCCTCTTTCAAAAGTTAGATGTGCACTTTCAGCCTGATGCTCATTCCCCTTGACAGAAAAGACAGAGGCAAAATAGGAGTTCAGTAATTCTACTTTCTATTATCTACTAACCTTACAGCATGAGCTCTGAATAGCAGACCTGAACTTCCCATTATCTTTTTCATTTTTGTTTGTGTTCCAGATATTACTTTTAAAAACTCTTTTATCATGTCATGAATTCATTCAACAACGTATAGTAAATATTAGACAATGACTGTTGTAGGGCAGAAAGTCTTCATGCCTGACTGTGGCATCACAGAACATATCTGCAGTAAATACAGCACAAGTTGAAAAGTTCAATTATAAAGGAATAAACAAAATTTGAGGCCATATTCAGGAAGTAATCACTGACTCTGCTAGGGAAATTAGGGAGGCTTTAAAGGGAAGGTGACTTTTGAATCAGCTTCAAAGAGTTTTTCCATGTTTTCCTCTCTATATATGTGCTTTGACCTTTTAGGCATTATTCTATTATTTTTTGCTCTGATTTTTATATTCACAGTTGGCTATGACATGTAATCATAATCTCTTTTTGTGCAATGGTTCTTTTGACCTCAGTAGGACTTACTGTCTCCATATAATTCAAGGACTCCTGCTCTATTTCTCTTCCTTTTCAGTTTAGATGCATGATTCGCCAGACCTATAATTCACTGTTAACAATATTCTCAATGTTATTGTCCTTTTGTCAATTGGCTACAACCTACTAGCAAAACCCACACTCTGGAGGAATTTAAAATGTACACCTCCTAAAATTCACCATTGGGCAGATTGGTGACAATAAATTCATGCACGGCAACTGCATAAATTTGTCAGAACTGCCTTATAGAGTACTGGGTAGCTTAAATAACAGAGGTTTATTGTCTCACAGTTTTGGAATCTAGAAATACCTCTCATTTGTTACCCAGAGAATTCCAGTCTGGATTACGTACTCTCCACTCTTTACAACTCCCTAAAATTTTTAGCAACTGTTGTGTTACCAAAATCATGTTCTCAGTTTACATAATCTTTGAACATTATTTGGCATAGTTTCCCACCCCATCCTTATAACACTGTCACTTGTTTTTTTCTCTGATCAGACACAGCTATGGTTTTCTTCCAAATTTTGGTTCACTTCTATTTCTAAATTATCTTTTCCTAACCAGTCATAACTACTGAATTTTTTTCAGTGTGCCTTCTTTTGTTTTTTGTCTTCTTACTTTAGACCCTCTTCTCTTTTAAGACTTTTTTGATGGAATACATTTCTCCCCTCTTTTCTCTCATCATACCACACCTAATTCTTACTCATCTTTATATTTTAGTTCAAATATAATTTCTACAGGATTACCTTGCCTAATATCATATAATTTCCAATTATGTTCTAAAAGGATTGTTAAACTTTGACATCCTCTTCTTATTGGGGCATTTTTTTCTTTATAAGTTTGAAATAAATATTATCTTGACTATCAATGATAAGCAGCTTTGGAAAAGTACCTTAATTCACCAATGCCCAAAGTTCCCTTCTCTGATTTTCACAAGCTCTAAGATGACATAGTCATATTCTGAATTGTTCTCATCTCTACCTAAGCAAGATATCCCTTCTTGCAATGAATAGTTACTCAACAGAAGTATCTTGGTTTAATTAATGCATTCTAGGCCTTCTGCGAAATTAAATGACCTATTGTTAAATATCTTAGATTCATTTTTAAAATGTTTCTAATCTTTCATCAATTAGAATACAGCCTCTATAAAATTTACTTTATAGTGATTTTAAAAACATTTCATTACTTTCAATGCCATGACATCAGGAAACACTGAAACATTTATTAGAATGCCCCATACTTTATAATTCTAAAAAAGCCAGATAAAGGAAGTGCATATAAGATAATATCTTATGAAGCTGACAAAAGAGTACAGAAGCAAGCAAGTGAAAGATTTAAAACAGCTTTGGTTTGGAACTGCAGGCCCTAGGTGGTCTAATTCGAGCAGAACATTGCCACAAGGCACAGGACCCCAGCATTGTCAGAAACCACTCAAGTCATCTGCCATTTTGTCAGACAGAGGAGCTTCCCCACCTCGTAGATGAAGCTCATCACTGCCTTGACAACGTTGGGTTCCACATCATTAGTTTCCATTTGATTCTATAGCAACAAAATAAAAGAAAATTAATTATAGTAGACGCTGGAAACCAAATAGTGGAATTAAAATCCCAGCATTCTCATTTAATGGCCAAGAAACAAATTACGCTATTACAGCAAAACAGCTTTTTTAACCTCCTGTGCTGGTTTCTGCATTTTGCTCAAAAGTGGAGCTTATACTCTTGAAATAAACAACTTTATTAAAAATGAATCTTGGAACATTGCCATGGAGAGTTCAGTGATTCTTTCCAATATGTGAACTCTTATGAAGAAACCACTTCTACCATTCTCAGAAAAAACTACTTACCTCCCTCTATTTGCTTAGTAAATGGAGCAACCTTTTTACTTCAAAATCATCTCTTAGATGACTTCAAGCTGGTGGGACAGACTGGCAAACACTGGCACCATCAAAGGATTATAGATTTCATTCCAATTCCACCCTAAGGCTGATTAAAACAAGGAAGTGTAAACAGATCCCATTTTAAATGGAGTTGATCCAAATTGTGGACTCAAACTAAGGTCAGAAACAGAAAGGGCTTGAAAGGAAAAGACTATAGGTACATAACATGGCCAAAGAACCTCATTTAGCATACAAGAGTCCTCCTTCTTTCATCATAACTTTGAAATTGCAAAAGGACAAAGCTTTCAAGAAAGTACTTTATATAAATGACTTCTTGTTTTTATTCCCTACACTTGATTCTCTAATAACACTCTATATTGAGAAACTGCATTATAAGCTTCAGTGGTCATGTGAACACAAGGGTAGCTAAATGGCAAATGATATACTAAATGGCAAATGATATACTCAAGAATGCTTTCAAGCCCACCACTTTCAAATTTTTTATTTATTTTTTTCTTTCAAGTTTTTTAAATTCTTTTTTTAAGAAATCATTTTTTTAAGGTTTCATTTATTTATTCATGAGAGACACAGAGAGAGTGGCAGAGACATAGGCAGAGGGAGAAGCAGGCTCCCCACAGGGAGCCCAATGCAGGACTTGATCCCCGGACCCCATGATCACCACCTGAGCCGAAGGCAGACCCTCAACCACTGAACCACCCTGGTCTCCTCCTTTCGAGTTTTATCTTAAATAGGAAAAGCAACAGTATCAAATGAAATCAGGAATATTTTTGTTAGTTATTGTGTATGCGTGTGTAGATACACATAAATATATGTATGGAATATAGACAGGCAGATAAGAAGATGTGGCTTTTAGATGCTATAAAATTACTATATGGTAACCTAGAAAACATATATTTCATTTCTACATACTCTCTTTTATTTTGTCATTTCGTATCATCTTTATACTTCTTTCTTTCTTTCTTTTTATGTTTCTGTCACACCATTTCCCTCCCAGATGTTTATCTATCTGTATACAATTAATATAATTTCATTGTATAGGCAGTTAATCAATCTACTGCTCTATGAATTCATAAAGGATCCTTTCTAGGGCACCTGGGTGGCTCAGTGGTTGAACATCTAACTTTGGCTCGGGTCATGATCCCAGGGTCTTGAGATATATAAAAAAAATCTAATTAAAAAAAAAAAGAAGGATTCTTTCTATTAAGATCAATTGTCAAGTGTTTCTTTTTTTTTTTTTTTGTACCTTCAGCTACATAATAAAAATGTATTTATTTTCTTCGTTTGGTATTGTGCCGACAAGGAAAATCATCGGTGATACTTCATGCATTCTTCACAATTATTTTATTAATTACTTATTCTCTTCATGAATGATGCTAAGATATATGTTTTTACTGAGCCTGAGACACACATACTCTGACTTCACTCACACCATAGGTTTTAAAGACAAACATTATAAGGTTAATTACAAATGTAATAACATTATAATGTCTATAGTCTGGAATGAAAGACTCAAAAAATATGTAAATGAGAGAAATCATAGTTTAGGTTACCAACAAGGAAAAAAAAAGAGAAAGAGAACATATGGTTTAAGGGAAATGGGTTTGGCTGAGTATGAAAATAGGGATCAAATGTTTAAACTATTATGTAATAGGTACTGTATTCATCATGTCATATTTATTAAACAATTCAATCTTCATAATTACCCTGCAAAGTAGTTTTAACTATTTCCAATTGAAGTCAGAAAAGTTGAGTAACCTGTCAAATGTCACTTATTAGTCATTCTCATATTACTGTGTCATCACTAAACAGCGATATTGTTGGCAACTTGTTTTATAGAAGAACTCTCTCAATGTTTTCCTTTTTCCTTTCATATTCTTTTTGGACCATTACTTCCCAAGATATAAGCAAATGTTGGTGAGCCACAGATGGCTAAAAAAAAAAAAAAAGATATTGTAGAAATTCAAATTCACATTTGGTTCAATGCCCCTAATGTTTTTTATTGACCCTCCAGTTCTAAGCAAAAAAGTGATTTAGGCAGAATAAACAGACTGGAGTACTTGGAAAGACCTAAATATCAGATATATTTCTTAGGAACATCAAAGTTTGTGACTAGATATATGATTATTTAATGAAACCATAAAACATATAATATGATGTTTAAATGCATTTTCTTTTTCCAACTTACTGAAACTTAAAAATTGCCATATGCTAAGTTTATTTTAAAATATTAATTTTTGTGGATTCTTAATTTGAGCCTTCTTAGTTGTATACTTACATACTCCTCATTATACTAACTCTCCAATTATTGTTGTATTTTTGGTGATAAACACAAGATTTTTCTAATGAACCTTTCTGGTTGGACGTGATGTAATTAATTTTGAGCATGGAGTGTTGTGGTTAGTCTTTGGAAGATACACACAAGTGCACACATGTGCACATGCACACACATGCACACACACACACCATCACCAAATGAAATGCTGTATATCCATAAAATTTTTACTTTTATGAAGGTTTTAGACAAGGCAAGGGATTATCCTGAAATAAACACTAACTTCCTCATGCACCTTTCTATTTTGATTAAAAATGCCTTCAATAAATGCTTAACTTTCCTATATTAACCACATAAACAACATATTCAAATGAAAGTCCAATATTAAATTTCCTAAGCAAGATATTTGAATGCAAAATAATGACAAATTTTCATACATGACCTAAGCGTTCAACCCATTACTTTTTAGCCATGTTTTGTATCTTGCGAGACTTTTCCTTGTATGCAATTAATTGAATGTTGTCATTGCTCATACCCACTATGTTTTAGGTGGAATGGTAAATGATACTAAAATTGCTAAGTATTTCAAAAAGTTCCCTAGTACTTAATAATGTTCCCAGGAAAATGGACAAGTATTTAGGAGGATGGAATTGCTTCATGGAATAAGGTAAAAAATGAATAGCTGTGCTTCTGAAGAGTCTGTAATTACACTTATTCTCTTAAAGCAAGGTGATCGACAGAAATTAGGAGCAAAGGAATAGCACATTAAATTCATGAAGGAAATCTTTACCAAGAACAAATGAGGAGAGAAACTTGAACATAGAAAGAAGTTTGGTGTCTTTTTACTTACTGCTTCACCCTACTCCTTAAGAGATAATGGAAGATCCAACAACACAGCCACTTCTTCCCAGGCCATAAGAATAGAGCTGGAGACTCACAAGAATGAGAAGCAGCTTAGGTTTTTGACCTTAGAAATCAGAAGGAATTGTGGCAGCTGCATTTCAGATAAAAGAGAGATCTCTTGTAGACAGAATATTACCTCTCCTTACTAAAAGACCAAGATGACTAACAAGGCCATTTTTCTTGCCACTGGGACAAAATTACCTCTCATTGTAGTTTGGTAAGAAATCCTTGGTCACATGGAAATGGAGGTCACAGCCACAACTTATGGGCAGGATTGTCTACATAATTTGTAAGATTCGATGCAAAACAAAAGTGAGGCATAGCCTCTTGCTCAAAAAGCAGGGAAAAACTGCTATTAAAAATACTAAAATATAATGTTTTTTTGCTGAGGTTTCTCTCTACTTGTTACAGTGTTTTTTATTTGCTAACTAATATTCTAAGTAAAGAACACATAATTTTAAATTATTAACATAAATTGTATTGTTCGGCTTTATATTGTGCCATGCTAGTTTTAAATGCAAATATAAGAGCATGTAACTTGCATGTAGAATCACCAAAATTACACAATTTGTATCCCATAACTCAAATATGCATAAGTATTTCGTCTTCTTTGAACAGTGGAAACACTCTGCAAAGTTAACTGTTTTCATTTCACTTCTTGAGGTATACTCAATTTACAATACTCTATACCATTAGCTTATTGAGAAAAAAAATGGACCTATGGGTTACTCTATTTTTCTCTTTCCTCCTGTATCATTTTGACTTGAGTGGTTAAATAATATGGGTAAGTAATGTGAGTAAGAAAGGATAGAGTTTCTTGGACATTTATGTTTCTTAGAATGTCATTGCCCTCCATGTGTCTTCAAAACAACTTCTGATTCTAATGGAAGGCATGGACTATCAGGCTGTGGCTTATGCATTCGTAGACATGACACACATTGTATTTGCTTTAAGTCTCACTGAACTGCATGCATTGTGCACTGGAATTCTGTGCTCATGGAACATTCTAAATGTTGCTCATGAATGGGTCAGCAACAAGTGGTGGGAGGCATACCTATCATGCACATCTCCTCAGCTCCTACTCCACTGTCCCATTGGATTTAACTCGTAAAACTCAAGTTCAATGATAAAACAGGTAAGAATTTTGAGATGGTAATAGCTAAGCAGTAAAACAAACATGAGGCCATTTTGACCATGGAGCTTTGTGCAATTCCAGTGGCTGCAATCCCATGAAGTTGGCTCCGCTTATGGCTGTTTCATCCATTTACCTCAGTGTGATCTGGTAGAGACATCAACCTTTAACTATGTAAGAAAATGCCAAAATATTTTCCAGAGTACATGTATCTGCCTATACATATATTGGTATTGTGAGGGTTTTTTTTTCTTTATTAGGATAGTTCTGTAATGGTAGTTAATTGTGGTTTTGATTTGCATTTCCTGAAAGCTACTGATATTTATTTTCATTGTACTAGTTTTCATGTGCCCATCCCTTTGCCATCTATCATCTATCTATATCGTTTGTATCCTTACTGTTGAATGTTGAGAGTTCTTTATATAAAATTTCACAGTAGCCAGCCCCACAAACATTTGAATAAGCCAAAAGGTTAAGTATACCTTTTTATTCTTTAAATAAACTGTATCTAAAAGGCATTGCTAAGTGGACATTTGCAATATTTTAACACATATAAATTACTGATCCCCACCAAGCTCTTAATCCATGAAGGGAGCTGAAAGAGTGTCTTTCTTTAGTTATACAAAATATTAACTTAGGGAACACTTTATAGTTTACCTATGGACAAATGTTTGAGTTTAAGAAGTGATTAAGGGTATATGCTTTAATCCACAAATTGTGGCTACAGTTAATATTGTACATTCTTCTGTCTAGAAAATGCAAATATGTGGTATGTACTTATTACAGATAAAATAATTTTCCCATGCTAAAATTATTAAAAAGTGTAAGTCTAATGGCAACATGATATTCTCTTGGTGTTTATATTTCTTATTTATGTAAATGATCCTATTATATGGACATTTGGGTTGTTTCCAGTTTTAGTTTTCTTGTTTGCTATTATAAATAATAATCGAACATGCAAATAAATAAATTTTACTGTGGTATCTCTTAATTTGTTTCTCTGTATAGACTCTCAGAAGTGGAATTATCTTGACAAACAGGCAATTGATTTAAACAATCTATCACTACGGCATAAAATAGACTACTTCAATAACTTTGTCTTACGCATCATATGCCTTTTATTCTTTCAAATATCAAGAGTAATTAATCTTTATGAAGAAACTGGGGCTAATGGTGGAACAATAAATTTTCAATTCATTACCACCTGCTGAAAACAGGTATTTTGAACTTCTTTACAAGTCATACATTAATGTGTATGTTACTTATTCTTTAAATTAGTTAAATCAGTGCCTATCAATGTCTACTTTAGAGATAGCATGGACACTTGTTAATAGGATCTGGAGACAACCTGAAACAGTTTGAATCTCTATCAAATAAAAAAGCACCATAGTAAAATATCAATCTAATGTCAGAGGACAAATACCATTTCCAATGCTCCTTTCTTTTCAGTTTCTAGGACTGGATTAGGCACAGTTTGGGAGTCATATTAGATAATCCGATAAATGCACAAGTGATACCTTACAACACGATCTGCATAGCATGTGTTTCTTGATATGAACTTGTAGCTTTGCTTCCTCTTGGTTCCTTAGACTCATGTTCCCATACCCAGGACCTGCAAATGATGTCTGCACCTGTGTTAATGTCTGTGTTGAAGGGTTGTTTGTGTCTGACCGGAGCCCCAAATTGTTCTTATTCATTCCTTTTATTGGTTTCCTTACACTTAGGTTATACCAGATAAATGATATCCATGTATGATGATTACTTAGATCCAGACATGTTCCACTTACTAGTAACTAAACGTGAAAGCTGAGATAAGTGTTCAGAGTTTCACTATGCTGCTTGACTAAAATATTTGAGCCTTTATGGTCTCAAAAACTGATTGTAAATCTTGCCAAGAGTGGATTACACTATTTCAGTTCTCAACTGTATTAGTTCTTTTTGGAACATAGAAGTGCAAAGGCAAGCACAATTTTTTAATTAAAAAGTCTACTGGACATTTTCAAACCTTCAAAAAGGTTCATGTCAGCTTCTTTTCTATAAATGTGTAAGTGTATTTTTTCCTTTGGTGGCAGCTGTTCCTTCACCTGTAATTCAGCACATAATTTTGGAAGCACCTGGGATCCTATAAATTATATGAAAAATCATTGTATGTTTAAACAGATGCCTATTTGAGTATATTCTCAGACGGATGGATATTATGGAGAGGTTTTTTTAATTTTTAAAAAAAGTTTTTGGTTTGTCATAAGTTTATCCTATACATCATTATAGATAAACAGATATAATTGGAATAGGCATATGAATACCATCACCACTCTTTTCCTTCACTATTCTTTTTTTTTAATGATAAATATTTTTTATCACGTAGTGAACACCAATATATCACCAAATAAGTGGATAAAATGGAACATTGACAAAATCCCAAAGGCCTTTCATGTAACAACGTAATCATTATACACGTTCGGCTTCCCCAAAATATAGTTGCTATTTTAAGATAATCACTTTATCATTCTCCATTATTAGATTTACCACATAAACATAAATCATTAAATACTACAAATTAATTTTGTCTTTTTGAAATAATTTTATATAACAAAATTATACATCATGTGCTCTTTTATGTATGTTTTATTCATTCATCATTACATTTGTAAGACTTATCTATGTTGTATGTAGATGCATTTCGTTTATTTTCATCAATCTTTGGTATTCTATTAACTGAAACCACAATTTAGTTATTTATTTTCCTCTTTTCCACTATTCTTGAAGCCACAGTTTACTGTATTTGAGTGTGTACTAGAAAGCTAAGAGATAGTGGCATTGAAAATAATGTCACTTCTCTAAGTCTGGCTATAGTTTGCATACTTTGCCCTGTCTCTTTATTTTCAGAGATCTATTACTCTCCCATGCCAGACTAACACTAGTCTCCCTATGCATTGGTTTATTAGGAACTGCTTATGGAGTTTCGTTTTAAACACCATATTTTCAAATGGTTTGAAGCAGTAAAATTTCTTAGGATCAAGAAACCTACCAGTTTTAGAAACCTAAAAGATGGGACGCCTTGGTGGCTCAGCGGTTAGGTGTCTGCCTTTGGCTGCAGGGGGGCGGGGGGTGGGGTGGGATCCCGGAATCCGGGATCTCCCGTTGGGCTCCCTGCAAGCAGCCTGCTTCTCCCGCTGTCTATGTCTCTGTCTCTTTCTCCCTGTGTCTCTCATGAATAAATAAATAAGTCTTAAAAAAAAAAGAAACATAAAAGATGATTTTGACATTAATAGGTATTAAAGTTTGGGAGTCAACACATAATAAAAGAACTTTTAATTTAGAATTTCTTACTGTGGTTAAATCTAAACCAATGAAGCAACTGATTCTCAAAGCAGTAGATTACTCTCAGCCTTTTATTTCTATTCATGTCTGATAATTTTAATCCATATTAGAACAATCATTGTCTACCACCCCTCTGCCTCTCCTCTCACTAGTATTCAATAATGTCTGGGACATATCTCCTTTATATGGCATATTAGGTCACTTAGATATTAGACTTCTGCCTAATAGAAACCCACCTTTCCCCAAAAGCATCATTCGTCTTTCAGTTATCTCAAGTAAAGACTATTTTTTCAAATACTTTCTCTGATTCATGAGTTTAGAAGATTAAAAAAGGGTCAGCATTTCTGTCCATTTCCACTGCTAATCTCAGGTGATTGCTCATCTCCTGTCATTCATAATCCCTAATATTTTAAACAATTTTTTTAAAGTCGCTGTATGTCATTGATTGGTGCTAATATTAGAATGGAAATAAAACATGTTAATAGGCCCATTGCTGTCAGTACACACTTTCTACTAATTTTTAAATAACAACTCTGTAAGTGTACTTCATCAAATAAGCACTTACACAAGAATGTTAAGTTCTGTTGCTGATTACTTATCACTGTGGTCAGTTAATTATAGAAAGACCAAATTTGTCTGGCATGGTTTACTTTTCACAAAGCCAAGCTGGTTTTCTACCTAGCAACTTATGTTCATCTAGATTATTGAGAATTGATTGTTTCAAAATGTGTTCTAATTACTTTGTTGGTCTCAAAATTAAGACTACTGGTTTTTAAATACTGTTAAAAAGAACCAAGACAATAAGCCCAAAATTGAATCACTTACACTAAGCCCTATGTACTGAAATTGAGACTTAATTTAATTACAGTTTTGCCTTTCCCAGAAATGGAGACTTAAACCATTCAATAAGAATTACCTGATCAAGCACTAGTTAGGTAATCTGCCTGAAGATCTCTGCCATCCTTCAAAGGAAACTAATCTTATAATAACCTGATTTTTTTTTTGCTTAGTCTAACTTTCTTGTTCCCAATCCCTTATGTCTATAAAAGTCTTTCATTTTGTATAGCTCCTCAGAGTCCCTATCTATCCATGAGGTGGAATGCTGTCCAATTCGAATATGATTTTGCTCAAATAAAGTTTTATAATTTTTAATATGTGCTTATCTTTTAATATTACCCAAGTCAGCTTTCTCTCTCTTTTAAAAATATGAGCAGAAATAATGTCTTTCTCTACTTTTTCGAGTACCTTTCCCCCTATAGTCTCTCTATATTGCAAATAGAGCTGATAGTTCCATGCAGTTTTCTAGGAATTTAACAAATCCTTAGATTGAAGACTATTTACTCATCTGATTTAAATGAATTTGCTTTCATTAGACAAGAATCCCTTCTCTCTTTTCCTTAATTTGTATTTTGCCTCTCCTATTATTGGCAGCATTCTCTTTGGACACATGATCACAACTGAATTTATTGATATATACACTTTTATACAGGTGTCAGTCTAAACTATTAAATGACTTTTGCAAGAGTCAGGCAGAAAAGAAGGATCTGGAGGGGGAGAAGTGGGAAGGGGAGCAGTGATAGGAGAGAGGAGAAGCAAGGAAGGGAACACCTGGACTGAATACCATGTAATTAATAAACCATCTCAGTAAACCCAAGTGAACTATAGAGAGAATTATTATTTTCATAATGGTACAGCTGATATAAAGTATTATAACTCAAGGTGAGCTCTTCTAGGATGAACTTTATACTCACTGAGATACATGAGATTAAGGGTGGACAGTGAGTGGTTGAATGTGCTCCATGCCTAGCACTCAGTCACGTCCTCACAGCAACGCAGTAATTTTAGCATTACTATTCCTCTTTTATGAAAAGAAATCTAATATCCAGAAAGGTATTGTAACGTGACCAAACAATCCTTGGGTTTGAAACTAGATGTGGGTGGTCTCCATGATGCATTTCACCACACCGTCTTTGTCCTTAGTCGTTGAAATACAATCTCTATATAAAGAGCACAAATCTCAAGAGTTTGGTTTGAGAAAATATGACCTTTTACACACCTGAGTAACTACCATCCTAGAAAAAATATATACCATTTCTACAACAGAAAATCCCTGGTACTCTTTTCCAGTCAATGCCCTACCTTCAGGAAACAACTGTATTTACATTTCTGTTGTCATGGTGTAGTTTTGCCTGTTCTTGTAGTTAATATATATATGTTAAAAAAATATGTGTTCTTTTCTGTCTCATTCCTGCTCAGCATGATGTTCATGAACTTCATTAATGTTGCTTTGTGTGTTATTAGTAGTTTCTATATTTCACTGCCAAACTATAACTCACTGTATGATGAAGATGACATTCTCTTCTTGATGGGCATTTAATTTGTTTCCGGCTCATACATAAATACAGAAATGTGAAATTGCTAGACCACTTTGTAGGTCTATGTTAGGCAATATGCTAAACTATCAAACAGTTTTCCAAAACAATTATACTATCTTGCATTTCTACTCACAAATTATAACAGGCCCAGTTAGTTGTTCCACATCTTCACCAAAATTTGATGTTATTAGTGTTTTCCATTATTCTGTTAATTCTGGTGAATGAAATGTTCTCTCAATCTCAGTTTAATTTTGAGGACTAAAGATGCCGATAAAATTGTTGTGTGATCATTTGCCTTTTCCCATTTTGTTTTGAACTGTCTATACAAATGGCATGCCATTATTATTGATTTGTAGGAGTTACTTGAATGTTCTGAATGTGAATATTTCATCAGAAGTATGTCTAGAGATAATTTTATGCTATATAATATATTATACATACAAGATATGTAATTATATATATCAGATACATAATTTTCTAAATGGTGTCTGATGAACAAAACTGTTTTATTTAGATAGATTACAAATTATTGTATTTAATTTTATTGTTAGTGATTTTTATATTTTGTTTTAAAAACACTTGACTACCCTTCAATCATGAAATTCTTTTCTATGTTTTATAACAAAGGTTTTATAAATTTAGCTTTTACATTTTAGTACTCTGATTTATCATGAGCTAATTATGTTAAGATTCTCTTTGTTCTATTTGGATATTCTGTTTTTATAGACTTTTGGTTAAAAAGTCTCTACTTATAAAATTGTCTTGGTACATAGATAAAATATTATTTCATATATGGGCTGGTCTGTTTCAGTATGATATTTAATTGCATTGATGTTTACCTATCCTTATGGCAGAGCCAATCTCTTTTACCACTGTAAACTTATACTAAAATTTAAAATTAGATATATCCTACCTCGTTTTTTTTTCAAGAGTGTTTTGACTATTATTTGCAGAAGATCTAGATCTTCATATGTATTTTAATCAACTTGAAGTTGGTTCTTTTTCAGACACACAAACAAAAGCCTACTGGCATTTTATTCGGATTTTATCTACTCAGAAATAAAATATTAAATATTAAAGATTTTAAGTGCATGTACTCACTATATCTTTCTATTTGCATATTTTAAAATTCATTTATTTATTTATTAATTATTTATTTATTATTTAGTTCAGGTATCACTGGCATATAAAATACTAATTTTAGTTGAACAATATAGGTATTTGATATTTATACATATTTCAAAGTGACCACCACAGTAAGTCTAGTAGACATTTATCACTGTATATTAGTTACAGATTTTTGCTTGTGATAAAGATTTCTGATATCCTCTTAGCAACTTTCAAAATACATTTTCATATATTTTAAGTATGATATTAGTCTATTAGTCTGTAATACAAAATATTCAACAAAATATTCTATTAATATATTTTTCATGCTTTTTAAAATACACTCATATTTTTAACAATTATGATAACAAAATATGTGTATATGTGTATATATTGATACTACTTCCGAGAAGTTAGTGTAAAAATTAGATCTGAAACAAAGTTTTCTCGTAATAATTTTATAATTTTAATATTTATTTATTTATTTATTTATTTATTTATTTATTTATTTATAAGATTTATTAAATACAAGGATGCCCGAGTGTCTCAGTTAAGTGTCTGCCTTTGACTCAGGTAATAATCCCAGAGTCGTGGGATAGAGCCCAGCATCATGCTCCCTGCTCATCAGGGAGTCGGCTTCTCCCTCTGCACCTCCTAATTCCTGCTCATACTTGCATGATCTCGCTCTCTCATTCTGAAATAAATAAATAAATATTGAAATCATTAAAAGTCTTTAAAAAAAGATTTGTTAAATATTTAATTTAGGTCCACCTGAGTGACTCAGTTAGTTAAGTGTCTGACTCTTGATTTCAGGTCAGGTTGGGATCTCAGGGTCATGAGATGGAGCCTGGGCTCCAATCACAGAGTTTGGGCACTGTGCTCACTGGGGAGTCCGCTTGAGATTCTCCTGCTCCCTATCCCCCTGACCCCCCCCCCCCACTCTTTCTTTCCCTCTCTGAAACAAATAAATAAAATCTTTAAAATAAATAAATCAATTAAAAATTAATTAATTAATTAATAGTCTAATGTTTTTATACTGTGGAAATTAGAAAAGGGAATCATGATAGACTATAAAATACATATGAGTTTTTAGACAGTTTATAAAAGCATACCATAAATATTTTCTGTAACTTTTATTCCAGATAGCCTTTATATATGTGGTTCATGCCCATTGGTTTTAATAGAATTGTGTTCACATTTTAAAAATTAAAAATCTGCTGCATTCATTTTTTTGTTTTTTGTTTTTGCTTCAAGGTATAAAATAGTAATCATTCAAAAGCAATACAAGGCTTACAAATTAAAGTAATATTGAATGATGTGCAGAGTGTTTATTTCACTTTATCAGATGTGAATAATTAATTTTTAGCCTTAAATATGGGCACAGGAAGAATTCTTTAAATAAAGGAAATCCAAACTAGCACTTGGATCATCACCCTCAAAGCTTTTGAAACTCTAATAATTAGTTGTCTGCTGCTACCTAATTTTATAATTCTGAAGGCAATGGCACTGATAACAGTTTCATAATTTTCACAACTTAAATTAATTAATTACTGCAATGTGATTGACAGAATGAGGAAAGAGTATTGTCTATACTGGCTTTTGTTGCCATGCAAAAAGCCAGAGATCCTGGGCTTAAATAGAAGGAGAGGAAGCAGAAACAAATGAGGTAAAATGATTTTAATAAGGTTGTGGGTGTATTCTGCTCTGATAAATTCTGTTAAAAAATAATAATAAAAATAAATAAATAAATCTCCCCAAAAATAAGCTTTAATTGGAGAAGGTTCAAGCAGAGTGGGGAACTCTTAGTGATTCTCAGAGATTTAAGAAAACCATTTAGAATATCATGTCTCCCTCTGTCCCTTGTAAGTTTGTGTATATATTGATATAATATTTATGACATAATATTTAAACCTTTTTATAAATTAAAGCATGCTGCTTGAAGCAGATTTGGGAAGTATGGCGTAGAAGTGAGAAAGTCAGGAATAAAAAAAATTCCCATGTAAATTTGTATTTTTGAGTAATAATGAGATATTTTATTCAAGTGAATCATGAAAAGTAGATTATTATTGTTGAAATTCTTTAGACTATATGTTTAATGTGGTCTTGGTGCCTTGTGCGTAGGATACTAGGTAAGAGACTTTAGTGGTTCTCATAATTTCTGATTCCTGTGCAACAAAGT
Organism: Nyctereutes procyonoides; assembly: GCF_905146905.1. Classification (NCBI taxonomy): domain Eukaryota; kingdom Metazoa; phylum Chordata; class Mammalia; order Carnivora; family Canidae; genus Nyctereutes; species Nyctereutes procyonoides. The sequence goes on from NW_026575162.1 coordinate 875,708, forward strand.
AAATCTTTACTAAGGAAACACACATTCTCTTTCTGATTTTCCCTCAAGCTCATGACAATCCCTAAACGCAGGACACAGCCTTGCCTCAGTGCCTGCGTACAGAGAGAACAAGCTTCCCCGTGTCTCTTCTTATAAGGGAACTAATCTCAGCATAAAAGCCACACCTTCATGACCTTATCTAAACCTACTTATCTCCCAAAGGTCCCATTTCCAAATACCATCATCACATTGCGGTTTTACGGCTTCCAGTTATGAATTTTGAGGAACACAGTTCAGCACAGAACACTATGGCTCTATTTCATGAGCATGTATTTACTTTAGGATTGAATCATCAGTAGTATAAATTGATAAATGTTAGATTTCCTGAAATTACTTAGAGATACCCCCGCAGCGCTAATAAATGATGCTATAATGCGGTAGTGCAGAGAACAGACTTTTTCAGCTCCAGCAAAAGTCAACACAGGGGGATCCCTGGGTGGCGCAGCGGTTTGGCGCCTGCCTTTGGCCCAGGGCGCGATCCTGGAGACCCGGGATCGAATCCCACGTCGGGCTCCCGGTGCATGGAGCCTGCTTCTCCCTCTGCCTATGTCTCTGCCTCTCTCTCTTTCTCTCTCTGTGACTATCATAAATAAAAAAAAAAAAAAAAAAAGTCAACACAGGGGTAGCCCGGGTGGCTCAGCGGTTTAGCGCTGCCTTCACCCCAGGGCGTGATCCAGAATCCAGACCCACGTCGGGCTCCCTGCATGGAGCCTGCTGCTCCCTCTGCCTGTGTGTCTCTGCCTCTCTCTCTCTCTGTTTCTCTGTCTCTCATGAATTAAAAAAAAAAAAAAAGTAAACATTGGAAACTGTTCTGTGAGTAAATTCTGTGAGTCCTCATCACAAGATTTTTTCTTTTTCTTTTTTTTCTTGTATCTAAGGTAAGATAGATGTTAGTTGAATCTACTGTAATCATTTCACAATATATGTAAATCAAACCATTACGTTGTACCTCTTAAACTTATATAGTTATGTATGTCAGTTATTTCGTAATGATACCGAAAAAAAAAAAAAAACTAGAAAAAAGTCAAGTTAGTATTTTAGTTAAACTAGTGGACGTTCTATCTCTGCATGAGGGGGTATACACAAGAGTTTACACCATTCTTAAATAGCTTCTTCATAGCATCCACCAAATTTCTCTGGTTCTTAATATCTACTATTTATAAATACCTAAATTAGGGTTTTCTTGTCAGCATATCTTATCAGAGTAAGTTAGCAGAGTTATCCTGAGCATCTCCAGATACTTCTATCAGAGAAGAAAAAAAAAAAAAAAGATGTAGCAAAAGTTGAACTACCTGGCAGATACAACAGTGACCCTGGCTAATTCCTTAATGAGCTTTGTATCTGGAATATCTTTTCAGAGTTTTCCCAAATTGAGTAAGGGATGCAGGTCTAGGGGAATCTGATGCTCCCATATTGACCAAGCATGGGATGCAGGCTTACCCTAGGCAAGAAATGTAATTTTCAGCAACCTATGCCTTTTCTGTGGAGGCCAGTTCCTAACGAGTGATTTGGCTGTGAGTTTTAAACACCCAGCGCTTGCAGTAGATGGAGAATGAGTAACTACGCTTGGTAGGAATGGTCTATTGAACCTCAGTATCCACTTCAGATTTGCTCGCAGAGTGTCAGCTAAATTCCTCCATGCTACAGCATTATTGAACCCTGTTTTAATAGCTCCAGCAGGACCAGCTTTTCCTTGCACAGAAAATGACTTTTCCTTGGATTGGAACCTATTTTAATAGAAAGAAATGATTTTAAACTGACTTCTTTTGCTAAAAAAAGACAAAATTATACTATGAAAAGAGCTCTGTATTCAAACCAGAAGACTGGTCTTAAGTTTTATCACTTGTGTTTGGCAAAGGTGTTGATCTACCCCTGTAATGATTTATTTTCTGCTAATACTATTGAAGTGTAAGGAAATACATTGTAAAAAGTCCAGGCCTCGGGGATCCCTGGGTGGCACAGTGGTTTGGCGCCTGCCTTTGGCCCAGGGCGCGATCCTGGAGACCCAGGATCGAATCCCACATCAGGCTCCCGGTGCATGGAGCCTGCTTCTCCCTCTGCCTATGTCTCTGCCTCTCTCTCTGTGTGTGCGACTATCATAAATAAATAAAAATTTAAAAAAAAGTCCAGGCCTAATAAAATAAATAAGATTAAAAAATATAAGAGAGCAGAATAAGAACTCTATCAACTAACTAAGCAAATGAAATACAAATAAAAATTCTCCAAATACAACAAAAATAATCCTAAAAACAAATGGATGTAAAAGATCTATTCACAACAGCAGCAAAAGCAATCCAATATCTAAGGAAAGCTAACAAGAAATGTGTAAGACCTATAAATGTATAACTATAAAACTTTACCAAAGGACATAGAAGAAAACCTAAATACTATGGATATATATATATATATATATATATATATATATATATATGTATATTTAATATATATATTAATCAAAGGTTAATTTGGGATCATCTTAAAGAAAATACAGATGTATGCATGTGTGCATGAAGGAAGTTAAAGATATTCTTCTAAAGCAAATAGTTTCGGTAAATGGATAGAGAAAATGTATAGTGGTTTCAAATGTGAACCTTGAAGAAAACATTGTCAAGTCAGAAAATTATGTATTTATACCTGATATTTAATGTTTCTTATATTAGCAACTCCATGTGATCAACACCAGCATGAATAGTTGCTAGGAATTACTCATTTTTATAATACCGGTTAATAATTTTTGGAACAATGCCAATATTGACCAACAGTTACTTTATACATTCTATACAATCCTAATGATAACCTTATCAGGAATTTCATAATCAACAGGATAGTCTGCTGAATGACAATGTCTGTTTTTAGGTTGGCATGCAATGAGCTAACCAGGGTTGTGGCTTTCTCTTTTTCCCAATATAAAATGCTTCCCATAGACTCGTTTTTTTTTTTTTTCTGGATCAGCCCTTGCATCTTACATGCTATATGTATATAATTCTTATCCTATTTATCTGACATATAATTTCAAACAATTTGTAGCTTGAGTGAATTGGACTACTTTTCGGGAATTATGGAATGAGAGATTAAGAAGAGAGTAGAGTCTCATTCCTGGATCACACCCATACAGCACATGCAGCTGCTCCTTGGCAGGATGGCAAATTCATGTCTTGTTCGTATGGCCATCTACTTCCTAATTTTTTCCAAACTTTACTTCTCTATGATATCACTTCTAGAATGACAAAACCCTGAATCCTTACAGAGTCTTCTCTTTTGAGCAGCAAAGAGTGTTTGTTTGATTCCTTTCTGAGGGGGATGACAGATCTTATTTCTAGAACATGAGTAAGTCCAATCTTCGGAAGTAGGAAACCAAATAGAAAGCTAAGCAATTTCTTTTCTCTCTTCTAGAAATAGACAGGACAGTTAATTCATGTCCTACAGTGGGAAGATAAGTTGGATGGCTTTCTGAATGACCCATATGTTTTTTTCCTGACTTCTAGCAGGAGTGATTTTTTTTTCCTCCCTGTATCCACCAGTGGGAGGACCTGTAAAATTTCAGCATTCCCCTAATGTCCCCAAACCTATCCCTACTGTTGCCCCGCTCCATGGTATGTTCATGGCTTCCCTGAACAGCTAAAATCCAACATGTGCAAAACCACTACCACAAGAGAGGCCAATGAAAATATAGAGTAGAGGGCAGGGTTCTTTGCTGGAACATAGAATAACAGTGTTTCCAGCTGCATGAAGCCTCAGGTACACCTCTCCATAGATGCCCAAAGCATAAGAGGCTTCATGCGCCTTCTTGCTGACCCTGTGCTTGAAAGTTTTCCCTAATAAGTTGATTTTATCTTACACACATCATTGTTGTGTTTGTCTTCCCTCATGACTATACAGAACTTTATTATTCTGAATTTTATTTTAGACTATATAGCACTTTATTATTCTAAATTTGCAGTAATTTTATTTTGGAGAAAATATTAGTTTATTACTGCAGTGTAACAAATTACAATAATGGCTTAAAACAGGACAGTTTTACATGTTATGGTACTTTTTCTCATGTCAGAAATTTGGGCATAACTTAGTAATAGCTTAGCTGGATCTGCTTAAGGTCTCATAAGGCCGAAATTAAAATGCAGAACTGTAATGTTATCTGGAGGCTTATGTTGGGAAGAATTAGCTTCCAAGACCATTCAAGTTGTTGGCAGGATTCATCTCCCATGGCTGGTTCCTTGCTGAATGTCAGCTGGGTTCCACTCAGTTTTTGGAGGATGACATAATTCCTTACCACCAGGCCCTTTACAATGTGGTAGATTATATCTTCAGAGTCAGTAATGGAGTGTCTTTCAATCCAGGCTGCTGAGATGGAGTCCTAGCTACCATAAAGTAATCATGGGAGTGATATCCTAATGCCATTGCCATATTCTTAGGAGTAAAAGTGAGTCACCACTTTCTCTCTCACTTAAATGGAGAGGGTTATACAAAGTCATGAGTCATCAGGGATCACGTTAGGATGTGTCTGCCACAGAGAATAAGTATGAAAAATAGCAATACATTTTTGGAAAAAAAGAAAAACAATGAATGGTGTGTTGTCCTATTTTACATCAAAACATGCTATAGATTTTTTTTCCAGATCCAAAATCCGCTTTTATTTTTTCCCAGTTTTTTGTTTGTTTGTTTCAAGTTTTTATTGAAATTCTGTTAGTTGAAATATAGAGTAAGGGCTTTAAGAGTAGAATTTAGTGATTCATCACTTACGTATAAGACCCAATAATCATCCCAACAAAGTGACCATCACCTACTTAGCCCATCCTCTGCCCACCTCCCTCTTTCAACCCTCACTTTGTTCTCTGTAGTTGTCTCTCTTTTTTTTTCTGTAGTTGTCTCTAATGGTTTGCTTACCCCTCCCCCCACTTCCTTGATGTTCATCTGCTTTGTTTCTTAAATTCCACATATGAGTGAAATCATGTGGTATTGTCTTTCTCTGACTGACTTATTTTGTTTCAGATAATACACTTTAGCTCCATCTGTGGCACTTTTTTCACAGAACTAGTACAAACAATCCGAAATTTGTATGGAACCACAAAAGTGTCCTAATAGCCAAAGCAATCTTGTAAAAGAAGAGCAAAGCTGGAGGCATCACAGTTCCAGACTTCAAGCTGTATTACAAAGCTATAGTCATCAAGGCAATATGGTACTGGCACTAAAATAGATACATAAATCACTGGAACAGGACTGAAAACTCATAAATGGACCCACAACTATATGGTCAACTAATCTATAACAAATAAGGAAAGAATCTCCAATCAAAAAAGTCTCTTCAATAAATGATGTTGGGAAAACTGGACGGCAACATGCAGATGAATGAAACTGGACCACTTTGTTTCACCATACAAAAAAGAAATTCAAAATGGGTGAAAGACATAAATGTGAGACAGGAAACCATCAAAATCCTAGAGGAGAACACAGGCAATAACTTCTTTGACATGGGCTATAACTACTTCTTACTAGGCATGTCTCATAAGACAAGGGAAACAAAAGCAAAAGTAAACTATTGGGACTTCATCAAGCTAAAAACCTTCTGTACAGTGAAGGAAACAATCGATGAAATTAAGAGGCAACTTTTGGAATGGGAAAAGTTATTTGAAAATGACATATCTGATAAAGGGTTAATATCTAAAGCCTATAAAGAACTTATCAAAACCAACACACCAAAAATAAATAATCCAATTAAAACATAGGCATAAGACATGAAGAGACATTTTTTTTTTCCAAAGAAGACATACAAATGGGTAACAGATGATGAAAAGATGTTCAACATTGCTCATCGTCAGGGAAATACCAATCAAAACCACAATGAGATACAACCTCATATCTGTCAGAATGTTTAAAATTAACAACACAGGAAACAAAAATATTGGTGAAGATGAGGAGAAAGGGGAACCGTCTCATGTTGATTGGAACGCAAATATGTGCATCCATTCTGGAAAACAGTCCAGAGATTCCTCAAAAAGTTAAAAATAAAACTACCCTGTGACCAAACAATTGTGCTACTAGTTATTTACTTAAAGGATACAAAATACTGATTTAAAGGGGTGCATGTACCCTAATTTTATACACACACACACACATATACACACAGACATACACACATAAAATATTACTCAGCCATCAAAAAAGAATGAAATCTTGGCATTTGCCATAGGATTTGATCAGTTAATTTACTGTGATAAAGCAGTGGAAGCAGGAAAAAACAAGGGCGATGGAATAGAATTGACAGTCCATAAGCGGATTTACATTTACCTTAGTAAATGGAATATTGTGCTTGCTTCGGCAGCACATATACTAAAATTGATATATGGGATCTTGAAAAAAAGAACATTAACTAATGATGTTGGGTAATAGGATACCACAGTGGGGAAAACAGTAAGTTAAAGCTGATCTTACAAGTAAAAAGAGTATCTTATTGTTTATAATAAATTGAATAATGCTGATTCAGGGTAAAAGATTAATTTGAAAATAAATATTTGTAATCAGAGTAGCAGCCTATCATAACCTGTTATCACTTGTATGAATATTTCCATGTGGACCTATAATTTGTTTTTCCCTTTTAGTTTTTCAAGGTGAGCATCTACATCTACTCCATTCAGATTTTATCCAGAATATACATAAGAATATATTTCATTTTATTATGTTATCTTATAAAGAGCTTCTTGTTAATCTGAACATTTATTTTGGACCTCTTCTATCCTTATGTCTTGCTTAAATCTAATTACTTCTTTTATATTTTATGACGCTGAACTACATGAATTAAAGATTGTTTTTCTATAATGTTTTAGATGTTCATGAGAGTTGTTTGAGAACAAAGCACTAAAAAAAAAAAGTTTTATTGAATACTTCTGATACATTGCAGGGTTCTTCCTAGAAGGTATTGGTCAATCAATTGATAATTTCCTGAACCATTATTTTCTACTCTTATTGCTGATCACTTTGAGTGCAATTTATTTTCACATAATTATTAAACTACAATTAAACTGTAATTTGTTAAAAAAAATAAAGCATGATAGAATAGCTATCTTTCTTTGAACATGTTGAATTTTATTATTTAGTGGAAAATACTTCCTGCACAAGATCAAGAAAATCTGAGTGTCTTAAAAAGATCCTATAAATACACAAAAGTTCCCATTAGTTTTTTAGTTCATTAAGCACTTTTTAGTCCCACTGATCACTATATTCCAGTCAATCTGAGCACACGCTGTCTTCCATGTCGTATGCATTCACGCCAGCTCACTCTCTCACACACCTCACTTACACAGAAAATCACACACATACAAAAGTGTTTTTACACATGAATACTCAAAGACTCACTTTTTAAAATGTAGTTGAAAGGGAACAAAGATGCAAAAACTCTGAGGTAACGAAAAGCCAAGTGGTAAATGACTGCTAGTAGCAGAAGAAATCAAGGTTTTAAAGGGCACATAAGCAATGAGGTTACTACCTTTTACAAAACACATCGGCTTCATCTCTGTGAATCCAATTATCTATTTGTCTTTCAAACTTCTCAAACTGAAAATAAAGAAAAACAAAGCCACCAAGGGTAAAACCTTGCTTATCATTCATGGACTATACAAATTAGACACAAAAGATCATTTAAAAAATATCAATGCTCTCAAAAGCATTCCATCAAAAAAATATTTAGAAATCAGCAATGAATTAAATCAATGGTCCTGTCAAACTGATGAAGGAATTGTATGCTCTGTTTTCATGACAAACACATCATTAGTGTACATACATTTGAACTGATTATTTCATTCAGCACAAGGGACTTTAGGGTTAGAGTTATATAAAAACTCAAATCACACTTGATGTTTCCCAAATATCATGCTTTGTGTGGCTTAATCAAGATTTCATCAAATGTTTTATTAAGCTCTGTCACAGGAACCCAGCTGAAGCCAGATGATCCCTTATTATTAAGCAAAAGTAAATTGCATTCATTTTTAGTATGAATTTCAATGAAATGATTCCTAAAATACTTGGAAAATATACAGAGGTCACTTGTAATACCACCAAATGCTACAGTGCATTCATGTAGCAGGAGAACTGGAAGAAATGATGAAGTGTAAAAGTGGGAGTTTAGTGTAAGAAATCAGGTATTAGACATATACATTAACTGCACATCATGAGCATGAAAATTATCAGGGAAAGATGGATGAACTCTTAGTTTTACTACAGTTTTATGTCTATCCTATTTCTGACACAACTGCAAAATCAAGGAAACAGTAATTATGTTAAAAAGCAAGTGAATGTTTTTTTAAGGTAAATTCAACTATTGATTATGATGTGAAACATCTTGAAAATTAAAAATAACTTCTTTTTGTTTCTTTGGAGAGAGAGCAAGGCAGAGAGAGCATGTGCATGAGCAAGGGAGGAGAGACAGAAGGAAAGGTAGAGAAACTCTTAAGCAGGCTCACAGCCAGCACAGAGCCCAGTGTGGGGCTCAATCTCACGACCCTGAGACCATGGTCATGGTCATGACCTGAGCCAAAATCAAGAGTCTGACGCTTAACTGAGCCACACAAGCACCCCTAAAAAAACCCTTCTAATATATCCAGAATATACATAAGAATATATTTCTTATGTAATATATATATATTACTATATACTAATATAGTACATATTAGAATATCAATATCAATCAAAATATATACTAATGACACCAAAAAGGCAATTTTTTAACAAAATCATTCTAAGCTCTAGAGAATGTGCAAAATCAACATTCTATACAGAATCCTGTTAAGTCAGGATCCTGTATAACCACATAATCCAGTCTGTCTTGGGCAGTCACATTTTATGCCTGGTGTTATGCTGTTATTATTAATCATGTTCCCTTTCATTCCCTGAGTGATCTTATTTAACTTACAATAAATTGTGTGGCCATTTTTTCTGAATTCTAATTAATATAGATAACCTACAGCAATATTCTTTCTACCAACCATTAGAGCAATAGGTCCTCGTTGTCTTGTTTCAAGATTATTATGCCTTCTCTCATCTTTCCTTCATAACCCAGAGCCAACACAAATATCTTGATACACCCAGAACATTATGCTAGTTCTTTATATAGATAGAATTATACTAATTATACCTGATGAGCAAAAGTCCCATATACTTTTCTATGAAGCAGACATGCCACATGGTGATAAATAAGCACCCTGCCAAGGTCTTTTATTGGAGAAATTTCCAGAACTTCAATAGTCCCGTCCATGTTGCAATATTCCTGCTAAAATGAAATAGAAGTTTCTGTACTTTGATTCTCTCACTATGAAAGTTGCTTGATAGACTTCTTTGTATTTTGGAAGCAACACTTGTCACATTTGGATATGAATTGCTGATCAATTTATTGAGTAACATGAAAGGGTTTTTTGAGAGAAACTAAGGGGCGATCCCGAAGATCTTTATACTGTGATTTCCTTATACTGTGGTATAAACAACCCTGCCAGTTGACCATAGTGACACAGTATCTCAAATATTGCTTACAGTGCCTGTAGCAGTCACCATGCTTTATAGTACCTCTATAATAGAGCTAGTCTTCTCAAAAGCTAGCAAGTGTTAATTAGAGAAATATTTGGAAGCCTCTAGGGCTTTGGAGTAATGTGATACTCTCTTCTGCTAACAATTACTCTTCAATTGAGAAGCAGTTCTAAGCTTACTACTTGATAGGAAAGGTTTATGAAACACTAACTATGTGATCTGATCTCACTGCCATAAACAGGATGATATTTAAATGAGATCACCAAATCTAAACTATGTCAGGAGAATTCTATCACTAAATGGGAATGTTATCTATAAAACTAGCCAAAAACAGATTCAGAAAGCAAAAGTAAATCACATGTCTGGGTGGTTTAGGCTACTGTTGTGCACACTTCTTTTGCTTTGCTATCTTTCTCTCAACTCATACCAATGAATCGTGATTAGGAAAAAAAAATTGTAAACCTCCTCTGTCTATGGATTTTCATGATATCCTAACATGGATAGGGAAAAGCTATGACAGTACAGCTTTACTAAGGAATGTCTCTAAAAGACAGTAATAAAAGAAATCTCAGGGGATAGAAATGTGAACAGCATATCGACATTAACTTATGGAGAATAGCTAATGAGTTGGGTAAGAAGTTTGGAAAAACCAAGATTGAAAGATTATTAACAAAGATATCTGGGTAAGACAAATGGGAACAATTAATGGTGAATATAAGTGTACCTACAAAATGCTAAAAAAATCAGATGGATTTAGATGACCCATTGTGTGAATGGTAGGCTTTTACTATTGCCGCCCCAATGTTTGATGAATGGCCTCAAGTGATCTAAGTGCCATGACTGTAGGGACAGAGGTTATACATGGGCTCAAAAGCTTGGAACTCCTTTCATCAAGGCTTGCTTTATATATCTATTGGTAAGCACTTAACCTACTTTAGTAGAGACCAACATTCAACCCTCACATGGCACCATCCTCCAGGAAGATTAATCAATCTGATGACAAACCAATACTCTGAATGTTTTCTACCATGGAGGGGACAGTTGTGTTTTCTTTTTGTTTCTTTCATGGTAATAGAGACATAATACAAATATGGATTTGTCTTTCTTATTTATAACACTGCGTCAAAAATACCATCTGCAGACTTTTAGAATGATTGAGATAGCACTCTGATGTTTGACAAAATATTACTTCTCACCAAGAAACTAATTTTACAGCAAAATAACCATGACAATAGAATCACTCCCATAGAATTGATTGGTCATATTAAATATTCCAGATGTCAGAATCAATAGGCTTTACAGAATCATATACCGAAAGCTCTTGTGACTCCTGGAAACTAACACTTTGTGAAGTTGAGGTACTGATCACCAAAAGATAATATATGCTTTGAACCTGTTACAAATATGTGGTATAATTTTCTCAAGAGCTAGAATTTATATCTAAGAACCAAAGGAATAGAAGTAGCTAACTTAGAAAATGTATTCTTTCTATTCCTCTGTCATTGAGTTCAATGGTCCTAGTTCCCAAGGGAAAAAGACTTCATTCAAGGAACAAAGCCATAATTATACTAAATCAAAAAAAGATGAAAAAAAAAAGATGAGATGCCCTACTGGCCTATTAGATTTTCCTATAACTGAGCCAACAGGTATAGAAAAGGGTTATCTACTGTCTGTGGTGATGGATCCTGATTATTGAGGAAATTGGGTTGATTTGATGTAATGGATCTAGGAACCATGGCCCAGGGTGCTTCTTAAAATTCACTAGTTCAATAACAAGCACTAATGAAAACATTTGCAATATGATAAAGGAAGAATAGGACCTAAATCCTTTCAGAATGAAAGTTTGGGTCAACCCATCAGATACAGAACTTCAACCAAATGAAATATTGGTAGAGAGTCAAGATACATTAAATGGAGATGAAGAAAACCTCCTGCTTAGCTACAAAGGTGTGAGTAGAGCTGCCATGCATATTTTGTGTTACTCAATTTTGTTTTCTTGCCATCTTGTATAAAGAATGCTAGATTATGATTGCAGTTTCAGTTGGGAGTGTTACTGCATTGATATCACCCTTCCTGAAAGGTAGCTGACCTCGGTGTGTGTGGCCTCTATGTCCTCTGTAGTAGAATTTGAGAACTTCGGAAAGAAGGATAAGAATGGAGACTGAGAGGCAAAAAGAGCAAACTCTGCTTGGCATTTTGTTGTTGTTGTTGTTAAAGATTTTATTTTTTTATTCATGAAAGACAGAGAGAGAGAGAGAGAGAGAGAGAGAGAGGCAGAGACATAGGCAGAGGGAGAAACAGGCTTCATTCAGGGAGCACAGTGTGGGACTTGATCCCTGAGCCAAAGGCAGACACTCAACCACTGAGCCACCCAGATATCCGTCTGCTTGGCATTCTTACTTTACTGTCAACCTCCCTCATTTCTCCTACTCATCTCTGCTTTGCTCTGAGTCCCTAGAGGCTAACCTCTTTAGATTACACCAGGTTCTCCTGACGGTTCATGGTTGGATTTGGCTAAGGGGGAGGCATCAAAAAGACAGTAAAAAGTTGAGAGGAAAAAGAACATTGAGGTATTCCTTTTCTGCTCTTGACATCCCCTGTTAGCCCCAGCTATGTGAGTCAGATCCTCCAGCCACTCACTCCTGCTATTTGACCCTCTTCTGTATGGTTCCAGAGCTGTGCTATGCTAGCTTAATCTCTCTCATCTGTTCTTTCAGCTGTATGAATTATAAGAGTTTTACCATCCCTCATTGATTTCCTTAAACTTGGCTACCCTTTTATGAACAGTTCCCTTTTAAAAGTTTCTTCATCTTAACTGTTTGGAATGAATTATGTTTTCTACCCTCACTAAGTATGATCCAAATAAATTCTCAATTTATTTCACATGGGGACTCGTAACTATTTTCTTTTAATTTCTATTGAACTTAACATAATGCTCAAGTATCTGCAAAACACTTCATTAATGTGGAAGGAAGGAAGGAAGGAAGGAAGGAAGGAAGGAAGGAAGGAAGGAAGGAAGGAAGGAAGGAAGGAAGGAAGGGAATGAATTTATTAGGGTTGTCTAACATAACTGGGAGACCTCATCTTGCTATAATACCAAGAACATGCACTAGAGAAATGCTACTCCTAAAGATTATTAAACTTCCTCATAAAAATATCTCCCTGGCCATAAGGAAAAACCAGATTAGTGGTACACTAGCAATCACAAATCCTTAAGTGACTTCTCTGATGAGAACCAAAGTAAATGCCTGAATTATTGTGTGATTAATGGTCTGAGACACAAGAGACAGAGAATGATCAGGATATTTTAAATACCTTATATTAATATAACTATCTCTTCAAATATGTGAGGAATATATGTTTAAATTGAATTGCCCAATATAACATTCCTGACATTTTGTAGGACCAAGAATAAATGTAGGTCTTTTGTCAGTTATTCTGTGCCATTTCTTGAAAAAACATTTATACTATCTGATACACATAGTTGCCCAATCATTTCATGTTGCATTGATTAATTATTCAAAAACAATTGATATACCATGAAATTTATAGGTAAGTGAAAAAATGTATACAGATTCTTCACTTATATATGAGTATGGAAAAGATAAATTGGATCTAAATTAAGAATGTGTCACTCAGTAATGGTACGAACACCAATCAAGCCAGACCCATATCTCTGAATTATTGCCTATCCTACAGTTTTATTCTTCGGAATCTGAAAGTCCTAATATATGCAATTGTTTAATTATGAGCATCTCAAGGTGAAGTGATATTACTCCCTTTTATAATAGTGTAGAATAAAGGTTATAGATGTTTTATGATGAGATATTTTAGAAAATAGTCTGATAGGCATTCTGGTAAAGAACAGGCTAGTGCTTTTAACCAGGAAAAACCAATCCAGTACTTTTAAAATAGTGGGAAAACTTTGGATTTCTGACTCATTTAATCATAACATAAACCATAATTAGTAATGTCTGATCGCTGTCACTAGTCTGTCAACTGGTTTTATCATAATGTTATATTTATATAAGATAATTTCATGACATAATTATATAAGATAATTGCATCAGTGATTTTAAATTTTAATAATTATTCATATACAAAATTTAAGAAACTTCAAGAATCTCAAAAACTCTGTAGTGTTTAAAGTGTAACAACATACTTCATTGTTTCTTTTCAAATTTTCTTTATTCTTTCTGTTCTGATACTGTTAAAGTCATAGAATTGTTTGTCTTGTGCAATTGTCTGAGATACTGTTAAACATAATGGTTTGCCTGTGATGTTTTCAATATTTAGCCCATTCTATTCAGCTTGGTGTATGTATGTATGTGTGTGTGTGTGTGTGTATTTCATTATATTTTTATAGCAGTTACACATTCCTTCATGTAGTGAGATTCATCAAAAATGGAATAAAACTATAGTATCAGATTAATTACTACCACCACCCCACTGGTGCTATCCTTTGTCTCATGCAAAGGATTTGTGCCTAAAATAAAAAACAACATGAGGTAGATTGCATGTTCTGAATTATATCTACACTCATTTGCTCATTGAAAAACATCTTTACAATCCTACTGTTATTCTTTTCCCTATATTGAAAAATTTGACTTAAAAGGAAAATGTTGGATGTCATATAGCAATCAAAGGCAGATACATTTTTAGTTTTAATAGAAGCACTGTTTAATATATCACTTTAACATCTCAGATGAAAATGAAGAATTTCTAGGTTAACTGTTCATGTATATTTTCAGGAATCATTCAGTCAATAAGAGGAAACTGCTGACAAAATTGTTGTAACAAATTATAGAATCACTGAAAAATTTTTGTTACACCAGTATTTTTTAAACTGTCTTGTAAACATCCATATATCTATTGCATTTGTTTTAAATAAAGCTTCACAACTCTATGCTTTTGTATTTCCCTCAACAGAATTTTTATTTCTAATGATATCCAGAAACTGTTAAATTAGGTCACTGATGATATTATCTACAGAAGAACTGCTACTTTACTTTTTTGGTTCTTTTGAGGGCCATCTTTTTGTATATCATGACCTTTCTGTGAGTCATTCATGTGTTCAACAGGATATATCTATTTATCAAAATGGTGGGACATCATTGTCTAAGAATAAGTACAGTTTCCATGGCTACCTTGTATCTTCATCATGTAACACTAAGATAATGTTCTTATTTCTTAGAGTGGTATTATTTACAAAGATTAAGTCACTATGTATGCAGATTTTGGAATTTTGTCATATATTAAATTTTTATTCATTAAAAATATCGCAGCATAGAGGCACCTGGGTGGCTCAGTCAGCTAGGCATCCAACTCTTAGTCTTGTGCGTATACTCTCTCTCTCTCTAAAATACACAAATCTTTAAAAAAAATACTACAGCAAATACTTAGCAATATATTTCAGATGTGATTTGATTATAGATAGGTTCCTTTCTTTCAAAAATGAGTGTTTCTGAATAGTTTCCTGAATCCATTATGTAAGGTTTATTAGATTAAATCCAAAATCTTTAATTTATTGTTTGATTCCCTCTTATCTGTTCAGCATTATCTCTTACTTTTTTCCAAAATAGGTCCATTTCTCCAATTAGGTGATTCTTTAAAAGAAAAAGAAAAGAAAAGAAAGAAAGAAAGAAAGAAAGAAAGAAAGAAAGAAAGAAAGAAAGAATTACTCTAGTCTTAATGAATTTTATTTTTATTCTTTTCTCTTATTTAAAATAGCTTGCAATCTTATCTCCAACGTTGCAAATTTCACCAGTGAACTTTCCTTGTAGAATCACCTTTTCAACATAGCTTCCTGCCGCTTAAGTTGTTAAAGTTCCATAAAAAAATGATTGCTATCAAAACAAATCACTGACTTACATCTGACTTCTGGCCAGGCATTGTAACTTCCTCATGCTAACTGAAATAGCAGCTGCTTTTAGAATTTCTAAATACTGTATTCAGGTTCATAACACTGCAACTGACTGCCCACCCTCTCTGGAACAGGAAGAAGGCTGTGTTTTTATCTACCAACTAGTGTTGGACGGAGCCCTTGTACATTAACATCCTGGCACTTCTCACCTTCCTCAGTCTGAGCATATTTCTCTAGTAAGGTAGAACCTTCAGACAAAGAACTGTTGGTCTTTGGGATAAGACATTATCAAATGGTAGGCAAACTTGACATGAAATGGCTCTTCACATGGGCCTACTCAGGCATATCTTAAGCAGTCTCCCAAAGTCCCCAGAGGAATTAAGCCAAATTCCTCAACAATGGATTAGAATTAGATAAACCAGAGTTTCAATTTTGATTCTAACACTTGTGAGGTGAAGTCTGATTGTCATTTATATCAATAGAAATATTTATCATATTATAGGGATATTGTTGGGATGTATGTAATGCAAGTGTAAACTTATAATATCTGATTCATGATTTGACCAATATGGCAACTACTGTGTCTTCAGTGTGGTTCTTAAGACTGTTCCTCCTCTTCTCCCTCTGATTTCTCTGGACAAGAAACTAGTAGGTGGAAACTTTACTTGTAGCATTTTAAGCTGAAATGTGATCATGATTGTATAGGAGGAATAAGTGTCACAAATTGGATCTCAAGCAATCACATGAGGTAGGGCAAGAGAGTCCTGCTCTCTTCTTAGCTAAACTGCTGTTAAAGTGACCTTCAGTAAGCTAGTCAACCTTTTTATTCATTAGCTTCTCTCTTGTCAAAGTAAGTGGCTAAGGATATATGACTACCAATTGTGCATGACCACAGTATAGAGAAATGGAAAAATCAGAACCCTAAGAAATGGAGATTGCTGCAGGAATATTCTAGGTATGTAGAAATTTTAATTGTCTACAATGTTTTCTTTGTGATTGAGCTTGAATAGGAGATGCTCAGGTATTTTGTCAATTTTGGTTTGTTGCTTATTTTAGTCTCATGCAAGACTGTTTCACAAAATAGATTAGATTTTATGATATCTTTCCACTTAAAGGAAGCAGATAGTTACATGGCTGGTTTCACCTAATGGAGAGATTTATTGTCATGCTGAAGTGAAAATGTGATAAATGTATTTCCTAATTCAACCTGTTCCCAATCTGCATATTTCATATTTCAGTCAAATACAAATGACTGCCAAGCATGATTTTATGCACTTGAATTATATCAACAATGGTAGAAATATAAATATTAAGGAGATCAAGCTATAAGTGGAATGACTTCTTAATTCTGGGAACCAACTACTTGACTTTTGCATTGTTACATTGAAATCTAAAAAAATACAAGAAACTGTCAATTCTTTCAGAGATGAAATCTAATGTGTACCATCTCTAAACAAGTAAGAAAAGTTAACATAAATTTAGAAAGCAAGGAAAGAAATTACATAAGTTCAAATACCAGTGAATTACTGTATTCTTTTCCATTTTGTATTTTTTTCCTTACCTTCATCTATTGTTCACTGATCAGTGATTAGCATTGTGCAAAACTCAGGTTTTTGTTTCTTTATGAAAAGTTTATGCTTCTGATGGGAGTCTGGACAAGAAATATGGTAATGTCAATTGTAAAAAAGCAGGGTTGAAGTTAGTATACCTGCTGTAGAAACAGGTATGTACAAAATTATTAATTAACATATACTCAAAATCGGTAATACTGTAGTATACTGTTATATAAAGAGAAATGCAACTAGGAGTCTAGGAAACTGGGTAATTGCGTAGGTCCTGTTGATACCTAGTTTCCTGGTTTGACTTACTTATCCTAAAAATAGGTTTCAAATCAGATGGTCTGTAAGTTTCCTTTAAATACTAAGATTCCATGATTCTTCTATTCATTAGCTATAGCAAGTCATGAATAGACTCGTTAATTTAGCTTTGAGAAGAGATTACCAATCTGTCTAGATTAATGGAGAGGCTAGACTCAGTGAGAAAGGGCTCCTTTTGTGGGTCTGTCAAGGCCTGACCATTTAAATCTTACATAGAAGATTTTCTCACAGGGAAAGTAGATATTCACAAAGACATTATCTCCTGAGATATTACTATTTACTGCTTACTGTTTTAAATTCTCAAATTCTCATATATATATGAATTATATATATATAAATGAATTATATATATATAAATATATATTATAATATATTTCTATATAGAAATATATATAAATTTTTATATGTATAATTTATATATATAAAAATTTATATATATAAAAATCCTTCATCCTGATATACTTGTGACCAGAAGGGATTACTTTATTTATTTTTTTATTTTTTATTTTTTATTTTTTTTAATGTTTTATTTATTTATGATAGGCATACAGTGAGAGAGAGAGAGAGGCAGAGACACAGGCAGAGGGAGAAACAGGCTCCATGCACCGGGAGCCTGACGTGGGATTCGATCCCCGATCTCCAGGATCGCGCCCTGGGCCAAAGGCAGGCGCCAAACCGCTGCGCCACCCAGGGATCCCCAGAAGGGATTACTTTCAATCATATCTGACAATTTGTAGCTATGATTCTGCTATCTGTTCCTTCCAGTCAACTGCTTATTAACACTACCCTAGTAGATCCACTTCAGTGTTTATTCTTAGAAAAAGAAATGTATACTATACCATATATAAAGATAATTGTTAATATAAATATTTCAAAAGTGTTAATATAAATATTTCAAAAGTGTTTCAAAAGATAACAAGTATTTCTTTTATTCAACTTTCCTTTTTAATACATTAACTTATCAATTGATTGTGAAATTCCCAATTTCTTTACTTCAACTCTGTAACACTGAAATAAATGAAATTTGACTTAGAAACACCCTGAAAATTAAACTTTTAGTCTCTTAACAATTAAATTCAAAAATAATCACAATGAAATTAACAAATGCTTAGCATTTTATAGTGTTCCACATAGAATCAATAATCAAGTTATAACATCTTGTGATTTTTCATTTGCAGAAAACAATGAGACCAACTAAATTTTGTCTAAGTATGTCTAAAGAAAAAAATGACAATACTTTTTCACAGATTAAGAAAAAAAGGAAGTTAAAAGATATTTGGTAAAGAACATTGTACTTCATTTATTTTTAAAAATATATTTTTTTTGGAAAAAAAAAGAGAGCGAGCATGTGCACATGCTCTGTCCTGCACCGTGGGGGAAGGGGCAGAGGGAGAAGCAGACTCCTGGCTGAGCAGGGAGCCCATCATGGGGCTTAATCCCAGAACCCAGAGATCATGACCTGAGCCAAAGGTGCACGCTTAATGGACTGAGCCACCCAAGTACCCCTACAATGTACTTTTAAAAGTTGCCACAACAACAAGCCTTAGGTTATATTTTCAAAACCTAAACTGAAAAAAGGACAAGGGAAAAATGAGAATCAGCGAGTTGGAAAAGAATATATAACAAAACATCCAGCATCAATTCTATGATCCACCTCTTATTTTATTAATTTCAGTATAAGCACTGAGGATCCCTGAGATGAGTAAACAATGAAAAATGTTGATTTGGCAAAGTCATTGTGGAGTTTCAGCTGCTTCATAAGCAAGTTCTTAGTTTATTGTTTATTTATCCATTATAAAGCTGGCCATTTAGATCCACTAACACACAAACATAACCAACCAAAATAACAGTGACAACAATAAATAAAACACAAAAAACTAAGGTCGCCCTATTGTGGCTTTAAAAATTTGTGCAAGCTATTATGTATGTGAGTGTAAAGGTTTAGAAATCCAGAAACTATAAACTAAAAGATAAAAAGACACAGTTTTATGTATTATGTCAAGACTAACAAAACAAATTAGTAAACAACTCTTAGAAGAAACGGAATTTAATTATTCACTTAAATCCCAACATTACTAAAAAAGAGATACTAAGGATTTTACAACTTAAAAATGATTTCATTTATATAACAGTTCCTTTTATATATGAGGGTCCATGTACATAGGTCTCATGCTAAATTTCAGCAATAAAATATTTTTTTTTCAAAATGTCGTGTGTGATTGATAGATTATAAAGAGTCTGAGAAGTTGTTTACATGTTCCTTAATGAAGGTATGCATTGATTACATGGAGGCAGACAATATAACCTCAAGCAAAGAAGGGAGAGAAGAAGAAAGAAGTGAGAAGACTTACTTTTCTTCTTAAGGCAGCACTAGAGAACAGAGCAAAAGGAAATGGATATTGTTGACTTAGGTTCATGAGTTAAATGATACTTTTTAAAATCATAGTTTGACGTTTGTGTTTATAACAAAGAAGAACAAAAGAGTCCTAAAAGCGTTCCTCCATTCTCGATAGCCTTAAGGAGAAACAAGGATTACCTAATCAAAATAAATAAATGAAAAAAAAAAGAAAAGTTTTGGCAAGAGTTGATATTATGGTTTTGACTATACACAAACTCTGAATTGTGTAAAATAATTTTGTTAACTAGAACTATGGCTTAGTTTACATTTACTATTAAATAAAGCAATTACATCAGAATTGCTTAAGTCTATTTATGCCCAAAGCATTTTAGAAAACATCACTGTTTGCCATACCATGACTCTCCAACTACAATTGTCAGGCTGTTGCTACAATATTCATCTGACTAGCAGGGAAGACACTTACAATAAAAATAGTGGTAACTTATGGTTACTGAATGCTTAGTTGAATACTCAGCGCTGTGAAATTTTTGTTTATTGTTGGAGAGGATGCATAATAACCAGAACACCTGGGGCTTTAGTTCAATGCTGGAGGAAATATAAAATGATACAAACCACTCTGGGAAAACAGTTTGGCAGTTTCTTAAAAGGTTAAACATATATTTATTACATGACCTAGCAATTCAACCTTTGTTTTTTACCTACAGAAAGGAAAACTTATATCCATTGAAATACTTGAACATGAATTCTCATAGTAGTTTTATTTGTAATTCCTCACACTTGAAAAAACTCAAATAGCCATCAAGTGGCGGAATAGGGCTGAACAATAAAGTTTGGAGTACTGCTATAGATAAGCAAAAATGGATGCATAAGCAACATGTTGATTCTCAATATCATCATGCTGAGCAAAGGTTTCCAGGCACAAAAGAATCATAGACTCTATGATTCCATTAATTTCAAATCCTAGAATAGGAAAGACCGATTGATAGTGACAGAAAGCAGATCTCTGGTTGTCTGAGGCCAGTGATCTTGGGAAGATTTACTACAAAGGGCAGTGGTGAACTCTTTGAGATTGATGACCATTTTTTATATCTGCCTTTGGTCAGGCTGCACAAGTGTATACATTTGCTGAAGCCCAAGGAAAAGCTCTCCACTCAAAATAAGTTGGGTTTTTTTTTTTTTTTTTTTTTTTTTTTGTAAAACATACCTCAATAAAATTAGTTTTAAAAATCGACTTAGGGCAGCCTGGGTGGCTTAGCGGTTTATCACAGCCTTCAGCCCAGCACGGGATCCTGGAGACACGGGGATAGTGTTCCACATCGGGCTCCCAGCATGGAGCCTGCTTCTCCCTCTCCCTGTGCCTCGACCTCTCTCTCTCTGTCTCTTATGAATAAATAAATAAAATCTTTAAAAAAAAAATCGACTTACTTTAATGGATTTTTTTTTCTAAAAGAAGTCTGACTATATAATGCAGTATAATCATTTAAACTAATGGTTTTGAGATTTATAGGTCACATTAAATACAGTCACATCTTATTGTCTCCACATGGGGAAAAATGCAGAAGATATAACCATAAACCATATATTTCTCACCACTTTAATGTTACAAGAATACTGACACATTTACAAAGTAAACATGAGGAATATCTTAAAATCTGTGGTAGGATATTTTCTTTAGTTAGAATTAATATAGAAGTTATTATTGAATACAGAGGGAAAAATCCACAAAATTACTTAAAATAGTAATATCAAAAATTATTTGGCAGGTTAACAATTTTTACTATCTCCCCTTAATTCTATAATCATAAGGGCACACATGTTCTTCCACTTAAGATGTTTTATATAGAAATGACAAGGAAAAAGTACATACCATGATCAGTACAAAACTTCCCTTGAGGGATGTATTCTTAAACCATACTACCTGGATTCCAACAATAAAATCTCCACATTAGATGAATTCATATTTCAAGACTACTAACCATACTCAAATAAAAATAATATTAACATTAGTCAACAAGTATAGAAAAAACAAAAACAATGAAACAAACAAAAAAAAAAAAAAACAACAACAACGAGCAGCCTGGGTGGCTCAGCGGTTTAGCGCCACCATCAGCCCAGGGCGCGATCCTGGAAACCCGGGATCGAGTCCCACGTGGGGCCCCCGGTGCATGGAGCCTGCTTCTCCCTCTGCCTGTGTCTCTGCCTCTCTCTCTCTCTCTGTCTCTCTCTCTCTGTCTCTCATGAATAAATAAATAAAAATCTTTAAAAAAAAAAGAAAAAACCAACAACACATAAATACTGTTCAAAGCCACAAATAGGGCAGCCTGGGTGGCTCAGCGGTTTAAGCACCTGCCTCCGCCCAGGGCGTGATCCTGGAGTCCCGGGATGAGTCCCATGTCGGGCTCCCTGCATGGAGACTGCTTCTCCCTCTGCCTGTGTCTCTCTCTCTCTGTGTCATGAATAAATAAATAAAATCTTAAAAAAAAAACACACAAATAACTGGACTACTACTATACCTATCACATTTTGATATCCTTGAAATTAGGATGTGTTTTATAATTGATGCCATATTATAGTCACTAATAGTCTGATAGCAGTAAGGATAAGGAAGCACAGAGAAAACAATGCGAACATACAGAATAGTATAAAATGACTAAGTTAGTTAATAAATATATAGGTAGATATATATACGATCGATCATTTATATACATATATATGGAATATAATTTAAGATAGATTTTATTTTTTTAAAATTTTTATTTATTTTATGATAGTCACAGAGAGAGAGAGAGAGAGAGAGAGGCAGAGACACAGGCAGAGGGAGAAGCAGGCTCCATGCACCGGGAGCCGACGTGGGATTCGATCCCGGGTCTCCAGAATCGCGCCCTGGGCCAAAGCAGGCGCCAAACCGCTGCGCCACCCAGGGATCCCTTAAGATAGATTTTAAAGTGTAAAAGAAATATAAAGGAGAGGTCTAACAGACACATGAGAAGATGCTCAACATCACTGATCATCAGGGAAATAGAAATCAAAAATATAATGAGATACCACCTCACCCATCTCAGAATGGCTAATACTAACAGCACAAGAAAGAACAGGTATTGGTGAGGATGTGGAGAAAGGAGAACCCTCCCATACTGTTAGTGGAGATGCAAACTTGTGCAGCCACTCTGGAAAACAGTATGGAGGTTCCTCCAAAGGTCAAAAATAGAACTACCCTATGATCCAGCAATTGCTCCAATATTAGGTATTTACCCAAAGAATACAAAAATACTAATTCAAAGGGATACATGCACCCTGATGTTTATAGCAGCATTATCTACAATAACCAAATTATGGAAATGTCCATAGACTGATGAATGGATAAGGAAGATGTGAGGCATATATTCACACACATATTTAGATAGATAGATGATAGATAGATAGATAGATAGATAGATAGATAGATAGACAGATGATAGATACATAATAGATACATGATAGATGATTGATGGATGATAGATATAGATATAGAGATAGAGATATATACACACAATATATATATATATATATAATGGAATATTATTCATCCATTAAAAAGAATGAAATCTTACC
Source organism: Nyctereutes procyonoides (assembly GCF_905146905.1). Taxonomy (NCBI): domain Eukaryota; kingdom Metazoa; phylum Chordata; class Mammalia; order Carnivora; family Canidae; genus Nyctereutes; species Nyctereutes procyonoides. The sequence continues at coordinate 898,947 of NW_026575162.1, forward strand.
ATTTACAATGACATTGTTAGACTGAGACAGTATTATGCTAAGTGAAATAAGTTAGAGAAAAACAAATACCATATGATTTCTTTCATATATAGAATTTAAGAAGCAAAACAAATGAGCAAAGGGAAAAAACAGAGAGGCAAACCAAGAAACAGACTATTAACTGTAGAGAACAAATTGATGGTTATCAGAGGGGAGGTGGGTTGGGGATGGGGAAAATAGGGGATGGGGATTAAAGGGTGTACTTGTGATGAGCACTAGATGCTGTATGCAAGTGTTGAATCACTATATTGTACACTTTAATACTACACTGTATGTTAACTGGAATTTGAATAGAAACTTAAAAAATAAATATGAGGGATAAATACATGTTAAAAATTCAGTTTCTTTGAACAAGGGGTCATGGAAAGGGAGGTGGTGGGCAGGAGGACGGGGTGACTGGGTGACAGGCACTGAGGGGAACACTTGAAGGGATGAGCACTGGGTGTTATGCTATATGTTGGCAAATCGAATTCCAATAAAAAAATATACAAAAAAATTCAGTTTGTTTAAGAAATTGTAATGATTTGGGGTGCCTGGGTGTCTCAGTCCATTAAGTGTCTGCCTTTGGCTCCAGTCATGATCTCAGTGTCCTGGGACTGAGCTTGAAATCGGCAGTGGGAGTTTGCATCTCCCTCTCCCTCTGCTCCTCCCTACCATTCATGCTCTCTGTCTTTCACTCTGTCTCAAATAAATAATTTTTTTTAAAAAAAGAAATTATAGTGATTCAAAAATGGATACATTTAAAATATCTCAAAATATATAGATCAAAATTATTATGTTTACAAAAAAAAAAAAGCAAAGAAATCAACAACCACCAATGGAGGAGTTAGACAAAACTTCTTCTACAGTTACCTCTTAAAGTAAAAAGAACACCAGTAAAGATATAGGAGATTTGATCAGGAAAATTACCAAGCTTGATCTAAGATATATAGAGTATTGTATCAGCAAATATAGAATTCAGGTTCTTCTTAAGAACCTCATAGAACATTGAAAAATTTATATCATAGGGTCTGTATTATACAGAGCACAAGTTCTGAATATAAATGCATTTTTAAAATAACAGAGTAAGAAAAATCTCTATAAATTTAAAACTTTGTTAAACAGTAAACACCCAAATAATTCATAAAAAAGAGTAAAAATAAGATACCATAATAGAAATTTTAAAATGAAACTGAAAGTAAATGAAAATAACACAAATCAAATTGTCAGAAATTTAAAGTAGAACTCTGAGAAATATAACTTTAATTAAATACTAATATTTGGAATGAAAGGATAATAATTATTAACTACATGGGCTGAGGGATCCCTGGGTGGCTCAGCGGTTTAGCACCTGCCTTTAGCCCAGGGCCTGATCCTGGAGTCCCAGATTGAGTCCCACATGGGGCTCTCTGCGTGGAGCCTACTTCTCCCTCTACCTGTGTCTCTGCCTCTCTCTCTCTCTCTCTCTGTCTCTTGCTCTGTCTCTCATGCATAAATAAATAAAATCCTTAAAAAAAAAAAGCTACTTGGGCAATATAGGGATTTAGAAAGGACAATAGGATAAATCTTGAGAATTGGGAAAAAGCAATATGATAAAAAGAGAAAAGATTAATGAATTGGAATATCAAGTACTTAATATTGTCTTTTTAAGATAAGCGTTCTGGCAACCTGATGGTATATACTTCTGTCATATTGTGGGTTTCATTTCTTTATGACTGAGGATAGTTAATTGGGTTGACACCTTTTTATATTAAGTGACCATAACTTATTTGGTAAAATGCCCATTTAGGTCTTATTCCTCCATGCATCTATAGGTTGGATTGTCCTTTTCTTATCCATATATAGAAATTCCTTATATATTATGAATAAGTGCTTTTGGTGATATGTATAATAAAACGAATATACATAACTGTTTTTCATTTCATTCTATTAATTTTATGTACATAAATTTTAATGTCTTTGCAGTCCTTTTTATCAGTAGTTTACTTTTATGGTTAGTGCTTTTTCAGGTCTATTAAATATCTTTTGCGTACTGTAAGGTTATTTTCCATGATCCTTATTGCTTTACAATTCACATTCAAATCTGTAAGCTATCTGGAGTGAATTTCTATGTATTATGTGAAGTATTAATGTGAATATTTCTTTTTTTTTCTATTTGGACACTCAGCTTGTGCATTACTATTTATTGAAAAGCTTTTACCCTAAAGCTGAAATTGAAATTGGGGTGAAATTTTCTTAAGAATCAGGTGACCATATATGTGAAGATCTGTTTAAGGAGTTCCTATTCTGTTCCTTTTCCACTTGCCTCTCCTCACACCAAAAACATACTGTTCTAATCACTTTGATAGTAGATCTTGGTATCTGAGCAAGTACCATCTTGAAGATTATTCCTATGCAATATTATCCATGCTGTTCGTGTTTGCTTTTCCTTCCTATACATTTTCTTTTTAATAGGTTCCATGTTTAGCTTGGATTCCAAGGGGCTTAAACTCATGACCCCAAGATAAGACCTGAGCTAAGATCAAAAGTCAGAGGCTTAACCAACCAAGCCACCCAGGTTCCCCTCATTCCTATATAAACATACCAACTTCTATAAAATAGGACTAAAATGTTGATAATAATCCAATTCATTCTCTACATCAATTTTGACAATGTTGACATATTTATATTAGTCTCCCAGTTCATGAATAGTATATTCAGTCATTTATTTAGGTCTTATTAATTAAATTATTCAATAATATTTTTGAGGATTTCTATTTAGAAGATTTACATATTTTCGTTAGATTTAGTGTCAGTTTTTGTTGTTATAAAGTATATCTGTAAGTTTTTGGTAATGCATAGGAATATATTTGACTTTTTTTTTGAAGTTTCAAGTTTTTATTTAAATTCCAGTTAGTTAACATATTATCTGATTTTTATATATTGTGTATCCAGTGACCTAATTAGTTCCTTTATTAATTGTGAAACCTCCTTATATATTCTATTGGAATTTCTTTATACAATAATATTGTGTGCATATAATGACAGTTTTATCTCTTCTTTTAAATACTATACTTTTAAAATATTATATTAAACAAACTGGGATATCCAGTAGCCATGGTGAACAGAATTAGCAACAATGGGATTTTAATATCATTCTTGATAATGGGAAACATTTTCAGTAGTTCAAAATTAAGTATGATATTCATGTAGCATTTTTACAGACATCTCATCATATCAAGAAAGAGCCATTATCTTCATAGTATGTTATAGACTTTTATCATGAATGTGTGTTGAATTTAATGGATTATGAAAAAGTATCTGGTGATATCTCTTAATTTCATTACTCTTTCCAATGAACTAAATTTAAGGGCCACTGGTTGGCTCACTGGTTGAGCGTCTGTGTTTGGCTCAGGTCATCATCCTGGGATCTAGTCCTGCATCAGGCTCCCTTCCAGGAACCTGCTTCTCCTTCTGCCTATGTCTCTGCCTCTCTCTCCGTGTCTCTCATGAATAAACAACAACAACAACAACAACAAATCTTAAAAACAACAAAACAAAGAACTAGGGCAGCTCGGGTGGCTCAGCGGTTTAGTGCCGCCTTCAGCCCAAGGCGTGATCCTGGGGAACCAGGATCAAGTCCCACATTGGGCTCCCTGCATGGAGTCAGCTTCTGCCTCTCTCTGTGTCTCTGCCTCTCTCTCTCTCTCTCTCTCTCTCTCTCTCTCTGTGTCTCTCCTGAATAAATAAAATCTTAAAAAAAATAGAACTAAACTTAGTCTTTGTTAATTTTTTCCATTAAAGATTTATTTTTTGTTTTATTTTTATTATCTTCATAATTTGGTTATTTCCACTCTTTTGTTTAATTTTCTGAGCTTATTTTTCCTAGTTCATATTATGGAAACTAGATTACAAACTTTTACTTTTTTCTTTTTTGAATTAAAACATGTGTCTATTAATCTGCTTCTTCACATGGCCTACCGTTTTTTCAACAGGTTTGATATATTGTCTTTTATTATTAATTTACAATATTTTAAAATATTTTTCATCTCCATTTTGATATCTTTTGGACATAGTAATTATATAGAGAATATTTCTTAAAGTTTAGTATGTTTTGACTATTATTTATTTTATTATTTGAGCTTAATTTAGCTTATTTCACTCTGATCAGAGAACATACTCTGAATAATTTTAAAAAATATAAAAATATCTAAATCAGTTGGGATTTACTTTCAGTAGTATACTTAGTTCTGAAAAGTATCCTATGAGCAAGTGCAAAATATGTATGTATTCCACAGGGCATTAACTTCCTATTGCCTCTGTAATTTATTACCAGAAATTTAGTGGCTTACAGCAACACAAATTCATTATCTTATAGTTCTGGAGATCAAGAATATAAAATGAATCAATGGGAATAATTTTTCTTTCCCCCTAGGTGCTGTAGTGAGAATCTATTTCTTTGTCCTTTTTAGATTCTAGAGATTACCTACATTCCTTGGTTCCTGGCTCCATCCTTCAACTTCAAAACTTAACAGTGTAGATTCTTCCAAACTCTTCTTTCTCCTTCTGTCATCACATTGCCTTTTTTTTTCCTGCATTGCTTATTCTTGACTGATCCTCTCATCTTTCTCTTCTAAGGACCTTTGTGATTATACTAGGTTCAACCAGATAATCTGGAATAAACTTCTTGTACCAAATCTCTTAATTTAATCATGTATGAAAGTCCCTTTTTTCCACATAAGGTAATATATTCAGAGATCTTGGGGAAATGGGCATGTTTATCTTGGGTGGCATTTTCTGTTTACCACATACAATTTTGGGTATAGGGTCCTAAATCAGATGTGTTAACTGTGCTTTCAAGTATCGTATTTGTTGAATTTCTGCCTCTTTTTATATTATTTATTGACGAAGTGAAGCAAAAATCTTCAACTGTGATTTTAAATTGGTCTTTTTGTTCTGTCAATTTTAGTGTCATATGATTTGAGACTATTCAATTGATGAATACAATTTTATTTTATGATCGGATTGATTCATTTTGTGAAATGTCCTTCTTCTTATATATTTATACCCTTATCTCTTCTGAAACATATACACCTGACCATATTTAAGACATACACCTGATGATTATGCTATTATTTTCATGTACGTAATACTAAATGATCTCTCCTTTGAGATATCATGCCTCCGTCTCAAATAATTTTTCTTCTGCTTTGAGGATTTCCTTTAACATATTTTTTAAAATTTTGGTCTGATGTTGATAAACGCTTTTATGCTTTGTTTGTCCAAAAATGTCTTCACTTTGACTTTTGAAGAATCTTTTCTATAGATTTAGACATTTACGTAATTTTCTTTTAGTGCCTTGAAAGTTTTTAATCATTGTATTTAATGTTTCATCACTGTTAGCAATGAAATTTTCCTCTTATTGTATATTAGAAGATAACATATATATTATAATGTTGTATACTAGAAAATAATTTTTAAAAATACGATGTTTTTTTGAGCTTTTTATATTTGGTTTCCAAGTGTTTTAGACTTCTATATGTGATTTTATTTTTAGTAATGCTAATAGATTTTTTCTTTTCTTTTATAATTTTTAAACTGGGAACAATAAAGGCAGCTTTGCCATCTAGAAAAAAAAAAAACTATGGCATTTTTTGTTGTAAAATAGGACAACACACCCTTCATTGTTTTTCTTTTTTTCCAAAAATGTATTGCTATTTTTCATACTTATTCTCTGTGGCAGACACATCCTAACGTGATCCCTGATGACTCATGACTTTGTATAACCCTCTCCATTTAAGTGAGGGAGAAAGCGGTGACTCACTTTTACTCCTAAGAATATGGCAATGGCATTAGGATATCACTCCCATGATTACTTTATGGTAGGTAGGACTCCATCTCAGCAGCCTGGATTGAAAGACACTCCATTACTAACTCTGAAGAAAAAATCTACCATATTGTAAAAGGGCCTGCTGGTAAGGAATTATGTCATCCTCCAAAAACTGAGTGGAACCCAGCTGACATTCAGCAAGGAACCAGCCGTGGGAGATGAATCCTGCCAACAACTTGAATGGTCTTGGAAGCTAATTCTTCCTAACAAACCTCCAGATAATATTAATAGTATAATATAAGCATCATTATAAACAGAGATAAGACTTTGAAACTATTTCACCAAGTGTAACTGCATTGAGGGCAATACTGAATATTGTAATATTTATGAAGATGATTATTATAATTATGAAAGCTTAAAATTATGGAATGTTTATTATGTGCTACATGCAATGCTAAATGATTAACATTCATTATCTTGTGTCCACAATAGACCTATACAATTCCACAGCTTGAACAAGTTAAGTAAGTTGCTCAATATGATTTAACTAGCATTTGGGGAAGTTGAGGCTTCATGCAGCATTGTCAAAATCCAGAAATGGTATCCTAAACATTTCACAATTTCACTATCATAGTATGATATTTCCCACTAATAAATAAATAAATTTAATTCCCCATACAGTAATCTTGAAAAAAGATCCCAGGACATTTTGAAGTCATATTTGGTTTTCTAATAATACAAGAGTACAAAATAAAACATATTTCTAAATGTGTGATGTTACCAAAATGTGTTGTTACATATTAAAAGAACAATACTACCTGCACAAATTGAAAGTGTGTTAAATTGGCACATTGATAAACTGTTTTTCTAATATTTCCCTCAGTAGTCTGCTTTCTCAATGGGTCATTTTAGACTTACTTAATTACTTTCTTATGATTTTTATTAGTCTAGAAATGTCTATAGAGTATTTTAATTAACCTCATGAGGTTTAATGAATATATTAAAATGTCTCTAACTTCATTATATTTTAATTAATAAAATCATCCATGTACTTCATCAGGTCATAGAACTGTATGACTAAAATTGCTTCTGATGAGTGCTATCTCCAATAGGTAGTACTTAATTGACTTGCCTTGAGCTTCCAAATATGGCATTTCAGGATGAAATCAATATCAATAATCAATTCTCAGAATTGCCTGTGCTTTTTATATTATTTTTTCTCATTCACACATTGAATAAAACCAGAATAAAAATATGTATGCTTTCTTGTTATCATTGACCAAAGGTTCTTATTCCATATAATTCCCTTAATGTCATTCCTTGATGAAAGTACTCGTCTTCCTTGTGTTCTAACCTTACCCAAGTCATCTGTAACTCACCTGGGTATATACATAATTTGTTATGACTGTAAGTGAGATTCTCATGTGAAATATAATATGTAAAAGAATATTCAATGACAAAAGTGATGGGTGATGGGGGAGAGATAATATATTTGCACAACAAAATGTACATCGTTTCCAAAAAAATAAATATTAAAAGACAATAATGATTAGCTATTATTTCCTTATAAAAACAAAACATAAATGCATATATTTTTGGCTTAAACTCCCCATTGCAGCTGTTTTCCCAAAAGTTCTAAAAAGAAATTAAATTTCCTCTCTGATACAACTGTCAAAATATCAAGGATTATAGTACCTTTTACCTATAGATGATATTTTTCTGTGTACTAATTTTTAAAGACTGATTTTTTTCTACATAAGTTTTAAATCCACAGGCTTCTATAGGTAACTACTTGGTCCTTCTCATTTATTATCCTAGGGTTATCCTTTTTTTTTTACACATGCACAATTAAATATGATTTATTTTTCATTTTCAAGTTGTTTGAAATGTATGTTTTTTTGAATTTAAAAATTGAACTAATAGAATTGGAAAACTTAGCATATTGCTTTTGTTTAAATTTCAAGAATCAGAGTGACGAGTATTCGGTTAACACTGGTGCGCCTCAGATTGTTGTGTATTGTCAACCACATATTCCATTTATTATCTGCTCTGAGAAATGGTCATATACCCTAATTAACTGGAAGGCTTTGCTCTTTCCTATATTCTGGGAAGAAATATTCATCAGTTTAAAAACATGAACAGGATGGTTCTGAGTTATAAAGAAGTAAATGTTCTACTGACACATCAATGACTTTCATTTTTAAATGTGAATTATACCCAGAAGCAAATGCATCTATTACATATGGGGACAAAATCAATTGTTGTTCATAGAAAGCTACTTATAGTTTATTTCAAAGATCATGAATTATAACAAAATATAAATGAAAAGAAAAAGAACTTAAGATAAAACCATCGTAGCATTACAGTGAATTTTGAGAACAGAGCAAGTTTTTCAAAAAGACCTTATATTTAATGCACGACAGTCATCTATACTTTATAAAATACTTTTTTATTTCTTTTATAATGAGAAATTTACTCTACCTCTGGGTCAGAAACTCTATTTTTCATCCCCAAAATAATTCTATCCCAACTGAGTATACATTTAACACTGAAGCTTTAAAACATAGTATATGTTAGCCTGTTACTAGTATTTTCTTTAGAGGAAAGGAGTTGGTTTTGTAAAGATAAGGTAAAATCTTTGTGTTCTTTCTTAATATTCTTAAATTTCTTTTAAAAGGCATGTACACTAGGTACAGAGAAATGGCAAATAAATAAATAAATAAAATGACCATATTAATAAAATGGTAAATTATATTATTTTCCAGATAATTGAAATAATAAATATTTCAAAAGATTATATATTATTTTTACCTAATTATTTAAATGTTTTATTAAAGTTGTAGAGAAAGGTAAAATATTATTTAATTAACAAAACACAGATGTTCTGTTTTACTTTTGATATATTTTGGTGTGTAGAAAACTCTAGAACCGAGACTTTAATGTGACTGTCAAAGAGTGATACTCCTATGTAGGGGCCACATGAAAAGTCTAGAGTCGAGCACATCAGGTTCCTGTCCCTTCCTCCAGCCCCACCCTAAGTCAGGTGGCATGATGATCATATCTTCCTTATCAGAGCTTCACAATCTGATCCATCATCTCTCCTCCTCACACATTTTCCTATTGCTTTAGGGCCTTCCATCCTGCTATTAATAACAATGATACTATATTTTTATCATGATGAGATTGAAAGGTATTTTTCATAGGTTCCTCAAACCTAGATCCTAGAATCTTTGTAAAAGAGACTCAGTTAGCAAGTGCAGACTTCCTAGTACTGTGGAGATTTGGCTTCAGATTCCCTCTTATAGAACCCATAACCCAAGGAGACCTGGTTAACCACATGCAAGTCACAAGAGATCTTTGTTCCTCTGGCTAGAGGCTTAGCCTAACAATAGTCTGAAATTCTTTCTTGATTTCTTATTCTTCTGTCCATAGTTTGGTCACTGATGACACAAATCTTAGCACACAAGTGATCAAAGCAGGCCTATTATTTCATGCCAGGAAGAGATATCCCCTAGTCCAGGCTGCCTACTTAGAAGAACACAGCTATGTGTAAGGAAGTGATCCAAAGATGCAAACATCCATGTGAATATCATGACTAAATATTATTTTTTAAATCATTATTAAAAAATGATAAAAATACCCTTCTAGACCAGACTTGAATGTAAGATACTATATTTTATAATTTAAGAAAATTTATTTTCAGATTTTGAAATGAATAGTCAAAAGTAGAAACAAACCATTCAACCCAAACAATGTTGTACTTTGTTTCTTCCCTGTGAGAATTCACAACACAAAACATGTATTATTTGCCCCTGAGTTACTTGAAAATTCCAACATCTTCAATTTTTTGAACAGCCTTTGACATCATCCCTCACCAAATTCTCATTTTAGAAGGAACAAAACTTCAGAGACATTAATGCCATGTTTGGAATAAGTCTCTGTTGGAGCATAGATTTAGTCAAGTCAAAATGATAGTGTTAATTAAACTTGAATGTTCAGTCGTCAAAGGTCATGTATAAATCTTATGGCTATCCAACATAAAATCCTATTCATTTCAAAATCTGAAAACAAATTGTTTTCGGTTGTAAAATACACTACCATACAAGTGTGATATCCACTACAGAGCATTTCACCATGATATTTAATTCATAGCATTTCAATCAGTCTTACTAAATAAAATATTTGAACCAAAATGTTACCAGCCAACGTAGAGTCTGCTTTGACTTTTATCTATCTTTTTTTTTTTTTTAAGTTTTTTATTTAAATTCCAGTTAGTAGGCAGCCCCGGTGGCTCAGTGGTTTAGCGCCACCTTCAACCCAAGGCGTGATCCTGGGGCCCCGGGCTTGAGTCCCACGTGGGGCTCCTTGCATGGAGCCTGCTTCTCCCTCTGCCTGTATCTGTGCCTCTCTCTCTCTCTCTCTCTCTCTCTCTCTCTCTCTCTCTCTCTCTCTCTCTTTGTGTCTCTCATGAATAAATAAATAAAATATTTAAAAATAAATAAATTCCAGTTAGTTAACATACAGTGTAGTATTAGTTTCAAGTGTACAATATAGCGATTCAACAATTCCATACAATACCCTGTGTTCCTCACAAGTGCATGCCTTAATTCCTATCACTCACCCACCCACACTCCCAGTAACCCTCAGTTTGTTCTGTATAGTTAAGTCTGTTTCTTGGTTTGCCACTCTCTCTTTCTTTTCCCCTTCACTCATTTGGTTTGTTTCTTAAATTCCACATAGGAGTGAAATCATATGGCATTTGTCTTTCTCTGACTGACTTATTTTGCTTTAGCATAATATTCTCTAGTTCCATCCTTTTTTATTCTATTTGGAGGCTACATTAAAAAAAATTATCTGCCTCCCAAAAGAATGACTTAGTTCTCAGAAAGATTCTGGGATCAGGAGAAGTATTCCTCCAAATGACAATATTTTTATTATAGTCTAAGAAATATTTTTAAAGAAAAAATTTTTGAAACCTCTCTCAGATCTCTAAAATAAAAGAAAAAATGTTTTCTAGCATTTATGTCAGTCATGCTAAGAATTTCCTTTGTTGAGTTACAGATTGAAATAGAGAGTTATTGGGTATCCTATGTGACCAGTGTAAACTCAGGAAAAAGCTAAAATTGAAGTAAAAAAAGCTAAAAGTTAAGAAGTAAGGAAACTGTCCTTGATAGTCTGTGATCTCTTTCCACATTATTTTTGCCACCCTGCAATAAATATTGCCTATCTCACAGTTCATGTTCATACTATATCCACCGAGCACACAGAAAAATATGGTTCCTTCTCTCAAAGATTGTATAGCCAGATGGCTTGAAAAGCAGAGGCAAAGGAGAAAGCAATTATATAGTCACTAGGATACAGGAAGACCCAAAGTCCTACCAGGACTCCAATTCCCCAAATAGGTATGTCCAGGAAGATGACAAGAGCTGAATCATGAATTATTTGGCATTAGAGAGATGAATGAATGAATAACCTAAGAAACATGGTTAGAGAAGGGTTCTGTTTGCAAATGAATAGTTTAGGCAACTATGCATAAATTATTATTTGAAACACAGTGAGCTAGCACAAGAATGAAGAGGACATTTTATAACTTGCTAAAATATGACTTTATTACAAAAATTATGCAGGAACAATTAATGGACTTTTATGCAGGAGGAGAACAGGCATTCATAGATTTCCAGATACCCTGTATGAATTTCTATTCTTTGCATTCTCTTGGATCCAGTTATTAGCACATAATAATTAAGGTGTTATGTGTCCCTTTATCCACCACTATCTGTGTTTTCTGAAATGCCTTAAAGCTTACAAAGCTGATTTGCTAATGGTGTAGATAATTAGATCATGATAAATATTCAGAGAATTTTTAGAGCAGCTGGATGGCTCCACCACAAACTAGCTCACTCGAGGGTGAAGTAGGTCACCCATTTTGCTCACCCATGTGGGCAGCCCTACTTTTACATTTACATGGGGTGGTGCTGAATAGAGTTCTAATGTCAATTCATAATATTGGATCTTAAATATTAAGGTCCAATCAGTATTTTGATTACCTTGTAGCCAAATGAAAAGGAACAAGAGAAATAAAAAGCAGAGGTAATTGAGTTGAAAATGCTTACTTTTTGTATTCATTGCATTGGAAAGATTTCTAGATTAGAACAGAAATGAATAATACAGTTTCTCAAGATTATTAAATATGTATAATTAAACCAGAGGAAAAACTCTCCAAATAAGGTAACATAGAGGTTGAAAAATTATTTCCTCCTATTCTTCTGAATTCTTTGTTGAGACCCTCATAATAAAAGAGAGGTGTATAGGAGAAAAACAGCAGTTTAATAACTTGTATACCTCATTTGTATATGGGAACTGCCCACAGGAAAATGAATAACTACTGATATGACTTACAATGCAGGATTAAATACCATGTTAACCGTAAAGGGGAAGGGGGAATGTCAGCCTCTTAGGGAATAGTAAATGGCTTTTAGGAAAGATGAATGGGCCCTTTGCAGAATAGATGAAGGGGACTGATAGTTTGTGGCAAAGTTTGTCTAGATGTGGTTTCCTCTCCTGTTATGAGAGTCAATCTTCCCTGGTTGATGACATTTCTGGGGAAAGAATTATGAACAATTATTTTTTTTGAAGGATTTGTCTTTGGGAAGATAAGGGGTGTTCAGAAAAAGCTTCTGCCTTCATTTGCTGTTGTTCAAGTACTTACAGCTCAAAATAATATACCAAAGTAGCACGTTTTAGGGTGCCATGTCCTGATCTTTTGCAGTAGTATTTTGGGGTAACACATTCTGCTACCCTTTTGTAGTTTACACTACTGGTCCCATTGCATGAAACAACAAAGTGTTTTCAGTATAGCTTCTATCTGTACTGTGGTTGTGAAAAAGAATAATTTTACATCTGTTAAATTTTGAAGTATTTTTTAAATTGAATAAAAATAGCAGAAGAAAATATAAAATATACAGAAATCAATAAAAATGTTTTATAGCTGCTATCAAGTATAAATATAAGATGGAAATACATCTACGCTACTGGAAGAAAATATGGTTTTTAAATTTTGATATTTGTAATAAAAGAAAACATTGGAAAACAGTCACACAAAACTTTGAAAATAGAAATAGGGAATAGGTTGCCTAGTAGGAGAATTATAAAAGCAAACATTCAACACATAACAGCCATCATTGACTCTTCAAACATAATGACTATTACTTGGACACTAGTTTGAGCTAACATGAAGGATTTTTTTTATAAAGAGATGATATGTGCATAAATATGCTCTGATGGGAAGAAAATATATGAATGTGAGTATGTGAGTGTTCACAATTTGGCAATGGTTTAAAAAACTATGCTTATATGTAGAATGCTTTTGTTTAGTGAAGAATATATTCACTGGAAATATGTCTAAATGAAATGGGCTGAATTTTTTAAATTTTATTTAATTTTAATTACAATATATAAACTGAAGCAGTGTGCTATGGGAAGAATTGTGCCACTCCCACCCCACCCAAGTCATGTATTGAAATCCTAATTCCCAGTACCTCAGATTACAACTACATAGAGATGAGATAAGGTAAGATTTGGAGGTTTTTAAAGAGGAAATGAAGTTAAAATGGGATCACATGGATGGACATAATGCAAGATGACTGGTGTTCTTATAAGAGGAAGAGATTAGAACAAGATATACACAGAGGGAAGATCTTGTGGCAACGTAGGGAGAAGACAACCATCTAAAAGCCAAGGAGAAAGTGCCGACTAAAACCAACCCTGTTAATAACCTTGATCTTGCACAACTAGGATCCAGATTTGTGAGAAAACAAATTTCTGTGGCAGTTAGTTCATGAAATCTGGTACTTTTTAATGGCAATTTGGCAAAACTAATAGTGTAAATTGTATTTCTGTTAAATGCGACTTGATCATCTTGTAGGACTGCATTTCACTTTAACAATTGAAATTTTAACATCCAAATTGGGATGTGCTTTATGTTTAAAATACACACTGGGCTTCAAAGACTTCCTTGGCACAAAAGAATATAAAATACATATACTTTTTGTAGTAATTACATGTAAAAACCACAATATTTCTATATGTTTTATACTTATTTTATTAGGATAAATAAGTTATAATTAAGGTCACATTATTTTTTTTCTTTTTTAATGTGATTTTTTTCTTTTTTACCTTTTTAATGTGACTCTTGGAAAATTTAAAATAATTTATGTTGTTTACATTATATTTTTATTGCAAAGCTGTGTTCTAGGCATTCCTCTTCACTGTAATGTAAGGAAAAAGGAAAATAAGCTAAAGATTAAAGATGAGCTCAAATGAAAAATTTTTAGGGTTAGCATGGATCTTAAAGTAATATCTCACCACTAATTTGAAGTGTTTTTGTCATACACAGATGTCAGATAAATATCTCATTTTCTGTATGATTTTTCCCTGATCCAGACTAATGGCTACTACTAGTATTTTTCTAGCATTGTTTTCTGAGGTACATGGTAAAGAGATTTAAATTATTTCTAATTTTTAACCAAATAATTAAATTTGAAATATTTTCTATTCCAAGCCAATTATTGGTTTCCAAATCCAAGAAAATAAATTAATACATAAACAGAATTTTACATCTCTGTCAAAAAGCAAATAGTATTCTTACTTTAATTACTTAAAACATCAAGTATATCCATGAAAGCATTCCCTTCTAATTACATCCTTCAAAAATGGATCAAAATAGAGTGAATCTAAACTTTTCTACTAACATGAAGGACAGAAACAACTATGGTTAAAGAAGAGCCCCTTGATTTTGAAACAGGAAAATTTAACCATTTAAAAATTAAAAAAACTAAGAACAAGGTTTAAAAGATAATATTTTAAAACAGCATATTCCTCATTGTATGTCATTTTCAAGCTCTGAATAAAAGGCAAACATTTCAAGTTCTGAAAATGATTTATACATAGGTTATTTTTTAACAAACGAAATGTCTCAATTAAAATAAGACAAATTTTTACGTATTAGTTCTTTCTTTAGGGAAATCTAGTAAAATATTATTAACATTAACTTTTATCCAGTTGTGTTAGAGAGTAGACCTAGGTAAAGTATCCTAAGCAATTATGCCTTATAATTCTTATGACCTTCTACTCTATTAATTAAAAAGGTTGCCTTCACTCTTTTTGATAAACTTCACACATGGTCTATTTTGGGCCCACTGAACATTTTACATGGGTAAATCAGGTGTAATGAGTTCCAGTTCACAGATGCAGCCTTAGGGTCTTTTGGCAGATTTCCTGAAAAGATTACCCGACATTACACAGGTAATGATGCAATAATTCATTACTCTGATCTTTCTTTTGGAAGCTCAGGGACTACATCTATCTGTCTAAAAACTGAGAATTTTCAAGTATTTACCTCATGCTTTTGAACATTTAATAATACAATATATATTTAATGGATAGTTGCATGACTATGCAATATATAAGGGGAGAAGCTGGCATGGAAAGCCAGTTTGTCAAAACTCATTTGTCCAGAAATTATTTGATTTTATTTTTTGTGAGTGACCTTATATAAAGTCCCAAGACCTAACTATCTACTTGTTTTTATATACTCAGTGGTGGTAATGGGGCTCCGTGAACAAAATAATGCCACATAAGCTATTTGGCAAGTAATACATTTAAAAATTTGATATTTAAAGGAATATTTTCATTAGAAGAGTCCTTGAGGTAACAATACTGGTCTTTACTAAGCTAGCTGAACTATCTCAGATCTGGCTAATGAATAGCATTGGATTCATTTCCATATTCCATTTAACTTTTTATAAAGTCTTTTTTTAGAATGATTATTTTTAATCACAATATTTTCTATGAATGCAAATGCTTTAAACAAATTTACCATCCTTTCTCTGTATATTTACTGACAGATAATAGTTTAGGAATAGGGGTGAATTAATTTAATAAAATAAACTGTGATCAATAATATTTGTTGGTTGAGATGTAAAATTTGATGAAATGTATAGGTTAAGGGTAATAACTATCTCAGCTTTAAGGACACACAGGTATCAGAGAAAATAAACTTTATGCCCAAAATGAGAGACAAAAAAAGTATAGATAAATATCTATTTATCTATATAGAGAGAAGGATAGACATGACAATTTATATACATATGTAAATATATATAATATAGGACAATTCATCAAAAAGATATAACAATTATAAGTATATGCACCAAATATCAGAGTACAAAAATATATTATGTGAACACTAAGAGATAGGAAAGTAGAAATAGACAACAATGAAAATAGTAGAGGATTTCAATACCCTGCTTTCAACAATGGGGAAATCATCCAGATGGAAAATTAACAAAGATTCATTAAACTCATACCATACTATAGACCAAGTAGACCTAACAAATATATAGAATATTTCATCCCACAGAAGTAGAATATACATTTTCTCAAGCATGTATGAAATATTCTCTAGGAGGAATCGTATCATAGGCCCAAAGCAAGTCTTAGTAAATTTAAGATTGAAGTTATACCAGGTATATTTTCCAACAGCAGTGGTATGAAATTAAAAAGGAAAGATAGCTAAATATCCCTGATGTATACAAATGCAGATATTCTCATCAAAATATTAACAAACTAAATCAACAACTTATTAAAAGGACCAGAAATATTATCAAACAGGATTTATTACCAGGAAGCAAGGATGGTTTGATAAATGTGAATCAACAAATGTAATACATCAGATTAATGCAATGAAAAATGAAAATTATAATAAGTCAACAAATGCAGAAAAAACTTTTGGCAAATTGTAACATCTATTCATGAACAAAATTCATAACAAATGGGGTATAGAAGTAACATACTTCAACATAATAAAGGCCATATATAAGCTGATAGCTAACATCATGCTCAATAGTGAAAGGTTGAAATCTTGTCCTCTTAAGATCAGGAACAAGAATACCCAACTTTACCACTCATATTCAACACAGTACTGAAAGTTCTGGCCAGATCAATAAAATAAGATAAAACCAGAGAGGGAGGCAAACCATAAGGGACTCTTAACTGTAGGAAACAAACTGAGGGTTGCTGGAGGGGAGGCAGGTGGGGGAATGGAGTAATTGGGTGATGGGCATTAAGGAGGGCACTTGACGTAATGAGCATTGGGTGTTATATTCAACTGATGAATCACTAAATTCTACCCCTGAAACTAATTATACTCTATATGTTGACTAAATTGAATTTAAATTAAAAAAGAATGTCAACAAAAAGGCAAGATATAATTGTTGGCAAAGATGTGGAACAAGGGAATCCTTGTGCACTCTTAGTGGGAATATAAATTGGTATAGTCACTATGAAAGGCAGCAGGGAGATACATCAAATAATTAAAAATTAACTTACCATATTACCCAGGAATCTCTTTTCTGGTATTTATCCAATCTCAATGACATGGATTTCAAAGATACCTGTACTCCTGTGTTTATTATAATATCATTCACAACAGCCAAAATATGAAAACAATCTAAGTGTCTGTCAGTATAGAATGAATAAAGATGTGGTGTGTGGGTGTATGTAATATTATTATTTTATTGTTGTAGTATTCAACCAGGAGAAAGAAGGAAATCTTGCCATTTCTGACAAGATTGATGTCATGTTTGAGTAAGTCAGACAGAGGAAGACAAATAGTGTATGATGTCACTTATATATGGAATCTAAAAAACCCAAACCTGTAGAAGCAGAGCTGAATTGTGGTTACCAGGGACTAGGAGGAAAAGCAAATGGGGAGATTGATCAAAGAATACAAAATTCCAGTTAGAAGCTGAATAAGTTTTGGGGATCTATTACACAACATTGGGAATATAGTTAACAATGTTGTTTTATATACTATTGAAAGTTGCTAAGAGAGTAAATTTTCAATGTTTTCACCATAAAAGAGCAATAGAATTATGTGATTTGATGGACGTGTCAGCTAATATAATCATATTGCATTATACATGTACCAAATCTACACTTTGTAGATCTTAAACTTTCATAATGATATATGTTAATTATGTCTCATACATTGTGGGCAGGGAGAACAAAAAGAACAGAGTTTTGTGGTATTTGCTTATTTCAATTCTTAACATAGTCTATGTGAAAGACAAAGGCAAATTATATATCCTCTACTTTTCACAATAGAAGTATTCTTAAAGCTACAAAAAACTCATTTTACTGGTAAATTGAATTATAATTTAAATGCATTAAAGGTGCTCACTAAAGGAAGCATTCCATAAATATAATGAAACTCACCATCTATTCTGAACATTTGAATTTCATATACTCGGAGTTCCTCAAAGCAGAACACATCTGTATTTCTATTAATCATTCATTAACTGTAAAATGATTCCCATGCTGGTGAAAACAGGAATACCTAGGGGGTAATTGTTTGAAGTTTCAGGCTTTCCTGACTTAACTTATGTGCTTCTGGATCCTCTAGGAAAATAAGTCATAATTTTTGAAACAGGGACACATTTTGTCAACTTATCATTCATTAAGGAATTGATAAAATGTAACACATAGGGTTTTTTTAGGCATTGAATTAAAAAGAGAAAAAAGATATTAATGGATACTGTGTCAGAAGATAGTAAATATTTCTTTAATCTGATTCCTAAGTAAGGAAGGTGAAATGAAGGATCCTTCAAGGTCAGAAATATACTTATTGGCTAAAGTGTTGTGAGTTAATACCCAGTAGTCAGAGCAAATCATTGCAGTGAGACAAGTGGTTGACGGATATGAGAACACTTTATCTAGTTGCTGCAGGGGTAGGGGGAAGTTGGCAGGAATTCTATTCTTTTTGGGAATTTTATGGGTGTCAGTTCTGAACTGTAATTTCAAGAAAGAATATCTGTAATTGGAAAGAACAAAGAAATAATAGGAACTGTTTCCTATACTGAGCCTTCCTCTCCTGTTTTTCTTTCTGTATTTGCTATTATCATCACATATGACACAAAGCATAGCAATTGACACAAAATCGATTCACACACTTCACAGCTTTCTATTTGGCAGTATTATTCATTAGGAACCTATTTCAGCAATGTGTTCTTTGCTCCTGCTCCCTTCTCCTCCCTCCATCTCCCTCTATTCTACCCATTACTCAATCTCTATCAGGGGTCATTGTTGATATATGAAGGTGTAGTAGCTAGAGGTGGCTCCAGCTCTGTGTAAAGCACGCTAGTTCAGTTCTAACGCATTAGTTTGCTCCCAACTACATATCAAATGCTTCATGGCCTAATCATGTTTAGATCTTCTTATTTTTTGAGCCTCGAATTACTTTGGAAAATTCCTACTCTTGAATCTCATGGAGTTCTGTTATTAAAGTAGCTCAGAGTTGAAGCACAGGCTAGTGGGTCTTGGACTTTCCTATAGTACAATTCCTTTTACTCTACATGCAGAGAAGCTCCTTCAACATGTAAGCACTTTGCCATTTGCAATTTTTCAGGACTACACATTTTTAGGGGTCTTATTTTCACACTTCTTTAATCATCTCAGTGGCATTTGGAGAGAGGACAATAAATATGGGAGCTCAAATTCCCCTCATTGCTTTTAGGGTAAGACTCAAATCATAAACAGGGCTTATGAAGTTCTTCATCATCTGACTCATCTCATTTACCTTTACACTGTAGTTTCAGCTTTCAGTGCCTTAAACATCCCAGGCTTTTTCAACTGTTTAGGTCTTTGAACCTGGAACTCTCCCTGCCAACAACCACATTAATCTTGTTCATCACTGAATACCTAAAACCTAGGACAATGTCTACTCAGAATGAAAAGTCAGTAAATGTCTATTTAATGAATCATCTTTGCATAATATAATATGAAAAACGTTGTATATTTAAAAACACATCTCAGTATAGCTTTCTCACTATAATTTTCTACTAGCACATATACAGCCTACACTCGAAAGTAATATTTACTCTTGTTAACTGAAATATAATGTGAACCACAGTACAAAATATTTTATGGGTATGACTTTGAATGAATAGAATGGATTTGGGAAACCATACGTGAAAACCAGTTATATTACCAATTATCTCAGAGATAAGTTAGTTTTGGGATCTCTTGATGGCATACTAATTACTTACCACAATTATATTTTGTACATTTTATACAACGTATTCATCAATATGACAGTCCTGTAGTATAGGTTTAAGGCATACATTCCTTCGAACATCTATTTATTTTAGCTTAATGATATACTAATTCGCTCCACAGTATAAGCTTCCCTTTCTCCCCTCAACTGAGCCATACACAATGGTTGTTTTTCTGTATGCTTTGGTGTAGCTCCTAATCTGGTTGTCCTCATCTGCAATCCTAGGAAGGCATGCATTAGCTGTACATATGTTTTAATGATGATCAACTCTAAAAGTTGGTGAGTTGAACTCTTGATAATTTATGATACTAATCTTCAGATGGAAAATATCAAGTGATAGCTGAGATGTATATTTCATACATGCATTATTTTTTCTTAAGTTGCATTGGAGTAAGAGAAGAGGTTGTAAAAGTACAAATGGTTTAGGTTCTGAAGAGCTTTTTCCCTATGTTGAGGAATATGCACTTTATTCTGCAATAGGGATATGTTTTAGGAACTGAGTCAGAACTTCTATTATATGTAAACCTTCCTTCATATAGGATCAACCTTACAGAAATATGGTCCAACACTTTTTTTTGTTATCTCTAAAACCTAGGACATACACAGTACTTGATTAAGTTCTATTTATACTTCTAAGTTCTTTAACCATATTAAATCATAGATCCTCACAAAGGCCCTTTGAATTAGGTGTTATTTTTAATCTCCATTTCACTAATGTGAAAATGGACACAGATACTATGGCTGGTTGGTGCCATAGTTGAATCTAAACCCATGCAATGTGGATCCAGAGTCCATATTCTTAGTCCATGCTATAATGCCTCTGTTGTTTTGTTGATAATGCTTTAACTATAGAAAGAATTTTTCAATAACCTGCCAAAGGTAACAATATATTATTTGAATCTTGCATTTTATGCATTTCTGCATAATCATTAAATCTCAAATGACTACAAATACTGAACATTTCTTTTACATAAGTGACCAGACTCCCAGTCCTGACTCTAGTCCTGACTCTTCCCTACATCTTTAATTTCACCTCTTAACTTGCTTCTGTTTGCGTCTCTCCTCCAGTCAAATTCAACATGGCATGTTATCCCTTTCCTTACCTTCAGCCTCTGCTATGGCCTGCCCCAAAGCATGGCTTTTTAAATTTTATTCATAAACACTTCTAAAAGGTATTTACTGACTTTTAAGATTGAGTTGATACCTTCCTCTTTTGTGTTCCATGTATAGAGTATTATCATAATACCTGTTACATTTTATTGAACTCAACTTTTTTCATGCATCTGTCTCTATCAATTTTACTGTGAACAAATCAAAGTTGGAACTCTGTCTTATTACATTTTGTATTTCTAGTACTGTTCCTAACACAAATCGGTAGACAGCAGATCTTAGGGTAATGCATGAAAAAATGAATAAATGTATGTGAGATGTATATGTCTTGGGCACTATCACTGGGATATAATAGAATTCCCCAGTGTACAAAAAACAAAATATGGATTATTAATGGTGCCCATCCTAATTTGGCTAAAAAGGGTTAACTCCAGTGATGTTATTTATGCTAGCAGAGCTCTAGCAGTTCTATAGTTCTTTTTTATTAGAAAGTTTCTTTCAACAGGGGAGAACAATTGTAGAAATGATAATTGTTACTCATTTGTGGTATCATGAGCTCACAGAACATGGACAGTTCCTCCCATTACTGCTTCTATAATCACTCTTCCTCCCTACTGGAAACTGATATTACCTGGAGAAAAAGCAGAAGCTGGTTTTATAATCTACATTCATTCTCATTTGTTTATAATCCAGGGCAAGAGCAGAATAGTAAAGGAATGTTCCTTAGAGTCAAGAAACTTACTCGTCTCTGCTAAAGAAGTGCATTAGTCTTGCTCCAGCTAAATTCAATTAGAACCCCTGTGTGAAGTTCTAACTATTATAGAATTTTCTTCCCACCAAATTAACTTCTGGTACATTGTTTCTTCTAACAAGGTAAAAATAAGTATATTATAGTTTACTCAGTGAACTTAGGTAGATTTTAATAAAAGCAATGGATATTCAATAGATTCTAATATAAAATTTCTAAGTGGCAAATTTCTGATTTGGAAAAGTTTTATGAAATACTAGCCTCATGGATGTAATGTAAAATTTAGGGTTCTCATATTTCTTGATCAAAATAGAATATAAAACCGAGGACTTAGACTTCATGGTAATATAAAAATTCTAAAGCTGTTTTCATAAATATAAAAGTGTTTAAGTAAAGTATATTGGAAAAATGCCAACTTAGTTAATTACATTCTGCCTTATTAAATTCTGGTGATTGTTAAAAGTAAAGTACTTTAGAAAAACTCGGTTTATTAAATAGTGATTCATGAGATTTTGAACTAAAATTAAATCAGCAATAACTTCCAACTGCCATAAATGCTATATCCATATCAAAATAATTGGTTATTTCTTTCCTTTTGTTAATGAAATACCTGTTACTTTTCCATATGAAAATTTAGGAGTACACGTTCCATCTTATCATCACAGAATATTAATGAATATGAGTAATGTAGTGACTTTAATAATGACATTTTCAATAACATCACCATCTCAGAGTATTTAAAAAAAATCTCTCCAACCCCAGTTTAACAAAGGTTGAATAAATTATTTTGCCTCACCTTCAACCATTGTTTTCTCTTCAGTTTCTCTTCAATTTGTCATCAAGCATTTGAAAGAAAAGTTTATGATTACTTGTTCCTCTCCTTTTATTCTACATCTGACAACTTTCTGGCTTTAGTCTCTAATAGTCACAGGAAAACCTGACATTAATATCATCAATTCCCACATGACTGCTAAGTACAGTAGGTTCATATTGGATTTTATTTTACCTAGTGTATATGTGATAATTCCTTCTTTTATTTTTTTTTTTGTAATTATGTATGGTAATTTTACTTTTTCCTTGGTTGTATGGCATTACTAGTTCCTGTCATTTTAGCCAGAACAGGAAAAGTCATGTTTCAGTGACAAATAAATACTGAAATTTCAGTGGGTTAATGTAAAATCAGATTTATTTTTGTTTATGCCAGTTTCAATGTGTGTTGTTTGGACATTTTTCTCATCTTGGCTCTACACCATCTGGAGTATTTGTTCTCCTATGTTGTGGTGACAAGGGAAGAGAGTAAAGGAGGAGACATAGTGGCTCTTGACTGCCTCATGTCACTATTGTTCAGAGTGTATTGGCCAGAATTATTCACATGGGCCAATGCAACAGTAAGAAATTGTGTGGTGACATATTTGAAGGCCCCAACTGTCTCTCTGCAACACCTTGCGTGCTCACCACAACTTAGCATCCATCCCCTGGTCCTTCTTCACACTAGGTAAACTCATTTTCAGTCATGTTCTTTCAAGATGAAAATATTTGAGTGACCCAATTCCTTTGTTGGGCTTCCCATCTTTCCCATCTTACTCTATGTAATCCCAATTATTTATCCCTGAACTCTGCCATTTTCTAAGGCTTTGACCTATTCCCGTGGCTTACCAGTGTCAGAATCTGAAAATGCCACTCACAGCTCAACAAATTCAATATGTTTAAGACTGAAATTATCTTCTCCCATCCCAGAGTTTCTCCTTCTTTTCTGCTCTTCCAGTCCCCCAGGTAAACTTTTGTAGTCATAGTAAATTCTCCTCTTTCTCTCCCACTCTCCATGACTCTGGCTAATAATAACTTCTACATTGTATGTACACTTGTAATCCCTATTCTCATTGTCATAGCTTAGGTCACATTTCCCACCTAGACTACTGAAAAGCCTCTTTAGCAGCTCTTCTTTCTCCTTGTCTTTCCACCCTCGAGTTATTCTGATTCACATATGTCATACTTACATTAATTTTCTTAAATGCTTTTAGGGTGAACAGTGAGGCTTAAAGGTAGAAATGGCAGGCATCTGGATGGCTCAGTCAGTTAAGCATCTGCCTTCAGCTCGGGAGGATCAAGTCCTGCATCAGTCTCCCTGCTCAGCAGGAAGCTTACCTCTTTCTCTCCCTCTCTTGCTCCCCTGCTTGTGCTCTCTCTCTGTCAAATCAATAAATAAAATCTTTAAAAAAATAAAGTTAGCAATAGCTTATTCTTCAAAGGGCTTTTTTGCCTATACTAAGGAAAGTGCATTTTATTCTGTCAGACTGAAAATTTTTAAGGACATAAACATGAACAAATTTTGTTTTTAAAAGGATAACATTGACAGAAATAAAAAAGCTATCTTAAGAGGAGAGA
Source organism: Nyctereutes procyonoides (assembly GCF_905146905.1). Classification (NCBI taxonomy): domain Eukaryota; kingdom Metazoa; phylum Chordata; class Mammalia; order Carnivora; family Canidae; genus Nyctereutes; species Nyctereutes procyonoides. The sequence continues at coordinate 923,130 of NW_026575162.1, forward strand.
AAATCAGAGAAAAGAGAAAAGCTAGGAAACTATTTCAAAAGACTGCATGCTATAGGTAGGCTGTTATTATTTTTCAATAAACGTGGTTTAAGGTTCTAGTATAATATCTGTGTTCCACAAGTTGAAGACCATCATTACCAGATAATTCTTCATTATCTGTATTCATATGGTAAAAATATATACCTTTCAGAATGTAATGACTTTTAAAATAAAAACTCAACAGCAGTTAACCTATATAGCAAAAGGTAATACTATCCTTTCAACTTAGCATTATGATGTAGTTTCCTTTGAAAGAAGGATATTTACTATCATTATTCTTTATAAAGATGACCTTTCTCATTCTTGCAACAAACAAATCAAGTCAGCTGAACTTGGCCATTCTTGTAATATTCACATTGTGAGGAAAATAGTTAACTAAGCATGAAGTCACAAAATAAATGTTAAGAAATTATTTCTACTTCCAGAGACACAGGCAGAGGGAGAAGCAGGCTCCATGCACCGGGAGCCCGACGTGGGATTCGATCCCGGGTCTCCAGGATCGCGCCCTGGGCCAAAGGCAAGCGCCAAACCGCTGCGCCACCCAGGGATCCCTCTACTTCCATATTTAAGAAAGAAGCTCAAAACCTTACTCTTTTTTCCTTGCTATGCATGCTTTAATAATTTGCCCATGTATCTTCTCTTTATGTTTCAAAATGCTCGTCTTTTAATGAAATTCATATATAGATTTAGATTTAGACTTATTCAGTCATTGTTTTTATAGTAGGTAAATATAGGAAATATACTAAAAGGAGTCTAAGTTCTTCAGGACATAGTAGAGCCTAGAAAGACACTGTATTCTCCTCAAGAGAATAATAAAGATTGAAAAATATCTTCGTAACAAAACTTAAAAATTACTAGGGATTATATCACACCTTTTATCAAAACACCTGTCAGTTTACAGAGTCTGAAATGAAAAACAACACATTTATAGGGCTTATTTAGTGAAAAATGTCAACACAATTGAAAGAGCTGTGTTAAAAAGAGGTTGGTTAAAAGATAAAGTGCTACAGATAATACCTGTTAAAAGACATTTTTCATATGTATATCCCATTTTCTGCCAGCGAGCCCATTCTAAGTGTAAGACTCTCCATATGGTGCTGGAAAGTTTTTAATATGATGTTTTATATATTTTTATTATATAATGTATAAATGTATATGTTGTATATTATATATAAATATTTCTAAATATACATTATATACAATTATATAAAATATATTGTATATGTGTGTTTTGTTTTTTAGAACAGCTTAATTTCAAAATAGTATATAATTGGCTGTACTTATTTAAATATATAATTTGATAACTTATAACTTTGAACATGTTTATACACACATGAAACAACTGACACCATCAAGACAGGAATCATAAACATCCCTCAGAAGTTTCCTTGTCCTCTTTTGCAGTCCCTCAATTCCATGTCTCCCTGCTCCCCCACCCATCCCCAGAAAAATCACTGCTTTTCTATCAACTAGAGATAAGTTTGAATTTTTGAGAACTTTTTACAAATGAAACCTAAAAGCATTGTCTAGTTTCTTTCCTTCTAGTTCCTTTCCTTCAGCAAATTATGAGACACATCCATGTTGATGCAGGTGTCAACAGATCTTTTCATTTTATCTCTGATTAGTATTCTATTGTAAGGACACACCACAATTTCTTTATCCCTTCTTCTGTTAATGGACATTTAGCTTATTTCTAGGATTTGGCTACTCTAAACAACACTGCCAAGACTCATTTGTGTTTGTATAAGACTTCTTATGGACATTTACTTTTATTTTTCTTGGATTAAAAACCTAGGAGTGAATTGGCCGGATCATTTGGTTAGATGTACATTTAACTTTTTAAGCTGCCAAACAGTGGCGCAAAGTGGTTGCATCATTTTTCACTCCCTCTAACAGCATATAAGACTGCCACCTTCTCCACATCCTTGACAACTTGTTATGGCCAGTTTGTTTTTGTTTTTTAACGTTTCAATAGACTTGTAGTGTTATCTCATTTTTGTTTTGATTCTATTTCTCTTCCAACTAATAATGTTGATCATCTTTCATATACACATTTGTCATCGATCTTTGCTGAAATATTTCTGTAAATACTCTGCCAATGTTTTTATTGGATTGCTGCTTTATTATTGTTAAGTTTTGAGGTTTCTTTATATATTCTGAAGACAAGTCTTTTATCAGATTTGTGCTTTGCAATATTGTTTCCAGTTTGATATTGATCTGTTCATTTTCTTAATCACTAATGTCTTTGGAAGAATGGAGTTTTACAATTTAAAGATCATTTTTATCATTTGTGTTTCAGTTATGGATCATTCTTTGGTGCTCCATGTAAGAATTCCTTACTTAATCCAGAGTAGTTACTAGAAGTGTTAAAAATAGTATTATAGTTTTTGCACTTATATTTGTATATGAACCATTTAACATCATTTCTGTATGTGACTCAAGGTATGGGTCAAAGATATTTTTTATAATTTTTTAATACTTTATTTATTTTAGAGAAAGAGAGAGAGCAAGTGAGGGAGGAGCAGAGGGAGAAGAGAGAGAGAGAGAGAGAGAGAGAGAGAGAGAGTCTCCAGCAGATTCGATGATAAACAAGGAGCTTGACTCGGGGCTTGATGTCACAACCCATGAGATCATGACCTGAGCCAAAACCAGGAGTCTGACACTCAACCAACTGAGTCACCCAGGCATCCCCAAAGATCTTTTTAAAAAAATGTATCATACTTTATTATTCTTTTTTGACTTTTTAATTTTATTTTGGATAGTTTTTGTTGCTATATTTTCATGTTAACTAATCTTTCTTCTCTTTGTCTAATCTGTTAATCTCATCCAGTATATTTTTCTTTTCAATTATTGTCCATTTCATCTCTAAAAGATTGATTTTTAAAGATATCTCCATATCTCTATTTTGCTCTTTAAACATATAAATATAGATGCTAGACATTGTGTATTTAACCTTACATTTGCTGGATATTTTGAATTCTTATAAATATTCTTGGGCTTTATTTGGGTTCTAGCTAGGTTATTATCTTTTTCTGAAAGTAGGAACATAGCAGTGCTTAGTCTATGTTTCTTTTTCCCCTGTTCTGAAGCAATACTTTGAATACTTGGAGATATTCTACTGAATACCAACTCTTCTGGATACTCCCTGAATCCCTAATGTCTGTAAATTATGAGGTTTTCTAGTGTGGGAAGTGGAGGTAACAATAATCATACCTCTTAGTGAAACCTTGACATTGTTGTCTGTAACTCATTTGAATGGTTCTTTATCCAGCATTAGGCAATTTCTTCAGATATATGAACTGATTTGTATTCATCTAACCTACTCAAAAGGGACCATGTTCACATCTCAGCAGTTTACAATGTAACTAATTTCCTCCAATGTTCTGTTTTGTAAAGTCTAGCAATCTTAATCTCTCTGGACTTTCAATTCTATATTTTATTTTTTTTAAAGATTTTATTGATTTATTCATGAAAGACACAGAGAGAGAAGCAGAGACACAGGAACATACAGAGGGAGAAGCAGGCTTCATGCAGCGAGCCTGAGGTGGGACTCTATCGTGGTCTCCAGGATCATGCCTTGGGCCGAAGGGCCAGGTTTAGGTGCTAAACCACTGAGACACCCAGGCTGCCCCAATTCTATCTTTTTAATTCAAGGATTCCACCAGGCTTGGTTTATCTTCTTTCCCTACATTTTTCCCTGAATACTCTACTCTCTATACAACCTGGGATACATGCAAGGTTCACATCATCCCCTCCCCTTCTATCAGTGGTCATTATTCCTCATTGCCTAATATCTTGTATCTCGAAAACCACTGACACATAGATTTTGTCTAATTTTTGGTTACTTATTTGTTTTTGTTTCACATGGGAGGGTAAATCTAGTCTTCTGTTATGTCACTTTGGACAGAAAAGGTAATCCTTTATAATGGTTTAGTAGGCTTTAGGTAATCATAACATTAGGTAACAATTTTGTGCACTTTCCAAATGCTGTTTCAAACACTTAGGTAAAATGGATATGTCCAGGATGAGAGACCTAACTGTGAGAGAGGAATCCATAAAAATCCTAGAGGAGAAGACAGTTACTCTGACCTCGGCTGTGGAAACTTCTTACTAAACATGTCTCCAAAGACAAGGGAAACAAAGGCAAAAATGAACTATTGGGATTTCATCAAGATAAAAAGCTTTTGCCTAGCAAAAAAATAGTCAACACAACCAAAGTCAACTGACAGAATGGGAGAAGATATTGGTAAATGTCTTATCAGATAAAGGGCTAGTATTCAAAATCTATAAAGAACTTATCAAACTCAACACCCAAAGGACAAATAATCCAATCAAGAAATGAGAAGATGTGAACAGACATTTCTCCAAAAAAGACATACAAATGTCCAACAGACACATGAAAAAATGCTCCACATCACTCAGCATCAGGGAAATACAAATCAAGACCACAGTGAGAAACCACCTCACACTAGTCAGAATGGCTAAAATTACCAAGTCAGGAAATGATAGATGTTGGTGAGGATGTGGAGAAAGGGGAACTCTCTTACAACGTTGGTGGGAATGCAAGCTGGTGCAGCCACTCTGGAAAACAGTATGGAGGTTCCTCAAAAAGTTGAAAATAGAGCTACCCTATAACCCAGCAATTGCACTATTGGGTATTTATCTCAAAGATACAAGTGTAATGATGTGAAGAGGCACTTGCACATCAGTGTTTATAGTACCAATGTCCACAATAGCTAGCCAAGTTATGGGAAGAGCAGAGCTGTCCATTGATGGATGAATGGATAAAGAAGACATGATGTATATATACAATGGAATACTACTCAGCCATCAAAAATGAAATCTTGTCATTTGCAATGACATGGATGGAACTAGAGGGTATTATGCTGAGTGAAATAAGTCAACAGAGAAAGACAATTTTCATATTATTTCACTCATATGTGGAATTTAAGAAACAGAACAGGACCACAGGGGAAGGAGGAAAAAATAAAACAAGACAAAATCAGAGAGGGAGACAAACCATAAGAGACTCTTAAGAATAGAAAACAAACTGAGGGTTGCTAGAGGGGAAGGGAGATTGGAGGATGGAGTAACTGGGTGATGGAAATTAAGGCAGGCACATGATATAATGAGCACTGGGTGTTTTATAAGACTGATGAATCACTGAACTCTACCTCTGAAATTAATGATACCCTATATGTTAATTAATTGAATTTAAGTAAAAAGTAAATGAGTGAATACAAAAAGTAAAAATTAAAAAATAATAAAATGCATATGTTGAAGTCACTGGTAGAATCTCAATTTCAATGAAAATCCTGCATCTTTACTTCCTAATTTTTCTGCCCAATTAAAAAGAAAACAAAAACAAATAAAAAAACCACTCTGATTAATGCATATACTCAGGACATTTACATTAAGATAAATATGTTATGATAAATACAATATATAGTTTACTATAAACAAACAAAAAAAGCAGAATTATTTTGTACTCATTTAATTCTTAGATAGAATATAACCAGATTTTGTTTTCTCTAAAATTCTCCCTAGCAGGTGTTTTTAGAATTAAGTCATGGGTATAGTCTCTATTCTCTTGATAACCACTGAATAATGTAATTGGATGATTGGGTATTTTGTTGGAACTTATTCTCTGTACTTTGTATACATTTGATAGATCACAAGGAAAACAAACCAAACTATTTATCTTTATGGCAAATAGGGCTCTGAGAGTTGTTGGAGTTAAAAGTTTGGTTATACTCTACCTCGGTTAACTCTCTTACCATGGGAGTGGCCTCCAAATTGAAAAGCTCACAGCTCAAAATCATCTTTCTCACTAATGCAGAAGAAAATCTCTTCTTAGATACTCACCAACTCATTCCTGCATCTTAAGCAAACTTCATCCAGAATTGCTGTTTTTCCTTCTTTCTCATAATGACATATATTAAAGCACAGGTCCATATAATGACAGTCTTTGAGTTATCGTGGTACCCTTAAAGGGGAAAAGATCAATTTTATTTTAAAAAACCCAACAGATCAGAAGTCCTTTCCAACTTAAAAAGTGACTGTCAAGTTTTCCTATCTTTGAATTAGTCTTATTTTTTCTTTCTTTCTTTCTTTCTTTCTTTCTTTCTTTCTTTCTTTCTTTCTCTTTCTTTCTTTTTTGTTTCCAAATGAATTTATTAACTATAAAAAAATCTAGTCAAAGCAATTGGGTTTTTCTTCATTTTTAGATATGCTCAAGATAGTACCGGTTTTAAATCCAGTTTATTGGAGTGCCTTGGTGGCTTGGTTGGTTAAGTGTCTGACTCTTGACGTCGGCTCAGATCTTTTTTTTTTTTATTTTCAACATTTAAATCCAAGTAATTAACTTATATTGTATTATATTAGTTTCAAAAATAGAGATCAGTGGTCAGTGATCTTTACATTTTCTTTTTTGTAAGATTTTATTTATGCATTAAAGGACTGAGAGAGAGCAAGAGAGAATGAGAGCACGAGTGGGGGTAAGGGAGAAGCAGACTCCTCACTGAGCAGGGAGCCCATGTGGGACTTGATCCCAGGACCCTAAGATTATGACCTGAGCTGAAGGCAGACCCTTAACCGACTAAACCACCAAGGTGCCCGATCTTTTACATTTTCTAATATTTTTTTCTTCTTTTCTTTTTTTTTTCTTTTGGAGTAAAACCTAACGTTTACAATGCTAAGGCTTTAGGTAATCATATCATATCTCTTGCAGATTTTTTAAACCTTATTAACAGGATATTCCCATATAAAATTGTTAAGTAAATTTCTATTCCACCTAATCTGTTCTTAAACATTTGCATAACATACTATGTCGGTAGAGCTAAGTCAGAGGTTTGATGGTTGAAGCTGAGATTGATCATTTCTCTTGGTTTTCCCATAATAATCTTAGTTACTATCTGTTGTTCCAATGTAAATTGCACTGCTTTCAACTCTCAAAATTGTCTTAACTTGGATGATGTATTATATGTCAGCCTAGTTTCACCAAATACTGAATCAAAAGTAATGCAGAAACAAAGATTAGAACAAAACAGGATATCCAATGTTCAGCAGTTATCAAAACTTGGAGGGGATGCAGAAAACACAAAAAAATCCAGATTTGGAGCCAAAAATGACCTTGTATTTCCCAAAATCTAATATCCTTCTCTTTATTGTCCTCATTACCATCCTTCTAACTTTTGGGGGGATAGTATTCCTTTCCTTTTTCATATTTTTAAAATTAATCTTAAAAACGTTTGAATATATTCTAGTTCTAAGGAGGATAAAAGAATTTTTAACACTTATAAAATTTATAACATCACAAAATGATCTCTCAATAATATTCTGATTCTTTTGAATGATCTCAATACTTAGTCCAAGTAAAAGATTTATGCAGAACTTTAAGAAAGAAAGTGCTTGAGATAGAAAAGAAAAAAAAATCAAAGGTAGTATTGATCACTAACATGCTGGCTTAATGGTAATATAGGCTCTTTAGAGTACCTCATTGAACACATGTGTTTCCAATGAAGTTAAATGGAATCTTGATTGCATAATATTAGAAATTCCAGAATTCCTATTGGAGAGACTTCTGAATATTAAATATATAATTACACGTATGATATTAAACTTCAATGCACTTATTCGCTTATATGAGTCATAAGCGAATAAGATATGATAACATATATAAAAACAAATTTGTTTTAGGAAGATAAATTTATTTCCATTTGTCTGGAGTTGTCTGTTAGCAGTCTTAAAGAATATGTAGTTGAGAATTGTTCACAACAGTACCATTTTTTTGTAGTTGAAAAAAATGAATGATTTAAAAACAAATCCCTTATATTTTATATTGCTTTGCACCTGTTTAAAAGTGATATTCCGCCTAATGCTTTGGAAAAACAAGTTAGTAGGAATGTAATTTAAATAAATGAATACAAAATGTAAGTATTTAATTTAAAAAAAATGGAATTGCAGCTTTTGGTTTTTCTTTTCTCTTCTCTTCGTGCCTATACCTGCAAAGACCCCTGTGGTTTAAATAACCAGTGTGTGTACACTAATAAAAATCCCATTAAATTAAATGGCCAGTAGGCATGTAGAATGTCCTGTTGCAATTTCAGAAGACAGTAACCAGACACCCTGCTATGAACATTTTACTTTATCGGGGTTAAGAAAAGCATTTATAAAATCTATTTATTTCTATTTTAAAAGTTTAGAGGATCCTGGAAATGGTGGTTTTATAATTTTTTTCTCTTCATAAAATGAAACGGTTGGGTGGATTCCACATCAGGCACGATGTAGAATACCCTATAGCAAATGTATATAATCAACACAATCGGCCAGCAATTTTCATTCCCTCAACTATGATTTCTTTTTTTTCCCATTTGTGAGCAATAAAAGTGGCAATTCAGTGTATATTGTATTATAGGAAAATTTTTACAGTACATACTGTACCTGTGTTCTGAAAGAAACAATTTCAGAAATATAGAACTATTTTTTTCTTGCAAATGTTCTCTGTATTACTTAAATTCTCTCACTTTTTAAATATGCACATGAGTTCACATTTTGTAAAGACGGGCTTTCTTATAACAGCTTAAGGTAGCACTTCCAATAATGGTCTAAACATGGACAATGATTAATAGAAGTAAGTTTAAAGCCTTAAATGGAGGAAGAGAATGGCAGTTGGGTGGGCATTGGAAAACCAACTAGAGAGAAAAGAAGATAATGGGTAACAGGTAGTAATTCTCTAGTGGAAAAAGGGAAACCACAGAAACAAAGAAACAAAAGTTACCTATAAAATTATATATGGGTCTGTTTATATGCCAGTATCATACTGTCTTGATTACTACAGCTTTGTAATATAACTTGAAGTCCAGAATTCTGATGCTTCTAGCTGTTTTATTTATTTTCTTCAAAAAGTTAAAAATAGAATGATTCTATTTTTGATTGAATTCAGCAATTCAATTCTATTTTTGATTGAATTCAAATCATATTTTGATTATGATTCAACAATTGCACTACTAGATTTTTACCCAAAGGATACAAAAATACTGATTCAAAGAGCTACATGCACACCCTAATGTTTATAGCAGCATTATCAACAGTAGCCAAATTATGGAAAGAGCCCAAGCATCCATTGACTAATAAATGGATAAAGAAGTGTGATATATATCACACTTAAGGGTCACTTAAAAATTATATATATATATATATCATTTGCATGACATATATGACATATATGTGTATATTATGTATATATGACATATATGTATATTATGTATATATGACATATATGTATATATGTATATTATGTCATGTAATATGTATATTAATATATGGAATATTATTCAGCCATAGAAAAAAATGAAATCTTGCTATTTGCAACAATATAGATGGAGCTAGAGGTACTATGCTAAGCAAAATCAGTCAGAGAAAGGCAATTTTCGCATTATTTCAGTCAGATGTGGAATTTAAGAAACGACACAGATGAATGTAGGGGGAGAAAAATAGGCAAACTTAAAACAGACTTAACTGTAAAAAATAAACTGAGGGTTGCTAGAGGTGTGCTGGGTGCGGAGATGGGTTAAATGGATGATGGATATTAAGAAGGGCACTTGCAATGAGCACTGGGTGTTATATATAAGTAATGAATCACTAAATTCTATTACTGAAATTAATATTACACTATATATTAACTAACTGGAATTTATTTATTTATTTATTTATTTTGGAATTTAAATAAAAACTTGAAACTAAAAAAATGAAAATATTTTTTAAAAAGAAAGAATTTTGCATCATTTAGGATGAACAAGCAGCAAATATGTTTTTGGCCTCTATGTTCTCAGAAGACAAAAAGCAAAGTATTACACAGAGTAAGCAATTTGGAGAGTATGAGTCAGATGTTAGAAATGGTAGTTCAGCTAAATTGAATAGAGAAGGTACTCCTGTTGACTCTAAAGCCCATGCAGGTGATACGTTGGGATGAGAAATATTTATTATTTACTAAAGGACAATATGGTCAGCAAAGACACCAGTCTCGGGGCAACTGAAAGGCTCTGGAGACTGGAGAGAAACCATTGCCCTTAGAAGACTCAAATGCCAGCTTGAGGAATGGAAAATGTTTTACACACTTACAGACAAAGATGATGGATTTATAGACTAAGATAATTCAATAGTTCTTAATATTCACATTAAATCTTCACAGGATAATTAATATGTGATATAATGTTTTAAAATTAAATCACTTAAAGAAATTCTATGTGCAAAGATAATTGATTTTATTTCTGGTATTTTCACCAATGCTAGTAAAGAAGCGAGGTATTTCAACCAAGTAGCAATCAGTGAAATATTATCTCAGGGAATTTATATGGAAATTACATATATAAGCTTTACAGGTAGACATAAAATAAGGCTTTGTTGAATGAGTCATCTGGGTTATAAACCAATTAGCAATCAAGAAAACTGAAATATGTAGGACATGTAATCAGCATTTAGATTTTGTTTTTTTAAGATAGTTTGCGGTTCCACTGAGGTAAAGATTTGAAGGGTCACTTCAAATCTTTGGTCCCAAATGCCATCTAGATGTACTTCTGCCCCTCTTCCCACCCTTTATTTTATTGAAATAATTTTGACGTATGATGTTGTGTAAATTTAAGGTGTACAACATTTTGATTTGATACATTTATGTACTGTAATATGATAGCCTAAGGCAATAATTAGCACCTGTATCCTTTCATATAATTGTCATTTCTTTTTAGTAGTTGGAATAATTAAGATCTAGTCTCTTTGCAAGTTTGATAATCATAGTACAATATTGTTGTCTGTATTCACTATTGCACGTTAGATCTTTAGGACTTATTTAGTGCTAGTTATAAATATGGACCTTGAAACAACATCTATCCTTTCCAGCCATCTCCATCCCCTGGTAAATACCATATTACTCTCTGTTTTTAGCAGTTTGGCTTTTTTTATACTTCACATGCAAATGATATCATACAGCGTTTTTCTTTTTCTGACTTATCTCACTTAGCATAATGACTTTAAATTCATGTTGCACATGACAGTATGATTTTCTTTCTCATGACTGAATAATATTCCATATCTTCGTTATCCATTCATCCACGGATGGGCACTTAGGTTGTTTATATCTTGGCTATCATGAATAATGCTGCAATGAAAATGGGGGTGCAAATATCTCTTTGAGATACTGATTTCACTTATTTTGGATGTATACCCAGGAGTAGGATAATAGGATGGTAGTTCTATTATTAACTTTCTGAGTAACTCTTAAATTGTTTTTCACAATGGCTGTAATAAGGGCAGCCCCGGTGGCACAGCGGTTTAGCGCCGCCTGCAACCCGGGGTGTGATCCTGGAGACCCAGGATCGAGTCCCACGTCCAGCTTCTTGCATGGAGCCTGATTCTCCCTCTGCCTGTGTCTCTGCCTCTCTCTTCGCTCTCTCTGAATGAATAAATAAATAAATCTTTAAAAAAATGGCTGTAATAATTTCCATTCCTACCAGCAGTAAAAAAAAAGGTTTTATTTTTAACCACATCCTCATCAACACTTGTTATCTTTTGTCTTTTTTCCCAATAACCATTCTAACAGATGTGAGGCAATACCAATTTTGAATTTATTAAATATTTGTTGAGTTTCAAATATTACTAACTCACATTAGGACTAGATGTCAGTTAGAAAGTAAACAAAACATACATACTTCCTCATAATATTTATAGTCTGAGGATATTGAGAAAATAAGTACTTAAAATAAATATTAAGTGATTGGAAGTACAGGGCACATTTTATTCTAAGTACTACTGCAGTGGGCTATGTAATTGGGATTGGATTTCTTTTTCATTAAAAATAAAAAACATCTGAAATCCTATGTGTTCTAGTGAGAACACTGATCTAGTAAATCAAAGTCAGAAAACCCTAAAATTTACTTGTGGATTTTCAGGCATATTCCAGTTACATAAATTGTGTATAAGACCCAAATCTAGTAGCTATATAACCGCTAATTTATGGTGTGGTCTTGCACAATAAACTTAGCATCTATGTACCTCTATTTCATTATTTTGAAATGAAATTTAAAATTCCTGAAAATAACTTTGTATCTTGCCAGGAGGAAATTAAATTTCATTGTTGTGTGGGTAAGTCCACTGGAGAGTAAGCGCACTGGGCATGAAGAAATTCACTAGTGAGTTTGCACGAGAGTAGAGGGGATAACACTGGCAGATACAAATGGATATCCCTATGCAACAGAGAGCTGCCTCTCTATTCTGATCTAATATTGGCTGAACAGAAGTCCATTGTTCTTCCAAAGGTTGGATTTACCTTGGAAACCTCACTCATGCTTACTCTTTACTTTGCCACAATAACAATTTCCTCATTTGGTTCACCCCACAGAATATCTTTTTGAATGTCTGCCCCTTGTATGTTTCTTTGCCATAGACTCCTGATCAACTTTGTCCTAGATAGGCTCTGAAGTCAAGATGGAACCATTCCCCTGATATAGCATGTCACATAGTCCTCATATAGCTAGAAAAATATTGTACCAGATGATCACCATCTCTTCTTAGAATGTTAATGTAGAGGACGAATTTGTGTAAATGCATATGGCATTTGTAGTTAGTGAAATACACTGAATCAAATATCATGACCATATATTTCTTTAGATGAATAAGAACATGTGTGACAAGATGTCATTTTTGTCATAATAGTAATAGTTATCTCTATTCTATACTATATTGTTATTGGATTCATGAAATTCACAAGTCATACATCTTTTTTATACTTTCAAGCACTTACAGTTATGATATATTAGGGACCATGTCACACATCGACATTGTTAAGAGAATCTAGAATAGTGGTGAGAGGGGTGGGCATGGCTCCTATAGAACATTGAGTCCAGAAATCTGAGGTATTGTAATTAGTTTTTCCATCCATGAGCCTGTAGTAGGGACTTGTGAAGTTCACTTAAATTCTTGGGGCTGCCATTTCCTTAATAGAAGCACGTGATGATGTTGAGTTAGATGATAACCAAAATATCCACAGTTCTGCAGTTGTCACCATACCTATGCTGTTGTGTAAATCTTTTCATGGCTTTCAGGGATTTTGTGTATCAAAGCCAGATAGAGAGCTAGCAAGAGAAATTTCTGTTTGTACTGTGATTCAAAGCATGTCAGGAACTGCCAAGGAAGCTAATTTGCTCTCTAGAGACCTATTAATAAATCAAATGGATGCTTTTCACTGATGAGGCATATAAATTAATTAAGGATGATTGACCCTGTTTTAGGTAGATGGGATAGATGAGCTGTTTTACGAGACTCATGCCAAAAGATATAGAGCCAGTTTCACACTTTGACAATGGTGAAATTCCCTCTACCAACCTTTTAATTTAACTTTTAATAGCGTTAACTTTTAATATTTAATTTTAATGGAGTTGATAATAAATGCTAATATAGAAGACTGATCAATAGGTAATTTGTTTTTTTTTTCATTCAATTATAGATATTCATATAATTTCTGAAATGAATCTTGTAAAGAACTGGTTTTGCAACTCATTATTTTTAAATTAAGATTGTAATTTTGTTTATTAAAAATAGCTCATAAAAGAGAGGTTAACTTGCTAACATTTGTCTGATAGCTATGCATTTTAGAGCTGAATTGGTTATCTGTGTGCTGTAACTGAATGCGCTATTACCATCTGGTGGGTACAGTCCAAATCACAGGTGTAAGATTGGTGGAGGGAATAAAATAAAAGCCTTTCTGACATATTTTTCCAATATTCTGTATCCTTTAAGACCATAATATAAATATACACTTGGCTGGGGATTTTTGAAATTATTCTAATGTATCCCAACACAAGGATTTTAACTTCTATTCCTAAAAATAACACAAATATTGCATTATAAACCCTTGCTACTCTAAGTATGAGTTTGGATCTTCAACATCCCCCGGGAACTTGTTATAAATACAAATCTCAAGAATTTTGAATCCTAATCTGTATTTTAATAAGATCCTTAGGTAATATGTATGCTCATCAAATCTGAAAAGTACTGATAAACACCATAATTATATTTGTTTTTAAAACACATGTAATGTCTTAATTACTAAACTTCCAATCAAATAACACTCTAAGACACCTCAACTTTCCCCTGTGACTGGTGAATCCTTCCCCTACCGCCTCAGTTCCTCGCACCCTGTCACACAGTGAGGTCCCGGTCGGTCGGGTCAGGGAATCAGAGCTAAAAGATGCAGCCGTGGGACTTTGGTAGGTGACTTTAGGTCCTTTCCTTTAGTGGGTCTAACTTTATCTCCTTCCCTCTGCCCATCAGACTCACTCTATTTCAGATCCACGAACCTCCTTGCTTTAGGGTTCCTGGAGCTTTAGAGCCTCTGCACCTGTGTTCCTCTACCTCCACGCTCTTCCTTCAAGATACACAACTAGCAAAGTCACTTCCTCATTTCCATCAGTTCCCTTCTAAAGTATGCTTTAGTCACAGAGACACGCTGCTTCCTGCATCTCAGTGACCCATCTCACTCAGTTCAAAGTTAGACCAGGAAGTGAAAATCGCTCATCTTTGATCTTTACCCATGCTTGCTCTAGAGTGGATCTCAGGAACTCTCCCTTGCCACAGTGGGAAGAATAATCACCATGATGATGAGAGTCAGCAGCTGGAGATATGAGATGACATTGAAGGAAAGTGAGTCATACAGTCTGGAACAGAGTATAATTGCAGGTGGCGACTTGTAAATGGTGAAGCTTCTGCTGGTACATGATCTAGTGTAGAAAGATCATCCAGTCAATTTTGGGCTCAGGTCTAGGAGCACATTAAATTCCTTTCATTATATACCCCACCATATTATTATATTTCATGAGAAAAAAGAGAAAAGTTTTAGGGCTGGTAGCATAAAATCCATCTTTATGTATTTGAAAGATTATCTTTCACACAGAGTAGTACTTCCCCACAGCAGTAGAAAATAAAGCACACTGGAAAAGAAAGGGTTGTATTTTTAGGTAATTACTAGGAATTTCGTGGCCTGTATTATTAATTTCACAGCACATTAAGAAATCTAGTTCTGTCTACGAGATTGATGCAGATATGTACTTTAGCTGTCAAGGATGTCTCAGCAAAAGCAAGCAAAGAATGGTCCACAAACTTGGAAGACAAATTCTACTCTTCTTGAAAAGTTTTAGAAAATAGAATAAATATCAGTGTATTAAAGTTATAAATAGGCATATCTCATTCATTGAAAAATAAAATTTTTAATAATTACAGCTTATCAATAATTGAATAAGCTTCCCTAGAGGAAAATAATTTTTTTTAAAAAAAAGAAGGCAATTGTTTGAGTTGACTTTACAATGCAACTAACTGGAATTAAAATGAAAACTTAAAATAATTTTTATATTTGTTTTTCAGCATGGCATCTAAGACACTTGTTAAATTTGAGAATATAAGAGTATATGCTTACATTTAAATGGCTCAGATGGGTCTTTCTTATTTCTGTGCCTCTTGGTGAAATTTTAGTAATTAAGATGATCAAAACCTAGACTTTGGATTAAATGGAATTGTAATTATACATGCATATGTTTTATCACCCTACCTCATGCCCAAAAGTGTTCAATAATTTCTGTTGATTGAATCATTTATAATCATATAGAAATAATTTTGTAGGGCATGTAATGAAGGTAATTTATTGTGCTTCTGGGCTCAAATTTAACTGAATGACCTGATTCAATTATAACCATGTGTACATTTCCACACTAGATCCTGTACTGGCATGAGCTTCACCGTTTGCAAGTCACTCCAAGAATAGGCACTGGGGCTTTGTATTTCACTTTGTTCTCTTTCTCTAAGGGATTCCAGTTTCTGTTTAGGAGCCTGAAAGTGTCCTGAGCCATTATAAAGAGTCCTGTCCTAAATGGACATTTTTTGATACAGCTTAGCAGTCTATGTATGTGGATGAGTGTCACAGTTCCTCTGTCATTAATATTGGCATGATGCTATTCTCATCTTAAGGCTTATATCAAGGTGTTACCATAGAAGAAAAGTTAATATGTTAATATAGCCCCTCATTACAGCTCACCTTTGCAGCTCTCTTGGATGGCAATTACTGTAGGTAAATGGTTTAGCTCATCGAAGTTTCCTATAACTGATGATACTATTCCCCTGCCTTTCCTTGCCAGTCTTTCAAAGCCTTAAAACTTCCTTTACAGTAAATATCTACCCCTCTCTTTCACTCTACCTGGTCCACCAGAGTAAATGATAGCAATTTCATGCTCCAAGTTCTTTCCTGCTTGATTCTTTTGTGCTTTTATTTGTCCATTTTCTTAATAAAATAAGTTAAAGGCTACTGCTATCCAAGTGATAATTTCTGACTAGATTGCGAAAGTCAATTTTGGAAGTTAAGTTAAAAATATGTAACAGGAGTGCCTGGGTAGCTCTTTTGTTTGGGTGTCTGCCTTCGGCTCAGGTCATGATCCTGGAGTCCCAGGATCAAGCCTCACATCAGGCTCCCTGCTCACTGAGGAGTCTCCTCCTTCTGCCCCTCATCTTGTTTGTGCTCTCTCTTGAACATTCTCTCTCTCTCAAATAAACAAATAAGATCTTAAAAATAATAATATAACAGATATATGCTTTTTAAAGTTTATATTCACATTAGAACAATCATAATTCCAGAAAGTCTGTGGACCACTTCTGAACGAGAAAAAGGATCAAGTATAAGGAATCGTAGCAACGAAAATCTCAAGGACAAATTGTCTTATTATAACTACAAATCTTAATACAACAGTATCAAAAACATGAGCAATTCAATTATATGATTGTATTCTTAGGACCTAGCAGAGTGCATGGCTTATAGTAGAGGCTGTATAATTATATGTTGCAAAATTAAACTAGATAAGCATGGTAGTTTAGCAGTGGTTAGAAGAAAGCATAGTATAAACCAAAAAACATATATATAAAAATACTAATACTCTTTTTAAATAACATAAGCACCTCTGAAATTTGAATGATAGATCATGAAAAAATAAATCTAGGTGATGCACTGTATAAAAATCATAATAAGAAAATTAGTTGATAGAGAACATTTCAAAGTATATTAAGAAATTATATCATCATATCCAGGAAGAAAAGAGATGTCAAATATCTTTACTTCTTAATCACTTATTCTAACATAATAGAATAATAATATGCAATATGGGAAAACAAAAGTATATCATTGATTTGGTTTATGAATATATTCAAATTTATATTACTTTCAATATGTTCCCATGGTGTTTCTTCATAGAGTCTCAAATATTCTCTAGTTTTGGCCTCCCAGTACTGGTATAAACAGAGAGGGAGAGAGGGAGAGATCCTTGATTATGTACCATGTATCATACAAATATTTGATTTTTTACTAGATGGGTAAGAGTTAAATATATGACTTGTATACTTGTTTATTGCTAAAAGCATTTTAGTATATTTGCCATTTGAGGTGTGGCTTGGTAAATGAAGCCAAAAAACCCATAAAAATATTAGAAAAATAACCATTTTTGATCAACCCAGAAAAAAGACTAAATTTCTTTCTTTTTTTTCCTTTATAGAAAAGTTATTTTTAAAATTATTATAATATGCAAAGATAATAAAAATAACGCAGGCAAAGGTAAAAGAAAACACGTTAGAGCAACAAACAAGGATATTAATAAAAATATTATAATTTTCTGTTTTGATAGCATTTGCATTTTTAACATGTATAATTTAGGGGCACCTAGATGGCACAGTTAATTAAGCTCCCAATTCTTGGTTTTAGCTCAAACCGTGATTTCATGGCCATGGAATCTAGCCTTACCTGGGGCTCTGCTTGTGATTCTTTCTCCCTCTCCCTCTCCCTCTGCCTCTCCTGCTCCTGTTCTCTTTCTCTCAAATGAATGAATGAATGAATGAATGAATAAATAAATAAATAAATATAAAATGTGTAATTTCTTTCCATGTTCTAATCAAATATTCAAGTTTGTATCTCATTTTCTGTTCATTATTTTGTATTATTTTCTTTAAGGAAGGATCTCTAAATTGTTTAAGTTTCAGGCTTCACAGAACTTGGATTCATTTCTCTATACTAAATGGATGCTGACAAGACTAGTCTCATGAGGGATAAGTGACAAACTCAGGAAAAAAAATATTTTCACAGAGAATAACATATACAATAAATACATACAACTACTACACAAGTACAACTCATCTTTCCCACCAGAGGCAAATATACATATTTATATTTATATATATTTGTATATATATTTGTGTATATATATATATACATATATACATATATATATATATATATATATATATATATATATATATATATATATATATATCCTTCTTTGGTTCCTATTTTCCTACATATGCTTCCCTTCTAATTCAAGAGTCTTAAATGGAACTCCTATTTTCACCGTAACACAATTGTACAGGCTGAATTCACCCTAATATGAACATATTACAGATTCGTTCTAGGAAAGTAGCAGAGAAGAAGAAAGCAGCAAGGACTATTCTATAATACAAATTTATCTGGTCATATAATTTCCCTAAGAAAGAAACCTAGATAATGACTCTTAGCAGCTGTGTGTGCCCATATAGGGAAAAAGTAAGTCAATTAAAGCTATTACCAGAGACAATGTCATCCACCTTTTCTTCAACCTCATTCTGACTACTACTTCTTCAACCTCTCATTTCCACTGTATCAGCACACAGTCTTATTAAAGTGATACTATCAGAAATTATTTTACTTAAATCCTTTTCCAAGCAAAAGGAATTGTACAAAGCCTTATAGGCAGTCTTGTACTAGTAAACTGCCTAGTCTTGATTGTTAGCATTTAATAATTTTTCCATGGGAAAAGAAAAATTCCCATGGTGTAAATATTTTCACCAAAGCTGATTTGAGGCTACCAATGATGTCACTAAATACAAAGCTGGAAGAGATGTGAGCCTCGGATCTCATAAGCCAATATGAACTGGCTCCAACACAAAATTATAGATAAACTTTGAATAAACCAGGTAGCTGGTAAGCTCTTTTACAACATCATTTACATCACTGTGCTTTCTAAAATAATTATATCCACAGTCTAGAAGAACATGTTTTACATAGGTTTCCATCTTCATTGGCTACTAGTCAACAGTTTGCTCACATTTCTGTAGGGCCACTCTCTCTGATAAAGTGAGTTGAAAACAAAACTTCACATTATCAATTAAAAATTAATACGCACAGTTTCTTTTTTTAAGATTTATTTATTTGAGAGAGTGTGAGGTGGAGAAGAGCATACATGGAGAGGGAGGGCCTGAGGGAGATAGAGAATCTCAAGCAGACTCCCCACTGAGCATGGAGCCTGACATGGGGCTCAACTTCAGGATTCTAAGCTCGTGACCTGAGATGAAATCAAGAGTCAGACGAGATAGGATAGTTTCTAATACACTGGAGTATATACCGTGCCTGACACTCTGTTCTATATCTGTGAGTGAACAGGCATATCCATTAAATTCTTTTTTGTTAAATACTATGTCCCTATGTTTTCTTTTACTCCTTTTTTCTTATATGGAGCCAAATGTTCTATCTTTGGTATAATAAGAATTGCAAATGTCCTTCAGAGGAAAAGTCATTTTTATTTAGTAAATAGAAAGCATGAATAATGAACAATACAGAAAATTGTAAAATAATTAGGAAGTGGTTCAGAGGTGCTCATTTACAACTGAGGAAATTAAAAATGCAAATGCATTATTATCATAAAGGTAGTTAACAGACAAATGAGTAAAAAAAGAGTCTTCCTTCTAATTCATCATTGTTTAAAAGACACCTGCGAGTTCTAACTGAAAAAGACAAGACAGAGAAATGCAGATGGTCACATTTTGTATTATATCCATCACATTTTTTATACTCTAATTAGAGGGGGGATTCATTCTCCGTAAGAAGATACTGCTTATTTGAATATTTGAATAAAACCCAGTTGATATGGAATTCAAAATACTGGCTGTGTTTTTTTTGTATCTGTGATAGGAGAGATGCAATATTTATTTTCTTTGACCCAAGGAAACTGCTGGCAGTCTGCCCCCAAAAATCTATATTTGGACAGTGAAAATTAAATGAATTTAAATTTTCTCTTTGTTCCAAGCCTGAGTTTATTGGTACTAGGTTACAGTATGATTTCACAAGATGTTATCTACAAGCCAAATGTTTGCAGTATTATATTATTTTGTCTAAAACTGGATGTTACTTAAATAGATTTTTGTGAGATTTATTTTTTGTTTTCTTAAACACCTGATTATTTCAGTATAATCAACCTATAAGTAAGATCTGATTCAATTTTTATTTTCAATAAATATACAATATTCCTTTATGGTGACTGGACTCACAAACATGCTTTTATATATATATTTGTATACATATATATAAAAATATATATGTATATATATATACACAAAATATATTTATATATTTATATTTTTATATTTATATTTATATATATTTATATATAGTTGTTTGCTTCTATTTTTAAAGTTTGAATATGCAAAGAACAGTACAGATATTATATCAGAGCACTAGAGGAAACATCCAAATGCAAGACTGGCAGAAAATGTGTACATATATTTAAAGAATATCAGGATTTGTAAGAGTGCATATCTATGCAATTAGAGATGAACAAGGACAATTATATTTGTTTAACTACAATAACTTAGCCATTTTTAAAATTTCTCCTGTTCTCCATCCCAATCATCTTTTAGAATCAAACAGAAAGTAAGGAAAAATTATGCAATGCTTTATATAGTCTGATAAATATACTTACACATACTTTTTTCTCCTCCTCTCTTTACATGTGTTGTTGATTTGATCTCTTCCACTTCTCCTTTCAGGCCACAGGAAATAGAAATCTGATCAATTATGCTTAACACATCAAAGACAGATTGCTTTGTACCACAGTGCCGAGTTCAATTCCTGACACACTTAATACATTGCTGCTCAATTGAATTTTAGTGCCACCCACATAAAAGCCAGTTTTCTGGTGTGCTTTTAGACTCTTGCTTTGTTATTTGGCATATCATATTAAAGTAGTAGAATTTCTACTACTCTAAACTAACTATATAGATGAAGGAATGATTGTGGCCAATTATTAGAAAATGTTTAATATCATTCTCAACGTAGGCTTAACCATAATATTGTCATTACGACTTCTTAAAATGATCATTACACTTCTTTGTCTATCCTTAATAGGGCATCTATAATTAAGATTGATTTTTAGTAGCAGAAAGTGATGCATATTAACTAAATAAAAAAAATAATTGGACAGGATCATTAGCAACAAAAATTATTCATTTGGAAGGTGTGTCTTCAGCTTGCTAGCTAACCAAAAGACAGATTGAAGACTACATTATATTATTTCAATAAAGATTTAATATCCTGAAATTCTTTGGTAGTCTGATAAAGTCTGCTCTAAATTATGCACAGTGAAACTTATCAAACATCAAGTACTTTTTAATAAACTTAAAACATCACTCAGTGTATATTGTGGCCTGTAATAGAGATGTAGTTCAGATGCTAAAAGTGAGGTAGCACCTTAAGAACTGCATTTAGTTACATGGGCTAGGCTCCAAGACTCTCCTCAAGTTCTTCCACTAATTGCTTCAGCAAGAACTGGTACTTCTCTTTTCCCATCTTGTAATTCCGAGGTATCTTTCAATGATCTTTTTAGGACCATGAGCCCAGTGGAGCCCACCTCTCAAAGCTTTCTTCAGCTTTTTGCCCCCAATTTAACCCCTGACTTTCCACTCTCCTTTATAAGAGCAGCTGTCTGCCTTCCTATACATTCCATCAAAACCACCTTATCTCTGCAGGGATTCCTTCACTTCTTGAAATCTGTTTAGTTTTATTTCATCTCTGTGGAATTTCACCACCATTAAATTGAAATATATGTGTGTATGTATATTCCATATACTATATTCCATATAATATATTCACAATAAAAGCTTCTTAAAAACTGACAAGAAATCAGGCTAAAAACTTTAATACAAAAATAATCATAGACAAAATTGAAAAGGCAGGTAAAATATTAACTGTGATAGAAAGCGATAGATGCAATCATATGAAACATTCCTACCAAAACTTCAAGTAATAAATGATTTATAAGCACTTAAATTGTACCAAACTGTACACCAGATTTTAACATCTCCAACAAACTATAGGCATATTTTAGATTCTAGAAAGAAAAAAAAAATATACCATCACCACACCAACCAGAAAATTGTGATATCAGGTAAAAACACTGTAATATCTATCTGTTTAATCTACTTTAGAACACAGTTAATATCATAACCATAGAGCTGGTGATCTTCAAAAGCAAAAGGAATTTTACATGTGGTAACATGTTTCATCAATTTGAAATTAAGAAGAATATGCCTAACTAAACTATTAATCATTTCCTAGTTTTAATGAATAGGACATCAGATACTAGAATCAGTTTGTTAACTTCAGAAAATAGCTATAATCAAGATTAAAGCCTATAAAATGAAACTAGGTAGAGATTAAATTATATTTGATGTTGAATACTTGTTATACTTCAACTCATCTTCCACAACACTGCCCATTTGGCTTTAACTTGACACCAAATTGCTTATAGAATAGTTTTCAGATTCCTTTCCTGTGTATACATTCACAGTCTTTCCCAATATCTCACTACAGATTGCACGTAAGCACACCTGCCTGATATGCATCCCTTTTAAGGAATATTTTGTCTATTTTAGCTGTTTTATCAGTGTTTATTGCCAGACATTTTAAAGTTCCAATACCCTCTTAAATTTAAGCATTATTTTACAATATGGGCCTTTTAGATATAATGAAAAGCATTTTCTGCTTCTTTAAGGCCCTCCTTTGTACCATCCATCACCTGTGCAGTCAGTACAGAGTCCAGGATTGATTGATCTCAAATTCCTGTTTTTATCAAATTAATTCACTAGTTGATCACTTCAAGTCCTCCTTACACTCTAGTTGTAATAAAACCAAAAACAAAGGACAAAGAAATAGAATTCTAAAGTGAAAATAAATAAACTTTTTTTAGAGATAAACTTTTTAAGGAGATTATGAGATTGTTATAAACAGCACAGCCATAAATTAAAATTTATATGAAAAAATTCCTGGAAAAATATAATCTAAAATTCAAAAACATATAGCAGAAACTGTACAGTCCTGCAAACTTTAAAAAATTCTATCAGTAGTAAAATATATATACATATTTATACAAACACTCAAATCAACATGATTTCTTCAATGAATTCTCAAATAATTCCAATTCATGTAAACAATTTCAGAGAAGAGAGAAAATAAGGGCATGCTTCTCATTTTTCTTTGCCTTGATTTCAAACTCTCACTCAGAACATGGAGAGCAACCTGCTTCCCTTCAGTAAAAAATTAGGCAAAATGAATCATTTAACATATCAAAAATATTACAAAGGTAATGCATCATGATCAATAAGACTGAATATTAGAAAATTAATTTCTTCACAATCACAAAATAAAGGACAAAAACTACATGAGCATCTAAATAGATGTAGGAAATATCCTTGATAATGTGTAGCATGTATTCATGATTTAAACAAGTGTAAACTCTTAGAAAAATAGCAAAAAGATATTTGTTAAAACCAGATTAAAAGGGGGAAAATACATAGTGATGGTTAATGGTGAGACACAAAGGTTTTTCTTTGAGAGTAGAAATAAGGAAGCAATTGCCATTCTCACCATTTCTATTCAACATTAGTACCAAGAAAACTCTAGCCAGCACAGTAAAACAGGAAAAACAGGTGGGGGGATAAAAGGATCAGAAAGGAGGAAACAAAAATATCACTGTTCAAGGAAAACATCATTATTTGCATAAAAATCAAGTACAATACAAATCAATACAAATGAATTAGAAGAATTTTTCAGAAACTAAATTAATATTTGACAGAACCAGTGGACATTTTGCCAGTTGACAACAAATGATTAGAATATGAAAGTTTTAAAAAGGATACTATTATATTGGCATCTTATATATGCTTTGTTGGATATTTAGTATGTGGTGAAAATGACATTGCAGATGAGTGGGAAAAATGGAATTTTCAAAAAAATGTTTGAGACACTTAGCTATTTGTTTGAAAATTTAAAAGAGCATTAAAAGAGCATAAGAAAAGAAGAAAGAAGCAAGGAAGGCAGGGAAAAGGAAAGGGGAAAAAAACCATGAAACCCAATACAGTTGGTTCCAAATATCACACACAAAAAAACAAAGATCAACCTCAAGTGGATTAAAACCCAAATTGTCAAAGACATATTATAAAGTTTTTCTTTGTAGCAGACAATATCATTCTCCCAACCATTTTCTTCAGACCTTATCATGTTAGTGGATATCCGCCAACTTCCAACAGCCAGTTGGAAGGTACTTTTCCAAAAGTGCATAAGGCACTACCTCTTGTGCACTTGTGACAGGCTGGAAGAGCTGGAAAATTGACAGCCCCCAGGATCAGCCTGTAACCAACTATTCCCAGAAGTTGGAACATAAATACCCAGGCTTCCTCTCTCCTTGGGTAGAAAAATTCAGGGGGGTGTGTTTTGAACCATACCCTGTCAAGATTAAGTTCTTGCCCCAGCATGGAAGCTGGCTTAATAGCATGCATATTATTGGCTGCTTTCTCTTTTCTGTATCTCTTCTCTACTGTCCTGCTGATATACTCTACATCTCCCAAATAAGCTGCTTGCACTCAAATCCCTGCCTGATGATCTTCTGGGGGAATCTGAACTAAGATCGGTGTTACAAGAATTTCTAGGAAATAGATACTCAGGATGAGATTCTGGAATTGGATAATTCCCCAGCAGGTGGCAACAAAGATCTGATTGCTTGAAATAAGTGGCATGGTGGATAACTCCTGGGATGCTATGGCATCATTATGACTAAGACTTTACCACATGTGGTAAATTGGAAAGGGATACAAGTGGAAGGGCATGAATTGGCTTATGTAGTCTTTTTAGCCTTTTAGAGATATGATGGCAATGATAGTTTACAAGGCTGTGAAGTTGGATAGTTGTAAAATGCCATCCTTGTGCTCAGGAAAGAAAATGGCATATTTAAATCAGCTAATCACCAACTCAGAGCATGGTGTGAAACCCAGTGCTCCTCAATAACTGTGTCTAAAGGGATCCTAATCTTCTGCAACTGGAGGTTAGAAATTGACTCTGAGACTAATCAAATTTCAGAGAAGGCTTATTTTACTGCCCCAGCAAACTTTTCTGTGCCAGGGTTAAGGCTCTGGCAGGGAAGGCTACCGACACCTAGATATAGACACCTAATTGGATATGCTGGACAATCTTGAACATCCAGAGTCCCCTGGACCCTTTGGATGTTCAATTTTGACTCTGCATCTCCCTGAAAGAAAGTAAGAGCCTCCCTTACCTGAAAAACATTTATAGGTTACCTCTGGTGAATTCCCTGTCAAATGATACTTGCACTCCTTAAGATTTGCTTCCATCTAATTTCCTTATCGGCTTTTAAACAAAAAAGACTTTCAATCTGGCCAACCTGGACAAGTACTATACTTGTTCTAGAAAGAGCAATATTAATTATCAAATTATTTATCAGATCTGTTTAATATGTATCAGCACATTAGTGAACATGCTTGGAAATAGATCTTGAGACTGGTGGTTTGGAGGGAGGGTTGCAAAACATACGGTGAAATGTTACTGATATATATAGAAACACTCTTTATTAAATGTCAAGAAACCATTCTTGTGAGATCACCTGCAGTCATTCTTAATATGATCCTGGGATGTCTCGATGAAGCTGGAAAATACAATGGTTCATAGTAAAAGAGATGTTCTTGATATTGAGAAGACTCAATAAGCTTAGAGATATGGATGTACTTAAATAGATTATTTAGGACCAAAGCACCTACTGACTAACTATGTGCCATGGGAAGAAACAAAGGAGGTCTACTTCACTGTAGAGTAATATACTAGAGAAAGTACCACCAGTATCATGGAGAATATCAATAATGAATGTTCATTGTAAGCCAGAATTGTTAAAGGAAGCTAATATCGGTTGAGCCCCCTTGAGTTATTTGGGCTACTGGAATTCTGAAGAGCAAAGACCTAGCGGCAGCATTGAGCTCTGAGGAAAAGTTGCCCTCATTGACACAATTGACACTAAGTCTGAAATTGAAACTGAGCACTATGGCTTGCAAGTTATCTGTGGCAATGACTTGGTTAACATGGTGTACCATGGGCAAGGTAAATGGGCAGTCAGTGAGGGTATTGGTTGAATTTTATAATCAAAAGAATATCAGGGTAGTGTGAATTGAAGCCTAATGCCACAAATTTAAAATGGAAATGTTCCCAGAACTGAGCTTAAGCATTCTTATTCCCTTGAAGCCAATTGACATAGTGAAGGATCTCATTATGTCACAGTTTCTATGTATAGTAGAAATTCCCTAATCTTACTCCGGATTGGATATATGATCATTTAGCAGAGTAACTATATAGTGAGGAAGATAAAAATTAAAAGCCCTTTTCAAAGACTTTGGATACAGAGTCTGAGCAGACACCAGAGGATCTTAAGTATTTTCATGTCCTCTTAGAATTCAGGCATATGGAAGTCATGTGATAGAGTATTAGAGGGTCCAAGCCTGTTTTCCCCTGGGTCCAATGTATTCACGTGATTTTTTACGTGGTCTTCTGAGTGAATGAGAACCTTCATATTCTTTCTCTGACCTTCAAATAAAAGCCATAATGGAAGAAAAGGCCAAGTGAAAGTTTTGAAACTCATGTAATACCCCACACCATGACCAAAATAGTAGATCAGTAGCAACAGTTTATCATGAGGGAAATGACAGAGCTGATGCTACTACCTTAAAACTTAGAAGATGTAGCAATAGTGGTTCTTAGTACATCCACTTTTAATTCACTAGTCCAGCCAAAAAAAAAAAAAACAGACAGATTATAGATGGCAATGGGTGTTCATAAACAAAATTATAGCCCCAATTGTAGTTCCTGTGCCAGATTTTTCTCTTTACTTGAGTTAATCTAATAGAGCCTCTACTTTGGTATGGGATTATAGATAGGGTTAATGTATTTTTTTCTAATTCCTATCAGAAAGAGAAATCAGAAGAAATTCTCATTTAATTACTGCACTGTGTTATACATTAATAATCTTACCTCATGTCAAGTTAATTTTCTTAGTTTCTCTTACAATATAATCATAGGGAGCTTGATTATCTGGACATTTCCAAGAACATCAAATGGATGCACTAAACTAATATCATCATACTATTTTTACCCTAGTAAGATGGAGTTCCACTTTTATGACTGTTCTAGTAGGACATATGAAAGTCATATAGTAGAAGATAAACCTATAAAGATTTGTGGCTTCTCATAATAGGCAAAATTTAGAGATCCAGTGGTCTAAGGTAATCTGGAATAAGTTATCAAAGAAAAATAGCAGGTTAATTGCACCTTGCACCTTTACTACCAAGAAGGAGATACAACACTTAGTAGGTCTCTTGGGTTTTAGATACAATCTGTAATATACTAGGAACTAATTTTTCTAGTGACTCAGAAGTTTTCTAATTTTGAGTGAGTCTCAGTGCAAGAGAGAGTTTGCAGCAAGTTCAGGTTGTTACACAGTTAGCCCCGCCCCTTGAGACATAACCTGGTGGATCTTATTTGCTAAAGGTATCTATTAATTGTTGATAAAGATAATATGTGGAAATTCTGGTAAGACATAATGCCAGACTCACCATGAAGATCCTTTGGGTTCCAGAGCATGGCTATGCTGTCTTTTGAAGAAAGTCGTTCATTGCACAGAAAAAAAATTCCTGGCAATGCTGCTGAGCACTGGGTAGAAACTAGGAGACTGACCATGGAGTATTAAGTGATTATGAGAATGGAGGTGCTTATCAAATATTTGTTATTTTCATATCTACCTAGCTATAAGATTGGTCAAGAGTAGCAATCCAGGGATCCCTGGGTGGCGCAGTGGTTTAGCGCCTTTGGCCCACGGCGCGATCCTGGAGACCCGGGATTGAGTTTCACGTCGGGCTCCCGGTGCATGGAGCCTGCTTCTCCCTCTGCCTGTGTCTCTGCCTCTCTCTCTCTCACTGTGATGCCTATCATAAATTAAAAAAAAAAGTAGCAATCCAGTTCACGATAGAATGATGCTTGAGATTAATTCTTAGCATGTTCAGAAACTACAGTTAGTTTTCCCAAACAGATGGCCCGGATCCTCATGTTATATAGCATTATTATTTTATTATTATTATTACTTTTTAAGTTTTTATTTATTTATTTGAAAGAGAGAGAGAGAAAGAGAGCAAGCATGGGGTAGGCAGAGAGAGAAGTATAAGCAGACTCCTCACTGATCAGGGACCTCAACATGGGGCTCAGTCCCAGGTCTCTGGGATCATGACCCCAGCCAAATGAGTACCTCATACCTATATATTTTTTAAAGATTTATTTTATGTTATTTTTAAAGGTTTATTTATTTATTTATTTATTTATTTATTTATTTATTTGAGAGAGAGAGAGTGAGCATGGGGTGGGGGGCGGTGGCGCAGAAAGAGAGGGAGTGAGACAGAATCCACAAGTAGATCTCCCTGAGCACAGAGCCCACTCGGGGCTTGATCCCAGAACCCTGAGATCATGAACTGAGTCGAAATCAAGAGTTGGGTGCTCAGGAGACTGAGTGACCCAGGCACCTCTCATGTCATCTACTTTAAATGCACTATTGCCTCTCACTCAGCACATGCCCATGGCCTAGTGGGAGAATCTCCATGGCCAGCCTGGGGAGAAGGAAACACTGGACCTGGTCCCTGGATGAACAATTCTATATGTGGTGTGTGGCAAAAATGGACTGCAGATGCCCTAACCACCACCACCCCCACCAACTCAGGGATGATGATGAAAGACAGTGATGAAGAAAAATCCTCAGTGGGCTTCAAGCAGTACTTCTGGTTATTGACTTCCCTTGGAAGGACTTATGGCCCCAAGGGTAGGGATATATATTGAGTTCTGGAAAGTAGAATATTGCTTGGCTGCTTTTTCAGGGACCTAGAATACACAGGATTAGGAGATTAAGTATAATGTGTTGTAAGGAGAAGGCATGTAAATAGATCTATGGGGGTGAGCAAAACATGTGAGAATCTTTCTCAGAGTCCACTAGATATCCCCCATCATGAGAGGGGAGTCATTTATATTTGATTTCTGATCCTGTTATTATGAGGTAATTTCTCTCCTTGGCCACCTCAATGCTTCCATAAGAAGTCCATGAACAAAGTAGTCATACAGACAAAAATGGAGGTTATCCCTAGGCCCTACAGCTCAACACTAAGCCTGATTCAACCATTACCTGCACTGATCTACCCATAACAAAGAAGAACACTTAGATCTCAATATGATACCATATTTGATAAAACAAACTATTATTTTGTTTGTTTTATATATATACTATAAATAGGTCTGTACAGGATTCAGCATGATGTGACCTCAAAACAAGGACTTGCTTTATGGGAAATAAGTGAAACAAACAAAAATGCATGAACATTTCTATAGATCCAATGTAAATATCATGTATGTACACATGTGTGCATGCACACACACATACACACACACACACAGGTTAAATAGCTCTGTTTTTTTTGTAGATCTTGTCAAAGGAGAACTCCTGAAGGAGTAATAGTCCTCCAGGAATACAAAACAAAGAAAACAAAGTATGAAAGACCAAGTGTCTAGAAGCTGTGGATGAAGTCATAAATAAAATAAAGAGATGCACTGCCTCTTCAAGTAAACTGTGTCAGTGCTGTGTTTAGTATATTTGACATTGGAACAGACCATATTTTAAAATCCCAATCCCTAAATGAAAGAAATTTTTTCCGATAAAAATCATGGTGTCATGCAAATTATAATGGCCTGGAAAATAATGTAGCCAGAGAAAGGTTGTCTTTTAATGAATTTTTGTGTATATGTGTATGTATTCATTCCTGTAAAAACATTTAAACATAATAATAACCCAAAGTAAAGTATTACCCTATGGAAAAGGAAAATGTAATGAATCAATACAGTTTAATTGCATTCATGTATTTTTAAAAATATCTACTATTAGTCACAATAATAAAAGAGAACACTATAGCTTTTGAGCTTTAACTCCTGTAATTTGTCAATGATTTTATGAAAATGTATTTTCTTAGCCTGTTAAGTTAAATAGAATATGTATGCATATACGAATCTATAAACATATCTTCACTCATAGCTAGTCCAAGACATTCTTTATGAATTTTATTCTCAAATATTGTCTTTCACATAAGGAAACAGATATGCAAATAGTTAAGAAAAGTTTCAAAGATGAAACTGAGTTTGACAGATCCAAAAATTCAGATTAATAGCAACAACAGAGCAACAACAAAAAAACAGAAATTACAATATTTTTTAATCCTAACAGCTTTCAAATGTCTCTGCAGACAAAAAGTCGATAAAAATAAAAATTCCAAGTCGGCACATAGAATGTCAAAATTGTAAAAGCTCATGTTTGCAATCACTACTGTATCACTGAAATTTCAAATCTACTGTTTAAACTCAGTACCACAGGAGTAAGAGATAAAAATTGTACCCAAAGAGAGCTTGAGTAATTTCTAAATGTTATGAAATTTTCTAAAAATGAATGCATGGAGATGAGCCTGTGTGACAGGGATGACTGTATAATTGGGAGTACTCTAAATTAAACTTCTATGTAAACTATGTTTATTAAAACATAAATAATATGACACCTGGGTAGCTCAGTCGGTTAAGCTTTTGACTTGATTTCAGCTCAGGTCATGATCTCAGGGTCTTGCGATCAAGTACCATGTTGAACTCCATGCTCAGTGGGGAATCAGCTTCTCTCTCTCTCCTTCTCCTTTTCTTCTTCCCCCGGTTTGCACTCTCTCTATATTAAATAAATAAATAAATATCATAATAATAAAAATATGCCAATCTAGAGCTTTCATATGTATAATTAAAAACCAAAATTGTTCAGAAGGTTGATTGAGTAAAAGGAAGTATTTGATCAAACATGTTGCTTAAAATTGCCAGTGTCTGAGGAAATGAAAAGCAGACAGTCTTTAATTAGCTTTAATATTGTTTGACCCTCTTTACAGAAAACACATCCCTTGACCACTGCTACCATTCCATACTTGGTTTTATGAACCGCTTTGGGATAAAGTTCATAATAATGGGGAGAGATAGAGGGAATGGTGGATCTCCAATAGTTCATTCAAAGCATCCAATTAAAGAATTAATTATTTTTTATAATAAATTTATTTTTTATTGGTGTTCAATTTGCCAACATACAGAATAACACCCTTAACACAACTGTAAAACCCAAGGATGAAGCTGCCAACTATGGGAAAGAGTTCCCTAGGAACATTATTGCTTCTTGTCCCCTCTTCCTCCTCTGCCACCTCCAGTCCTGAATGTACAGCTTAGTGAGTGGCAGAGAGGAGAGGGTAAATGAGTACAGAAAAGGAATATAGAGAGGGATATATATCTATATATAGAGAGAGAGATCAAGCCATGAGCACCCCTTCCACAGCAAAGGGTGGGCCAATTGTAGGGCACAGCTGAGGGAGTGCAGGGAGAGGGTGTGTAGGGGCAGTGAGATACGGAGGTATTTGAAGCTGAATTGTGTCCCCTAAAATTCGTTAAGTTGACATCCTGACCCTAGTACCTTATAACATGACCCCATAAGGAAATAGGATCTTTCCAGATGTAGTTAGTGGTTAAGATGAGATCATGTTGAATAGGGTAGGCCTCTCTCATTCATTGTGACTTATGCTCTTATAAAATGGGGGAATCTAGACATAGATGCACAGAGGAAGAACACCATGTGGAGATGAAGGCAGAAATTGAGGGGATGCTTCTACAAGCATCCCAAATGTCAAGATTGCTAACCAGAAGTAGGGGAGAAGCATGGAAAGGAATGTTCCTCAGAACTCTCAGAAGGAACCAACTCTGCCAACACCTTGGTCTCAGACTTCTAGTCTCCAGAGATCTGAGAACACAGACCTCTGCTTAAGCAATCCAGCTTCTGATACTTTACTAACAGCTGCCTTTAATCTAACATAGGGGATTCTGTGTCAAATGAGGTTTTTACTACTACATGGGA
Source organism: Nyctereutes procyonoides (assembly GCF_905146905.1). Taxonomy (NCBI): domain Eukaryota; kingdom Metazoa; phylum Chordata; class Mammalia; order Carnivora; family Canidae; genus Nyctereutes; species Nyctereutes procyonoides. Next base: position 955,337 of record NW_026575162.1, read on the forward strand.
ATAGACAACTTTCTGAAATAGTTTAGGTTAATAGACAGGATCTCGGAACTTCATTCCAGATAGACAAAGAAAAGCAATAGGATTTATTTGAAATTTTATTTCAGAATGTAGAGAATTAAATCTTCAACATGGAATATAAAGAAATAGTGAGAGTAAAATGAAATTTTAAAATTGCACTCTGTCTTACTTTTTCAATAAACCCATTACATGCCAATTTAAGACAAATAACAGTACTACTGCATTGGAATTTTATGAAGATTAAATAACTAAATAAATATATTTTTTTTAGAACCAAATCTGGTACTTGGTTAGTTTCAGTATACGTTACTACCATTATCAGTAGTAGTTAATAGTACTAGCCAAAAAAAGAAATCTATGCTATTAAATTAAATTATAATATTCTAGTGAACACCTGTCAAAAGTTTAAAAGAATGACAAATCCATGTAAACTAAGAGAGATTGAAGTCTCAGGTAAATTGTAAATAAAACTAGAAAATTATATGCAAATCAATCATGTATATACAGTACATGCAAAGCACTGAAAGTACTATTTTTCTTGTATACTTATACTATCAAAGAGGAATGCCTCCTTATCTATAAAGTATTTTTCATAAGAAGAACATATTCAGAAAATCTTTTGTGTGAATTTGAAGTGATCACATGAATGTTTAAAATGTGTCCCTCTGAAGAGGAAAACTCAGAGGAGATAGGATAGCATTTTGTTGCATTTCATTAATCTTTTTGTAATATTTGCTTGTTTTTTATAGCTCTACACATGTACCTGTTTGATACAATTCTTTTTTTTAAATGTTTTTTTTTAATTTTTATTTATTTATGATAGTCACACACAGAGAGAGAGAGAGAGAGAGAGAGGCAGAGACACAGGCAGAGGGAGAAGCAGGCTCCATGCACCGGGAGCCCGACGTGGGATTCGATCCCAGGTCTCCAGGATCGCGCCCTGGGCCAAAGGCAGGCGCCAAACCGCTGCGCTACCCAGGGATCCCTGATACAATTCTTTTAAATATAAATTGAAACAAATGATTAAGACAAATCCTAAAAAGATTAAAAATTGAGTCAAATATTTAAAATGCTACTTCATGGAAAATAAAGCAAAATAAGGCAATCAGAATAAACCATTTACTAATGATAAACTAACCAAAGGTATGTGTTGTTTTAGTTTAAAATTAAACTATAGGTATTATAATTACTAAATTAACATTAAATTTTGTAATTATGAGACTGTGAAAATAAAGATTTAAAAAATAAAAAACCAGTGATAGGGTAAGAGTAAGTGAAGTTAATGTATTAATTTCCATATTTATATCGAGATGATAATAGATTATGTTAACATTTGAAACATTGCTTATCGTTATAAATATTTATTTTTAGAGGGATACCTTAAGATCTATATTTTAAAACTTAAGCTTCAGGGATGCCTGGGTGGCTCAGCGGTTGAGCATCTGCCTTTGGCTCACGTGTGATCCCAGGATCTAGGTAGGAGTCCTACATCGGGCTCCCTGCGAGTAGCCTGCTTCTCCCTCTGCCTGTGTCTCTGCCTCTCTCTCTCTCTGTGTGTCTCTCATAAGTAAATAAATAAATAAAATATTTAAAAAATAATAAAAAATAAAAGATTACTGTAAAAACATTATCTTTTACAAATTTGTATCTATCAAATATATTTAAAGATATTTTAGTAGACGTGATAAAAATATGATCTCATACGAATAGTTAATACTTCCTTTAAAAAATACTATTGAATTATGTCCCTTAAATTGAAAATAAAAATTTTACTGGCCACTATTACTTAGCATTGATGTGAAAGTTTTAGCAAATTTAATAATATATGTCAAAGAAATAATAAGTATAGTTTCTAGAAACAGATAATAAATGAGAAGAAATAACATATGTAGACATATATATAGAGAGAGACAGAAATTAGCAAGCACATATAACCCCACCTTACCTCTCACTTCCAACTAGTGATGGCTTTATTTATATTTTGCTATATTATAGATATTTTTTTAATTTTTTAATTTATTTATGATAGTCACAGAGAGAGAGAGAGAGAGAGAAGCAGAGACACAGGCAGAGGGAGAAGCAGGCTCCATGCACTGGGAGCCCGACGTGGGATTCGATCCAGGGTCCCCAGGATCGAGCCCTGGGCCAAAGGCAGGCGCCAAACCGCTGCACCACCCAGGGATCCCTATTATAGATATTTTAATGGCTGGGAAATATTTTGTCCTATGTATAAGTCATATTAATTTAATAGTTTACACATTGTTGCACTTGAGGCCAGATACAAATATTACCTACTGATTTTTCCATTTATAAGTTCAAAATCAGAACCAACTGATACTTAATGTTAGAAGTTAGAAAGTTGTTATTTCTAGTGCTAGAAATATAATTTAGTAAATGTGATTTAAGGGAAAGAAACCTCAATGAATTTTGCAAAGTGTCTACTAAAATTACAAATAATAGGTAGTGTATGGATAAGCACAACTAATAAAGAGATTTATCTGGTATGTCAGAAAAGGAACATCTTCAGATCTTCATTTTTGCTTATTCAACCACTACTTTAGTTCAAAATGTCAACCAAAGTCCCCTGCTACCCTCTTCCTTTTTTTTCTTAGATCATACATGTACTTGGTTTTGGTCGTATTATCAGGAATCAGAGTTTTAAAATTTGAATCAGGATTCATATTATTTGCTTAATATGGGATCATATGATGTGGCAGGGTTATGAAATCAAGTCTGCATAGCAGTATTTCTCATTCAGACTTTAATCAGGAGAAGTGAGAATTTTGTTGCGAAGTGGCTGACCACTCCACCCACCTGAGGCAGCAAAGGCAACATAAAACACCAACCGTGCAGGCTGCTGAAAGAAGTGTTATGGTGGTAATGACGTGTTCAGCTCTTTGTAAACTCATGAGGATTAGCATTTAATAAATGTAAAGTCCATCAGGTGATAAACCAAGAAACCTTTGCAAAGCTAGAGATTGCCTCTTTGATCTGCAAACAGAAAATCCACGTTGAGAATATGAGCAATCCAGATTCCGCAGGTAAATTGCCTCTCAGATAAAAGAACCATGAGTGGACTTGAAAGAAAATAAAGGGCACACATGCCAAAGATAATGCTCTGTCCTTGAATATATGTGTACATTTCTGTGATGGAAAATTAGCCACACACTAAAAAGAGAAGTAGTTCAATTCTTTACCCTCTGAAATGTATTCAGAGCTGTCTTCAGGTGATATAAACTATCTTACCATTGTTATGATATCATTACCACTATACATGATGTTATGTATGTGGCTAAAACAAGCCTCTAGTTTGAGATTAGCCTTTCTTCTTTGGTCATTATCCCATCCTGGCTTGCTTCATTTCCCTGCCTTTCTAACGTGGTTTTCCCTTCAACTGAAGCTCCCTTATCTTGAATGTCTCTGTACCCACTCTCATCAGAAAGGCATAAAAACATCATTAAAGCCTTAGGGCTATAATTATACTTTACTAATCATAACTCAATGCACTTCCTAAAGGTAATAAAAATTCCAAGTAATAAGTATTCATAAAAACACAAGTACTTAAAAAAATTGGTTGCCCTGAGAGATTCAAAGGTTTCTGCACTGTGTCTCTGGCTTATCATCTAACTGATGAATTCTGGTTCAATATCTGGGTCTCACACATACCTCCTTGTGTTCAAATCCCCACACTGGAAACCTTAAGCTAAGACCTTCGTGAATGAGGCCCTAATTCACACATACTGGACTCTTTGTAGGAACTGAGTTCTATGTCCCCATCTACTTCATGAATCCCCTCTTTCCTTGTCCCTAGTTACCACTTGTTTGTTGGGGCTTTATACTTCTTTTACATATGTTTTGCTAAGCAAGCACAATAATTTTTTTAAAGATGTTATTTATTTATTCATGAGAGACACACACAGAGAGGCAGAGACATAGGCAGAGAGAGAAACAGGCCCCTTTCAAGGGGCCCAATGTGGGACTGTATCCTGGATCCCAGGATGATGCCCTGAGCCAAAGGCAGATGCTCAAACTCTGAGCCAGCCAGGGGTCCTGCATTGACAATAATTACTTTATTCTGCTTTTACTTACATTTTGCCTACCCAGTGTAGTATTTTCCTCTAGGAACCTACCAAGTCTTCTAGATAGAGCTAGTTCTAGGTTCTAAGACATCCTTCTCATCCAACCTGCTACTTGGATTTCCAACTTGCTCAAATGATATAATTGCCTTTAATTCCCTTGAACACTTTTTTTTTTCCGTCAGAGAAAATCACTATGATAAGTTGATCTGTTTTCTGAAAGCTATGTGAAAGAAATAAGAAAGCATAATTTTAATCTTTCCAATCAATAAAGACCAATCTTGAAGAGATTACTAAAATCACTTACTTGTTTAGGGCATGTTTTAAACTGTCTACCTTCAATTTATTGATTTCTTTCACACAACAGAATAAAAATCAATTTAAATCCATCACAAATGGGGGATCCCTGGGTAGCCCAGCGGTTTGGTGCCTGCTTTGGCCCAGGGCGCAATCCTGGAGTCCTGGGATAGAGTCTCGAGTCGGGCTCCTGGCATGCAGCCTGCTTCTCTCTCCTCCTGTGTCTCTGCCTCTCTCTCTCTCTCTCTGTGTGTGTCTATCATAAATAAATAAATAAATAAATAATCTTTAAAAAATAAATAAATACATCACAAATGAAAAAAAAAAAGAAAAATATGCATCACAAATGTACCTATTTGGTAATTCTGTGTTCCTAACCCTGCAATATGCGATGCATTGGCAGACAGCTATTTATTTTAGGTTATTAAGACATCTGACATTTAGAACTTCCTGGAAAAAGATTACAATAAAATAAAGCTTCTAATATTTTTTAATAGTTAATCATATGAGAAAGACATTCACCAGGGAACAATGTTTAACAATGCTTAATTCTCTAGTTTTTCTATAGGAAAACGGGCTGGTAGACTCTATCTTAAACAAACAATATATGGTTGAAGTGGTAGAAAAAATAATCTCCAAATCTCAAAAATCTCCACAAAAGAAATTCCTTTCTCCAGAATGGCTTCAATTTGCTTGCATGCAATGCTTCTTTCTAATGGTGAGTGATATTACTCTTATTGTGACTGATTAGTAATTAAATATTTCACTCTTTGCTGAATAAATACAGTTACTCTAAAGAACTTTAAGTAAACGTGTTAGCGATAAATTATTAATTGGATCTCCTAAATACTAATTTAATGATGTGTAATTGCTTAATTTAGAACTTTGACCTGATTGATAAAATGAAACTCTTTACATTTTAAAACACTTCTACTAATTCCATTCAATTACCTTTTATTTAATAAGAAAGGTGTCATGGAAACTTGTACCTAATTCAATTCCACAAATCAAATCTAGGCCATATATGATAAATGCCTTATAAATCATGTAGTGATTATTATAGTATTAATAATAATAGGGACACCTGGGTGGCTCAGCAGTTGAGTGTCTGCCTTTGGTTCAGGGTGTGATCCCACAGTCCCGGGATCAAGTCCCTCATCGGGCTTCCTGAATGGAGCCTGCTTCTCCCTCTGCCTGTGTGTCTGCCTCTTTCTCTCTCTGTGTCACTCATGAATAAATAGATAAAATCTTTTAAAAAATTATACTATTATTTACTGAGCATTTTGTGGCAGATACTATGGTAAATGAAGAGAACATTGAATTTTCTATTTTAACCCTCATGAAAATTAGATGAAGCCATTTTTGATATGTCCATTTTACAGATGCAAGAATGAGATCTAGAGAAGCTTAGCTGTACGAAATCACTTGGCTAGTGGGTGGTTATGTAAGTTTGAACCACTGTGTCTTACTGTAGTATTTCTTATTAAAAATGTTTCTTTTCTACTGCATATATGATTTATGGTTTCATTTAATTAAACATATATTTCTGATTCATCTGAAGTTTATTTTTTTAAGGAGTCATAAAACTTTAATCTTTGTTCTCAAATGGCAAGCTGATCAGCTCATCACTATTGAAAAGTCCCTGTTTTTTCCCATTGCTTTGAAATGTCAAGTTTATTTTCTCATATATTTCCTTTGTTTGCTTATATCTACTTCTGTACTCTTTATTCTGGTCCATTTATTTTTCTCTTATCTGAATTTCTATCCTGCTGTATCATTTACTAGAAATTTCTGGAGATTAATACTATATTCAAATATGTAGTAAGATTAGTTCACTCTTTTAAATATTTTTATTTTAAAATCATCCTCAGTATCCTCTGCAAGTGATTGGATTGAATATCATTGAAGAAGAAATAACATACTTATTTTACTGAGAATTCATAAGTCTGTGTGTATATGTATATGCAAGTATATTTCCTTACTGTATTATATGAGAGTATTTCTGAGCCCACATGTATTTGGATAGAGTCATATGGCTTCTTGTGGAAATTCAATTGTGTGTTGAAGTGATATGCAGTTTGACACTCTTAACTGATAATGTAAAGCTCTTTAGAACTCTTATTTCCTTTAACATGTTCATTAAGAAGGTATGAGATGGTGGTTGTTTCAGTGATCTGAACTGGAATGACGAGTTGTATAGCAAACCACCAGATGAATGAGGATGATTACATCATGTGAGAAATACATCTTATTTAAGCTACCAAGAATTCGCATGGATTTAATAGGATTTTTGCAATTTTATTAATATTTGTTCTATTTAAATCATTTATACTAATACTGGAATATAGTTGTAGAAATTTCTCTCTTGTTTCCCTGTAACAATATTTTTACCATTTAATATTTACTTGAGGTTTTAATAAAATCTGCTTGTAAACCTATAGATAGTTAAATACATTGAGTGCTGATTGAATGTCTTTAATGTTTTTAGATCTTTTTAATTTAATCAATATATTTTTAATCATCAATTTTATTTAAATTTTAAACTTCTCAAATTTGAAGTATTATGAAACTATTTATATAATACCTCCAGTTTTCTAATTATTTATTGTTCATTCTTGGTCATTTTCATTAGTAACTTCTGTTTTTGGTTCTTGCTGCTCAAATATCAAGACCAATTATCTAGTCTTTATTTTATTATTACTTTTTTAAAGTAACTTTTTACTTTATATTAATTATATATACTCTTTATATTAATTGTATTTACTCTTATATTTCATTAAATTTTGTTCTTATTAATTGTATTTACTCTTATATTTCATTAAATTTTGTTCTTAGATTTTGGTGTTTATTCTTTTCTATCTTTTTGTTGAATACATATGTGTATATATTTCTATCTCTATATGTATTTTAATATATATAATTTTTAGTATTCTTTCTACATTTTGATTCAGGGTAATATATTATCCATTAAGTAGTGATTAACTACTTCCTTCAGGACTTGACAATAACTTGTTTATCAAAACTACATGTTTTCAAAAGTTCAACAATCATTAATTTGGGGTTCTCTTTTATTTAATTCATTGAAGTCATGAGACATTTATTTTGATAATAAAACAGCAGCTCTCCTTTGATAATATCTACACTGTTAATCTTTTCTATTTGTGATATTTATTTCAAATATGTTTTTAGTGCAGTCATGTCCTATGTCATACTTATTCTATTTTTCATCATAACATAATTATTCATCTAGATGAGTTTTTGAAGAATTATTATTATTATTTTTTACTAAGAATGGATTTTTTCCATTTGTTTTATTCATCTTTGTGGTGATGACCATATTATTTTTCTTTTCAGAAACATACATTGAATACAATAAATTTTAGTAATGATTTCCTAATATTGAAACATTTTAGGGTTTTTAGTTATTCAAAGGACATTATTCTTTTCACAAAAATCTATATGCTGCTTGTTTTTTCATTTTAATTTTTTTCATTAATATTCAGGATTATATTTGTCTATAGTCTTTTCCTTATGTATTCTTTGGTATCAGTATTATGTATCTTTTTAGGAACACTGAATAGCAGATCTGTAAGTTTATAAACCAGCGTCCACTTACATTTTGAGATAAAAAGGGCAGAGTCATTACTAGAGAAACATGACATGAACTCACTTTTCATTTTGTGTATTTATCACCAGAATACCATGGGATGACAAAGAGAAAATGATAATTCAACTAACAATAGTTATTCTTTCAACTTTGGCACAGAGCACCTCTTACTCAATCCTCTTACTCAATGTACTAGATAGATTTGAAGAGTAATCACTAAACTACCAAATAGTTCTCTATTCTTTTCTCCATCAAAATTGCTGTTTGCTGTGTATTGATATAACATTTACAAAAGGCCTTGTCACTTTCCAATTTTAAGGACAAAACAAAATTCTAATCAACAGAAGGTGAAGACTCTAAGCCAGACAACAAAACAAAAGATAAACAAGGCATAGACAAAGGAGTATTATTGGAAAGAAATGCTAATGTTTTCTTTAAAAAAAAAAAAAGTCCTTTGACTGGAAGAAAAATCAGACTGACATATTGGAGAAACAAAACAAACAAAAAACTGTTAAATTTATGTATGTTAATATTAATATTTAATTTTAAAAACAAGTTTTAATTATGCACTAAAAAGAATTTTGAGGCTTACATAGCACTACATATTCAAAAACATGACTGCCCTTAAGTATAAGAAACTGACTTTTTCAAAGCTCTAATATTATTTAACAGGAAACTTGTCATTTAGTGAGATTGCTAATGCTCACCCACTGTCTTGTCTACTGACTTATTTTTATTGGGTGGTTTGCCTCTAAGGTGAGATTGCCATAACTTTGTTATTACCAAAAGAAACAAACTTCTAGAGATGGCTCTATTTGAGAAAGTGGGAAGAGATTCAAATGGTGTCAAATAGAGTAGCATAGGGAAATATTTTCCAGGGACACAGTATTCCTTGAAAGATTATTGAAACTGGAGGAAAACTGTCCTAGATATTTGTTGAATATATTCACATGGATTATAAATTGCCTTACATCATTTGTAACAGATGTAAAATAATACCAATATTTTATTATCTATTAATTTTAAAGGGTCTGTTTCTCCATATGGAAGTTAAGATGCAGTTTATATAACTTTCTACTGGTTTTGTTTCTGTTTTTTTATCCTTAAGAAAAAAATTGTTACTTATATATAGTTTAAATGGTTAGAAAGATCCACATTTTATCTCCACACGATATGAGAGGATGGTGAAACAGTTTATCAACAATCCTAATGTATAGAAATGTAAACACAAAACTATAGGTATAGTCTGTCTGTAAAAAAAATACTTAAGAATGTTTGCATTTGCTATCAGGCAGAAGATATTAATACCCAGGGGTCTCTACAATCAAAACATGTTTTAAAGGTATCTTTTCTGACTATAAAATTAATATTTATTACAAAATATGCAAAGGCAAAAATATAAAACAAGAAAATCAAATGTTTCTAAAGAGAAACCTACTATGCGTGATAATAAGTTTATATCATTATTTTATATGTGTTATATATGTGTTAATAGGCATATATTTCAGCTATCTCATGAAGACTGTATATTAAAAATAAATGTTCATCCAAAATAGCATTTTTATGACTTCGTAGAATTTCATCAATGAATGCACTTCAAGCGCCTCTTATGTTGAGCATTTAGGCTACTCCTCATTTTTCAATGACAACTTTCTACCAGATCATAAAAAATATTTGACTAATTCATTAGAATAAATTTCTAGAATTGGAATTATTTGCAGTGCTTGATATACTTAACCAAAACTTACTACAAAAATTTGTATTTGTCTATAATGCTATTAGATATAAAAATAGTGTACATTTACTCATATATTATTCATATATTCACCATGTTTAAATATTTAAATATTATATTTTTTGGAGGGATGCCTGGGTCAATCACTTGGTTAAGCATGTAACTCTTGGTTTCAGCTCAGGTCATGCTCTCAGGATCTTAAGATCAAGTCCCACCTAGGATTCCATTCTCAGGGTGGAGTCTACTTGAGATTCTCTCCCTTTTCCTCTCCCACCCCCTCTGTCCCTCCCTCCCACTCATGCTGGCCCATTCTCTCTCCCTTCTTCTTTCTCTCTCTCTCAAATAAACAAATAATTAAAATTCTTAAAAAATATTATATTTAACAGCTGTCATCTTCATAAGGAGAAAAATGTCTCATTTTGTTTTAATTTTCTTTTACTAGAGAGAATAGTATATATTTTAAGTTAAAAATCACTGTAACCGGCAGCCCTGGTGGCTCAGCAGTTTAGCGCCTCTTGCAGCCCAGGGTGTGATCCTGGAGACCGGGGATTGAGTCCCACCTCTGGCTCCCTGCATGGAGCCTGTTTCTCCCTCTGCCTGTGTCTCTGCCTCTCTCTCTCTCTCTCTCTCTCTCTCTCTCTCTGTGTGTGTGTGTGTGTGTGTTTCTATGAATAAATAAATAAAATCTTAAAAAAAATCACTGTAGCTAGGTATCATAATTTTAAGTTATGATCTTCCTTAACTATTGGTTTTCAACAAGGTTTTTAAATAAGGTTTGTTTTATTATAATCTGGAAATGTTATCCTCATTGTAATTCTTGCTCTTTTACTTCATCCTAGAACTATGTAAATCAACTCTGAAAATAACCACATTTTAGATTACCACAGAATCTTCTCACAACCTTTTTTTTTTCCCATTCTGCAGTAAGAATATGTTCCTTAAATTCCTAAAAACTACAATCTTTCACAACCATTTGGATTCATGTGCTAGGAAAAAATGGAGAAAAGTACATAAAACATTGATTTATTTCTATGAAATTTGGAAAAGCATAATTAATATATTAAGTAAATATTACTTCTGGTTAAAATTTTGAGGACTTATGTCAATTTGGTGCTCCTCAAATGTGTAAGATATTCTCTATTTTAGAAGCATCTTTGAGTGTTTTTACAAGAATGGCAAATCTTTGTAGTTAGACATTGATTTATTACATGCAGGCACTTTCTGATTAATCTAGCACATCATTTTAATCATTCTCTTCATTAAAATCATTTCCCTATTACGATTTAAGTCTTCCACCAAAAGATAATGACAGGAAAGGGACTATAAGATTTACTTCTAATATTCAGAGAGGAAGCTCAGATAGGCTATATATGACTGTCAAGAGATTTAGAATGTTGATCCCTCTTCTCTGAGGTAGCTAACTGAATAAGAACAGAATTATCAAGCCAAAAAGACACATAAAGATACAGGTGGTCAATGTCCAAGAGAAAGCTGCCTACTTAATACTTCAGCAAAGCTATGGAGAGTAACAAGTTAGGAAAGATAGATGGCAATCATTCAACATGAAAACTTGGAGATGGGGAAGTGCAAACGCATAGTTGATTCATCTCTTGAAGCATTTTTACTTAGCACATCTTGAAAAACTAGTAAGTGTTGATACTTGATCACTCCTATAGGACAGACACACGCTCCATGGTTTGCTTAGTTTTTTATGACTAGGTCTTGACTACCAAGCTACCTCTCTGGGAAGCTAAAGTGTTCCTGTCTGTTTCTATACTTCATAAAGAAGCTGAAAGGTTGGTCACATAAAGTGACTGAAAAAAGTATAACTCATGTCTATGCTCTCAATATCTTAAAAGCATCATAATAGTGTTTGTCATTCAAGAATAAATCTTAATTATGTGTAATGAGAAAAATCCATAGTGCAACTTTTTCAAATTTCACTAAGGCTACACAAAGCACAAAAAGGCTTTGGGTTTTTAAGGAGACTTGCTTCTAAAAACAGTTCACAACTACATGACATGAAAGATACTCTTGAAAAGTGGGCAGACGCCAGACCCAGATCCTAAGTAACTGCAATTTATATTTATTGTTATCTTGGCTCACATGTTATTTCCTATGATATATGTGTGTGTTTGAAATAAATGTACATTCCTTTTTTATTATTTATTGATTATAGCATCTATTGCAGTAGAATTTTTAAATTATACTACCTATATTAGTGAAAACTTGAGCATCTTAAAATTTTAATTTATCTTTATTATGTCAACATTAAAAATATGCCCATCTCCCACAACTACTGTGTATTGTATATTTTTCTCTGTCTGAAATAGGTATATATGAAATATATGCATACATGTATATATATGACACATAATTTCATAACTGATACATAATTTCATAACTGTTGTCTTAAAGAGTTCTATGTTATCAATATACTTCTTTATTCCTTTATTTTGGTTATAGTTTATATTTTTCCTCAAAGTCTACTTTTTTTTAATTTGCCTATATTTCCATATTATGTGTCTTGATCTATCTCATTAACTCTTGCATATTATTTAAAACCAAAGTCACGTCATGACATTCTTCTGCTCTGAAGCTTTTGATTATTTCCCATTCCACTCAGAGTGAAATCCAAAGTTCTTAATTTAACAGTGATCTCACTCCCACAAACATACCTGTTTAGGCCCATAATTTTAAGACTCTCCTTTAGATCCATCACACTGGCCATATTGACCTCTTTACTGCTTCTGAAATAGACCAAACACACACCTACAGAGCTCTTGTATGTCCTCTCTCTCTTGCCTGAAATTTTTTTTTCCTGTTAATAAACACATGACTTACCTCTTTATTTCCTTTTGTCCACTATTCAAATGTCACATTACAAAAGAGGTCTTCTATGATAGGCAGAAAAATCATCCCCAAAGATATCCATATTTCAATCTTCAGAAAATGTGGATATGTTAAATTATATAGCAAAGAAGAATTAAGATTGCAGAAAGAAATAAAGTAGCTAGTCAGCTAACCTTAAAATAGGGAGATTATCCTGGTTTATCAGCCTGAACCCTGTATCACAGGGTCCCTTAAAGTGGAAGATCAAAGCAGAAGAGAAGTTCAGAGTGATGTGGTCTAAGAACTCACCCATTTTTGCTGACTTTCAAGATTATGGATGAGAACCACAAGCCAAAGAATGAGGGCAGTCTGTAGGCACTGGAAAATTCAATAGAACAGATCCCCCTCTAGAATATACAGAAAATAACCCAGCCCTGTTGACACCTTGATTTTTGCCCAGTAAAACCTTCAAGTCAGACTTCTTGAAAAATTGTAGGGAGTTATAGTTATAATTATAATTATATTATAATATGTTTGTGCTATTTTAAGCCACCAAATAGAGTAATTTGTTACAGCAGCACTAAAGAAACTAATATTCTTTCCAAAGCCATCTTATATAAAATAGCACACCTGCACCATTGTTTTACTTTTTACTGTTTTATCTCACTTTATAGCATTTATTACTCCTTAATATATAGTATAGTAGAATATAATATAATTTAATATATATGTCACATATGTGCATATATACAATAGCTAGTATTAATATATTATAGCACTTTTCTCTAAGACTTTTTTTTCCCTGCTTTATCTGTCACCTTTATACTCACTTTCTAAAATCTAGACTTAAATTTCCTCCTCTGCAAACTGAGTCCCTATAACTTTTAAAAAATTTTCTGTAAGAATATGTCATCAAATGTATCTGAATTTGTCTGTAGTTAGACTATAAATTCCTTGCAGAGACAGACTGAATTTAGTTCAGCCTATGATTACATTAACTAAAGACATTCATTTAAATTATTTACCCTGTGTCTACTAATTGACAGATACGGGATAGAAAAGTATACAAGGAAACTAATGTATAAAAATGATATACTATGAATAAATTAAAAGAAGGTGAAATAGAGAATGTCTGATGGTGGTAATGATGGGTAGGGCAGGCATGTCCGAGGTGGCATGGTCAGGAAAGGCCTCTCTGAGGAGTAGCCCTTTGAACTGAGAGCTGAATGACCAGAAATAGCTAGTTATGAGGAGATCTGAAAGAAAGGCATTCTGGGAAAGATAAACAGTTGGTTCAAAGGCTTGGGGACAAGCTGGAAATGTTGGAACAAGAAAGGGCAGTATGGAATGATCATAAAAAACAATTTGGGGATGTTTTAGAGTGGAGTTGAAGAGGTAGGCAGGGATCATACTGGCAAGTGGAATATGGGGTTTGGATGGAATTATAAGTTAATTGAGGAGCTGCCATGACATGCTCAGTTTGAATTTAAATACAAAATTTTTAATAAAATTAAAATATGATTGCTGTCATAAGATGTTTGAATAGTGCCAGGGCAGGAGTGGAAGGAGAGGGACCAGTTAGGGAATGATTGTAGTAGTCCAAGCTAGAGAGGAAGTTAGTGAAAGGGAATAATGAGAAGACATAGATCACTTAGTATTTGTGAGAAGGGATTTAACTAAAAGGCTAATGAAGCCTGAGCTCCACTTATAAGGCATCTTCTGAGACCATTTGCTCATTCTATACCAAAAGTTTTCTTTAATGTTTTTCTTAATAAATGTTTTTCTTTATAAAAATTGATCCAAAGTGGTATAAACTTTAGGCCCCACAAAACCTAGATTCAGATTGTGTACATAGTAAATAGGGAAAGCACCTATCTAAATACATTAACATAAACTGTGAGCCTTAGGGGCATAGGACCGTATGTGAGGTTTTTTTTTTCTTCTTATAATATTTCTTGTTTTTATTATGGTATCCCTTCAGACTGGCAAAGATTCAGGCAGGGTCCCCTAATGATAAAATTTAGAATTAAAAAAAATATTTATTGATAATGTCTCTTTTAAAAATGTTTGGTAACCCCAACTAATCATCCCAAATGCACACTTTAAACACAACAATGGCAAAAGAGTAACAACTGAGTGTGAGTAAGCAGACAACGAACAGGTGAACAGATGGAGCCAGAATGCAGGAGGGAGCAACAAAGAATGGAAGACAGGTGTGCAAAGTGTGCTACAGACAGTGACAGTTTGAATAAGTCATCACATTTGGACCACAGCGATTTCGGGCAACCACTTGGGAAACCTCTGAGCCAAATACTGAGAACATAGGAGGAGGAATGGATGAGCCTTCTTGGTGAGCATGCTGGGCATGTTGGCTTAGGGACAAGGAAGCACAGAAGCTCTGTAGTCATCTCCTAATGGATGACTACCATTTAGAGGATGCAAAGAAATTTTCTTTCTGGTCCCTGGATACAACAGATATTGTTTTTCTATGCTTTCCTTGACCCTGGAGGACTGCAGTTGCTGTTCCAAAACCACCAGAGAAACCCCTTCACAAAATGAAGATACTGCAGGAGCAGTAACGCTGGGTTTGCTGGAATGCCCCTTTCCCTCCACCTTGCCTACTATTTTCTTATTGGCATGTCCACTGGGAATGGTTAAGTTTTACCAAACCACGTGATAAAGCCAGCATGGGCTTCAGTCCCCTGGTCACAGAACTTGAATGGGTGGAGGTGAGGGTGGGTATGCATGTTATGTGTGGCTCTGGGGATCTGGACGCTGCCCTCACTTGATAACCCTTGCCCAGAACACTGAGGTTGCTTCCACTGGAGACTCCATTGTAACTCTAGAAGTGTCATTAAATACTCAGTTCACCAAGGTTGACCACCTCCATTGTCATAGGATGATGCAGCATCTGCAGAATCTCTGTCTGCTGCCCCCTACTGGTGGGGGTGGAGTGACGGGTGCGAAGTAGGTGTGGACTTTAATATTGGGCAAATGGGTCCTGAGTCCTTAGTTCACGATGGGTTCTTGTGTCCTTATGAGCCTTAGTTGGCTTTCAAAACAATGCGTGTGATCAGTATGTGTAAGTGTGTGTATGTGTGTGTATATGTGTGTGTGTGTGTGTGTGTGTGTGTGTGTGTGTGTGTATATACTGGGAAACAAATGTTTTTCTGACTCATAGGACATTTTTTCCATCAGATTTCTACACGTTTCAAACTAGGAAACATACGTATGTATATATGTATGTGTACATATATATATATATTGACAGATAAATATTAGTATATAAAGAATACCTTGTTAGTTATACAGTATATTATATATTTTATACTAGTATATATAAATATATATAGTAAATGAGGAATACTTCTTTACATATATATAAAACATAATATGTGGAATATGTATTATAGAATAATATATGTAGTTTACATGTACATACACACGTTAACTACTGTGGTATTCCTCATTATTCATTCATATATATAAGTATACATAAATATATATTTTAAAATCCAGATTGAAAACAACAACAAAAAATCCTATAAATCATAGACCACAGCCTTCCAAAGGTGCACCAGACATTTGACTTTCAAATCAGTATAGCAAATTCCATTGCCCCTAGATTCTACACTGCAAAAAAAGCTTCATTTAAATAAAAAATGAAAAACAAAAGCAAAACATAATTCTCTTACATATTTCTTACTCTACTCTTTTGCCAGAGATTTTTTTGGACAGATCCAGAAGCTGCCCACAATTGAGGTAACAATTTCAACTGAGGAGTAATTTTATATTTTATCAAAAGGCACTGACTACCACTTAGGAGAACATTTCTATCTATAGCCAGATCCATCTGGATGATGATATCCATTAGTTAAGAAGTAGATAATGCACATGTTTCCCAACATATAATCACTTAAGCTCTAAATAGCCAATCATGCTATTTTAGGTATCTTAATGTGCTTTTTAAACATATGTGAAAAAACAGAGACTTTAATGTATACTCTTTCTCTGTATACTAAAGACACATTTGTATATACTTAGAAATACACTTTTTAGAGATATTTTTGAAGGTTTTATTTCTTTATTTTGAGAGAAAGAGAGAGACAGAGAGAGTGCATGAGCATGAGAAGGGACAAGGGGAGAGGGAGAGAGAATCAAGCAGACTCCATGCTGAGTACAGAGCCCAATGAGGGGCTTGATCTCATAACCCTGAGATCATGACCTGAATCAAAATCAAGAGTCAGATGCTCAACTGACTGAGTCACCCAGGCACTCCAAAAATCCAGTTTTTAGATAATAGATTGGATGGGTCTTAGACTTAGTATTTTACTGTGCACCCTTTGTACTTCGTAGAAGAAGCTTATATAAGGAGAGAAGTAGGAAAAATTATTGACAAGCAAAGACACACTGTGGTATGAATCCTTCTTTGTCTTCTGTATTTTTAATTTTATATTTTATGACAAAATAGCATACTTATATAAAAAAATCATAAAAATGACAGTTGTCCCATTCTCTATTTCTAAGTCCTAGAGATAGCCACCGAAAATAATTGGTATGTATACTTCTAGATCACACATCCATGCATGAACACTCATTTGTATACACATATACACACAGTAATACATAAACATACATAATTATTTTACAAAGATGAAATAAGAAAATAAAATTGTCTACCTGCAAAATCTTTCCACTTGCAATACAGCAGCAAAGCCAAAGGAAAATGTGGCTCATTACCTCTGGCGGAAAAAAAAAAAAAAAAAAAAAACAGAAAGAAAAGAAAATGAAAATGCCATGAAATGTCAACAAAGAGTTGAAAGTTTTAGTTGCACTGGACTTTAAGTAAAATTTCGGTACATAGAATCCCATGACAAAGCTAAAATCTTCAATTCGGTGAATATGAGCTGTGTGATACTCCTAAATGTTGGGAATGAAATGAGCTTTCCCTTAGACTGCTTAGTATTTGTGTGAATAGATTTTTACAATATCTGAAAGCCATGAAAGATATGACATGACAGAGATAAAGCACAGCATTTAGAGTAAATGGAATATTTTAATAAATAATCAATTCTTCAGTGAATATATCTTCAGTTATAATCACAGTAACTGCCCTATTAGCTATTACCATTGGAATAAATGGCCTACTTACATGCAAATTTATTTATCACTATTGTCAATTGCTATACGCTTTCTTTTTGTTTAATGTTTACAGTAGTTCTTTGGTCTCCAGAGTTAAAATTAAATCTCTATGGCATGTTCTTACTGGTGTCAGAGAATCTAACTAGAATCAACCTCCAACCACTTTTTCCTACCCTAGATCTGGTACCCCACTTCCCACTACAAATATATTTTCTCATCTTTCCAGTTTCTTACAGTGACATTTAAAACAGTACAAGGTAGGCTCCACACAAATATATGATGGGATATCTTATAAGTTGTGTGACTTTTAGGATGTAGATCTGATAGGGTTTGTGATTTCCCTTAGACTGCTTAAAAGTAGTAGAGAATACTATTTCTGTGAGAAGTTACATATCATACACTCATACATATACCCACTTATATTCCAAAAATAAATATTGAAGTTTTTGTTTTGTTTTATTTTGATAATCATAAGACATTTTAGAGCCTTTAACATGCTTTTGGGCAAAACAACTTTTCAGTGTGGAGATAAGATATGTAGCATATCTCAAATCTATTTAACTTCATATTTATTTTTAATAATATCTTGATGGACAATGCTGTTCAAAACATTTATAAAATCTAGCTTGCATATTCTTTTTTCTCACTTATTTTGAATCTCATCTCATTTCCAACATTTAGGAGTATCACACAGCTCATATTCATAGAATTGAAGATTTTAGCTTTGTCATGGGATTCTATGTACCGAAATTTTACTTAAAGTCCAGTGCAACTAAAACTTTTAACTCTTTGTTGACATTTCATGGCATTTTCATTTTCTTTTCTTTTCTTTTCTTTTTTTTTTTCCGCCAGAGGTAATGAGCCACATTTTCCTTTGGCTTTCCTGTAGACCAGTGGTTCTCCGTGAGGAATGGGAGATGGGGTTGCTTTTGCTCCCCAGGGGACATTTGATAAAGTCTGAATACAGTTTTAGTTTTCACAGTTTTGGGGGGAAAGGCTGCTACTGGCATCTAGTGGGCCAAGGGCAGAGATAGTGTTAAAGATTCTACAATGTAAAGGAGAGCCCCCAAAACAAGTATTAGATCTCAGGCTGAGAAAAACTGCTAAAGATGGTTTAGGCTTCCCAGAAACTGTTTCCCACAATTCTCTGGGGTGATATTGTGGTAAACAATCTGAAAATGCCCAAGTTAAACTAAAAACTAGAAAATATGTTAATATGGATTTTTTTCCCTTTCAGGTAAAATAAACATTGACTAGGAAAAGGCAACTTTCTCAGACCCCCAAAGTGCAAGTCTAATTATAAACTCTTAAATAGTCTAAAATAAACACTAACTGAACTTGATAGGTAAATTAACGCCGACGGCCAATTTCATGCAACGTTCATACTTTGACACTTTCTTAACATTTTCCCTCCTTTCTTATTAGAAACTTAGATTTCTTCTTATTTCAACTTAGATTGAAAGTGGATGTCTAATTCTTATTCCACTCATTACTTAACAGGAACACCAAGGTCACTGCAAATAAAGCAGTATGAGTTAATGAGAACAGCTTTAGCCAAAGAGGAGGTATTTCTCCAAGTACATGAAGTGCTTCCCATATATTAAGAAACCCCAGCTGAATCGATTTAATAATGTTGGGATTTGCACAATTATTACAGATCCTTCATTATTCACCCAGTCTGCGCATACCACAGCACAAATGAACATCTCAGTCTGGTGGTATTAACATTGCCATTTTCTCACCCATTCCCAGACCATCTGCTCCATGCTGATCATTCACTGCTTTAACATTTAACAGTTACCCAACTGCAACTTAGCAGATTTGTGTACTTTTGAAAACAGCTGGTTTAATAACTGCTTCAGAGCTTTTGGATAAAGAAATTATTTTGTAGTGCTTTATAATAGTCTTTTTTTATCGGTGCCTCTGAGGAAAGAGTATTACACTTGCTCCATTTATGCATCTGCAATCGCTCCTAATATTTCTTGTCACATTTGGAAACATATTTTCAGTATTTATAGCACAATAATGTAGAAGTCTTTATTACCTTCCTTGTTTTTGCTGTTTGTTTTTTTGTTTTGTTTTGTTTTTAATGTCTCTGAGGACTAGGGTGAAACCTTTTGCATGGAATAATTTAGAGTGCACAAAGGTATAAATTTGAGTTGTCTCAGAGTTTCCACTTACTTGCTATGTTATGAATTTGTTTCTGTTTCAATGACGTTTCTCTTTTTCTTCTTTGTTACAGAAAATTCAAGAAAGAAAATAACTGCTTGTTTCAATACTCCAGGCCTCCAAGTAGACATATTTCCCCTGGGGAGTTTATTAGGTAACTTTGTGAATTGGCTGCTCCATTAATGACTGGAAGTTGCCTAAGGGGTGCTTCTGGGTGCTGACACTGTTCTGATTTCTTGATCTGTGCAGAGGTTATATAAGATAGCTTAGTTTGTGAAATTTTATGGAGGTGTACATTTTGCATGCTCTTTTGTATGCACATTATAGTAAAATGTCAAAAACCGAGGAACTTTACTGGATTTTCCTCATGTGATTAGGCTAAATCCAAAACTTTTCATCATGGCACAGGTCTTTGGTACTGACCTGGTTATGACATGAGTTTAATGCTTTCCCATTTCTTTACATGTATTCAGCAATACAGAGCTGTTTCAGTTTCTAATTCAATTTACTAATTGTTTATAGGCTTGCCACTGATTTCTGTTCATTGGTAGCGATAAGGGAAGAGAGTGAGTTCTTTTCAATGTATCCTTTGGACTCTTATAAACCTAAACACTAATATTTGAAAACTGACTTAGTAGATCTCATCAAATTTTTTAAAATCATGTCTTTATGAGGGTTTATTTTGTCCCTTTTTCCTGGCCCAACACATTTTGTATAAATGTGTCTTTTAAAAATCTAGACCATTTTTGGCTTATTTTTAATTTATTTTTTATTTTTTACTGTCATTTCTGAACTTTTCTCCCACTGTATTCAATAGCTCAGAACTTTTGTTACATAATATTTTTCTCATCAGCTGGAAACTAAATCAAAAGCTACCCTTTAGATACATTAAAAGACTAGAGACTTCAGTTTTCAGTCAAGATGAAATAATGGGGACTAGACTTAACTTTTCATCTGAACCAAATACCCAATAAACCGTTGAAATGTAAAATGATAGTACTCAAGGCACTAGACATCAAAGAAAGAATAGGAATACCTGAGAGATGGAAAATGAAGGAGCAAGGTGGCTAAAATTTCTAAGACAAAGTAAGCAGATGGCAGGTAGAAGCGAGCTACATGGGGAGAGAATCCCAGAGATCTGCAGAGCACAAATGTACCATTCAGCATAGCAGCAATCAAAGCATGCATGGAGAAAAACTGTCTGAAGCTGTGGAAAGAATCATCTGAAAGGATAATGAGAAAGAGCTCTCAGCACTCACATAGGAACTGGAATAATACTTGTTTCGACCAGCCAGACTAGAACATGTCAAAACCCTGAGAACTGGCTAGAGTACTGAAAAGAAACTTGCTTCAGTAGTGAGAAGAAAGTAATTAGACCTACATTAAATGATGCTCTGGTCTTGCCTAACAAATCAACTTACTTTTTTTTTTTTTACAAGTAAATTTAGTGCATCCCAGAACAAAAAGGTAATATACATATAGTTAAATAAGTAAAATATACTATAAACTAGTATAAAATAGTATAAAAATATACTATACAACATATTAGATATAATCATATGTAATTATTAATATATATAATATATAGGAATAATAATATATGAATAATATTCTAATATATAACTATATATAGAATTATACGTGAAATATGCAAATATCTAGCTTTCAAAAAGGTTCAGTTTACAATGCTTGGTATACATGGAAGAGTAAGTCACAGAAATAGGAAAATATAATGAGGAGAAGATAAAATTAAAGCCTGCCTTGAATTGAAATACATGTTAGAATTAGCAAAAAAGTACATTAAATAGTTATTATAATTGTATGCCATATTGTCAAAGAGATATTTATGTAAAGACATGGAAGATTGAAAAGAAAAAGCTACAAATTAAATTTCTAGAATTGAAAACTAAAATATTTGAGCTGGAAAATACATTGGGTAGGATTATTTCCAGATTAGATAGTACAAGAGAAAATTATAAGGAAATTGACAACATTGAAATATCCAAAATGAAGCATATAGAATATCATACTAAAACAAAGCAAAACTGAATGGGTAACCTAACATGTGTCCAAATGGAAGCCTGAAAGAATATCATTGCTTGTATTGTGTAAGCATGGATACTTACTCTGGTTCTTTAAGACAATAATACTATCCTACAATTATAGGTTTATAATTAGAAAATACAATAGATTTATAGAATCAATTATTTTGACAGGTTAAAACATCTCACAAAAAAGTATGTTGGTAAATAATTTGCTAGGAAAATGGAAATTCATATTTCTTGAACATGATAGTGTTTAAAAAAATCAATTGTTTTTGTTGAAATCCTTTGTTCATTCTTCTCTGTCATGTATAAGCCACCTTTAAAACTCAGTAATTGTTATGCACACAGAAACATCAGTATTCAGTATAGTTGAGTAGAATCCAATCAGTTAAATAGACAAAACCTTGAATTTATGTGCCCACCGAGTGACGATTCATGGTGGTTTTTAAAGACTTCTTCTCTCACACAGCCATCAATCAAAGTGACAGCGTTCTTTAGATTAACTTTGGATTCCCCAGCACAAATTAATTAATCTGTCCACTACTTCCTATCTCAGTGTTTCAATCAGCCAACAAATAAAGCCAATCAAGATTTCAATTCTTTGCTGATTAGCCAATAAAGTGTGACAGTGGACTTGTGGCAGGACTTCTGGGACTCTCATCGAAGATTATTTATAGATGTAGCAATGCTGTGATCAGTCTCCAAACCACAAATAAGAAGAACATTGTGTTTTCTTCCCAGTTACTTTCATCAAGGCAAAGAACCTTTTCAGGTAGAAATAAAACTGCTAAACAATCAGTTGCAAGAATATTCTCCTTGAGGTTATATTAATGACATTTTGATGATACTGTTGCTTTACTAGCATCAAATTGTATATATGTATGGAATTTCAGAATTTAAAGAATTGCTTTTGTTCAAATGAAAGGGTACATGCTAGAGCTGTCACAAGTTCTCATTGTCAAGAATTCTTATGGACAAGAATCCTAAGTATTCTTTATATCAAAAGAGAATTCCTTCCTGCCTTTGATATATTTATGAGAGAATATACTTCACAGTATGTACTACAATTAGTCTGGTACATGTTCTGTTTCCTGAAAATCCTTTTGATAGTAAAGTAAAACCAACTAGGGGAAAGTATATAACCTAGAGTTAATCTGATTCACTGGTATTACAAAGAAATAAACCCAAATTAGAGGCACTTTTGCTAAACCCCGCCAAGACTTAATACCTGACTAATTGCAGTTTCAGCCTCACCAAGGAATGAATTTTAAGGAAGTCAATCTGCAATTTCCTGATCATCAACTGGCTAGGATAAGCCCTTTGCCTTCCCTAAGGAAAGGTAATCTTGCCTAATCAATTCTTTTAACTTCTTTGCACCACCAGTTCTGACTATAGAATCCTTCCATTTTGTATATCTTTTCAGAGCCCCTTCCTACTTGTTAGATGGCATACTGCTTGATTCATGATTAGTTAAATAAAGTCAATTAGATCTTCGCATTTACCGAGTTGAGTTTTGTTTTGTAACACCAGTAACAAGTGCATGAGCTTGAGGATTAGTAAAGTTGTACAAAAGCTTTGTTTTTTTCTTGTGGGAAATTAAGGATGTAGACTAACCAACCTCAAACATTTGCTAGCTCAGGAAAACATATGAGTATCTTTTTTTCTTATAAAGACTAGATCGAGACAATTTTTCTCCTTTTTGTTTTTACCACTATTCATTTTTTGAAGTTTGTCCAAATATCAGTGACCTCATGAACTTGACACTGAGCAGTAAGCAAATGTAAGATGAGGTCGGTGACCTTTTGGTTTTCCATTAGACTTTGCATTCCATTTCTTCACCTCTTTCCAAAGGAGGAAGTGGAGAAGGAAATAAGAGAAATCAATCCTGTTCCTCCAAGTATATGGGTGCCATCTATTCCTCCTGACAGTCTATGACCTTTACCATTCTAATCTTCTAGCCATTCTACTTCATTTCTTAAAGATTTTAGCTCCTGTATAACAATCTTTATTTTAATGCCTACTCTTGTCATCCTGAAAGGTGACTCATCAGTTCCCTGACTTCTTCGTTCCTTGGTATATTTATTTCTAGTAGAATTTTTGCCCACCCCACCTTTGTCAGCCATTTCCAATTTTATACCAGAAAGTTAATCACTTCCAAAATCTCTATTTCAAATATTTTACCCTTTACACTGACATCTCTCTTTCTATATGATTTATTCCACAGCATATACAAATAAATTCTTTGACTTCACAAAAATATCCATTATAATCTGTTGTTCATCATTTTAGTCACCCTTGAGAATTTCCTTGCCTCTCTTACCTCTCATTTAGATTGGAAAATGTAAACTGTATGCTACTGTGTTTAAAGTTTTTATGTGTTTTGCTTAACACTGCCTGAGAAACCAACTATTATCTTCTTAAGCTTGCTTTCCCATTTTCTGTGATGACTTTTCTCCATCATAATCTCCTCAGAAAGGGAAACCAGAAATCTGCAACTCCCTTATCTTTCCACTAACAAATTCATTTTTTTTCAGTTGCAAAAGTACCCAACTTCTCTTTCTCCCATTATGTGAAAGAAATATTCCTACTCTTATCAAATTCTAATCTCTTCTTTCTAGTCCTGGGCCTAATCATCTCTCTTGTCCAACTGAATTTTGTATTTTTGATGATTCACCTTATTTCCTGCATCTTTATTAATTTCTTCTCTACCATTGATACTTACAAATTCTTTATTATCTCTTATTTTATAAAATAAGAAATTTAAGAAGTTTAAAGTTGGAAATGCTCTTTATTCAACTAATAAACCAGTTTAATTCCTCTACAATTTCTTTGTTCCCTTTCATAACATGCTATTTCTAATTTTCCTTCTAATTCTAGACCATCTTAAAGATTCTTACACTTAAAAATTCTAGACTATCTTAAAAATTCTTACACATCACTCTTTTTAAATCACTCTTAAATCATCAAATACTTCCATTTTGCCAAATCCAAATGACACTTTTCTGTTTCCATCCTACTCAGCATCTAAGTAGCTCTAAGGCTTTCATATCCAGCTTTTAATTTGTAGCAGTCATGGAAATATGCCAGTCAGATCTCTGTTCAAGAAAGAAATTGCCATTTGGCTGCAAGGAATGAAATTAGCTGACAGTCTTCAGCTTCAGTGCTTCAGCTTTCAAGCTGTGACAACGTGTTCCCAGGCAACCCCAGACAATGACTGTGTGTGGCAAGAGTACCAGAGTCTAGCCATTGATGCCAAGTGCAGATCTCCTCAAATAGCCAATTCATTATTCTCTATTATAGGATTATTTTTCTGTCCTTTGCAACACTAAGAAGACATAATCCTTTTATTAATGTCACATTTTATGGCATATTTAATATATAAATTATATATATAATTTTTATTATTTGTTTTAATCTACCTCCCACCTAGACAACAGGTACCATTGAAGGCAGGGATGTTATAAAGTCCTAAGGAATTGATTCTCAACAGCATTCATAATATACTCCAAACAAAGGCTGATTAAATTGATGGATGAATGAAAAAGCTCATAAGGCCTCAATATCTTATATATTTCTCTTTCAAAAATTAATCTGGCACCTGGATGGATCAGTCGGTTAAGCATCTGCCTTCAGCTTAGGTCATGATATCAGGGTCCTGGGATTTAGCTCCATGTGAGACTCTGTGCTCAGTGGAGAGTCTGCTTCTCCCTCTGCCTTCCCTCCTCCCTGCTTATGCTCTCTCTCTCTCTCAAATTAAATAAAATCTTTAAAAAAATAATCTTTAATTTCTCCAAAATTATAATATCTGTTACAGATAGGATAAAATCATTTAAACTGAGATATAAATGGCAATCACCCTGACATTAACTTCTTTGGTTTGTATTCATCTGTTTTTATTTTAAGATATTTTATTTATTTTAAAAATCTACTTGTTTTATTTTAATAAGCATAATAGATTTTTAAATGTGTTCATGGTCTGCTGCTAGTTTATATGGAAAACACTAAAAAGCAAAAGCAAGTATAAAAAAATCCATCATGCAGTCAACTTAGTTTACTGACTTTAAATGGTTGCCTCTCATCACATATACACACGAGTTTTGCCTCTTTAACACAGCTGTACAAGTTCAGACAGTCTGATTTTGAAAATATCACAATTGAGAAACAGTGGGTAGCAAGAAGGAACATGTCTATGTAGGTGTGTATCTGAGTAGCAGCACTTCCTCTAGTTGATCACATTACCAATATTATGTCCTTATGTCACTCCTCTGGTATTTTGCTATGTTTCGAATAGGTGCACAGAAAAGAAAAATAAATGAATAAAGAACAACTCTAGGTATAAATGAGAAATGTAAACACAGAGACTAAATTTCTAACAGAATAATAAAAGAAAATCAAGCTAATGTTTTAAAAATGTTGCTTTGCTTGAATGACAGCAAAAACTATTTAATGTTAAATCAGATTACCAGATACAATGAAAAAGCCTATTGGTAAATTTTAGAAGCTCAAGAAAATAAATCTATGCCATCAGTGATATGTAATTTTTGTTTTAAAATTTAATTTCTAAGGATTTTATATAATGTTGACTTCTCAAACAAAATTTAAACTTCAAATGATTTTTACTTTCACAATTTCAGACCCAAAAACAAACAGCACATTATCAAAATGTTCCCTTCATTATATTTTTTTAGTTTTTTTTTTTTAGTTTTTTCAATAATATAAATTTAACTAGACACATTAGAATTTTTTTAGGCATTGAAAAGTAGATTGGTGATAAAATATATAATATCTAATATAAACCCGAGATAAGAAATTACATGAAATAGGGCATCCCCGGTGGCTCAGTGCTTTAGCTTCGCCTTCAGCCCAGGGTGGAATCCTGGAGACCCAGGATCGAGTCCCCCATTGAGTTCCCTGCATGGAGGCTGTTTCTCCCTCTGCCTGTCTCTGCCTCTCTCTGTCTATGTCTCTTATGAATAGATAAATAAAATCTTTTTAAAAATTACATGAAATAAATCACAAGTTAAGTAAATTTTCATATGATTTATTTAAATTCAATGTTTAAAAATCCTAATCTATCAACCACCATGCCTGCTAATCAGCAATGATACTTACATAGGACAGGTAAGGAAAGGAAAGGCATTCTATACAAAGTAAAGTTTTTAGATAGAAATTCATTGAGTAATGTTTTTTGATATTTTATCCAGCTTTATTTTTTGTTTTGTTTAGGTGGGCTTTTTTGTATATATGTATAGTTTTATTTTGAGGGGTGTTGTTTTCTGTTTGTTTTGTCTATCATGTTAAAAACTGAAAAGATTGGTTTTTCTCTTTAAAAGTTTCTTAGAAATATCTTAAAGGGAAATATAAAGAGAGAATCTGTACATTTCCTTGAAATTCCAATTGAACTTTGGGAACTCTGATAGCATAATCTGTTGACAATTTTCCCATGAAACCATTTATGATACTGAATGTTTGAAAATTATCTTGCACCAGTCATTCAACTTTGTATGATCTTATGATTATAAATGAGCAAACCCCACAAGATTTGGTTCAGTTTGATTAAGCATCCCAAGAAGAGCAGCAGTTTAATGTGAAGAGTAATTAACTGGCAGATAAAGGCTAATGGATGTCCTCAAACCCCTAAAGAGCTTTGGGTTTTGTTGCTGGGAAAAAAAAAAAAAAAAGCATTCTAGTCCATCCAAAGCAACCAAAAGCCAATATATACACATCAATACATAAAAATACCAAAATTATGATAGCCTATTGGAAAAATTATTGGTTCTGACATAAATAATCCAAAGTTTTATCTTATCTCATTAAAAAAAAGATAGGCCTAATTTATATGTGGTAAGTTCTTAAGAAATAAACCTCATTATCCACAAGCATGTACACATCCACAAGCACCTTTAGTACTAGGTCAGGGGTTAAACCTACCATAATCCAGAGTCCGAGTGAAAAGACTGACGTGTAGAAAAATAAGTATGTGTATATTCTGTGATCAATATAGATCAATTTGCACAAATTGGCTAACATAAGAGTAACAATGGAAGACAAATATGAGCGCTATCTTTAGCAAATACAAACTCCCAGCTCAATATTATTTGATATATTTGAGTCATCATATATGGATTTCAATTGATATACAAAAAGAATATTGCCAATAAAAATGAAGATTTTCTTTTCTGGCTATATAGTACACAAGAAATCACTTCCATTAAAAGACATCTATAATTTTATAAAGATAAAATTTTCTAATAAAATTTTATAAAATTATATGTGTGTCTCTGTGTGTGTATTCCCTTCCTATCAAAGCCTATTATTTCAGAAGGCTTTGTGTCATTGACCATGAAGTTATGAGATGGATAGGAAGCACACTGAAACAAGGAAACAAAGATCTGAGACCTCAAGCTTACAAGTTATGGCCCAATAAAGTGTTTACAGAAAAAAAGATGTGTTTGAGTGAGGTCAGGCAAAGGGCAAACTGGCTGACTCCTGATTTTATGCGCCAAATCAGCTTTCTCCCATTTGCTTTGGAACAGAGCTTTGATTTTTACCTGGGCAGATATCCCAGCCTATATTTCTCAACCTCCTGTGCAGCTTAGTGTGATCTCGAGACTAAGTTTTGGCCAAGAATTTGTAAGTAGAAATATTATATGGAACTTCCTGGAAGTCTGATTAAAATTGTTCACCCCACTGTTTAAGTGCCCTTTTGCTCTTCCTCCTGTCTCTTTCTGTTTGCTTGAAAGAACAGAGCATGATGGCTGTACTAGTTATATTAGACTATAATGTGACCTTGTGTGGAAGTCAGCCTAGCAGATAGAAGACTTAAATGACTTCACAAAGGTTTTGTATTATCCCAGAACTGCTTGTATTTTGTTGTTGTTGTCCTGTTTTTTTCTCTCCCTTTGGTGGCATTTGTTCTGCTTTGTTTTTATTTTAAAGTGAGAGAAGAGCTTCTAATGTGTTAATTCAATTTGTTACTATTATATGCACCTGAGCCTAATCTTGAATGATATAAAATATCCATATATTTTTACGAATGCTTAGAATTATTTTCTTGATGAGGTCTACAGCACAGGAAGAACTAGGAACATTACCAAAACGTTCACCTGAGTTTTCTGAGGACCATTAGCTACAGTAGGAAGCAATTACAAGCCTTGAAACATTTCTCTGAAAGGATTGCATTTAAGTATACACACGAACAAGCTATAATTTTTTCAACATTTCTATCTAAATTATACAGAAATTAAATGAACTATTTAGATGTGTACCTAACTCTGATTTAAGAAATTAGTAACTATTATTGGTGGACTTTTACTTAGTTGCTATAGTCTTAAAATTTTCTAATTTTAAAGTAAAATTATTTCTGATTGTTTAAAAAAGCTAATCTCAAATATTTTATATACATTATATCAAGTTATTGGTCTTATTATTTTCTCAAGCTTATGTTACAATGAACTTAAAATTAAAATGTACATGACCAGAGTTCACTGTATTTTTAATTGCTTATTTATTATTAAACTGCTATAAATATTTTTTAAGATTTTATTTTTTATTCATGAGAGAGAGAGAGTCAGAGACACAGGCAAAGGGAGAAGCAGGCTCCATGCAGGGAGCCCGACGTGGGATTCAATCCTGTGTCTCCAGGATCACACCCTGGGCTGAAGGCTGTACTAAACCGTTGAGCCCCCCAGGCTGCCTTAAACTGCTATAAATCTTGATATACTACAATTAGCTGTGGTTTCCCAAGCTTTAGAGGAGAGTAGTGGAGATATGGAACACCAATGATTGGCACAAAAAGTAATAAGGGACCCCTGGCTTGATCAGTTGGAAGAACATATGACTCTCGATCTTGGGGTCATAGGTTTGATCCCCATGATGAGTGTAGAGATTATTAAAAATAATAATAAAAGGAAAAGAAGAAAGAAGAAGGAAGAAGAAGAAGAAAGCAGAAGAAGAAGAAGAAGAAGAAAGGAAGAAGAAGAAGAAGAAGAAGAAGAAGAAGAAGAAGAAGAAAAGAAGAAGAAGAAAAATCTTTCCCTTCTTTTATCATAGAGACTAAGAAGAATTCTGAAATACCTCACTGTGAGATGAGAATAACATCTTTTTTGAATCTTAAGGGAATAAATCCAGAGTTTGATTGGAATTTCCATTATATGGTTCTGTAGTTCAGATGGTAGTTCAGATGGTGACTATCAAGCATCTGGGTGGAAATCATTGGTATATCTGCTGGCATTGCTACATTTAATTATTTATTAGTAAAATACATCATTTCTTCAATTTTTCAAAATGTCCTTCATATATTTTATAGAAAACCTGTGAAGAATCACTTATATCTTAAATCACATTTTAGATTGTTAATAAGGGCATCTTGGTTTGAAAGAACAAGGCCTGTTGAAGTTGTTCAATGCACATTCAAATATCTTCCTAAGAGCTAATCAGATATTCTGATATCAAATAAATGCTATTTAACCATAAAATATAATAATGAAATTGATCAAGAACTTGATTCTTTCCCAAACCTTCCCATTTAATATTATACATAATTGAATATTTGGACACCAAAAAGTAAAATCTAGTTCTGGTTAAGAGAGAGTGTTGACAGCAAGCCAATGTTTTTGCTAAGAATAACTAAAAATCTATACAATTATAAAAATTGTAAATTCAAAGGGATCAGAAAGCTGACAATCTTAATGACTTTGTGTCAAGCAATTGTTTTAAGTAGGATAAAAAAAAGAGACTGATTATAAGAGGAAACATTGAGCTATTATACTTCATCAAATTTAAGTTTTTTGAAAAGAAAATCCATTGAATAATGATAATAAACATATATAATAAAAGAGTTAACATCCAGAGAATGTAAAACACTGTGAAAGCTTCATTATAAAAGCAAAATCAACTTCCTAAAAAATAGATGGATCAATGATTTAGACATGTCAGCAGACAATATATACAGATGGCAAACATTTGAAAAGATACCCAACATTATTATTTGAGAAATGCCGATTAAAACAACCAAAAAGATACTACTGCATATCCATCAGGATCTCTAAAATTA
This sequence comes from Nyctereutes procyonoides, assembly GCF_905146905.1. NCBI lineage: Eukaryota > Metazoa > Chordata > Mammalia > Carnivora > Canidae > Nyctereutes > Nyctereutes procyonoides. Next base: position 986,313 of record NW_026575162.1, read on the forward strand.
ATGCAACATGATTTGGAGCAACTAGAACTTTCCTATGTTTCTTGGAAACACACAGGAAACAATTACTTTGGAAAGTATTTTGGCAGATTTTTGTAAGAATTAACATTGTCCTAGTGATTCCACTCTACATGTTACCAAGGAGCAATGAAAAAAAAAAAACCTGACAAAAGTAAAAGTAGAAAATTGTACACCAAATATTAGTAAAGCAAATCCAGTGTTATATAAAAGAACAAATCATCTTTAGATATTTCACAACAAAATACGAATGGTAAAACAATAGAGCTTTGGAAGAAAACACAGAAGAACATCTTCATGGCTTTGAAGTGGAAAAATATTTTTAACACTACAAAAGACAAACTATAAGAAAAACTTTAAAAATGTGTTATTTTAAAGTATGACACAGTAATAGTGAAAGGGGAATGCTGTGGCAGTGTGTTCTGGCAGGAGAGTATTCTCAACATATCTATCTTACTAAGTACTCTTAATCAAGATTACTCCTAGAAATATCCTATAAATTGTAAGAAAGACAGACGACCTAACAATAGTCTGGGAAAAATAAAAAAACAAGCATTATACACAAAAATAAATGTACAAAAAAGACCACTTGACATGTGAAAAAATGTTTTATTTTTATTAGTCATCAGGGAAATACAAATTAAATTATTACTGTGCAATCCCATTAATTATTCACTAAAATGGCTGAAATAAAGAATCAGAAAAAAATATCGAGTTGGCAAGAATGTAACATTTGAACCCTCATATATTGTAACCAGCAGTGTTGGTATGTTTGTATATAATATTAGCACACATGTGGAAATATATATATATATATAATATGTATATATATATATATATATATATTATATGTATACCCAGTGGAAAAGCACATATATATCAAACAAAAGATATGTTAGAAAATGTTTATAGTAACATTATTTGAAATAATCTGAATCTGAAAACTATGTACTTTTCCCCAAAACAGTAGGAGGGGTAAATTGTTGCGTATTCAAAATGGAATAGGAGACTACAACAATAAGAATGAACATATCACAACTATATGCTACAAAAGGGATAAATCTCATAAATACAATGTTAGGTGAAAGGATCCAAACACAAAACAATGCATAATATAAAAATTCAATATTCTTAAAGTTCACAGACAATGCTATTCTGTGTTTTTAAAAATGATGGGAGACATTTGGGGACTTACCTGGAGAGGGTCATGAAGAATGATCTGAGAAGCATGTAAGGTTCTCCTTTTGATCTGAGTATTAAGTGTGTCATACTTTGTGAAAACTTATCAAATTATGTACTTCTGGTGTATACATTTTTCTATATGCATGCTGTATTTCAATAATGTTTTAATGGAACAAGTACTGTAATTATTTGAAAAAATTAAATATGTAAAAATCTGTGAGACCATAATAATAAGAGAGAGGAAGCCACTTATAATCAAACAAAAAAGTTTTCACCATGTGAATAGTAGCTATGATACCATGATTTTACAGAAAAAAAAACTGTCAATTAAGAGAAGTGAAAGGAGATACTATATTATGCAGCAACCATGTGGCTTTACTTGGTGTGGAAAATCTTTTCTTTATAGAAGATACAGTGCAATAAGTGTGAATGAAAACAACTTTAGAAAACATTATTTTATGGCTACTGGATGAAAACTAGATGGGAAAAAATTTTCTCGGGTTATGAAAGTATCGCACTACCCAGTATTTCTAGTTTCAAAGGAGAAAAAAGTGTAACTTTACAAGGGATTACTAAAGTGATCTTCATGCTCACTTGGTGGTTTACTTCCGTCCCATGAGGAATAGGAAGTCAGAGCAGTGTGTACCTGTCCATGCAATTCAATAGGCAACACACACCACCTGTAAAGTATTTTTGCCCAAAAAAAAAAAATGCTTCACTTGAGTTAAATAGAGGCTTTTTTTCTTTCTTTAAGATTTTTCTTTCTTTAAGTTCATGACAGGTGCACTCCTTAATCCCTGTCACCTATTTTCCCCTTTCCCCACTTACTTCCCCTCTGGCAACCATCATTTTGTCCTCTATAGCTGAGTCTGTTTTTTTGGTGTCTCTCTCTCTTTGTTTTCCCTTTGCTTCTTTATTTTTTTTAAATTGCACATATGAGTGAAATCATATGATATTTTTCTTTCTCTGACTGGTTTATTTTACCTAACACATAATACTCTGTAGTTCCATCCATGTCATTGCAAATGCCAAAATCTAATTATTTTTATGACCAAATAATATTACTGTGTGTGTGTGTGTGTGTGTGTGTGTGTTGATGGACAGTTAGGATGCTTCCATATCATGGGTAGTGTAAATCATGGTGCAATAATCATACGGATGCCTGTAGACCTCTGAATTAGTATTTTTGTATTCCTTGGATAAAAACCCAGTAAGTAGTACAATTGCTGGATCACAGGGTAGTTCTACTTTTAATTTTTTGAGGAACCTCCATACTGTTTTCCACAGTGGCTGCACCAGTTTGCATTCCCACCAACAATGCAAGAATGAGTCAAATAAATACTTAAAATTACACTGCCAACTTTATAGAGGTCACAGGTGTTTGAGACTTAATGTTTGTTTTATCCCTACACTCTAATGCTAAAGCTCTAACCCCCATATGATGGTATTAAGAGGTAGGGATTTTGGAAATTGATTAGGTCACAAAAGCAGAGCCCTCATGAATGAGACAAGTGCACTTATAGAAAGGGACCCCAGTAGAGCACTCTCAGCCCTATGCTACCATGATGTAAGGACACAGCAAGAAGATCGCTGAAGGGCCATCTATGAACCAGGAGGTAGGTCCTCACCCTCATCAGATGCTGATTCTGCCAATATCTTGATCAGGGATTTCCCAGCCTCTAGAAATAGGAGAAAGAAAATTCTGTTGTTAGTAAGCTCCTCAGTCTATTGTACTTTGTTGTAGCAGCCTGAACTAAGACAAGAGTGGAGAAACATTAGTGTGGTAATTTGGGAACTTGAATATAAAAATGTGTGTTAGATTATATTAATGAATAAAGACTTTGATTTTGTCATATTGTTAATTTTCTTTGGTATAATAGGATATTACTTTTAAGTACTAAAATGTGCTATTTATTTAGAAAGCATAAAATATTTCATAGTGAAGTTTCATAATGTCAATAATTTATGTAAGCATTTTGGCAAAAACAGGAGATACAAAATTATATAGGAAAAATGTGAACAATTATCTAATAAGTTAATGTGAGTATACATCATATAATTTCTCTGTATTAATGTGGGATACTCTAATATTTATGTAGAATATGTTTCTGAGAGATTTAAACACATCTCATATATATATATATATGTATGTAACTTTACATATATATATGAGAGAGAGCACAAATTGTAGATTTCTATACCCTTTCTAATGTTATATATGTTTATATATGTTTATATATGTTTATAATGTTTATATATATATATGTATGTAACTCATATATATATGAGAGAGAGCACAAATTGTAGATTTCTATACCCTTTCTAATGTTTTGAAACTATTATAGAGTTTGCCTTCATTTTTTGTGGTGATATGCAGATACTAAGATTGTTTTCAACTTTTCATTACTTATATTTTGGATGTACAACTGTGAGGTAATTTTGGTATTAGATGGCATTATTGATTATAATTCAGATACACTGCCTATATTAAAAAATATATCATGCACATTATTTTATTTTATAAAACATTATTTGTTATTTTTTATTTACGATTGTACTTTTTATTGTACTTTTTTAAAAGAATTTATTTATTTATTTATTTATTTATTCATTCATTCATTCATTCATTCATGAGAGACACAGAGACAGAGAGAGGCAGAGACACAGGCAGAGGGAGAAGCAGGCTCCATGCAGGAAGCCTGATGTGGAACTCGACCCCGGGACCCAGGATCGCGCCCTAGGCTGAAGGCGGGGCTAAACCACTGAGCCACCCAGGCTGCCCTATGATTGTAATTTTATCACATGTATATATGCTTGATATTTCACAAAGCAACTGAATTTGTGGGAATAGATGCTTTTTTCCAGTTAGGCTTCTTGTTTATTTCCATAGCTATGTGACAGGGCAATTCTATCAACAGTAAGTGACCTGAATAATTTATTGATAAAATCAATAAATCATGAATTGGCATAAATAAATATTAATGTTTCCTAATGACAGGTTACTTTAAGGTTTTTATTTTTGCTTTAATATATTGGTGGGGGAGTAAATCTGCCTATCATTCTTTTCACTTATTATCACCAAGACTGACAGATAATACCTTAATCCATACTATCATTATGCCAAAATGAATTTTACAAAGTAATGTTACATTTTATTTTATGTTGAACATTAAGAGAATGATTATGTGCTTTAATATTATTGTTAATGATAGATTCTGATGGAAAATTTCTTCTTCCTTTCTCTAACTCTCATGATCCATTGTCTGTGACTTCTCAAGAGTCTCTAATGTCTTTAATTCAAGGAGTCTAACACCATGACTCTCTGGATGAATGAAGAAGGTAGCATGCTTCTGAGGTAGTCTAAAATAAAAGCTCAGAGAGAAAAGAAAGCTACTTATAGTTGTTTGCTAAGGTTGGAAATTTTCCCAGACTGTTGGTTTCTTATTCTAGCATTAAAATCTAGCTAAATTCATAGTCTTAGTCATAGCTTGGATTTATTTCTAAATTTGGTGTCTGGAAGAAATACTGTGCAAAATGTATTTTGTGTTTTGCATCATTTACTGCATATTTAGTGTGTGAAGATAAAGTATTTTCCTTTAGATATGTGTGTGTATGTTTGTGCTTTCATCTTCTATTACTCATTATCTTACACTGTTTTAGAAGAAAACTAACTAAAAGAAAAAAAAATTGATCTGCTACATTAACTTACATTGATTCAGTGGTAGCTACAGCCAAGGCTTTTAAAGTGAATAGGTAATTATCCCATTGTGAGTCTTTCCAAAACAAATGCCTGCACACACAGAATAGGCTGATTGGCCCACAGTGCTGATGTTCTGGTTTTCAAAGATCTTAGAAATGCTGAGTTCTCTGATTCTGCTCTCAATATAGAAGATCTGGTAGTGTTTAACTTTTGTTTTTTTAGAAAAAAATTAACAGTTGGTTTTCTATATCATGCAATCCTTTTTGTATTAAGGGAGTTTTAGTAATACAAAGAAAAATTAGTGGCTAACTACAGAGACAAAGCACAAGGTAGGATAGGAATAGCTAGCATCTACTAAGTACCTACCATGTAAGCAATGTGATAACATTGTTTTAAGAAGTTATCAGTCAAATAATACTGCGTGGTAAAAATATCCCCATGTAGTAAATGAGGTGATAGAGATCAAAGCACTTAAGAAACTTAACCTTATGTTATATAGTCAAGATAAATAAGCCACACTATTTTAACTGATCCTCCTGTGTCCATAAATAGCAAATATAATGACTAGTTAAATAATTTAAACATTACAAGTAAAGGATCGTACATTAGCTTTTATTTCAGTTTATCAGTTTTTGAATTTCACCTTTTGGGCTAGTCATTTTGTATTCCAGTTAAACAAGAAGAAGTATACAGTCTTGCCTAGAGGAGGATTATAGTGGAACACAAGTAAACAAATAATTATAACTGGACTCCTGTCTTAGTAGAAGTAATTTGAACGACTAGAAAGAGAAGGATGTAAAAAAAATATGCCTAGAGAGTCAGGAAATTATGCAGAGTCAGTGATCTCTAAATTAGATGATAATATAAAAAGAGTCCACAAGTTGGAAGAGGTATTTAAAGGGGTTCCAGACACTATAAACCAAAGCACAGAGCATGAACACACTTGACACAGGAAGAGAACAACTAGAAATTTGCTTCTGCTGTCTCCCAGTTGACAGGGGCCTATGGTAAGATATTTTATTGAAATGGATGGCAGGGTTCTGATAACAGACTTATACCCAGTTTTGAGGAGACTGGACTCTACCCTGCAGGTTATAAAAAGTATTGAAAAATGTCAGCATTGTGCTGATATATGAAGATTTTCAGTTCAGAAATCTGACTCTAGCAATGATATGGATGAAGGGAAGAGATGTCACAAATGACAGTGAGATCAATAGGTAGATTATAAAAGGTCAAGTCATTTCTAATTTGCTTTACATGTCAACTTCATTCATTGGTTGCCCTCTCTATGGGTATTGAACAGTATCATCAAACAACCTTTATTTTCAGAACAATCCTCCTCCTTCTTGTTCCTGTAATCTTTTCCAAAGGCATTTCTAAAATCTACATTTTATTTTTTTTTAATTTGTTGGTGTCCTCTATCATTTGCTTTCAACATGTATTGAATTCTTCGTATGTCAGGTAGAAGCTAGGTGATTAGGATGCATCGTTTACTTAATACTCACATCAATATTGTATGAAATGTTATGCAAGCACATCAAGTTATTGTTTAGAATCATACAGTTAATAAGTGGTATATCTTGGAGGATTAGATGGCTTTAATAATTCTGTTTTATGAGTTACTTGCCTTTTTCAACATGCTGAAATTATACTTCAAATTTTATTTATTTATTCAGTTAGTATATTTTTATTGAGTGCCTATTATGTACCAAGTAGCATGCTAAGGTCTTGGTGTTTAGTGGTAAGATATTCACAAAATGGTTACTCTGTGAAAGAACAATAATTATGCAACACCTACACTGATTCATGTGTGACATAAATCAAATGCAAATTCCATATTGCTGTAGCGGTTGTCAGCACAGATATAGACGTGTTCATAAGGGTGGGAGAATAAAGTTCAGTAGATGTTTTCATTTTTAGGAGTGAGAGTGTGTGTTATACCAGTAGAATGAAATACTCTGGGTCATTTATGAAAAATATGTCAATTTGTAGTCATTATAACTTTTCCCCCCAAGGCACTTTTAGCAATATGTGACACTTAGGAGCTGAGCATGTTGGTAAAATTGGAGACAGGGCTTGAATATACATTACTGAATTCTTTGGGAATAGTAAATTGCAGAGAATCAGTTGCTGGTTTTGTTTCTGACTGTATGCTTGTGTCAGTTACAGACAATAGCATGTAAAAAGAGGAGGCAAAAATCTATAGGATAGCCATAAATCTACTAGAAATCTTACAAGACTATGGCTTTTAGGAAAAGAAAAGGTCATAGAGGATGTAACTTCGAGTCAGGAGTAATTAAGTGCCAATTTGATTAAGGTGTTCCTAAGTTAAAACCTCAATGATGGTATACATCTAGGCTTAAATAGAATTATTTCCTGGGGAGGAGCAGTGCATTAAGGGCAGGTGGAAGTCTGACTTTGTACAGACTAACTTCAAATAGTGATCTCAGCTAAAGCTCTCCATTGGAGAAGCTATAAAATAGGCTACGGATGTATGGGTTTATAAAAATTAGTTGGTATCATGAAATCTTGGAGAGTTTTTGGTTGAGGATATAAATATGGTTACTTTTAGTTTCTACTTTGTATGAGTGATATAGGTGAATTGGATATCAGTGACTTTGAAATGAATCAGATGTGATGTTCAACCACAAGAAATTTTTAGTGTATTTTCTAGCATATAATAATTTTAATACCATTTAAAACACCCAATATAGTGATTGCCATAATTAAGAGATGAGATATAATTTAACACAAACTTTCATTTTTTAAAATCTGACCTCATGAAACCAAAGCTATATATATATATATTTTAATAGTGAGAGAGTGTTCAAGGGCGAGGAGAAGAGGGGGAATGTGGGAAAATAATCTTGAGCAGACTCCAGGCTGAAAGAAGAGTCTCACCATTACCTTGAGATCATGACCTGAGGCAAAACCAAGAGTCAGATGCCTAACCCCAACCAAAGCTATATTCTAAAGATCATTCCTTTAATTAAAAAAGTACACTTAATGTTGGGTGTATATATATGTATATATATATACACATAAACACTTGAACTGAACTATAAAAACTAATATCTACAAAGTATAATTACCAATAAGAAAGTTATGTTGCAAATTTATGTATTTGAGGCCTTATGACATCTGTAGTCTATTGTGAAAACACATTATGACAGGCATTCACCTTAATCAGAAAGAGTTTTTTGGGATATTTTTAAAATGACAAATATTTACATATGAATATTTTATTTATTTTATAAACATTTTGTATATTTTGCCATTTCTTAGCTAAGGATGATTTTTTTAATAAAGTATAATATTACAACATGAAGAAACATATGATATATGCCAAATTATGCAAATATTTTTCATTTATTTGTTTTTTTAAAGTGATTGGTTTCACTGTTTGATTTCCTTTTCAGGGACGGTTAAAAGTGAGTCAATGAGCTCCTCCTAATTCTAAAGAATAATACCTATTTTACAGTACCTGTACACAATCATGCTTCTATATATCATATAAGAAGTACTCCAACAAAGAAATCATAGTGCAGGGAGGCATGTGTAAATTCTAAAACTTCCTAGTAGAAGACCTTGAGCTTTACTTTATTTCTTAAATACTCCTTGGGAACAATAGTATCTACTTTCTAAATTTAGAGTTTGAAGGAAGACTAAGTAAAATAATACATAAAGTTTGAGTATCAGTTCTTTACATAGATCTTAAAGGAGTTATAGTAAAGACAGTTCATTTGTTCTCCATATTTCCTAACATTTTGCAGGCAAAAATTGTATGTGTCATTCTGAGGCAGGAGTGTGAAGAGACAGTATTAACCATTTAGCTATCTATTTGCCTTTTATAGCTCCTGATGAAATTTTGAGTATGAGATGTGAGAGAATGAGAGAAAAGAGATAATTGCAAGGTACAACCTTGAGCAATTAGAAGAATGGAGCTGCTAGCAATTAAGATGAGAAAGGCTATGAGTCAGACAGATTTAGAGGCAGTTTTGGAGATTTAAAGTTTGAGATGACAATTAGATATTCAAGTAGTGATATCATGTGTTGTCCATTAGATTTATCAGTATAGTCTTGCAGAAAATTTGGGACTGGAGGTATAAACATGAGAGTTGGCATATGGTGGTGTCTAAATAAATGAGATTGAGATTACCAAGGAATGGAATGTAGATATAGAAGATGAATAGGATGGAGTATTGGGTCTCTCCAAAATTACAAGGTAGGTAGAATAAGAAGAATTGGCAAAGACCCTGGGAAAAAACAACCGGAAAGTTAAAAAGAAATCCAAGAAGTATGTGATGTACTAGAAATCAAGCAAAGAAAGTAAACCAGGAAAAATGAAGTTATCAACTGTGTCAAATGATGTTGATTGATAGCTCAGTAAAAACAGAGTAAGCATAGCTTATTTAACCAATAATTTTTTTTAATATATGTATAGTCTCAGAAATCTCTAAACATCATTTCTGCTGAGTGCTGTTGATCAAATAATTAACTAAGGTGAGCCCAGGTCATGATTAGTTGAGGAAGACTAACATCTCTTAATGCATGCTAGGAAAGAAGGGATTGATGGCAGACATCCTGAAGAATATCTATCATGAAAAAGGAGAGGAATATTCGTATAACAGTGGACTGAAAGCCTGATGGGAGTGATTTAAGGGAGAATCAGAGAAAATAAATGGAACAGGAAAAGGATAGATAACTACTTTGAGAAAGCTTATGCAAAGAGCAAAATATAATTTGGCAATGGGAAGAGAAATGACATCAAAGAATAAAAATGGATAAGAGAAAGGTTATGTTTGTATGGTAATTGTAATGATTTCTTAAAGAGCCAAATTTTATTTTTTTCACTTATATATATGTCAAAATATTACAAAATTGTTATTGCCAGTGCAAATCATATAAAATGCTTAAATATATTCTGAAGGAATCTAATCTTAGCTTTGGTTTCAAAAAAGTACATTCTGAGACAAAAGTTTCTATGTTAATATTTATTAAGTTAAATGCTGTGAGCTGACGTATATCAGACCAAATTTCATATGCTGAAGCCCTACCCCCCACTGTGACTCTACTGGAGTTAGGGTCTTTAAGGAGGTGATTAAGTTAAATGAGATCATAAGGGTGTAGCCCTGATCTGATAGAACTATCAGAAGAGGAAGGGACACTAGAACTCTCTCCATCACATGAAGACAAAATATAAAGGCAGCTGTTTGCAAGGCAGGGACAGAGCTTTCACCAGAACTGGGCCATGCTGGCCTCTGATCTCCAACTTCCAGCCTCCAGAAATGTTTAAAAATAAACATGTTGTTTAAGTGACCTAGTCTATAGTATTTCACTATGGCAGCCTGAGCTGATCAATATAGTAAGCAAATTCGGAGAGGCAAGAGTGAGCAAAAGGGAAACTGAGTTGGGAAAGAGACAAAACAGGAAGGGATGTTTCTAAACTAACCAGTGAATATTTTAAACATAACTAATTGCCTACTATATCTTTGAAAAATAAATAAATAAAAGATTTTTAAAAATCCTTCAGGTACACAGAAAGAGAAAATTCAGAATTTACCATAATTCACTTAATCTCTAGAGCTAAGACAAATGACTAAATATATTTTCTTTGTTATGTGCATAATGCCCCTAATCTGCCTAATTCTTCAAGTATTTGAAGATGGACTTGAAGACTGAACTTCTTCCAGTGCATAAACTCCCTAGAGGAAATAAATTAATACATCTTTAATCGATTGCATCTTTGAGAATAACAAAAAGAGGATTTGCAATTACATTTACAAGTCACCTCACATGTGTTTGGCTTCCCTCTGTGTATTTTTGGTTTGTTTTTAAGATACTCCTTGAATAATGGCCTTCCCATAAATCTGAGCAGGTGAACAAACCTAAACAGCTCTTTCAGCAATTACAGAAGTAACTTATTTGTACACATTTTTATCTTTATTTAAGCTCAAAATTTAATAAACATAAAACATTCAACTCTTCTGTTGAACACTCTTGCTGCTCAGGTAGTATCATTTCTTATAGTGTTAAACATACTTGTAGCTGTCCTCTTCACACCTCCAGGGGAAAAAAAAATAAGAATGGATTATTCAAATGATTTAAATCCCTTTGAGACATGGGCCTTATGGCAATACTATAAATTTTGTTTTCCCTCCAAGGTTACTTGCAATGTTGGCCTTGATTTAAAACCCAAGATTCTGAGGGAAATGGCAATGATATTGAGCTCTGACAAATTGAATTGGTCTCAAGGTATTGGAGGATGACTAATAAATCTGCAACCTGATCCAGAAAATATTCTGTACAAGCTACTTTTTCTTCTTGAAACACATGTGACACCCTTAAGTGTTAATACCACTAGCTGCTTCGTTTACTTAAATTGTGTGTTTGGGAGTGATTTCATTCTTGTTATGATCAACACTCACCTGTCTATGACAATTGCTTTGGATAAAGTTACAAAGGAGTATTATCTTGTTTTGTTTTCCACACAGGACAGCATTTTATTTTTAATGTCACCTTTTTCTAAGAATTGGCAGGGTAATGTTTACCACTGTATTTTGTGTAGTTTGTCATGCTATGAAAGGGAATACCATGTTTTCTTAAGACCATTCCAGGAATATGACTTAGAATTGCCGTTACTACTGTACATCAAAACACATAAACACTTTTACTGATACCAGAAAGAACAAGATAACATGTCTAAAACATAACATGAATTTTTAGAAGTTTCAAGAAGAGATTCAAAGATGGAATTAAACAGTTTGAATGCAATCCTCTTAACACTATTTTCAACAAGGCTTTTTACAGGTCTATTTTTAAAATAATATTATTTATCAGGATATTTGTGTGGACTATCTTCTCTTTTTTGTTAAGATTCTATTTATTTATTTGAGAGAGAGAGAAGAACGAGAGAGAGAGAGAGAGAGAGTACACACGAGGGAGGCAGGTGAAAGAAGAGGCAGAGGGAGAAACAGGCTCCTCACTGAGTAGGGAGCCAAAGGTGGGGGCTCCATTCTGGGATCCTAGGATCATTACCTGAGCAGAAGGCAGATACTTAATGACTGAGCCATCCAGGTGCCCCATAGAATAGTTTCTTCTTAAACACATTCTTAAAAACCATCTCAGGAATGTCATTTTATTTATTAATTTATTGCCATATTTGTAGAAATGGGAGGTACAAACGACTTATGCATCAGATCTGAAAAAGGCTTCGTGATCCAGCTCAGATGCCTTCCCTCTCACAAAGGCTCCTTTATTGTTTCATCCCAAAGAATCTTTACAGATTCCAGCCTTGAACTGCACAGTTACAGCTTTATTGCAAATACAGAGTCATGGGACGCCTGCGTGGCTCAGCGGTTGGGTGTCTGCCTTCCGCCCAGGGCATGATCCCGGAGTCCCGGCATCGAGTCCCACATCGGCCTTCCTGCTTGGAGTCTGCTTCTCCCTCTGCCTATGTCTCTGCCTCTCTCTCTCTCTGTGTGTGTCTCTTATGAATAAATAAATAAATAATCTTAAAACAAAAACAAACCCCCCCAAAACAGAGTCATAATTTCATTTGTACCATATAGTGATATAAATAAAGTTCCATATTTCATATCTAGTGTCCCTTTGCTTCATATTCTATCTCCTTGAGGAAGCTTTGTTTGTCACACTAACTTGAACTATTGTTTACTTCCTCAAAACTATGTAGCACTTGATAGTATCATAGTTTACATTACATTACCATATTATTAATTTTGTATATTTATTTTTCAGGTGTCCATATTTTATTTATGCACTTCTTTTGAAAGTTAAATGAGGGTAGGTACTAAGACTTACATATTAAATAGAAAGAATATGTGGCTCATTGGCTATTGAGATAAATACTGAAGGGATTATATTTGCTATTACATATACTTTGAGTAAAAATTGTATTGCACTATAAATTATAACTATGCTATTGCTTCAAAACATTTTATCTTCCGGTAAGATTTTTTTTAAGATTTTATTTATTTATTCATGAGAGACACACAGAGAGAAAGAGAGAGAGGCAGAGACACAGGGAGAGGGAGAAGCAGGCTCCATGCAGGGAGCCTGAGGTGGGACTCCATCCAGGGTCTCCAGAATCAGGCCCTGGGCTGAAGGTGGCGCTAAACCACTGAGACACCTGGGATGCCCTTCTACTAAGATATTTTAAAATTAAGCTGTCAAATTCATAAAATAAATTAGTTTTTCAAATTGTAAAATTTTACTCATGATTATGATAAAATAAGAAAAAATAACCCACAATGGAATCAAAGATTATGAGTAAAATATTTTTAAACTTACAAGAAAAAATGACAAAAAATAAAACATCTAACATGAGGTGATTTGTTAAATTGGGTATTTTCTGTGTGCATGCGATGAGGTGCTCTGAAGTTACTACAGACTGAGAAGAACATGCAATGAAAATTGGAGAGTTTTTTTCAACTCCCATTAAACAAGAAGAATGAAAAAAATTTTAAGTAAGAAGTAGATTGATAACAATCCTCTTTTGCCTAGAAGAGAAATATTTCAGGACAGAGAACTTTCAGTGCTAAACCAAGTTGAGTCCCAGGCAAACTTTCATCACTTTACAAGAGATATGTCTTAAATCTGTGTGTTTGTGTATGTGATTTACTGCATGCATAGGTGCACACTCACAGACACACACAGGATATTTATATAACCTATACATACACTTAAACATACATATGTTACAGATAGACATGTACTGAGAAAGACAAAGAAATAATAGATGTCTGGGAAAAAAATATGCCAGAATGAATGATCTTTGAACAACATGGGAATTAGGGGTGTTGATCACTATGCTGTTGGAAAGTTGCATGTAATTTTGAATCCCAAAAAAACTTAACTACATATAACCTACTGTTAACGAGCAGCTTTACTGATAATGTAAACAGTCAACACATATTTTGTGTTTGTATTATATACTGTATTCTTAAAAGAAAATTAGAGAAAATATTAAGAAAATTATTAAAGAAAATACACTTACAGTACTCAACTACATTTATCCCCCCCCAAAAAAAAAATCACATGTAAGTGGACCTGCACAGTTCAAACCTGTGTTGTTCAAGGGTCAACTGTATGTGTGTGTGCATGCACATGCGTACATACCTATATACATACTTACATAAATAAAATCTCCATTGAAAGGTAGATAATATATGTCAACTTTGTTGTGTAACAACAACCTCAAACTCTCAAAAGCTGATAATAAGAGACATTTATTTCAGGCTAAAAAATAGCCAGCTGGAACTTGGCTAAATCTGGCCTGAGTTGGATCCAGATGTCTGTGCAAGTCTATCATGTCTCTCATTCTGGAACTCTAGCTGAAGGAGCAGGTTTGGCCATGGCAGACATCAGGAGTGCAAGAGAGTAAGCTTCTGAAAACTTTTGCTCTCAACTGGCCTTTCAACCCACATTCAACATGCTACTTCTTCCCACATTCTGGAAATCTGGAAATCCGTGTTCAAACCCAAACTCAGTGAGGCAGGAGCTATACTCAGCCCTAAGGAGGAGCAGAGTGAATATTTGCTGGGAAGGAATCCAAATACTAATGTGGGATTTTAAATATTGTTTATTTTTTTCAATTATATTTTCTCCAATTTTAAAAACTAAAGATATATCACTTTAATACTCAGAAAAATATATAACTTAAACAAAACTGAAGTCCTATTAGCAATATCTTACTTTTGAGCAAATGAAATGACTCTTTATTAAAAATTAAATAGTGTTACACACACCGAGAAGAAGCTATAATATTTGTGCATTGATGAGCATGTGTGTGTCCGTCCCAAGGATGTGGCTGTGTGTTAGTTTTAAGTTCCCTAGTAAAGGAAAGAGAAAGAGGACAGTGTGGGAAAATTTTCATTCACAGTAAAGAGGAAAAGTCACAGGAAGATGCTCTGTTCTCCAGGGACTTGACAGAGACTAGAAAGCAATCATCACTATTATTTTTTTTTTACTTGAAAATTCTCTGGTGAAAGTATCCAGACCCATTCTCATGATTTAAACCTCCTTAATAGCAGCAAATATCATTGCCTTAAAGATTCATTTCTGCTTTAAAAAGATGGGTTATCCTAATCTTTCTCAAGTAATTCAGCCACTGTGAAGAATATATGGGGGGGGGCAGAAATCAGTCATAAAAAAATTCTTATGGCACCCAAAGTGCTATTCTACCCACCCACTCATTTGTAATTGTTAGGCAAACAATAATAAAGAATTTGGCCCCTGACAGGGCATTTTAGCAATTAAACTTCTAATGTGTCAAGCTGCCAGCTGTGGAAATGGGCTTCTTGGCTTCTATTTTTTAGTTACTTATAACAATTTGTTTAATTACTGAACCATAGAACAGACAAAACTCATTAAGAGATTGGGATGCTAGGGCAGTAGTGCAGGTGCACGTTAGCCGTGGCCACCACCCGTGGCAAGTCTTTCCAGCTCACTTTAGCAAAAGCACTTGGGATTTGTTCAGAGCAACAGTGAGTCTGAATAGGCTGCTTATGTGCAAGCTAGAAACTGGGCTGCATCCACCTCACCAGAGCCCTGTCTGCCTTGTTTTGTTTGGTAATACATGGAATACACAGTCATTTTGAGAAATCCCAAAGAAATTGCCCCTTGTTACCTCCCCAAGAATATGGAAGGATGAATGAAAAGGATAGACAGAATATACAGTGGGTCTACTTTGCCATATTTTTACCTATAAAAAAAACATTTAGGTTTATTTTCTGGTTTATGCATATATATTCACTCATCAAAATAAAGTATCAGCTATAGGTCACATAATCATTTCCATGTTGGCTATGCAATAAAAAATCTTTTTATTTATTTTTTATGTGTTTATTTATTAAAAATACATTTTAAAACAACCAAATCAAGATTTACATACAACATTTTGCGAAGTAAATATATGTGCATTGGCTCATCTGATTCTAACTGAACCACTGTGAGGTAGGGTAAAGCATGTAATTAGTATTTAACTTATTTCATCAGTGAGGACACAAAAGTTGTTTATAAAGAGGAAAAAAATCACAGGTTGCAGAAAATAGGAAATTTTCCTGGGACTTTATTATTTGTCACTGGTTTGTGGTTTAATGAAATACAATGATTTAATTGAAAGAGCTCAGGCTTTGCAGGTGGACCTACCTAAGTTTGAAACTTAACTCCATAGTCACCAGATCTAACACATTGGTAAAATTACTTACACTTCATGCTACTCAGATTCTTTGTAAGTCCCTGCAGGGTTTAAGACTATTAAATAAAACCAAAGATCTAGCACAAAATGCAGTATCTAGTGCCTAAGAGAATTGCTGGAATTCTTAATTTCCTTTATTTTCAGTAAGTTATTTGCACATTCACTTCTCAATTTATCTGTATCATCACTTGTTCTTAGAAATGCAGAATTTGTATTTTGATTAGGGCCATATCAGACGTGCAAAGTGAGTTTTTTTCTTTCATATTGCCAGACATCAGTTTCCCCTTAACACTTTTTTTCTGTCCAAAGTCTACTGTACATCCTGTATGTCCCGACATATTAGTAAATGTAATGTAATGCAAAGCTGGTGTGTGAGTATGTGTATACATTTTATTTATGTATATATAAACATATATATTTATATATAATGTGTATGTACACATTATATATAAATATATATAAATATATACATATATTTAAACTATATAAACATATATAGGTATATATATGTGTTTATATACATAACTTTTATATAGTTTAAATAATGTTAGGCAATCTTTTATACTTGTAATAACCAGTTTCAAATAAAAGACCCTAAATGTTTTAAAGGCCCTATACACCCCTTTTGAGTATCTCCATACTTAGATCTTCTAGCTCCTGAGGTAACTATTACCCTAAATGGTCACTGATTATCTTTCTGCTATTTTTAAATAACTTCATCATGTGTGTCTTTATCTCTTAACGATATCTTGTTTTATTTTACCTGTTTAAAAAGGTTAAAATAGGATTATGCATATTCCTTTGAGATTTACATTTTCTCTTGATTTTTTGTATCCAAGTATAGCAATGCATTTATCAATAATTCATTACTTTTCATTGCCATTTTTATATCATATAGGCATACCAAAATATATATTGATGATACATTAAGTATATAATCTCTTAAAATTGTTATTACCTCTCATGTAGTGGTTTAATGTTACTTAAGGATAAATTGTGATATGCTAAAGATATATACCAGAAAACTTAAAGGAACTACCAAAAAATTAGAGGGACAGCAAATAAAGCAACAATGAAATAAAATAGGATCATTAGAAACTCAATAATAAAATTCAATAAAGACTGGAAAAAATATTTCTTATCTGTTAAAAAAATCAGTAGAAAGATGGTGGACTTTAACCATATAAATAAACAATAAGTGCAAATGCTCTAAAGAACTTAATTAAAAGGCCAAGATTGTCAAATTGGATAAAAAGCAAGAGTATGCTGCCTATAAGAAATATACTTTAAATAAAAAGACAGAAAATGTTAAAAAATAAAAGGATAGAAAAAGTTTTATCATGCTAACATAATCCTAAGGAAAGCTGGAGTGGCTGTACTAACATCAGAAGATTTTAGAACACAGAATATTTCCAAGGGTAAAAAAGTCATCTCACTTCCCTCAAAATAAAAGAAGTAAAAACTTATAAAATAGCAAAGATGAATAAACAAACACACAATTATATTTTAGCATCTTTTTCTTAATGACCAATAGAACAAGTGCAGAAAATCATCAATAATATAAAAGATATGTACAGTATCATCATACAAACTGACCTACTGGATATGTATGTATCACTCTATTTAATGATAGAAGAATATACGTTTTATTCTGGTGCATGTGGAATATTTAAAAGTAAACTATACATAATCTTGAGTTATAAAAGGAGTCTCAAATAATTCAGCAGGATTAATATCATATATAGTATGATCTTTGAAGATAGTGGAATTAAATAATGACAGAAAGACCTCTGGAAAATATCCAAATATTTGGAAACTAAATAAACCACTGCTAAGTAACTAACAGGTAAAAGAAGAAACTAATGAGAATTAGGATATCATTTGTAAAGAAGAAATTAATGAGAATTAGGATATCATTTGTTTTTAATGAAAGTGAAAATACAACATGTAAGTATTTGTGCAATTCTGTGAAAGAAGTAATTAGAGATGAAATTAAAACAAAATGCTTACATTAAAAGTGAAAAGTTTCAAATCAATTACTCCTATTTCCATTTTTAAAAACTATAAATAGAAGGGAAATTAAACCCCCCAAAAGAAGAAGAATATAAACAATAAATATCAATATAGAAATCAACAAAACAAAAAACAGGAAAAAAATCAATAAATTCAAGAGCTAGTTTTTTAATATATCTATCAGATTGTTAAACTTTAGCAAGAGGGATAAGATAAAATAATAGAGGGATGCCTGGGTGCTCAGTTGATTAAGCATCTGCCTTCAGCTCAGCTCATGATCTCAGAGTCCTGGGATTGATTGAGCCCTCTATCAGGCTCCCTGCTCAGTAGGGAGTCTGCTTCTCCCTCTCTCCCTGCTCCTGCACACATGCTTTCTCTCTCACACACACACAAATAAATAAATAAAATATTTTTTTAAAAAGGAAAAGAAACAATAATAGAGAAGACCTAAAATATCTGTATCAATTATAAGTAACTGATTACAGATTTTAAAGGTATAATAATATTATGATCTACTTTATGAAACTATTTGGCATTTTCAATGAAAGGAGGAAATTGCTTGAAAGATAAAAACTGACAAATTTTGCTGAATTAGAATATTAAAATTGTCAATATTTATTTTAAAAGTTGAGTTTGTATTTTAATCCACTCACAAAATACAAAACAAAACACAAAACAAAAAAGCAGTTCAAGGTCAAATGGTTTCATAAGTAAATTCATCTAAACATTTAAAGAAGAAATAATACCAAAACATACCAAGGGGAAAATCTCATTTTATGAGGTCAGTAAAATCCTATTATCAAAGTCATCACAAGTAAAGAAACAAAGTGCAACATCCCTCATGAATTTAAGAGGCAAAAATTCTATACGAAAGTTTACCAAAGTGAATCCCACAACGTGTAAGTAGAGTGACCATTACTGTGTGGAGTTTATTTTAGGAATTCAGGGTTCTCTTAACATTTGAAATTGAATCAGTGAAATTGACTATATAACAAACTAAAAGAAAAGCCATATGATCATCTTATTTGACATATGAAAAATCCATTCAACAGCATTCAGTTCTAATTTATTTTATTTTTTTAAAGATTATTTATTTTTTAGAGACACAGAAAGTGAGAGAGAGAGACAGAGGCAGAGACACAGGCAGAGGAAGCAGCAGGCTCCATGCAGAGAGCCTGACGTGGGACTGGATCCCAGATCTCCAGGATGAAGCCCTGGACTGAAGGTGGCACTAAATCGCTGAGCTACCGGGGCTGCCCTCCAGTTCTAATTTAAACAAAAACAATACAAAAAACCAAACCTCTTAGCAAATAGGAGAGGTTTTTCTAATAATGTACAACATAATTTCTTGTTGAATATTTGATATCATGTGAGAACAGTAGAAACTGAGATAATTTGTATTTATGTCTGGAAATGAACCTGGTTCTTCTTTTGCCAGAATGTTAGTTGGAAGCATTGAAACATCTGGTCAGGAATTGAGCTGAGTTTGGGTTTCATTGTTGCTTTTGTCACCTTAAATGCACAACAATATTCAAATTGTTCACATGACTCCTTGTGCTTAAGGTAGGAGCTAAGCTACCAGAGGATTTTTCTCCATGTTTCTGCTCCAACCTCAGCTTTCAGCCATCCTAGCACACCCGCAACATGGAGGGTCTCTCCCCAGAGGGAAGGACTCTTGCTCCTTCCCCAGGGAAGAATGTGATCTCTTTCTAGGCTGCTGGTGACAGAAGCAATTCTCTTTTGCGCTGGTCCAGGATCAGTCTCAGTGAGGTCCCATATACCTGGGGTTTATCAATGGGGCTTGCTCAGGATTCCTGTATCATCTCCTCATGAAAGCACAACTCTATATTATGGCCATAGTGGATCTTGTGTGGGAGAGATTCACCTTCTATGGTACTAAGGACTCTGAATCTATTGATACAGGAAGGATGTTGTGGAGAACTCTTTGCTGACATATTCCCACAGGAATAGTGGGTGGTCTACTTGTGCCCTGAGAGTGATAGAACTTCCCACTCTTCCCCATATATCTTAAAGCTTTTTAGTGTTAATGAAGATCCAGGCAAGAGAGATGGAGCTTCCTGGTTTTCAAATAATGGTAGACTTCCTCTTTGCCTGAACCACCCATAAGAGGTTTTCTCCCGTCTCTCAGATATGCACAACTCTTTTTGTGAGAATTCAGGGGAAGTCCATGGAAAACAGCCTCTACAAGAGTGAAAATTCCCTTCTGTTTGAGGCACCTATGTTGAGCTAACCCACATTCATTCCCCAACAGTGTGATAAAATTCGAATTTCCTCTTATCTGCTGGAGCTGCATATTCTTTCCATGTATTCCCCCTCTTGCTTGAATTTCTCTGTTCTGGGATTTAACCTCAACTCTTTGATGGAATAAAAAATTATAATTTTGTAGTTTATACAATTTAGTCTCCTGTTTAGAGTGGAAGTGATGCTCTTTTCTAGCTTTATATAAACTATGTGAGAGTTTACATCATATTATTTGTTTCTTTAAATATATCAAGGAACGTACTGTTGATTTAACATGTATATATATATATATATTTTTTATTTTTTTTATTTATTATTTATGATAGTCACACAGAGAGAGAGAGAGGCAGAGACACAGGCAGAGGGAGAAGCAGGCTCCATACACCCGGAGCCCGACGTGGGATTCGATCCCGGGTCTCCAGGATCGCGCCCTGGGCCAAAGGCAGGCGCCAAACCGCTGCGCCACCCAGGGATCCCATTAGCATGTATATATTATCTTTGTGGGTCTCTTTCTACAGGTAGATTCTTTTATTTTTTCCCCAGATAATTTTTATTCACAGTGGTTTTATTTCTTTAGGGCTTTTTTATTTAATTGTAAGTTAATATTATTTGGAACAGATTCTGTGGAACTATTTAAATATTTGTGGTTTTGCATTTTAATTGCATTCCTTCTAAGATAATTTGAATTGCTTCTAACAGGTACATTTTTAATTAATAAATTGTTAATTAAAGGAATACTAATTAACTTTTTCTTATTGACAAATCACAACCTAAGAATCAACCAGGATTAATAGCTAAGCTGCAATTTGTGGGGTGCTTGGGGGACATAGTCGATTGAGCTATGATTCTGGCTGAGGTAATGATCTCAGTGTTGTGGGATGGAGCCCCTCAAAGGGCTCTGCCCAGAGTCTGCTTGGGATTTTCTCTCTCCCTCCCCCTCTGCTCCTCCCTCCTGTGCCCCCACATGCGCTCTCTCTCTCTCTCTCTCTCTCTCTCTCTCTCAAATAAATAAATAAATCTCTTAAAAAATTAAAAAATAAACTATGACTTGAACTTTTTTCTTGACATGAATTAAACACACACACACACACACACACACACACACCTATCCAAAGGTAAATGAAACTTTCATCTTGTTAAGTTTGCTTAGACCTTCAAATATCAAGCTTGAAGATATTAGAAAAAAATAAAATAAAATAAAATGCTGTGTTTAGTGAGTCTTTTCCTTAAGCAAGGCATAAAAATATTATATAAACTTAACTTGTTGCATAATAAAACTGATTGACAATTAAGCTAAGGATCCAGACCTTAAAACAAGACATTTAAGAAACTGATTAAATTAGTGAATATAACCAAGGGGAAAACTATTAAATGGCAGAGTGTTACCTTTGCATGATTTATTTTAGTGTGGTGGTAGATATCTGCCAAGTAAATTGCCTATTATTCCTTGGAGCTTTTGTCCCCCCCCCATCCCCTGTCAAATTCTGCATTTGTAATTAATGAAATACACTTTCTGTCCCTTACTCAGTCATGCCTTCATTGGCTAAAATTGGGCTTGACTACTTTTAATGCATGGATGTATACAGATGCATTTTGGCTTTCAGTTTCTTTGATCTTTGCCATTTTATATAAATGTTAGACCATACCAGCAATTATTCTAAACTGAAAAGAGAAAAAGATTCTGCTACTATCTTGTTAATGATGTTCTTAGTAAACAAACAAACAAAAAAAACTAATAGTAGGAGTGTTTATACGGCTATTTCACACCTCTTTTACTGTAATGCTTGGTTTATTCTTAGATAAATATTATCATTTGGGATCATTTCAAAATATAATTAAGAACTTTGATGATGCTTGATCTAGTGTCCTAAACTATTCCTGAGTGTCTCATTTCCTGAGTTAGAATACAGTAATGGAAGAATAGAGCACATGTATATTAAAGAACAGCAGTGAAAATAAGCACAAAACAAAGAAAAATAACTGACCTTTATTCAGCAAAAATAAGTTGAATTCAAATACCAAAAATGGTGCATTAACAGGACCTAGAAATATAATTATATTGACTGGCCTACAACCTTAATTTAACTAAATTTTTGAAAGAGCAGTGTGGTGGACAGATTCTGTATCTAGCGATATGGCAGGGGATTTAATGACATGATGGGGCAAACAAACAAACTGATTAATGAAATCTAATGGATTATATTTCTCAGATCAAAATTAGTTCCAAAAGTCAGAAGCAAGAAAAGCAAGCTAAGGTTTTGGTATAAAGGGATAGTTTGGTGCCACCTGCTTAAAGTAATTTATCCTTGATAATACAAATATATTCCCTGTACATATTTTTAATATTTTAAAGTTAATTTTAAATATTTTTAATGTTGTGTATGTCAGTGTTTTAGACCAAAGGCATTAAACCACAAACACTAAACTAGTGACAATGCTTGGGCAATGTAGGTGCTTTCTTGTACTTGGATATAATCCAAACATCATTTGTCAGACCACATTTCTTGATTTGTGATTTGGGAAATACAATCATCATAGCCATGTGAATTACATGCATTTTCTCTGCTTACATAATATAATAAAAATCATTTAACACCAAAATAATTCTGAATGTAGTCTGAGCATCATTTTGATTGTACTAAAAAATCTTTTGAGATCACAGCATCATTCTGAGGAAATTGGCTCTCATGATACATATGCACAATAGGGCTGGCCAGTTGATAGAAAATTCTAATTGATAGAAAAACAAGTAAACAAGGTGAAACTTTATCTGATATATTTAATGGCTGGAGAGTTAAATGGTGCACATCAAAAACTAATTCATGTTTATTCAGAAAATGGAAAATTGTTTCTTCAGCACAAACCAATACAATTCTCAGTTTTAGAAGAAGAAGCAACTTATGGAAATTATGCCAGTGGATCCAGTGTATTTATTGAACTTAGTGGAGTGTGAACAAAAAGTAATTTTGTTTGCTCTCACATTTATTCTCTTTGAACACACTCTGCAGGCTTGTTCTTTCCTACTCCTGGATAAAATCTCGCGGAGATTCCATAGCTTTCTTTATGATTTACAGGTATTAACAAGTACCTGCGCTTTTTCAGGTATTAAAAAGTCCAATCTAATTTAAAATATATTTCTTCTTGTCATTCAAAACTTCTCCACTCTCTTCACCCCTCTTTACTGCCAAGCCCACCATGTCTGTAGTAGATCCCACCTCAGGCCTGGGAGAGGGTAGGTGAAGATCAATTTGCTGCCCTATCCCAGCTACACATATCCTTCTCTTGTAGCCATTGCAGTTTTTTCAGGACTGAGTCTTAGGAGAAGGACAAGGGAGGGTTAGCTTTGAAAAGTCAAACCTTACATGGCTTATGAGACTCTAAAGTAGTGTTAGTAACCTCCTTGACAGAATGTCCAGTTACTGTCTCTTTCACTCATAAGGTGTTCCTCCCTCCTATGCTTCACTCTACCCCTCTTCTTTCCTGCATTTTTAGAAATCACCAACCGAATAACAGGATAGCCCATCCCATCAGGAGGTTCCTAGTTTCAGATGAAGTCTCGTCCAAGTATGGTTTATCACTACCCTGTCAGCTCCTTGCTAGTGGGGATCCACCATCATTTAAAATCACTTTGTTCTGATGCACCTCTATGCATTAATACACTATATTGCAAATTAGAAAAGGACACAAGTTCTCCAAACTGACAAGGCTCTGCTGGTATAATGGTTACAGGCGAGATTTCAAACCCCAAATTGAACCTCTGTGCGGGTCACCAACCATAGCACCAGAAACCATGACCATGATTCTGTCTTTCCAAGGTGTTTAGAATGAGCTGTACTAATATATACTGAAAGGCATGAGCTTTATATCCACTGATTTTAGGATAGAAACTACTGGCTATACAGTTTTATAGTGTACTGCTTACTGTATATTACAAAGAGGTGTTGTTCATAACCAAAAACAAAATGGGAGCCAAACTGTAATTAGAATGTGGACTTTCATGCTATTATCATCTCACAGTAATAACACAATTAAATGCATTCTGGAAGCTAAATGTTATAATTACAAAAAGTGTTTTAGTATTCTTGGTACCTTGACATATTAAAGGCATGATATATCACTTCCCAGCTGATCAAAGAGAAATTTATTGAATGCCAACTCTAAGCATCATCCAAAGCTTCATTGTGTTAGAAGTTTGGCCAAGGTTACACAGCAGAGAGGGAAAGCTTCAATATATTTCACTGAAATGTACATTGCATGCTAAAAACACAAAAAGAAAAAATCTTTGAAATCTTTATCAGCAACACTAAATTTAACATGTCTGCATGAGAAAATCATCTTTATAATCAAAGGCAAGGTGTATTTTCCTTTTCCTCTAATAATTATATATCATTTTAATGTACAAAGTTCCAAATAAATGTGCATTAAGTAGCACACTTTAATTATTTCAATATGTATTCACAAAAGCATGTGCTTGAAGATGCTAGCACATATGAAAGCTCATTCAGTAGAAACTAACTATTTTTAGAATAACGTAACTAATTGAATTTTGTAGTGTAGCCGGTAACATGATTTTCAGAGTGTGTGATATTTGCAAAGAAAGTGCTTTATTATCTATAACATTGGGAGAGATCAGCTCAAAGAAGACAAATCTTCATCCATCAAAGTATTCTCTTTATAATGCCTAATGGAGAATAGATATGCTCTAATGCTTTTGATATAAATATTTTGAATGGCATTTCCTTCTAGCTTTCTCTTTGTACCTAATATGTAAGTTAGTGCTTACAGTGATCAGACCATGCTTGAAGTCAAATATTTGGTTGTTTTTATCAGGTGAGAATTGGGAGTGATTAGATAAAAGCCTATACTAGTTCTTGTATGCCATAGTTTAAGAAGTAAATCATAAATTGTATCAGATGAAAAAAACTATTGTCCATGGAGGCAGGAAATGAGGAGGTAAATTTAAGACATGCACACATATGTTACATTCAATTGCAAAACATGCATATAGATTCAATATTATCAAGAAATAGCTTTTTTGAACTTTTTTTATTGTTCTTTGAAGTAATAGAAACAAGAAACTCAAATTCAACTCAGATGATGCTAAACTAAACAGAAACTTCAAGGGATATTATTCTCTATCTCTCTCAATCTTCATCATTACTGGATTTTCACCTTCTCTTTGCTGGCTCTATCTGTCCTCCATATTGGGGTAAGAAGGGCACTGAAGAATTTAAGATTGCTGCTCCTTGGACTCAGTGATCCCAGAGAAAAACATGATTCTCTTTCACCCAACATCTAGATTAACCAAAGGTTCTTGGATACGTTTCATGTCCACATCTGTAGCTAGAAAATCAGCATCCCAACAAACATGTGTAATTAGAGAGGCTCTTTTTGAGTATGAATACAGGTTTTCTTATAATAAAAAAATGGAAAATAAAGTTGTTGGACAAACACCAAAAGAAAACAAACAGCAGCCATAGCAAAACAAACAAATGAAAAACAAATGTATCCTCAACAAAATTGTTTCCCTTCACAAAGATCTGTAAGAAGGAAAAAAAAAAAAAAGTTTTTATATTTGTTTATAAAATATATTTATTTTTAACAAATATTTATTTTTGTTAAATAAATAATTTGTTAATATAAATATTTAACAAATATTTATATTTGTTTTGAAATCTAGTATTGGGATGCCTGGGTAGCTCAGCGGTTGAGCGTCTGCCTTCAGCTAAGGTCCTGACCCCGTGCTCCCGGGATCGAGCCCCATATCGGGCTCCCTATCAGGAGCCTGCTTCTCCCTCTGCCTATGTCTCTATGTCTCTCATGAATAAATAAATATATTTTTTTAAAAAAAGAAATCTAGTATCAAACAATTTGTGCAATCTGGTTTTGTCTCCTTGAAAATGGTTGCTATATGTATAATTATATTTCTTTTAAGAAAAACATTCAAAGATGACAATTTTAGAAATTTATCTATCAGTCAAATTACATGAAATAATGGACTATGCCAGAAAGTGTCATAGAGAACAATCATTTTTACTTATTTTCATATTCTATATATCAAAGCATATTTAGAAGCACTTACTTGTGGGTAGATTTGAAATTCCAAACTCTGAATTTTTTTGACAAAAACAAGGCTTTTTTTTTATTGCTCACATTTAATGATTTTTTTGTGACAAAGGGGTAAAGTTGAAGAATTTCAAATAGAAATTAACCTAATTGCAAAATAGATATGAAACTTACAAAGCTTGGAATAATTTTCCCTACAGGGAAACAACTTTTTAGCATCCACTCATAAATCAAGAACTGCAGTGTTAGCTACATTAAATTCATTTTATAGTCTAGTTTTCAAGAAAATGTGTGCTTGGAATGTATTTGGTAATAATATATCTTCTAACCTGAAATGACATTCAAAGACAAAATTTTTATATTAAATCTGAGACTCCTTCCAACTTTTGCAGGGCTTCCTTAGTATAAAAACCCGATATATTTTGATTGAATTTGTTTTATAGTCGGCTTATCTTTCCTATTTTTTATTAACAAATGTTGCCAGTTTTCAAATATTCCATACTTACTATATCTAACAAAACCATAACACATGAGCTGTCACATCAAATCTCGTTCTATGTATAGAAAATAGACTGTGGGAGACTTCTTTTTCTGTGCTATATAGTTAAAAAAAATCAGTTAGTCTTATTTTCCATATCAGAATTATCTTTGAAATACAATTCCAATAAGCCATTGCTATCAACCTCTTCAATCTTAAAATTCCCTTCTATAAGAATAACCAGTCTGTTCCCACTTCCTTTTGGTTCAATGAATAGCTATAGCTGCTTTTTACTAGTTTTACTAGTTTTACTTTTTAAGATTAATATAGACTCATTCAAATGACAAAATAAATATTTATCTGGAATGCAAATTTAATAATGTAATAATCTATCATAGTCCTTGCAATCGAGTTACTTTCCTTGAATGAACTGTAGTGTGGACTTGTTTTTGCCTTTCTTGTTTTTGTTGATGATGGTGATATTTCTTTTTTAAAAATGTACTTTTGGGACACCTGGGTGGCTTAGTGGTTGAGTATCTGCCTTTGGCTCAGGGCATGATCCCATGGTCCCAAGATGGAGTCCCACATCCGGCTCCCTGCATGGAGCCTGCTTCTCCCTCTGGCTTTGTCTCTGTCTCTCTCTCTCTTTGTTTCTCAGGAATAAATAAACAAAATCTTTTTTAAAAATTAAAAAAATAAAAATGTACTTTTTATCAAATTGCAGCTTCTCAAGTGTTACAATGGCATCCTCTTAAAGTGAGTACCGTTACATCTATTACAAGGCCTGCTATACAGAGAGAGTTCAATACTCACTAAAGAGAGCTTATTAGCAAATTTGAAAATATTTCATTTAGGTAGCTACCGTGTAAATACTCCAGATTTATATCATCGGATTTTTGTTGTATCTTACTTTAGAAGAATGCATTCGGAAGCTAATTCCCATTATTATTTTTCATTTCTTAAATGATTTCTTTAAGTGTAAATATATGAAAACTACACATTTTCCGAAATAAGAGTTATCTTGTACTGGAATACAACATTTGCTTTCTCACATGTTGACATTGTTGAGAATATTTAGATGTTTGTTTCTAACTTCTTAAGACAAATGCCATCAAAATCAAATCTAATATCCCATATATCACCTCTTAATAAAGTACACTACAGCAAAACAATGATTGAATATATATAGATTTAAATTTTTAAATATTGGATAATAATCTCACATAGCAGATGAGAGGGGAATGAGAAGATTACCTGAGGGGCATCTGAGTGGCTTAGTTAGTTAAGCACCAGACTCTTGATTTCAGCTCAGGTCATGATATCAGGGTCCTGAGACTGAGCTCCACATGGGACTCCATGCTGGTTGTGGAGTCTGCTTAAGACTCTCTCTTTCCTTCTCTCTCTGATCCTCCCTCTCTAAGAAAAAGAAAACACCACCACAGTGGAGAAAGTGGGTAAGATAAGGACCCACTTTCCTATCTCTTATAGAGATTAAGCAGCAAGAAGTAGAATTAAGTCAAGCAGCCAGAATAAGTGCTTTTGTTGTTTCTCAGTCTTCTGAGGTAGAAGGAGGAAGACCTATTATCATGACAGTAGTCAGGAAACCTTACCTTCCCATCTGAAAGGCAGTAGGGCTGTGGCTGCTGAGTCAAGTGGTGTTTAATGATGAAGTTAATGGTATTGGCAACAAAGACTTCTATAATATAGAACATTGGATGAATCAGAAACATTGGAAATTTATTTGCTTGAAGCCAGTAATGTGATGCTGAAAACCAAAAATAAATTAGTGAAACCTTGCTTACTAGTACAACTGATTTCTCTTTTTCACACATCTTCTTGTCTTTGTTTTATCTTTGGTTTGTTTATTTTTAGATTCCACATTAAATATGAACTTCATAAGAAAACAAAAAATAAAAATATTGGATGTGTTAATCCTTGAGAAAAAGGGAAGAATTCAGATTTATTCCTATGCTCTAGCTCCTTTTTTTTATACGTTATCCCGTAGCATACTGTACATAAGAATACAAACTTCTATTTTATAGTTTGTATGTATCTTCCACTTATTAGAAATCTGGGTTTGAGTTGTCATGTTTCCAATTGTAAAATATATATATATATATATTTACCACATAACACTGTTTCCATTTCAGCATCACCTGAACTGGGATAGGGGTGAGGAGACTTAAAATCCATCATGTTAAGATAATGTAAATGTTGATTTATTAGAAATGAAAAAGTAATAATAGGCAGTAAAAGTCATGATAATTATTTTTGAACAAATTAGAGAATTGTTGCTAAATGGGTCATAACTCTTTCCCTTACTTTTTCCTTCACTTACAGAGATATTTTAAATGAGAATACTCACACAGAATTTGTAATGCATTTGAAATGACAAAAGAAAAAAAAAGGCAGGCTGGTATTTACTTCTTTTAAGCAAGTTGCTGAATTATTTTTTAATTTTCTCTGGCTTTTGTTACAGTTCCTATCAATAGTGTACCAGGCATGTTTTCATGTAGAGAATAAGTTTTTAGCACTTCCTCCTCTATAGAACAAAGTTATTTTTAGTCATGATCATACAATAAAATGAACCACAATGGACAGAAAAGAAACACAATAAAACTTCTTATATTTTACTTTATATATAATCATGTCAATAAAAATAAATTAAATATTACTGTACAAAAAGGAAAATTAATAGATTAATAATTTAATTTTAATACCATAATTCTGTTTTTCCCCTCAAAAGAAAATTATACTTAAATTTTAGCCTGCCACAGTATGAGTAGTAACATTCAACATTTAACATTTCTGTTTAAGAGCCTTAATTTCTGACAAAAAAAAAATTGTCAAAGACTTTGTCAAAATGGAAAGCTTTCAATAATCATTTTAACCAAATTTGTCAACCTGTCTTACTTAGTACTTAATTGAGAATATTTTTATCTACTTGAATTTCAAAAAATTTTTTCCTGATGCAACAGATATACAAATAGTTAGAAAAAAATTTAATATAAGGATAATTTAGAGAAAGAATTTATCAACAAATTCCAGGAAATTTAACACAGACGTTTCAAATGATCTAGATGATAATAGAATTGAAGCAATTCAAGTTCTAGTTCCACACAATCATTAACTATCTTTGTTTATTCCAAATGTAATGTGTAGGAGATCCCTGGGTGGCGCAGCGGTTTGGCGCCTGCCTTTGGCCCAGGGCGCGATCCTGGAGACCCGGGATCGAATCCCACGTTGGGCTCCCGGTGCATGCAGCCTGCTTCTCCCTCTGCCTGTGTCTCTGCCTCTTTCTCTTTCTCTCTGTGTGACTATCATAAAAAAAAAAAAAAAGTAATGTCTAAATGTAAGAATATAGAGTATGACAAGACCTGAAAACAAAGAATCTCCCCACCAAAAAGCTCAAGCATTTTTGGAACATTATGAACTTCCCCCGAGTGTTATACTTAACTGTATCACTAGGATTTCTTCAAATTAACTTCCTCGATAGGATGTAATGTTAAAATGCTAACACTTAAAATATAGCTTAAAAGTACATTATTATAATTCAAATATAACTCAGTACTATTTAGGAGCTATAGGAACAAAAGAATGTTTTAAGGACGAATAGTATACCTCTGATTGTTTAGAATCATGTAAATTATAAAAAAGCAAATTGACATTTAGTCAGTTTTATTGTTTTTCAAATCTTAAGATACTACTTCCCATAGTACAGCCTATTTCAGACACATTACTGGATCTTAATGAATTCATAGTGTGATGTCACTGTACCACTCAAGAGTTTGATGTCATTCTAACACTCAAGAAGGAATTTAAAACAATAGAAAAATTAGAATCTGGGAAGAGCTTCAAGGAGGATGATTAAAGAAACTCACACATATGTTTTTATCTTTTGTATTAGAGGCTAACAACTTTCAAAATATGTAAGAAAAATTTAAATACATAGAAATAATTTGTGGTATAAAAAACAACTAAACATAGTCTTACAACTTTTTCTAACCATTACTTATCTCAATATCAAGCTGATTTAGGTGGCTAATGATAAAAATTGAACTCACTTTTAAAACTTATTTACTTGAATGACTGCCATTTTTTCCCCTAATAGACACTAAAAGCTATCATTATTTGTCTAAAACTAGGATCCAAGACTACTCACATAGCTGAATTCCTTGACACATGTAGATGGAATTCCTTGACACAATGCAATCTGGACCATTTAAACTTGGTTTTGAAAATGTAAGCAATGTGAAACATCCTCTGATTGCAAAGGTTGCTAAATTGATTCCAAATACTTTCTATATATATTGTCCCTGAGAAGCAACTGATACAGACTTAGTTTATTGCATTCTGAGTCTAGGAACATGGCCTTTATAAGCACTATCATCAATGAATTTGAAATGACTCCAAAGTTCAAACATCAGTGAAGCATCACATCGTATGTTCAAATCAGATGACCGTTGGGCTAGGCAAATGTCATTTATATTTCAGAAGACATCCATGTTATAATCAAAAATGAATTAGCAGACATGGAAACTTCAAGCACCATTTGTCATCTGGAACTCATGTGCATTAATATGCCTCATATCTGTGACTCTGAGAAAAGCTAAGTCAACTCCAAAATTACCATAACATTCAAAACTAAACAG
Source organism: Nyctereutes procyonoides (assembly GCF_905146905.1). Lineage (NCBI taxonomy): Eukaryota > Metazoa > Chordata > Mammalia > Carnivora > Canidae > Nyctereutes > Nyctereutes procyonoides. Next base: position 1,017,899 of record NW_026575162.1, read on the forward strand.
TAATGCATTTTAAAGTGAATGTATTGGAAATTGAATGCCAACTGAAAATAAATGATGATACCATTTAAAATTACATTACAAAAGGCTTTTTCCTTGTCCTTTACCCTATTGTCATCCTTAGTTAGCACAGCTGTCACATTTCCACCACTCATATCCCGTAACAAAAATGGGTTAGAATATAAAATAAAACAGAACACACACCTAATTCTACTTAAGTGAACACTTGATAAATAAACTTGGTTTCTGAAGAAGGAAAAATTCAATGTTTTTCTATTAGTTGACTTGAATCTCCTACACAGGACTCCTTTAGTAACCTATCTAGTTTTGTTTTTTATTATAAATACTTCCAGTGTACAATATCCCCTAAGTATATTTGCCTTTCAATAAAAAAAGGCAGAAGAAAACTAGCCATTAATGTTTTAAAATGTTTAATATACCAAGAGGGAACATATATTTTATGGTAAAAATGAAATTATGAAGTATTTATTTTTTATCCTTTTTAATAAGCTTGAAAAAAATGAACACATAAAACTGAATTATGTGTTAAGCCTAAAAGAAATACAAATCAAACAAAAGACAGCTTCAATGTGTTTTGCCAATATATTATTCTCTTTGTATACAGATGTGTGTGTATGTACTATTACACAGAAAACACTGCCAGAATACAGGAATCATTCTAATTATGCTAGGAGGAAAATTGTGAAAGCAAAAAACATAAATCCTCAACATCAAATCCTATTAACTAAAACTAACTTACAGAATTCCACAATTTTTTTTATGAATTAAAGGAATAATGCTCAAACTTCCAAAGACAGTAACCCTTTCCCCATCTCAAAACATTTTATTATGGCTCTTTGGTCATGGTACAGTATTATAGTTACTTAATATGTATGCAAATATAACTATGTATAATTAATATAATATACATTTATTTATATTTAATACATGATATATGCATTATAATTAACACCTTCTCTGTGTCAGGCACTGTACTAGATATTTTACATATATGCTTTTCCATTCTCAAGCACCCTGTCATCAGAGCATCATTATGCCCTGTTTATAAAACAATAGCTACAACAATAATTTGAAGAGTGTGTTAGGATTTTATATATGTAATTTAATCCTTATCATGACATTATGAACTCACTAGGGTTATCCACAATTTAGGATAATGAAACAAGCATTCAGATTCAAGCATCTTTCTCAGAATCAGATAGGTATTGTTAGCTCAACGAAATCCCAGCTAAACAAACAGAATCCCAGTTTATTTTGAAATTATGATTAGAGTCTATGTTCTTTCCATTATACTTTGCCACATCTCTTATGATTATATAGTTAGTACACAAGGCAGAATTAGGTGCCCTTTCTACCCAGAATGAGATTTGCACTGATTTACATATATGCATCTGTGTGTGTGAACACACGTATAACCTTTTTTTTTTTTTTTTAAGATTTTATTTAGTTATTCATGGGAGACACACAGAGAGGCAGAGACACAGGCAGAGGGAGAAGCAGGCTCCATGCACCGGGAGCCCCACGTGGGACTCGATTCCCGGTCTCCAGGATCACGCCCTGGGCCAAAGGCAGGAGCCAAACCGCTGAGTCACCCAGGGATCCCGAGATTAACCATTTACAGTAAAGAAAGAGGGCAGCCCAGGTGGCTGGCTCAGGAGTTTAGCGCCGCCTTGAGCCCAGGGCCTGATCCTGGAGATCAGGAATCTAGTCCCAAGTCAGGCTCCCTGCGTGGAGCCTGCTTCTCCCTCTGCCTGTACCTCTGCCTCTGTGTGTGTGTGTGTGTCTCATGAATAAATAAATAAAATCTTAAAAAAAAAAAAGTAAAGAAAGAGATTATCAGTAAATTCGTGACTGAAGAACTGGCAATATCTAAGTCCAGTCAAAACGTATAGGTTGTAGTCCTTGTGTCTGTACCTAAAATGGAAATCTAAAAAAAAAAAAAAAAAAAAATTGTATAGTATATATAACATGTTTTGAGAAAAGCAGGCAAAAAAAAAAAAGTCTAAGAAACAAGTGATCTGCCTAAAATACAAAAATTGAAAGTCTCAAGTTATAAAAATATGTATAAAGGAAAAGTAACCTCAGATGGTTATTTTAAATATCTGATTATAGTGTAAGGCAGTAAAAAAAAAATTAAACAACAACAAAAATTAACCAGACTTTTGAGTCAACTAGAAGTTTTTAAATTTTTTTAAAAAAATTATTTATTCATGAGAGAGAGAGAGACAGGCAGAGGGAGAAGCAAGCCCCCTGCAGAGAGCCTAAGGTGGGGGGCTTGTCCCAGGATCCCCCCCCATCACTACCTGAGCCAAAGGCAGACTCTCAGCCACTGAACCACTCAGGTGCCCCCTGGGTGCTAACTAATTCTAGTTAGCTAGAATTGATTGAGGTCTAAACTCTGCCCCTACTTGGTGAACTTGGCTAGCTATTGAACATATATAAGATTCAAATTCCTCATCTCTAAAATGCAGAAAATAGTACACACCTTACATGGCTATGCTAAGAATTAAATGTGCTTGTTCAAAACACCAAAGCTTTACGTTGTTTTGGAATAGAAGAAAAATGGAAAGGAACTTCTCAACTCCCCACTGGAAAGAAAAATACTAAATCCACAAAAAATGAAAGTCTTTGACTTTCAAAAGTTTTGACATTATTATTGTGAAATCATTGTGTGACAGCATAAAAGTAGTAAAATTTCCATCTAGCTAGAAAAAACAATTTTCTCAAATGAGCAGTAGTGGAGCTTATTTATTTTTTAAGTCTAAATGAGTTTCTGTGTGGAGGTATGATTATGGAGATGTTAGCTTATAGTAGTAGTCATTTTACAATATATAACTGTGTCAAATCGACATGTACATTTAAACTTACACACAGTATTATAGTTAATACTTCTCAATAAGGCTAGAAACATGTTTTTTAAAAAAATTAGTAGAGTTTTAATGAAGTAGATGCAAACTTTCCAGAATTTCTATTGATTACTATCAGTGTAGGTATTTTAAAATATATTATTTGTGAATATAACGGCATTATCAATTTGGTAAAGAACTAATTTCAAAGGTATTATGTTGATGAAAATAAAAATGTAATGAATGTGTTTTCATTAAGTTCACATTATCATTTGAAAGAAACGTAACTGATATGTCACATAAATTATTTTCATTAACTCTAGCAACTTGAATAAAGTTAGCAATTTTTAAACAGTTGTATCTATTGCAAGTATTAATCATTCATTTATTGATTTAGCTAATATTTATTACCTGCATACTGTAATATATTTATATATGTAAACACACACACATATATATATACACACGTATACTTATAGCTACTTATAACTTATAGCTACTTACTTATAATGGATAAAAATCCCATAATAACCTATATTTATATCATACTCATATAAACTCCAACTAGGTTTTTTAAGATTTTAACTCAAACATTACTACAAAAAGTTTGATTTTCAATTAGTTACTTTGATCCATATCTCAATGACAAGGATGTTTAGCATCTTTTACATGTCTTAAAATAAAGGAACAGATACTATCCTAGTATCATGTCATGTCCTTCCATTTGTATTTTAAGGAGTAAAATTATGTGTTTATGATCACAGCAAAAATATTTGAGATGAAGTTTATTTTTTTCAATCAATGATGCCACTTACATATAGCAACAGTATTTGTTTCAGGTTTTTTTTTTTTTTACACAATTAGTGACATTATTATTTATGATCAGGCATTTTACACTTCAGAGTGCATGACATGTCTGAAAGTAATAGGGTTCCTGCTTTGAGGGGATTCTAATTCATCATCCCTTAATTGCCTGCTTGGAGCAAAGTCAAACCAATTCCCTTCTTGCCTGACCAAAGTAGCATTCCTTTTGGCCTTGAACACCTGACTCTCACTTCTCTTTATGACAAAACTCATGTCAGTTTGAAAACACTGACCAACAAAGATGGTGAAAGTATAAAATATGTTCAAATGATTCTTATTCATGTCATTGTTATCACCCTGCTTTCAGGGTTTGTAAAGCTTACAAAATAAGACTGCATAGTGTCCTCAGACATAAATAATCACTTGAAATTTCTACAACAGACCTGGTTCCTTATTTTGTGTCTCAGTCTTCAAGATTTGATATATTGTTGCTCCAATATTACATGGCAATATAACAACTAATGCACAAAAGTGAGCATTTGAAAAGCCAGGAAGCCTGTACCAAATTGGCATATTGACTGCTCATGGGGTCTTGCTGAATTCACTGGCCTTCTTCCCTAGAACAAGGATGGCTCATTAAAACAGAGGTTAACACACCAAATGAAAGTGTTTGGGTCAAAAATGAGTTGGGCTTATTTTTGTATAGCCCATGAGATAAGAATAATTTCTGTATTTAGAAAGGGGAGTAAAAACGGAAAAAAATACATAAGAAAGATTTGTGGTGGCTAGAAAGAGTAAAATATTTACTTTGTAGTTTTTGTTTGTTTGTTTGTTTACAGAAGAAATTTGCCTAATTTTGTCTTTAAAGAAATGACAGTTTCTAAAACTAAAGCAATGGAAGGAATATAGTCCTCATACCAGAACACATCAGCTCTTTAACTGTACAGAAGACATTTAGCCAGGAAAAAATCTTCCTTCTTGATGTCACAAAAACCAACAAGAACTAATTTAATATTATAAACAAACAAGAACAAAAACCACTGACAGAAGCATATTATCTTTTTTGATACTTAATTATGAAATACATTTATTAGAATGTCTTCCTGATATTCACTGATTAAAAAAACCACTGGGGCTGAACATTCTTTATTTTTACAGAGCTTACTTCATGCCAAATAGGTATGAATGAATCACATGTTTATTACCCCTAAATAAATCAATGCATGTTTTAATTATGCTTGCAAAGTTTGCCTAATGATAAATTTCTTGCTAACAGGAATAATTTTATTGATACACCATATAAGTTTATATTTTAATATACAGCTAGGTTATCTTTAGTAACAGACTGCCAGTAGTCTCAGGATAACAGACTGGTAGTAGTCCTATGAAACAGGTACAACTTGTAAATTGCAGTAAATCAGTGATATTAACAAAGTAATGTTTGAATAAAATAAAATTCAAAGATTAATTATAATACTGCATTGATATAGTAGTCCAGTAGTTCCCAACCATTAAAAAAGTTTTATTTCATTTAAATAAAAATAATATTTCTAACTCATGACTAATGGAATGTATGTTGTTATTTTGGAGTAGTTCATTATCTACCAAATTTGGAAAGGTGATGCAGGAAATGCGTCTATAACAGATGTTGAGGGCTACTAGCCACAGACAAGACCCAACATCACTGATTACCATTGTTTGGGCCTTTTTAACAGTATCCTGTCACATGCTTATTGGTATCATCTTGCTAATAATTGAGTACCAGTGGTGTTCCAGGAGACCTCACATTTCTTCACATACCACAATCTTAGTAAATCATAATAACTGTATAATCTAGGTATTCATGAAAGAGATTATGCAGATCAGGAGTCAACATATCTTTTTTTCTATAAAAGTTCAGATAGTATTTTCTGTTTTGTAGACCATACCACCTATACCACTACACCTCAGCTCAACTGCATATAAACTAATGGGTATTTCTGAGTTACAGTGAAACTTTATTTATGAAACAGGCAATAGGCTGGATTTGGCCCCAAGGCTCTAACATGCTAAATCCTGATATAGATCATAGGGCTGGATCTGACTAATTCCAAAGTTCATAACTGTAGATGCACAGAAACCACCTAAGGTTGATACTCTTATTTTCTTAGTTATCAAATGAAATTAAATTACATCCATAAAATCCCCCACATACACATGTAACTTTAAATTCATGAAATTACATTCACTCCATTTGTTCCTCACTTCAGCAGAATGGATTTAGTAACATCCATTTAGGAATCTGAGAGACAAGAAAAGATATAAATATTCTGAGCATCAATTGGAACAAATGAATAATGAACTTTTTTTAAAAATGTCGGAAAAGAAGTACTGTTACGTTCATTGTTGACAGAGAAAAGGAATTGGCCAAAGAGATTTATAGAAATAAAAGATGGCTTAACAGCAAGTGCTGTGTGAAAGGAAAGTCAATCCAGTAATACTGTTGACAAAGGTTAACCACAAAAGAAACCTCACATCTGTGTTCAATATGTGGACAATTAGAAAGGAAACCACAACACATCTCTTACCCTAAGGATCTGATCATATTTAATTGATAAATTGTGCTTTAAATAGGAAACTTCTACTCATAGTAACTTTTTTGTAGTAGCATATCTTATTACAGGACTACTAGTCTCACCAGACAGCAAGGACCCACATGCAAAACTTAACCTACACTCTGAAATGAATATTAGATGCTGCAAGTCATATGCTCTATCTTGCCTTCCTGATGAACAGTATCTCCTAAAGAAAACAACAATAAAATTAAAAACTTTGTCATTCTTTTCATCTTTCTTTGAAAGAGAGAAGACATATCTTAAAGACACGTTATGATTGGTCAACTTGCTAATACCCTGCTCCAAATAACTCCACCCTTGTGCATACTTTGGTCCCTCTTTCTTCTCTTCAGGGTCTTCTCAATTATGACCCCATGGTTTTCCTTCTTACCCTCTCTAGTCGCAATGAACTTCTTTCAATTATCTTTGTTTTTTTCAAGCCTTTATTTAAATTCTAGTGAGCTAACAAACAGCATGATGATATGTGTCAGGGGTAGAATTTAGTGATTCATCACTCACATACAACATTCAGTGCTCAAGACAACAAGTGCCCTCCTTAACACTTATCACCCATTTTACCCATTCCTCTGCCCACCTCCCCTCCAACAACTCTCACTTTGTTCTCTGTAGTTAAGAGTCTGTTTTGTGGTTAATCTCTCTTTTTTTTTTTCTCCCTATGTTCATCTGTTTTGTTTCTTAAATTCCACATATGAGTGAAACCATATAGTATTTGTATTTCTCTGATTGATTTATTTCACTTAGCTGAATACTTTTGAGTTCCATCTATGTCCTTGCAAATGGTAAGAGCTCATTCTTTTTGATGGTTGAGTAATATTCCTGTGTGTGTGTGTGTGTGTGTGTGTGTGTGTGTGTGTGCGCGCGCGCGTACTGCAGCTTCTTTATCCATTCATCAGTTTATGGACAGTTAGGCTCTTTCCAAAATCTGGCTATTGTTGATAAAGCTGCTATAAACATTGGGTGCACATATCCCTTTGAATTAGTATTTTGTATCCTTTTGATAAATAGTAGCCCAATTGGATAGTAGGGTAGCTCTATTTTCAACTTTTTGAGGAACCTCCATACCATTTTCCAGAGTTGCTGCACCAGCTTGCATTCCCACCAACAGTGTAAGAGGGTTCCCCTTTCTCTGCATCCTTGCCAACACCTATTACTTCTGGTGTTGTTAATTTTGGCCATTCTAACAAGTGTGAAGTGGTATGTCATTGTAGTTTTGATTTGTATTTCCCTGATGATAAGTGATGTTGAGCATCATTTCATGTGTCTGATAGCCATCTATATGTCTTTGCAAAAAATGTTTGTTCATATCTTCTACCAATTTTTTAATTAGATCATTTGTTTTTTGAGGTATTGAGTTTGAGAAGTTCTTTACAGATTTTGGATACCCTTTATCAGATATGTCATTTGCAAATATCTTCTCCCATTCTGAAGGTTGCCTTTTAGTTTTGTTGGTTATTTCCTTCCCTATGCAGAAGCTCTTTATCCTTTTTTTTTTTTTTTCCTTAGGAGCTCTTTGTCTTGATGGGGTTCCAATAGTTTGGTTGTTGTTGTTGTTGTTGTTTTGCTTTTATGTTCCTTGCTCAAGAGACATATCTAGTAAGAAGTTGCTATAGCCCATGTCAAGGAGGTTATTGCCTGTGTTTTCCTCTAGTATTTTGATGGTTTCCTGCTTCACATTTAGATCTTTTATGAATTTTGAATTTATTTTTGTATATAGTGGTCCAGTTTCATTCCTCTGGATGTTGTTGTCCAGTTTTCCCAAAACTGCATATTGAAGAGACTTTTTTTTTTCCATTGGATATTCTTTCCTGCCTCGTTGAAGATTAACTGACCAAATAGTTGTGGGTTCATTTCTACATTTTCTATTCTGTTCCATTGATTTATCTGTCTGTTTTTGTGCCAGTTGCATTCTGTCTTGATCCCTACAGCTTTATAATATAACTTGAAGTCTGGAATTGTGATTCTTCCAGCTTTGTTTTTCTTTTTCAAGATTGCTTTCACTATCTGGGGTCTTTTGTGGTTCTATACAAATTTTAGATTGTTTGTTCTAGCTTTATGAAAAACACTGTCGACATTTTGATAGAGATTGCATTAAATGTGTAGATTGCTTTGGGTAAGATAGACATCTTTACAATATTTGTTCTTCCAATCCATGGGCATGGAATACCATTCCATTTCTTTGGGTCATCTTCAATTTCTTTCATGTTTTTATAGTTTTCAGAGTACAGATCTTTTACTTCATTGGTTCAATTTACTCCTAAGTATCTTATGGTTTTTAGACCTAAAGATACTTGCAGATTGAAAGTGTAGGTATAGAGAAACATTTCTCAAGCAAATGATGTCAAAAGAAATCTGCAGTAGTAATACTTATATCAGACAAACTAGATTTTAAACCAAGGACTATAACAAGAGATTAAGAAGAACACTATATCATAATGAAGGGATTATTCTAGATGAAGATCTAACAATTATAAATATTTATTCCTCTAACTTGGGAGCACCTAATATATAAAACAATTAGTAACAAATACAAAGGAACTCACTGATAATAATACAATAATAGTAAGAGATTTTCACATCCCATTTACATCAATAGAAAGATCATCTAAGCAGAAAATCAACAAGGAAATAATGACTTTGAATGACACAGTGGACCAGATGGACTTAACAGATATATTCAGAATATTTTATCCTAAAGCAGTAGAGTACACATTCTTTTCAAGTGCACATGGGACATTTTCCAGAATAGGTCATGAAAGAGGCCTCAACAAGAACAAAAAGATTGAGATCATATCATGCATATTTTCTGACCACAGTGCTATGAAGCTTGAAGTCAACTACAGGAAAAAAATTGGAAAGACCACAAATACATGGAAGTTAAAGAACAAGCTACTAAAGAATTAATGGGTCAATGAGGAAACTGAAGAAATTAAAAAATAAATAAATACATCGAAACAAATGAGAGTGACAACATGATGATCCAAAACCCTTGAGATACAGCAAAAGCAGTCATGAGAGGGAAGTATATAGCCATACAAGTCTACCTCAAGACACACAAAAAAATCTCTAATAAACAACCTAACCTTATATCTTAAGGAGCTAGAAAAAGAACAACAAATGAAACCTAAAGCTAGCAGTGGGAGCACAAGCAGTGGGAAAGGAAATAATAAAGATTAGAGCAAAAATAAATGATATAGAAACAAACAAAAAAATCAGTAGAACAGATCAATGAAACTAGGAGCTGGTTCTTTGAAAGAATTAATAAAATTGACAAACTCTTAGCCAGATTTACCAAAAAGAAAAGAGAAAGAACCCAAATAAATAAAATGCCAAATAAAAGAGGATAAATAACAGCCAACACCACAGAAATACAAAGAATTTTAAAGAGAATATTATGAAAATTACACACAAATTGGACAATCTGGAAGAAATGGATACATTCCTAGAAACTCATAACTACCAAAACTGAAACAAGAAGAAATAGGAAACATGAATGGACTAATAACGAACAAAGAAATCAAATCACTAATCAAAAATTTCCCTAGAAACAAAAATGCAGCACCAGATGGTTTCACAGGGGAATTCTACCAAACATTTAGAGAAGAGTTATTACCTATTCTTCTCAAATTATTCCAAAAAATAGAAATGGAAAGAAAACTCCCAAAGTCATTCTATGAGGCTAGCATTACCTTGATTCCAAAATCAAAGACTCCCCTAAAAAAAAAAAAAGAACTATGGATGATAGATGTTAAGAATTCTCAGCAAAACACTAATGAATTGGTCCAATAGTACATTAAAAGAATTATTCACCATTATCAAGTGGGATTTATTCCTGGGCTGCAAGGGTGGTTTAATATTTGCAAATCAATCAATGTATTACTCTGCAATAATAAAAGAAAGGTTAAGAACCATATGATCCTTTCAATAGTGCAGAAAAGGCATTTGACAAAGTACAACAAACATTCATGATAAAAATCCTCAACAAAGTATGGATAGAAGGAACATACCTCAGTATGATAAAGGCCAAATATATCCACAGCTATATATAATAATATAATATAGATATTCAAGAAACATATTTTTTAAAGATTTTATTTATTTATTTATTTGAGAGAATGAGAGAGCACGAGCAGTGGGAAGGGGCAGAGGGAGAAGCAGACTCCCCACTGAGCAGGGAGCCATGGGAGGGGCTCAATCCCAGGACCCTGGGATCCTGACCTGAGCTGAGGCCAGAAGCTCAACCAACTGAGCCACCAGCCACCCTTCAAGAAATAATAATTTATTTTCCTCATGAATTATACAAATGCCTTTGTCAAAGACAATTTGACTATGTATGTCTGGTTTGAATTTTGGACATTTACTCTGTTCCTTGATGTATTTGCCTATCCTTTACCAGTACCATGCTGTCTTGATTTCTGCCCCGTTATACCAAGAGCTGGCCATTTTTCTTCTGTAAAAGCCAGATAATAAATATTTCATCCTTTAGAGGCCACCGTGAATATTGTTTATTTTTAAACCCCTTTGAAATGTAAAAACTATTCTTAACTTTTAGGCCCTACAAAAAGAAGCCACAGTGGGAATTGGCCCACAGTCTTGATATCCAGTTGTGGATGGATATTCAGGTAGTATACTAGTAATTAAATCAGGTAACATAAATCCCCTCATTTTGTTCTCTTTCAAAATTTGTTTGATACTTCAACTTTGGATCTAAAATTTAGTATCAGATTATCAATATTTATTTTAAAAAATAGGATTTTGATTGTAATTGTATTGAATTGACAGGTAATTGGAGAATAATTACTATCTTTATTATTTTAAAATCATCTACTTGAATGGCTATTCAAATTAATTTCATGACTGAAAATGATAAAATAATTTAGTATTCAGCCTACCAAGACAACTCCCTGAGATAATTTGCTCATGCAGTAATGCCACAGTCTTGTTTTATGTATGTTTATCTGGTTGTTGTTTTGTGTGATGATTAAATGCATTATTCCATAACACTGTGAGCTGAAACTCTGGACTGCTTCCACTTCTTATCACCAATTAGGAAGTGGCAAAGAGTCTTAGATCATTTTTACCTAGAAATCAGAAGAAAAGATGCATACTATGGTTATGATCCACAGCTTTTCAGACTAGAAAACACCAATCTTCTGTAACAACAAAATCAGGCACTTGGCAACTAATTGTAAACCACAAAAATGACGAATGACAGCATAATCAAATGGTTCACTCTATTTGTTTTAGTGATAAAATATGAATGACTATATGCTCAATCCAGACACTGAGATTTATATTAGTAATGGATACCACAGTCTAATTGAGAGGCTCCTGAATGACAAGACCCCTGTGTTCATAACATTAAGGTTGCTTTAAAAAAAAAAATCACTCAAGAGTTTTCATAGATTCTGTGGTTGACCTTTCTGTAGGTGTCTTGTTATGCTTTCACACTTCCATTTTATGCTCCTTACATTCATGTTATCTTGTCTTTTCCCCAAAGTACAAATTCAGGTTAGTTTAGTATAATTCAGAACCATTAAAAAAGGAGTCCTTTTCAAATTTTTCCTCAGCTCATTAATCTGCATCAAGCCTCCCAATACTGCATTTGTCATCTATTAGCTTTATTATTAACCACATTGTTCCTAATTATTTACTGATCCTCTTAATTTAGAATCACAAGGAATCATGGCTTCAGGAACATGTTCTGATTCAGTTATTGCAAAGATTTGAGAATACACAGCAGCTAATTAGAAGTTCTCTTCCACTTTGATGCCAAATATTTCCACTATTGTATTTTCATCCTTTAGTAGATATCTAATAATATCTCAGTCAGTTAAGCATCTGCCTTTGGCTCAAGATATGATCCCAGGACCCTGGGATCGAGTCCCATGTCTGGCTCCTGCTCTGAAGAAAGTCTGCTTCTCTCTCTGCCTTTCCCCTGCTCATGCACAAGCTCTCTCTTTCATAAATAAATAAATAAATAAATAAATAAATAAATAAATAAATAAATAAATATTTTTAAATCTAATAATATTTTACTTTTTTTTAGAAGTTTTAAGATAACAATTACAAAGCCATCATGACTTCAAATTCTAAGCTCAATTCAATTATTAAAGGAAGGGAAAAGTCTCCCACTTCTACATTAAAAGAATCTTGGCTGAATGGGAGCTCAAATATTACATATAGAATATGATTTGTGCACTAGATTTCTGGAAGTGAGTTTTGAAAAATAATTTGCTTAGCTACCACAGTGGGATAGTTTGGGTCAGATAATGAGACATATAACATGATCATATTAGTTACTTGTAATCAAAGATGGTATTGGAAAGCTTTTCACAGGAGCAGGAAGACTAAAATATTGCATGTAACACTTGCTCTTAATAAAATCTTAGTAAAGATTTTCTAGGGATTTGAGTGGCTACTTTCCTGTATCCCTGCTGATCACATTATAAATATATGTCTAAGTGTTTATATGTATGTAAGACTTTCAGTTGCAGCTAATTGCTGTAGGTTGAGCTATTCCTCTTGTATGGTTTCAATAATTGTTTGTCAATATGTCCTTGTAGATCATCATCCATTTTTTATCCATGAGTAATTTCTACAGTATGTTTTCTATTACCCCTCACTACTGTTAAGAATATTTTTTTTCTTATCCAAACATTTATTTTCCTATCAAATTGTCTATATCACATATTGTAGCCAAATATATTTTGATCTCATTCTTGAAATTTGGTCCAAAAATTCTGATTTATAATTTGATGTGATTTAGGAGACACTGGTCCAGAGGTCCTTTGTATACTGTATTTTCATTTGCTACTTCAATTTAGGAAAAAAAAAATGTGTGACCTTTTATTTCTTAAGAATGGTTCCTAGTTGGTATTACTATAGGACAGAAACCGTATTTTGTGTATAGTTTGTTAAATATCTGTGGTTGTTGACTATTAACTGCTCTGTAGACCACTGAATGACATATTGTTAAACTAAATAACTCCTTTTAAACAACAAAAGACAGGAGTCCCTGAGTGGCTCAGTTGATTAAGCATCTGCCTCTTGATCTCAGGGCTGTGAATTCTAGCCCTGCATTGGACTTCATGCTGTAGAGCTTACTTAAAAAAATAAAAATCATATATGATAAATAAGAAAAATTCAACTGTGAAGAAACCCTAAGATCAGATTGACTTTATTCAATTTTTCATGAATTAGCATCCCAACTGGCAAATAGAAAGGACTTCCACTGATCTGTAGAAGAGGGATGACTTTTAAAGGCAGAAGAAAGCACAAAACAAATTCATTATCAAACAATGCCTTGTTTCAGGCAAGATCACCTTCCTATGGGGAACATAAGGGTTCTTTCAGGCAGATTATCTCATTAGTACTGGCCAGGTAACTCCAAGTTGAGTAGTTGAAGTTTATATTCTTGAGAGAAGCTGAAGCTGCATTTGTGTTAGGTATAAAATCTTGGTTTACAGATGTGGGGCTTACATGTGAGGACTCAATACAAGTGAGTCCTTGTCTCCATATCTCTGGCTAGAGCTTAATTTTCTAACCTGAAAACAAGTTTTTTGTTGATAGCATTTTTTCTTACCTTTATGTTAGTTTATCTTCTTTAAAAGACTCATATCTTAATTAAGATTGACCTTATATTTATCAACTATTCTGGGATTTATGTGAGAAATATAGATGGCAATAAAATGTTAAGAATATTAGTATTGAAATATTTATTTAGTGACCTAAATGTTGGTTTTATCATAATTGTGATCACATAAAAATATCTATTCAAAAATTTTTAAAAATTAAATAAAATTAGTTTTGGGGCTCCTGGGTGGCTTCATCAGTTGGGTGTCCAACTCTTGATTTTGGCTCAGGTCATGATCTCAGGGTTGTGAAATCAAGCCCCCATTGAGTTCCATGCACAGTCATCTTGAGATTCTCTGCCTCTTCCTATGCCCCTCCCCCTGCTTACATATACTTCCTCTCTCTCAAATAAATAAATATTTTAAAATAATAAATAAAATAAATTTCTGTATATCATATATTTGTGTAAACTAAAACATTATTCAAAAATGTTATGTTGAATATCTGAGCATTTAAAAGAGCTTGAACAAAAATACATATTTATGCATTTTAATCAATTTCTTATAACTCTATATTTTCCAATATAATATATATTTTTACATATAGACTTTTTATGGAATTATTTACAAATCTTCCTTAAAGTTGCCTTTTTAGTTAATGAATATAAAAATGTTTACTCTTTCAACTGTCTTTTCTATATATCATGATAGCTTTAATTGAGAAAGGAATCATTCTACAGATGCTAAGGAATCTGGCAAACTCAAAAAAAATCATTAAATGGATAATATTTACAGTGGAATTTTAAAAAAATATTGAAATATATAAATATCACTAATATTCCATAATCTTTTAAGTAAAAGTATTAATAATTCTTTTGAATATTTCAACAAATATATATACAAAAATCATAGGCCTTATTAATGTAATTCAAATATGTATCAAAACATAAGTTTACCCAATTTTTTTAAAAGATTTTATTTATTAATTCACGAGAAACATAGAGAGGCAGAAACACAGGCAGAGGGAGAAGCAGGGAGCCCAATGTGGACTCTGTCTTGGAACCACGGAATCACACCCTAAGCCAAAGACAGATGCTCAACCATTGTGCCACCCAAGCATCCCTAGTTTACCCAATTAAAGATTAAAGTTTCATTGAAAGAGTCTTCCCATTAGTTGTGATATTACAGAATAAAATTAAAGAATTGTAAAAAACCTTTCCTACCGATGAATTTTTCATCATTTAATATCTTCTGTTGCCCTTTGCTTACATAAGGATACATTTTAATATCTTCCTATTTTCATATTAAATAAATACAATTCACTAAGTGCTGAGTTTTGTAGCACTATTTTAAATAAATATTTCAAATATATTTTGATTTTTAAAAACTATAATTTATATATTTCACTTACAAAATGAATGGATACCGGATTTAGACATACATATACATTTTATATAGCAGAGATTTCCAAATATATACATATCTAATACATTATTATTTTTTAAATCATTATTAATCTTTTAGTTAATGTTGATTTAAAAATTCTCTTCTGTATTTCTTCATATATTTACTCTTACTTTGGCTTTTGACTTTTTTCTATTTTTATAGTCTTTTATCTGGGATCTTTTTTTTGTTAGTCTAGGTGTTTTTCCAATTTTTCTCTTTAACTCTAATTTTCAGCCACTGGTCTATCATAATTCTGAGTGTTGTGTCTTTCCTGAGGTTTTCTGAGATTGCTAAATGTGTATGTTGATGGATTTTATCAATTTTGTAAAATTATTTACAATTATATCATCTCCATGTCCTTCCTGGATTCCAAATATATGTATATTAGACCATTTGATATTTTCCCATAGATCTTCAGTATTTTATCTAGTTTTCTTCTTCTTCTTTTTTTTTTTTTTCCCTTGGGTTCAGGCTGGATACATTTTATTAATCTGTCTCAAGTTTTTCTGAGTTCTGTTTTGCCCAGTCTACTGTCATGTTCATCGTATTCATTTTTTATTTTAGTATTATTGTATTATTCAGTACTAAAATTTCCATTTGCAGGGCACCTGGCTGACTCAGTCAGTAGAGCATACATTCCTTGATCTTGGGATTGTGCGTTCAAGTCCCATGTTGGTGTAGGGATTACTTAAAAATAAAAAATCTTTATAAACATAAAATAAAATTTCCATTTGCTTCTTTTATTAGGATTTTAATTTCTCTCATGAAATTATTCATCCTTTCCACTTTAAATCCAACTTTTCCTCATTATATATACACTCATCACAAAAATTATTTTAAAGTTTTATAGCTCAATATTTTTTATTATGGATTCTAATTCTTTGTTTCTTTAGATATCTCAAATATTTTTATTCTATTATGGAAAGTATGGAAGAGACTGTGGTAGATCATATTTATTCTCACAGAAGTACTGCCCCTTCTGTAGGACCTCATGTATAGTCTTATTTATACAAGTTAATTCAGAATTGAGCTTCATGTGTGCTATGCTGTACCTTTAGTTAATGTCAACTTGACACTGGCTTCATATAATTTAAAGGTAGTACTAATTTCATTCCTTCCAAAGAGTTTGAAATATAATCACCACTAGATTCCAGAGAGATCTGTGTGCTTTACAGCCCTGCCCTGTGTACCATCACATCTCCATAAGAAGCCAGTGTAGAACAAGAGTGGGAAGGGGAGACTTTTGTCTCTTCTTCTGGGTTTTTCCAGAATTCAATGTGTCATTCTAGTCTACAGGTTCTGAAACTTGGCAAGTAACTAATGAATAATAATATAACATCACCCATATTGAGCCAAAGTGACATATGGGCCTTTAATATGATGTATTCTGAAGAATTGATTAATTTGATCTTAATCATGAGGAAATATCAGACAAAGACAAATAGAGAGACATTATGCAAAACATACAAAGAAAAATCTGGTCAGTACTATTAACAAAATAGCAAGATAAGGAACACAAGGAAAGGCAATGAAATTATTCTGGATTAGAGAAGAATACAAGAATGTGACAACTAAAGGCAATTCATTTCATGGATTAGGGATGAAAAGAGCTGTAAAGGACATTATTCTGAGAACTTGACAAAATTTTAATATGGGCTGTGGATTAGGTAATACAATTTTATCAATGCTAATTTTTAAAAAACTGATTATTTAAGAGGATTTTCATGTTATTCACAAATACACTCTAAAACATGTAAAGTAAATGTCTACAATATGATCTAATAGCTCGGGAAAATATATATGTTGATAAATTAGTGGATCAATAGAATAGAGAGCAGATGATAAAGCACGTGGAGTAAATATAAGCAAACAATACATCTGAAAAAGGAGGATATAGAATCTCTTTGTGCTATTCTTGCAATTTTTCTATAAATTTGAAGATAAATCAAAATAAAAAGTTTACAAGAATAAACCTTTCTTTGGGATGCTTGGGTGGCTCAGCAAGCTGAACATCCAACTTTTGGTTTCGGCTCAGGTCATGAGACTGAGCCCCCCTTTGGGTTCTGTGCTAAGCATGGAATCTGCTTGAGATTGTCTCTGTCTCCCTCTCCTTCTGTCCCTCCCATTGGTGATATCTCCCTCTCTAAATAAATAAATAAATAAATAAATAAATAAATAAATAACATCTTAAAAAAACAAAAAACTTTCTTTGACTCTTTGTTTTCCTTACTCTGTCATATCTCCTGACAGCATTACTACTGTTTCCACCATTCCTCACCAAGGAAAAAAGAGATCATTGATCTTATCTCTCCTAAGATTTGCATTTCTTTGGAATTTAGTTCATTTAGGCTGTTTTCAGCTATAACTCTGAATGGTTTAAAATGTTTTCTGCTTATTTTCTCCTGTTTGAGTAGAAGTGATGATCTTTGCAAGCTCCTATACCCTAATCTGAAATGGTTAGGTTTCTACCACAGTCTCCTTATAATAACTATTAACTGTTAGAATAGATGCTAATGTTTTTCCAACAGATTTATTTTATGTTTTTGGGACTTTAAGAAATTCAGACATATGACCACTCCTATTGTTAAAAATGATAATTTTCTCTATGGCTGACTTTAAAAATGTGTTCTTTATCATTATTAGAAAAATCTTTCATACTGCTTCACAATGATCTTGAGATCCATGGCCCAGTATTTTATTCCTTTACATAGTTATGCAGTTTTATTCTATAGTTCCTAAACAACTAAGAAAAGATTTATAATGATTTTTATCCAAGAGTCAGGTTATACTCAAAGTATAACTTCTAGATTTCTTTTATAGACACTACTACAATAACTCTAAAGCTATTCTGTGATCTGATTATGATGTTTAGTGTTATTTGCCCTATCTTAGCTTCCTAGATAACCAAGTTTCTTTAAATTTTCTGGAGCTGAAATATTCCCGTGAATTCCAAAAAAGAATATTTTAAAAGAAAAGAGCTTTAATTTTTTTTTTATTTTACATTATGGAATAAAATACACAAAGTTCAAATAAACTTTTATTCAGTCATTGATTTACTGAGAAGCTACTATATACCAGGCACTGCTCAGCTAGGAAAATATATCAGTGAACAAGATACATCTCCTCTCTTAAGGTTTACATTCTACTGGGGTGGAGAAAAACAATAAGATGTAAATAAAATAAATTAGTCAAATAGTAAGATAGAATGTACTACAAGGAAAATAAGAAAGTAAAGCAGATGATAGGGGGTCAGGAATATTGACACATGTGCCTTTCTAAATAGGCTTCTCTGGGAAGGCCTGACTGTGAAGATGGCTCTTGAAGAAGAATTGAATGTAAATATTTGAAAAGAAAAATCAACTTTAAGGCATAATTACTATTATATACTTTTAGTGTGTGTATTCAGTCTTTTTCTATAGATATTGATATGTTTATGACTCTCATAATTTGTGATTTGTTACTTAGCCACATGTTTTAAAAAATACTAAAACTTATTAAATAGTGTTCTGAAACAGGACTTCTAGAGTGCCTTTAAATTCCATAGAAGTACCTCACAGAATACTACTTATGGTAGGAATAAACCAAGTAGCATCCTCAGTTGCCTTACTCATTGATTAGAGGATTGAGCACCATATACATTTCATTTGGGAGAAAAAAAATGCAAGTACTAAAGAAGTTTCAAAAAAGTATGTTTTCCATACTTTAAAGAAAGTCTGTGATATAATTTCATAACTTTCTGAATTAGTCCCATGTGGTTATGCTTTTAGATTGTTGGCAATTTTCTTTCCTTATATATATGCCTGCAATAGGCATCTCTGCAGCTCTATATATCCAACAATAGAATGGAATCATGCATGTAAATACTCCGTATAATTGAAACATGTTTTGTTTATCAAATTATCCTATACCAAGACAACTACTTATATTTCTACAATCATTATTTAAGTATAGCCATTTATCTGAATACTTCTTCGTACACTATTTTATTTTTAATTGTGAGGCTAGTTGGAAAGGAATAGTGTTATTGGTATTTTTTTGTATTTTCATATTTCTTGGCTATTTTTTCAAAGGATATTGATAGCCCCATCATATAATTAGATGCACAAAATAAATAATGCAGTTGAATGTTTTGAAAAATAAATTCCATTCCAACTCCAAAGATCTGTAAAGATAAAAGTGCAAGATATTGTTGCACTTCAGTTAGTTGGTGGAATACTGCACTTGAACTTGCTTACTGTGTTCAACCTCCTCCTCTTTCTAGTCCATCTTTGTAAGCTAATTAATGTTATCTGTCAAAGAGATAGATGAGTGTCCTAGGTTCTAGGGTGGATGCGGAGATTTGCCTTTGTGCATACACCAGTAGATCTCTTATAAGATAAAGATAAAGCTTTCCCTGTAAGTACTTCAATGCTTATGTATGTGCTGTGTAGGCAAGAGTGAGAACTAAGAAGAAAAATATGTGTAGCAAAAATAATATACTACACTTGGAAAATGCTTTTTTTGCCTTATTAACAAAGATAAATCTATGAAAAAAAAATCATTTGGCTGATTTAGTTGGTTGGGGAATTCATTTGTTCCCAGAGAAGTTATATTAGGATTCCATCCAGTTCCTCATAATGTATCCAGATGCAAGAAATTTAATTTATGTTTTAAATACAGTAAATGTTCTAGATTAAGGACTGAGTGCCTGCCAAATTTTAAGCTCAGCTGTTTTATTTTTTTCTTAAGATATGAAAAAAAGTATTGAACTATATAAAACAAAGTTATTTGCTTCTTAATTTTTTAGTTTGCTGAATTGTATTAAACTTTGGAATGACCTTGCCAGGCTGAGTGACTATATACTAGGATAGAGCCTAAAGGATGTTTTTAAAAAATAAATTTTTATGTGATTAAAACTTAACTAAACATTCTGCTGTTTGCATCTAACTTTGCTTTATGAAATGCCTTGGAAAAGTGCTTATACTTTAATTTGCTGGTAGTTTTGAATGTTAATAATAATAAGTTTAGTATAGAGAAATCAAGATATATGACAAGCGTTTGAGAAAATTAAGCGATGTTTTCTATTCTGTTATGGTTATACAAATGAGAAGACTTTTTAAATATAGCAAATCCAATATAGAGATTTCTCACACACAGAAAAAGTCTCTATGTCATGGCTATTACACATCATCACTTTTCTTAATTGTTCTTACATGTCTTTTTTTAAAGTTAGTTAACATACAGTTGTCATATTAGTTTCAGGTGTATAATATAGTGATTCAGGTTTCAAGGCATTAGATTTCAATGGTGACTGCCATTTTCAAGGCAGACTGGGACTAAATCAGACAAGAGTGAAAAATTTTAATGTTCCTTAATCTATAAGGAATTATGGAAACTTGGGGCAAAAAGTTGATATGTGTTTAATTTGAGGGTTACCTGGGTGGCTCAGTCAGTTGAGCACTAGACTCTTGGTTTCAGCTCAGGTCATGATCTTGGGATCCTGAGATCCAGCCCATGATCAGGCTCTGCAATCAGGGGGGGTGTGCTTGGGATTCTCTCCCTCTCCCTGTGCCCGTCCTCTGCTCTTTCTCTTTCTCAAATAAATAAGTAGATCTTTATAAAAAATATGTGTTGAATTCTAAAGGTCTTTGATTCTCCTAAAGAATCAGCTTTTTTTATTCATTAGGAAAAATGAAACCATACAAATATTAATAGAGTGATAATAAATGTACATTTGAGGACTAATAAAAATAAGTTACTGATTAGATGAATGTGAGATGAATACAGTTAAGCTGTATGTGAGAAGAAAGATTTGGACTAACTGTAGGATTTCTGGCTTGAGTGTTATACAAAAGACTATATGCTATTAACTCATAAAAGTATATAGAAAGTCAGTTATACATTGGTTTGTATATATATATAAGAGAGAATTCAAGAAGGAAAATGAGTAACTAGACCATTCCAATATGTGTGTGTGTGTGTGTGTGTGTGTGTGTAGGTTCCCCAAACCAATAAGAATTCAGCTCAATTCTGATCCTATCTACCCAGAGATAGCATCAGACTCCATAGTGGAGGGCTCATAACTCCACTTTCTACTTCATATGCTAATTGCAAGCCAAGTTGTTACCTGAGCTTCTGAGAAACCTGCTATAAATTGGAAGGTCCAACAACCTTTCCCAACTCAGCATACCAATTACAAGTCCAGGTAGTTACCTGTACTTCTGACCAAATTGGCTGTTAATCAAAGGTTCCCACAACCCTCTCCTTGGGTTAAATTAATTTGCTAGAACAGATCACAGAACTCAAGAAAACTTTTAATCACTGGGTTAGCAATGTATTACAAATGACATTAAGGGATGCAAATCAATAGCCAGCTGAAACCCAGCATCACATGCATTGAGGTCCCTGATAAAACAGCTGGTGTCCTTGTGGATCTTAGGGCCCAGCATGGTGACATGTGGAAGCAAATTGGTTCCCTAACTTGGAAGATCTCTGAACCTTCTCCTTTTATCATTTTTTCATGGAGGCTTTATTACATAGGCATGATGGATTAAATTACTGGCCATTGGTCACTGATAATTGATTCAGTCTCTAGTCCCATTTTCTCTCTGCCCCCATCTCTCTACCCCTGAAATCAGAGGGTGGGACTTGAAGTTCCAACCTGCTATTCATGGTTGGTTCCCCTGGCAAGCAGCACCATCTCTTAAATGTTTTCCAAGAGTTAACCTCATTAACATAAACCAGTAGTGTTGGAAGAGGTCTTGTTATGAGTAGCAAGACACTCATTTCATTTTTATGGCTCTGAAGCATCTTCAGAAACCAAATATTATACCAAAAGATGTTCTCATTGCTTTCATGATCAGAAAATTCCAAGGGATGTAGGACCTATGGGCCAGCAACTATGGCTGAAGGCCAAATGTATATGAAAAATACATTTTGGTCATCTGAAAGACCAAATATTTATATTTATGATAAATCACAATGTTGCAGAGTCAATTTAAAACATGTTGAATTTGGGATGCTTGGGTGGCTCAGCAGTTAAGCTTCTGCCTTTGGCTCAGGGTGTGATCCTGGAGTCCCGGGATCCAGTCCCACATTGGGCTCCGTGCATGGAGCCTGCTTTTCCCTCTGCTTATGTCTCTGCCTCTTTCTCTGTGTGTCTCTCATGAGTAAATAAATAAATAAAATATTTTAAAATAATGTTGACTTTATATGTCAGGTGACATATGTGAGATTTAAAACATACGCAAAAATGCTCAAAGGGTAGTTATATTTTCATAGTTATGGAGAGAGTTAAATACTGAGTTTTTAGCCGCTATATAGGAGCAAGTCAAATTTGACAATATAAAGTAATGATAAAGCACAAAAAATAATAATGGGTGTTGATTTTTTCTATGTTTTTGATATTAACAACAGAGATTAACAATAATAAATAGATTGAAGTTTTTATTGGTAGTAATATAAAGATAACTTTGCATTTAGACACAGTTGAAGTCCAGATTTAAATTAATCTATTATTTCATGTATTGGGACTGATACCTCCAGTCATCTCTATGCATAAGAGAAAAATCTGTGGGTATTAACATACCCTTTATGGTTATTTCCTGCCAGTAGATTGAGTATACATGCAGTTGTGTTTTGCTTCTTAGTTTATAATTAATATGTTACTTTTTTCCCCCAGAAATTCATGTAAAAATATTCTGGCTAGGATGACTCAAGAGGGCAGGGCTGTTCTAGGGATGAAAAACCAGCCATTTCATCTGAGCAACAACTCTGTATATAAGTTCTATATCCCTAAATGTAAAAAAAAATCATACAAATTTTAACTTGTAAATATTCTTACTTTCCTTTATTTTTCAGAATTATGTATTCCACCTAGTAGAAAAGGGGTGGATATATTGACTATGGATATATTGACTATGGATATATATGACAATCTACTAACTAAATATTTACTCTTCTTGTTTAGTATGAGTAGGTTTAGAGTTAGAGTGAGGATGTATGTTAATATGACCATTGAGCAAAGCAGTTGTGAATGCAATGAATCATGTGCATCTCTTCTTTCTAAGTGTTTTAGATATATAAAACTGAAAAATTCTCTCTCCACACTTTTCTTGTTATTGGCTTTACTGTTTGCAATTTTTTAAGAAAAGTCCCCCCAAAATATAGGGAACTAGGGAAAATAAGCATTTATTATATAGAAATAACACGCATTAAAACTTCTGACATCAAGTCCGTAAGTAAACTTAGTAGAGGAACAATTTAATCTTATTGTTATCAGCTTTACTTAGCTATGCTTCTAGCCAGCATACCAGTGCTTCTATCCACATGCTGTGGGTTAGAGAAGCCACATGCTATTATGGATTGAATTGTGTCTTCCCCCAAAAATGTCAATGTCCTAACTCTCAGTACCTATAATTATGACCTTAATTAGAAATAGGGGTTTACACGTGATCAAGTTAAGCTGAAGTGATTAGGATGGCATTAATTCACTATAAACCACTTAATTCTTAGAAATCAAGAAATACCTGAAGCTACCAGAGCTAGGAGAGAGGTATGCAACTAATTCTCCCTCACAGCCTCAGAAGGAATTAGCTTTCCTAACTCTCTGATTTCAGAATTCTGGATTCCAGCCTAGTGAGACAATCATGTTTCTTTGGGATATAGTAGAACATATTTTTGTCTGTGAACATGCTCACATAGAGATAAGTATTGGTATTTTCCTGCTATTCGCTTGCATTCATAATTTTGTACCCTGAATGAGAAACCCTCAGTGACATTCTTCACTCCTAAGAAAGGTCAGCATCATAACCTAAAACTTCTTATCTGTTTTTATTCAACTTCATAGATTAAAATATGGTAACTATTTCTCTAAAGAATAGAAATAATTTTCTTCAGCTATACTTAGCTTTCAAGGAGGTAAAAAAAAAAAAATGGAGCGTTGATTACCCAAAGAAAGCTTTTCCAATTCATTAAAAAAAAATGGAGCTAGCATTATTCACAAAGTTCCACAAATAGTTCTGAATATAGCTCTCCAAATGAATACTATGTACACTGAGTAAATAGAACCAATGAGTCCAATAAAGCAGAAAATCTATTAAAAACCTGTTACAAACAACAGCTTGTTATGCATGTTACAGAAATTTCTTTAGAAAATTTCCTTCCAGGGGCAGCCTGGGTGGCGCAGCAGTTTAGCGCTGCCTGCAGCCCGGGGTTTGATTCTGGAGTCCTGGGATCGAGTCCAGCGTCAGGCTCCCTGCATGGAGCCTGCTTCTCCCTCTGCCTATGTCTCTGGCCCTCTCTCTCTCTGTGTCTCTATGAATAAATAAATAAAATCTTAAAAAAAAAAAGAGAGAGAAAAGAAAAGAAAATTTCCTTCCAGTTACTTTTTCCATTTAGTTTCTCTGTCAATATTTATTGCATACTCATTGGATACAAACTGCATAATAACCACGGAATACCACCTTCTAAGTGTGGAAACAGAAAATGCACACTTCATATGCTATGAATGTGGGAAGTTAAACTCTATAGTATACATATAATAAATACATATAACTAAATAATGATTTTTGCCTTGTTAATGTATGTTCCAGGTACAATAAAAATATTTAAGCAAATCAGTAGTAAAGTTTTTATCACAGACTACAAACAACAAAGCTAACATCTAGAAAATGTTACAAACACTTTCTTTATTCAGGAATAAGTAGATTGATGATTAAAATATGTATCTTAAATGTCAAAACCCCTCAGTTACATGAGCCCTTCCCAAGACTATAAGAAGGTCCTTATCAATGTGGTTACATGATTATAAATGTTTAGAAAGTTTCAAAATTAAAAAGCAAAAGAAAAAAGTTAGCAAAAATTATGTAAAATCATTCTCCTTTACACTTTGAATTGCTTACTATCACCATTCCTCTCCTGAAGCATGCACTGGAGTGGTTATGCATATCTTTGGAAAATTGCTAAAGGGATGTTGAGTCGAAAATGTTTCTTTTGGTTTGAATAGAAGATTTTTGTGTATACACTTCCACATACAGATAAGTTACTATTTTTCTACCACTAATTTTCATTCCTAATGTTATATTCTGAATTTTGTATTGTAAGTTTCAATACCGAGAGCTTAGAGTTTCCATTTTTTCCTAATTTGCTTTAAAAAAAAATCAGTTTCTCTGATAAACTATAATTGCTAATCAACATGGCAGAGAAGCCTGTTATTTCTTCTCCTCCTCTTACCTGAAAGTGATGATATAATCCTTTGAATTCCTAAAGAAAGTGTGTCTATTTTCCTGTCACACTGATTGAACAGTTATAGTAGCCAATCGAAAGCTGACAATGGAATGAAATTACTCAAACTGGTTTCCTTCCATGTAGACCGTCCATATGATCATTGACATTAATATATGCCATTATAAACATGATATGTATGTGTGGAAGGCAACTTTAATCCATACCTTAGGGCTACTCAGAATTTGAAAAAACTTTACAATCCACAAGCATAGTCATAGAATCATTTGAAATATTATTCTTGAAATGTGTATCAGAATTTTGGGGAGTAATTTTGATTTTGTTTTTAATCAGAATTAATTTTCTTTAGCAAAACGAGTGGCATCCCATAGCTATATTTACTCAGAAACACTGTATAAGTGTCACCATTTTTGCATCATCTGATGGTCAGGATCCTCAGAATAGCATTTAAGTTCTGTTTGGTCCTGTGTATCCCTACTTGGTTCAATGCATTTCATTTTGTGGAGAAATGTTACCTGATCCATGTTGGCTGATCCTGCCCTTAGAAGATAAAGTACCAGTCTTGAGGTACATCTCCCTGAGTGTCTGTGGAAAGAAACTGGGTAAATTAGGAAATTAATTTATGATTGTGTGTGTGTGCTGCTGATAAGTGTTGGGATGTCTGGCAATACCACCCAATAGTGAGGTTGTCGCTGGGAGGTGCAAATGCTTCATTTACATTTAGCTCTCTGAGGCTACTAATATTTACTAGACCACAGCAATAATAAAAATTCCTTGGTTCAGTTTACACATGACTCACCCATCTGACAATTATTTGAAAGGTAGTCAAGAAGGGGTGTGTGTCTGGAGAGAGAGAGAGAGAGAGAAAAAAGGAGAGGAGAGGGAAAGAGTGAGAAAAGGAAAAAATAGAGAAGTAAACTTTGTCTGAAATCTTACAAAGGAGGGGAGATGAAGGAGGAAGTCATATTGCAGTCCTGCCTTCTGATTGCAATTCCCATTCCCAACAACCTTAGTAAATCAAAGCAACAGTCTCTCTCTTCTACATTCTCTCTGTCTGCTCTCTGATACTGGGGAGACTTTTGTATTAATTTTGTATCTCTAGGCCCTAACATAATTCTGGGTACATAATGAATACTCAAAATGTCCAGTACATTAAAAAGTAAATGAATTATTCATATTTCCCAGTTTTCAAAAAATTTCAATAACATATCCTATTTCTCTTTTTATCTCTAAGTAGCTCTCTCTTTTAGCAAGACACAATAAGTGATGTGATCATTACATTATTTAATATTTGTAGACAGCCATGCTTAACCTCTGTGCCTCATCCTTTTTCATCTTTAAAACAGAGCTAATACTAATACTCAGCTCACAGGTGTGTTATGCATGGATTCAGTGCATGTAAATTATATCAAGCTGTGCCTGCCACATAGTAAACACTCAATAAATCTTTGTAATTATTATAATCCCATTTTGTCAATATGGGATATTGCTCAAATGTAATGGTAAAGGTACAGTTATTAAAGCTGATATATTTTATGTTGCTTTCAATCCTTTCATCATTTAAAATCCACTGCCAGATTTTCTTGCATGTAAAACTGTGCCACAGACACAGAAAATATTTAAGCCTAATTCAGAAGCTCAGAATAGCATAATTAATATTATTAATTTAATAGTAATATACTCAATTTTTTATTCTATAAGCTGAGGATGTTATTATTCTCCAGTGTCTATGGAACATCTACAAATTATATTATTTTGCAGGCCACAAAGAAATTCTCAACAAATTTTGAAAGTATAAATAGTAGAGGTCAAATTTTATGACCACCAAACTATAAAACTAGAAATTAACACTTTAAAATTTAAAGCTTGAAAAATAAAGAACATTGCCTTAAACTCTGGGTTTAAAAGGAAATAAAAATGTGATGTGATTACAGTCTGTTTAGAAAATAATTACAGTACAAACACTATATTTTATTTGATGGCATTTAGCAGATACTGTAGTTGGCAGAAATGCGGTGTGTCTTAAGTGTTCCCACAGTTTTGCTAGTGAAAGGAAAATAATAAACTATGTAGTTAACTCAGGAAATTGGAAATATAATGTCAAACAAAACAAAATAGCACAAAAGTTGAAATTAAGACTCTGAATAGCAGAAACCAAACAATTAGGAAACAGAGATACCTAAGTACTTACTGATGAAGATATTTAATATTTTCTTTGAAAAGAGTAGTAACATCCACATCTACCTCACTGGTGTAATCAGGACAAAAAGAACTTGTAAAGAGATAATATTGGAACTAAGTTCTTTTTATAAAAGAAAAATAATTGAAAAAAAAGACAAATATTTGAAAGATTTTTTTAAATACAAAATAAAAAATATTTGGGCCCAAATGTTAATACACTTAAAAATCTAGAAAAAAATGATTTTGTATAAAATCTGAATGAACAAAATCAGCTTGTGAAGTAGAATACCTGAGGACTCAAATACAGAAGACCTTGAAAATTCTATCAAAGGACTGCTTCCAAAACAATGTCAGCTTTCTTTCAAAGGTTAAAGACCCAACTAACTTCTATTATATTTTAAATGTTTGGGAGCATTAAAAAAAAATGTTTGGGAGCATAGAAAATAGAAATTGTTTTCAGATTTGTTTTAAGCCAGCAATACTTACCAAAGTTGACATAGAATAGTAGAAAATGAAAAAAAAAATGTAGAAAGTAAAAATCCTAGCCAATCTCACCTAAAAATAAATGTGCAAAAATTAAAAATAACAGTAAAAACTAAGCTAGAACTATGCTGAAAGAATAATATATCATTACAACTGGAGTTTAGTTTTAGTTTTTTTTTTTAAGATTTTATTTATTTATTCATGAGAGACATAGAGAGGAAGAGACATTAGACAGAGGGAGAAGCAGAGTCCCTGCAGTGAGCCCCACGCAGGACTCAATCCCAGGACCCTAGGATCACCACCTGAGCTGAAGGCAGATGCTCAACCACTGAGGCACCCAGGCATCCTGGGAATTTAGTTTTTAGATGAATAAGATTATCTAATATTTATAAGATGAATAAGATTAATATTTGGAAATCTATTAAATTAATAATAGACAATACTCTATTAAAAAATGCTAAAATAATTAGGAATGAAATTCACCAGGTATTTGTGGTATTATAAAAGATGTTAATTAGCTTGACCGCAGCAATCATTTTACTCTGTAAATGTATATCAAAACATCATTTTTACACTTTGCACCTTAAATATATACAATTTTCATTAAAAATAAAGTTACAAAATTAAAAATGATATTTCAAAATGTGACTGAGATACAAAGAGAAATAATTAAGGAGACAATCTGTGTTACTTGATGGTGCAAACTATGTAAATCATCTCCTACTTAAGCAACAAATAAACCTCAGTTCCAATTAAAATCGAATTTTGGTGAATTGAGGGGGTGCATGTTATTAACAATATCAATTTCCTATAGAGAAGCAAATTTCTAAAATTGCCATAGGCATTTTGAAAGAAAAAAAAAAGCACTAGCTATAAATATTCAATGAATAAAACAAAGTGAAAATATCAGATTAATAGATTTATAAACAGACAAGTTCAAAAAGCTTCATGGGGCAGAGTCTACATCCATCTTGATCAAATGTATATGTTTAAGAATGTAGGTGCTAAATGAAAATGTGCTGAATGAATGAATGAATGAATGAGGAAAACTGAGATTTGCAATGACCATAGCCCTAGTCACTTTGACTGCAATGATGTGAGAGACTCAGAACCAGAGAACCAAGCTAACTTTCCTGAATTCCTCACCCACAGAATTTGTGAGATAATAATTGTTGCCTCATTAAGTTGCTTAGTTTTGGTGTAGATGAATAATACTCAGGAAAACATATAAGCATGTAAGTGGTAGAAGAAAACATATGGACATGTTGGTCTTATCTTTCCCCAAGGGATGATTTTCTAAACATAATATTAAAAGAAGTATGAAGACTGATGATTTGACTACAAAACACTTCCAATATTAAGTGTGTAAAAAGAGGCAAATATATGGGAACCATTTGGGAAATGATTTATAATATTTATAAAAGGAAGACTGTTAGTATTTTTATTTTATTTATTTTTTTAAAGATTCGTTTATTTATTTACTTGAGAGTGAGAGAGAGAGAGAGAGAGAGAGAGAGAGAGAGAGCATATGCATGAGAGAAAGAGACACAGAGAGACAGAGATGAGTGCAGAGAGAGAGGGAGAAGCAGACTATCCGCTGAGCAGAGGGCCTGATGTGGGGCTTGATCTCAGGACCCTGGGATCATGACCTGCAGCTGAAGGCAGACACTTAACTGACTGAGCCACCCAGGCACCTCAGTATTTTATTTTATAAGAAGTTTTTCAATTAATAATAAATAATTGAACACCATGATTTAAAAATGGGCTAGAGACATGAAAAGCACTTTCTACAAAAGAAAACTTAAAATCTAATTACAATATAGATTAAGGCTCACTAGTAATTAAGGATTGTAAATTTTAAAAAAAAATCAGCAGAGACAACGGAAAAACACATATCTATATATTACCTTTTGTCTTGTTGCTGAAAGACTTTACTTACTTTGGCACTGAAACTTCTCTTGACTCATATAAAAATCCATTAGGGTTATGGAAACTTTCATGTTTGTTCTCTTTTACGTTGATTTTATGGTTGGCTCATACTTGATTACATGGTGTGTCTTTGTATTTGTACTCCTAGTTTTTATATCTCTTCTTTCTCAAAGTTCTACTTTAACCACATGATCAAAGCATTGTCTTTTAATCTGTTTTCAACCTTGACAACAATCGTAATCATAATAGACTGGGGTCCTATCTTAAGCACATCATACTGCCATATATATATATATATATACATATATATATATACATATATACATATATATATTTGAAGCAAGACAGTCTCTCATGCTCTGCTGGTGAGAGTGGAGATTAATAAAAGCATTTTTTTAGAATAACATGGAAATATGTAAAAACTTTTACATTTGTGACAAAAAGATATTTACAAGAATATATGTTGCAGCACTCTTAAATATCAAAAACAAATATACAAAAAATGTCTACTTTCAAGAGAATAAAAAATAAGGTATATTCATATAAAAGAATATTATATAGTAGATAATGTAACTGAGAGAGAACTATAAATAACATCATAGGTAAATACTCAAGATAAATATTTAAACCAAAAAAAATGCATGTTTCCAAAGAGTATGATAAAACTTTAAAGCATGCATAATACCATTATATGTTATGGATATATAACTAAATATCTAACAATTTAAAAGAGTAGGTGAAACCAGATTTTATTCTGTTGGGAAAGAAAGGAAAGGGGATACAGCAAGATTATATTGTTGGATATTTATAATTATAATGTTCTATTTCTTTCATAAAGAATCTGGTGTAATATGATTTTCCTTTTAATTTAAGTGAGTGATAAGTGCACAAGGCTTCCTATTTTTCAGTCTATGTTCTTGTGTATTATATTTCTTAAAATATTATTTTGAAAAAAAAATTCTGTTATGTTGGTAATAGATTCTGAAAGCAGAAAACCAGAGGATAACATGTTGGTCCAGGTACAAGAGGATAATGACTTGGACTCTGGCAGGAGACATCAAATAAAACGTGGTTTGATTAAGAATATTTCTTAATGTTCTGGTTAACAGAATTTTCTGATAAGAAGAAATGACAAATGAAAAATATCTCGGATGTTTTTGGGTTGGGCAATACATTTGATGGGGGAATGTTGAGGAAGACGCTGATCTAGTTAGGAGTGCAACGAAGAGTTAATATTTTGAATATTTCACTTCAAGGTATGTATTAGGTCTCCTGGATAATATTTCAAGTAGGTAATTGGATATACCAGTTAGAGATCAAGTGAGTGGTCAAGTCTGGAAATACAAGTTGGGAAATACAAGAATATTTAAAGCCATAAGGCTCAAAGATATCTCTTCAGAATGGAAACAGAGAAAAGGGGAGACTTAAGGACAATTTCCTGGAGCTCTTCAGAATTAGGTCTGCAAAGATGAAGAGTCAGCTGAGTGTGTAAGAAAGAGTGACCATTTCACGAAGAAAAATGCTAGGAGAGAGCAAGGTCTAAAAACTGAGAGAGACTTGCATGAAGTAAAACAGATGATGCAAATGCTATAGGTAGTTGATTGATAGGAGACCTTTGGATTGAATTAAAGTGATAAAAAATAGGAAAGATAAGAGAATATTTTTAAGCTGGAGCTTCTTACAGGAAATGTATATTCTAGAGAAGAATATATGAATGCTGAAGATTAGGGGTGGCATATATATTGAAGCAAAAGCCCTGAATGAAGATATGAATGGATCAGGTACACAACTGGATGAGCTGTCGATGGTATAATTGCCCATCATAGCAAAAGAAAGGAATATGAATGTACAGATGCAGAGAGCTACTAGATTTGGACATGAAAAGATGATTGGGTTCTCATCCAGTTGCTTCTGTTTTCTTGGGGAAATAGGAAGCAAAATTATCAACTGAGAGTGAGAAAGAAGTCAGCAGGGGAGGTTTATGAAGAGAGGAACTGAGGTAGTGATCTCAGAAAGTGGGCTAGTAAATTGGGCAGCAAAATTCACCTCTGATCTGCTATACTATCTGATAAAGAGTTGTGGGGCCAATGGATTGGAGGGAGGTGAAGGAAATTATTCCAACAAGAGTCTGACAAGTGAGAGTGGAGGTGGTGGACACACTGGAGGTGGCTGAAAGAAATGGA
Organism: Nyctereutes procyonoides; assembly: GCF_905146905.1. Classification (NCBI taxonomy): domain Eukaryota; kingdom Metazoa; phylum Chordata; class Mammalia; order Carnivora; family Canidae; genus Nyctereutes; species Nyctereutes procyonoides. The sequence goes on from NW_026575162.1 coordinate 1,050,199, forward strand.
CTAAATGTTCAGAGATGCAGAAGATTAAATGGCTGAATGGGGGGTGTGGTGGTGACTTGAGGGCCTGGAGTTCTGCCCAACACTGAGGAAATAAATATGTACCTCATATGGGGATAAGTACTAATGGTCACTTAGTGGAAGCTATCAACTTGGATGATGAATTGCCTATTCTGAGTTAGCTCCTTGGCATAGATTTCCATTCAAGGGTGACCACATGGGAGAGGAATAGTAGTTTTATCCAGTACACATGGAACTTTAGGACTTCTCTTTAAATCCTGCTATAGGGTTAGGGTTCTATATTCAAACTGTTATAGATACAGCTCCTAATCATTCAATGCTTTTAGTCTAAATCATAGTTCAGATCACAATGTTCATTTAACTTAGAAATAAACATTTTAAAAATAGTAACTCTGAGGGCATCTGGATGGCTCAGTCAAGCATCCACCTTCAGCTCAGGTCATGATCCTGGGGTCCTGGGATCAAGCCCCATATCTGGCTCCCTGCTCCTTCTGCCACTTCCCCTGCTTATGCTTTCTCTCTGTGTCAAATAAATAAAAATCTTTAAAAAAAATAAAAATAGTAACTGACAATATTATTTTGTATGCACTAATTTGTGCTAGTAGAAGGGTGATTTTCACATCTTCTGGGCTGCTTCCTCCCAAGTTCTTCTATTTTTTTTCTTAATGATTGACTCCACAGGCATTTTTCTCTTGGAGACTCATCATTCTTTGACACAATTCACTTGTGTATGATTTAGAATGGATATTAGTTTAGGAAAAATACAAGTTCTTTTCTATTACCTAGCTGTAGCCCTGTATCAAATTTCTCCAACTAGTAGTTTATACAAGTGGATTATTCTGGCTCCTAGTAGAAATATATCGAGAATGTGACTACCTACTCACTATAATCACTAACACATAAGAAATATACAGCAAAATCATCTCTGCTTATTTGTCACAGATTCAGTCTAGAAATGGACCACTCTATTTTTCTCTGCCCCCTAATATTTCTAGAAAGATATAGAAATACAATATTGATTTTGCTTTATATTTCTGTATGTACCTTTACATTCAATGCTTACGGTGGGGTAATCTCTAGTTATTAAACAATGAAGTAATATTTCCTCCTTTAGCCAAGGTACTAGGAAACTCAAGCTAATTCAAATGCCATCATGTATAATTTATCATGAGCTACCCCTTGTTTTTTTATGTAACCATTTTTAACCAGCCCTGGCTCTTGATCTTACTCTTTTTGGCCTCATTTCAGTGGGTCACTTGTACTAATCCTGTTTATTCGAAGCTTCCTGTGGTCCTTTTGGATGTAGTAAGGGAAAAAAATACTAGGCATTTATTTTTATTTTCATATTATTTAGTTTATTACTATAGTAGCTCTACTTCATCTCTTGCCTTATCTGGAAAGATTCCCCTTACTTACCCACATTCAACTCTCCTGACTGAGCTCTTACCTATTCAAATTTAAATTCACCTCCCCTTTGTCAGATCCTTGAATACACTGAACTTCCCTTGGACCTTTCTTTTGTTTGCAATATTCTCCCCACTTCCTCCTCCCCTGTTTAATTATCATTCTTCCTTCAGATGTCCCTTTAGAGATCAATTATTGACCTTTTGACTGACCAATTGCTTTCCTGTGCTCTTATTTTCTGACTAGATCCAATTAAGTGCTCCTTTCTGAGCTCCCAAAATCCTCCTCTATTGTAGTCTGCACAAAGCCGTATCTTAATTATTTGTTTATATAACAGTACTCCTCATTATCCCAGCAGTCCTATGAGAATAAGGACTTTGCACGTTTTGCTTAGGACTTCTCTTAAATCCTGCTATGGTGTTAGGGTTCTATATTCAGACTAATATAGATACAGCTCCTGATCATACAGGAGGATGTATATATCCTCCAAAACTGTATATGCTCAATTAACATGTCCTAAATGCAAGTATATATATATTTCTTCTGATTCAGCATATTTAAAAATTTTAATTTAGATGCTGAAGCATGTACTTTTTGTATTTTTATCTGAATATGAATCTCAGTAATGGAATATTCCATCCAAAATAGTATGAATGGTTATGAAATTCATTGAACATTTTCTTTTTCTTTATTATGGAAATAATTTCCTACCTTTCTGTTATGTTTTTATTGCCTGGATTTGAAAGCTAGCAATATATGGAAAATTTTATTGGTCAGATTACTATACTGGATTTATTCAATTTTGTTTTACTTAACTGTGATATAAAGAGTTTCAATTAGCACACTGGCAGCAATAAAATCCTTTGTCAATACATTATAGCAATATTCTAAGCATGAATGCGCTTTAGTAGGGATACAAATCATTAGTAATGAAGTGGTCCTTTGACAGATTAGAAAAATCTAACTAAGCAGAATGACCTAACATGCATTTTGCTTATCAAGTGGAGATGGAAGATGAGAGGCACCATCAGGCAGGCTACAGATTGTGGAAGTTAGTGGTTGCTCAAACTTTTCTGAACACAAAAATCTGAATTCTGTGGTGACATTATTCTTTTTTCCTAGATTATGAATTAACACATCAAGATTTTCACTTTTAAAAAGTGACAAATTGACAAAATTATAGCAAAATAAAATATATTTTTAGTTTGATGCTCTTGTTTATTAGATAAAAATGAGAAAGCTAAAAATTCAGTTGATAAAACAATTTACCCAAGGTGCAATAGCTTGTAAATAATACAAATGTACCTAATATACATCCTGACCTGCAGTGATTTATGTCTACATAGAATTTTCCGTCTGGATTTTTTGGCTCCATATGTATGTTTCAGACTACCAACTGGAAGTTTACAAAGTTATTCTCCTGCTTCTTGCTTGCTACCTCGTTTTCTACAGAAATACCTGTATTAGGACCCCAGTTCCTGATATATATCAGTTGAGGTGGTGTAGACATCAAAAGCACACCATACTATGCTGCACTGAAACACAACTAATCATTAAATAAAATCTTCATAATATGAGCACTATTTTCTTGCATAAAGACATGAATTATTGCATGTTAATCTCATCGTATAAAATAAAATGCTTGTAATTATATTTTTCTGAGTCAGTAAAAACCTTGGAATATATATTTCTAAGGATACAGGGTTGTTTGTTTCACTATTACATACACAGAGGGATTTAAATAAATGGAGAGACACAAAGAAATTACAGAGTAGTAGAGGCATTTCAACATTTATTAAGCAATGATATTAAGGAATTCTTAACCATTTTGTTTAGGTGTGGAAAGTTTTGTGATTATGTCTTAAAGAGGCCTTTTCTTGGAGAGATGCATTCTGAAATACTTAAAGAAGAAATAATACAATGCCTGAGATCTGCTCTCAAATAACACAGGAGGGTGCAGGTGGGTTATGGGTAACTGGTGGTGAGACCTGTGAACAGAGTCCACAGGGTTCACTGGTGACCACTGCTGTATGTCTGGAATTCTTTCTAATTCAGTATTGTAGAAAGGGACTCAGCAAGGTCTGACATAGCAGCTATCATGAGTAGAAAATTCATTCACTATTATTTTACTTTAAAACATGATATTTAAGTACTTGAATTAAGTTGATCACTGTGAAAAGCTACAAGCTTATGTGAAAGTTAATTTGCTTAGCAATTCCTATAATTTAAAAATAAAGGTGAATTTTAATAGATCTCTTATGAAAAAAATTAAGAAATCTGGATTCTTTGGAATTAATGAGATTTTACTGTAATAAGATTTTAAAGTTCTTGTCTTCCATTGTTGTATTTACTTAGCTTAATTCTTTCTTAATTTTCCACTTACCTAAAGAATCAAATTTATGTTATAATTTTTCTACCCATGTAAACTGCAGATTTGTGCTAGAGATTTCTTCTCTGAACTCCAGATGGATGAAATATAAATGAGGACTCACTCATTTCTGATTTGGTTAATCTCATTAACAGTGAATTGTTTAAAGGAGGCAGGGATATAACTACAGGGGATATGAGGTTAATATGGAGATGGTTACTTTGATTTAGCTATATCTGTATCCTAGTCTTCCAAAAGTCTTTTTGAATTAATTAAAATCATTTTAAATTAATTTTATTTGAGATTTGAGAATGTTTTTTCTAACTTAAGGCAATTATAGAGATACTTCTTTGAGTCATGCAAGAGATAATAAAAGATTGAGATTAAGGGATCCCTGGGTGGCACAGGGGTTTGGCGCCTGCCTTTGGCCCAGGGCGCGATCCTGGAGACCCGGGATCGAATCCCACATCGGGCTCCGGGGCATGGAGCCTGCTTCTCCCTCTGCCTGTGTCTCTGCCTCTCTCTCTGTGTGTGTGTGTGACTATCATAAATAAATAAAAATTTTAAAAAAAATTAAAAAAAAGATTGAGATTAGAATACAATCTAAACAGTAACACCGTGAAAGTTCTAAACAGCTAATCTGCCAAATGTATAATTTTCAATAAAACATCATATCACCTTCATATTTTTGTGGATGTGAAATAAGTATAATGATGCTATTAGAATTGTTAAAGATTAAATTAGATAATTCAGGTAAAATCGTTAATATGGGGACTGGCACACAGCACTGAACAAATCTAGCTATTAACATATTTTTTAACTGTTACTTAATATTTGAGAATACTGGCTGAGATAATATTGCTCTTTGAAAATGAATTAGGTACAAAAATGTATCAAATAAAGCCTTAATATATAGACTACAGCTCTAAATGATGATAAATATTTTTAATTCACTCCCTTCCCCCTAAGCCTCATTAAATATAACAAAATAAGAATGCAGTGAAAAGAATCAAACTATATATCCAAAGAGAAAGAAAAGAAACTATCAAAATCTAAATCCCTCATGAAAAATACCTACCAACAAGGTAACGGAGGTAAAATAAGAAGCTGACACAGACTTCCACAAAACTAGGAAGGATATAGATGCAACTAAAAGAAATGTTCAGCCTTGAACTGCTCTTATAATGAATTCTGATGAGAGCGATAAGATCGAGAAGGATGGTCAGGACATTCCCTGATTAGGAAATGTCCCTGTGCCTCCCCACTCAGTCCTGCAGTACAGCAGAAGAGGTGGAGGTAAAAGGAGGTGTTCCGGGGTGGGGCTTGGGAAGAGCGAGTCTGTAATCACCAGCAATAACTTCAGTTATTACCATACAGTTTATACACTGAAGAGATGTGGGAGAATAGAACAGAGTAAACAAGGAGGGAGCACAGCATGGTGATCCTGAGATTTAAAAAGTTGTATTGTCACTAAATGATGGCTTCATGCTGAGAGAGTATATGAGACTAAAACATCATTGGGTTCTGGTGAGAACTGTCTTCTGGGTTGCAGACAGCTGGTTGTTCATCGTATCTTCACAAGATGGCAAGAAGATGAGAGAGCCCTCTGGGGTCCCTTTTACAGAAGCACTAACCCATTCATGAGGGCTTCACCTTCACCACCTAATTACTTCCGAAAGGCCTCACCTTCTCTTACCAGTAAGTTTGGGGTTAGAATTCCAAACAACATAAGTATTTGGGGTAGGAGACATAAATCTTCTGTCATTGAACAAAATAATCTGAAGGAAGTAATAAAAATGAAAGAGGAAGTCAGGAAACAGGAAAACAGAACAACAGAAAAACTCAATGAAACTACGAACTAGATCTTTGAGAAGATCGATAAACTTAAAATTTTAGCCAGATTTGTCAGAAAGAAAGAAAAAGAAAGAAGAAAGAAAGAAAGAAAGAAAGAAAGAAAGAAAGAAAGAAGAGAAATCACAATATGAGGAACAATAGAAGCGGCATCACTAGAGATCCCACAATCATTAATAATAGGAAAATATTATTAACACTTACAAGCAAATAACTTTGATATCTTAGATAAAATGTACAAATTTATTTAAAGACACAAACTACTAAAGCTCACTCAAGAAGAAACAGATAAGCTTTGAAAGGAATTGAATTGGTAGTGAAAAACATTCTCACAAATAGAAAGCCAAGCTCAGATGGCTTGTTTACTGAATTCTATCCAATATTTAAGGAACAGATAGTACAAATTTGATCAAACATGTACAGAATATTGAAGAGGAGGAAATGCTTTCTAGATCAGTTTCTCAGGTAAACATTGCCCTTATAAAAGAACAGACACTATAAGAATAGAATATTATCAAGCTGCTACTGTCATAAATATAGACATAAAACTTCTAAACAAAATTTAAGCAAATTAAGTTTAATATGTATATATATAAAGATTAATGCATCATAATCAAATAATGTATATCCTGGAAATGGAAAGTTGTTTTGGCACTTAAAAATCAATATAATACGGGGATCCCTGGGTGGCGCAGAGGTTTAGTGTCTGCTTTTGGCCCAGGGCGCGATCCTGGAGATCCGAGATCGAATCCACGTCAGGCTCCCAGTGCATGGAGCCTGCTTCTCCCTCTGCCTATGTCTCTGCCTCTCTGTGTGACTATCATAAAAAAAAAAAAATCAATATAATACGGATGCCTGGGTGGCTCAGCAGTTAAGCACCTGCCTTCGGCCCAGGGCATGATTCTGGAGTCCTAGGACTGAGTTCCATGTCAGGCTCCCTGCATGGAGCCTGCTTCTCCCTCTGCCTGTCTCTCTCTCTCTCTCTCTCTCTGTGTCTTTCATGAATAAATAAATAAAATCTTTAAAAAATAAAAAATAAAAATCAATATAATAAATAACTAAACTTAATTCACTATATTAACAAATTAAAAAGAAAAATTATATAATTATCTAAAAGACACAGAAAAAATAATTTAACCAAATCCAACATCCATTTTTAGTGGATAATCATAATACAGTAAGAATCAGAAGGAATGTGCTCAATTTGATAAAGGCCATATATGAAAAAAAAAGAATGTTAAGTAGTTAACATCTACTTAATGGGTGAAAGCTGAAATATTTCCCCTGAAGATCAGAACAAGTTAAGGGTATCTACTCTCACCAATTCTATTTATCATTCTGCTGGAGATTTGAGCTGGCTCAAAAAAAAACAAGAAAAAGACTTGGAAGGCATGTTTGGAAAGGAACATAGAAAGGAACAAAATGCCTTTATTCACAAACAACATGATTGCCTATGTAGAGAATACATAGAAATTTTTAAAACTCTCAAAATAATGTGCAAATTTATCAAGGTTAAACAATACAAGATAAACAGGCAAATATGAACCACATTTCTAGATACCATCAATAAATAATTACAACTGGAATTTAAAAATATCACTTATGATAGTATCAAAAACTTGAAACATTTAGGAATGTAGCTGAAAAAAAATGTGTAAGATCCATACACTGAAAATTAAAAGGCATTACTGAGAGTGAAAAATGTCTAACCAAATGGAGAGACCATGCTCATGTGGCCAAAGACTGAATATTGGTAAGATATTAATTTTCCCTAAGTTTATCTGTAGATTTAATATAATCCATATTAAAAGCCCAACAGGCTTGTTCTTGTTGAAAATGACAAGCTGCTTTTAAAATTCATATGGAAATATAATGGACTTATATTATCCAAAATTACTTTGAAAAAAATAAATTGGCCTTACAATATTAAGAATCGTAAAAACAGAATACAATGTGATATTGGCATCAAGACACATGAACTGATCAGTGAAGCAAAGTAAAATCTTCAGAAATAAGTGAAAACAATCAAGATTTTTTTTATATACAACACCAACAACATGAGTCACAAAGTAAAAAGAAATAAAAGAATTGTAATTTAGACTTCATTGAAATTAAAATTTTTACTGTAAAGATTGAGCCCTTAAAAGACTCAGTTAAGAGAATGAAAAGACAAGCCACAAAGTGAAAGTGAATATTTGCAAATCATATATCTGGCATAGAATTTATATCTATAATATAAAGAGTTCTTTACAATATAAAGTGTTCTCACAACTCAATGATGAGAAAATGACCTAGTATTTTTTTTATAAAAATAAGCAAGTTCTGAACAGGCACTTCATCAGAAAAGATGTATGGCTGGATAGTATTGAAGCAGTAAATGATAACATCTTCAGCATCATTGGTTATTACAAAATGCATATTTATGTCCAATGAGACACTCTACCAGCCTATTAGAATAAACACAATTAATATTATTAAATTAAATACCATACTAATTGTTGCTAAGGAAATGGAGCAATACCCTGCTCATACCCTGCAGATGGGAACGTAAAATGGAATAATCTTTTTGAAAACAGGCTGATCATTTCTGAAAAAGTTCCAGGTTATACCTGCCATATGACCAAACTGTTCCCCTTCTAGATACATGCCTAAGAGGAATTAAACTATATGTATATAAAGATACATATTAATAATAATTCTATTTGTAGGAGCCAGCAACTAGAAAACTAGTTAAGAAGCAAATGGATTAAGAAATTGTGCATTTTTATGAAATGAAATACCACCCAAAATTAAAAGGAAATTAAATATTGATGTATGCAACAATGTATACACATCTGAAAATAACTAAGCTGAATGAAAAGACACAAAAAGAATACATGGTATACGATTCTACTTATATAAAACTATAAGATGTGACTTTACCTCTAGTGACAAAAGATCAACAGTTGCCCAGAAACAGAGGAGAGGGAAGTTTTAATAGGAGTAGTTGTAATAAGGTATAAAGCTTTGGGGATGGGACGGCTGGGTGGCTCAGAGGTTGAGCGTCTGCCTTTGGCTCAGGGCGTGATCGAGTCCCACATCAGGCTTCCCGCATAGAGCCTGCTTCTGTCTCTGCCTATGTCTCTGCCTCTCTTTCTGTGTCTCTCATGATAAAATAAATAAAATATTAAATAAATAAATAAGTCTTTGGTGATGATAAATATGTTTTTATCTTGATTATGGTGATGCTTTCCCAGATTATAGATATGTAAAAATTTACCAAGTTTTATACTTTATATATGTGCAGTTTAATGTGTATAGGCTATATTACAGTGAAATAATTTTTAAAAACTACTATTCTGGAATGCCTGGGTCTCTCAGTGGTTGAGCATCTGCCTTTGGCTCAGGGCGTGATCCTAGAATCTTGGGATCAAGTCTGGGGCTCCTTGCATGGAGCCTGATTCTCCTGTCTCTGCCTCTCTCTTTGCCTCTCTCCATGTCTCTCATGAATAAATAAATAAAATCTTAAGAAAATAAAAATAAGAACTACTGTTCTGAAAAATATTTTTGTTAATTGATGATTTCTCTTAATTAGATCTGGGTGTTCATCTTCTTAAGGTACTGGAACTCCATAAAATGCCAGAAAAAATAGAGGGAGAGAACTGAAAAATGCAAACTTAAGTTGTGGTGGTAATTAAATTTTAACTTGAGAACTGGAAAACAACAGACGGTAAATAGTCTAGGCTCACATATGAAAATTGTTTATGAATACCATGGTGGAGATTTAGAAAAGCACTATGGCTCTCCTAAGAGTTTTGTGTTTCTGCCAAAGGCCCTTATGGCTCTTGAGGAGATTTGGGGAAAATAAATCTAGGGAGGGGAATAAATGAAATAGTGGCCTATTTTTTCCCAGCTGCTTGATTCTTACCATCCATTTTCACTGAATCATTGGAAACTGCTGCACAGTGAGCAAAGATGAATCATATTCATCTGATAAGAATCCAAAGCAGAAAGTGATAAAAGAATGAAAAGGATATACATATAGGACTTAACTTTTTTCTCCCCCTCAGGCCAAATTCATTGTGAAAAATAAGAGAGAGAGAAAGAGAGAGAGAGAGAGAGCTGGTAGGGTATCCTCACTCCAATATTTTCAGGGCAGTCGCCATGATTCTTCAATTTGATGCTAAGAGATCCTTTGGGGCTCATAATTTGAACTGAGTAGTTTTTGTTTTTCATTTTTATTTGTGCTATGAGCATAAATTGTTTCCATAAGAAACAATATTTTTAAAAATCCCTAGCAATGGTAAACAAGGGCTTTTGTCAATCTTATATGATTTGTATTTGTCGATATAGTTAGTTGAGCCGCTTATTTATTTTGTCTCAAAACATCTCAACACTGTATAAAGTCTGGGAGAAAGAGTTACACAATGAAAGATTAAAAACCTGGAACTAGAGGGCTGGAGGGTACCTCAAGAAGTCTTCAACTATATGATCAATTATTATCTGTCTTTACCAAAGATAGAAAAATGGAAAATAGGCCCAAGTAAAACCATAAAATGAAGAATATATGGTACATATACCAGGATAACGTCCTGGTTCTCAGGATTATTACCTTATGAAATGTACTCCTGAGGCAAGAATAGTTGGAGTAGAATCTTCCTTGTCTGAGCTAATTTTGGTACAGTTTGCTCTGAAAGCTTGTGAAGATGATTCCTCTTCCTTCGAGAGTATGAAATCCAGTCAAAACATGTGGGGAAAATCCATTTATTCAATAGCTCCTTATGTGACAGTTTTATGCTTTTCTCCAAGGACAAGGCTATATAGATGACATTCAGTACAAAAGTTCCAAGATATGTCTATATGTATTTCTCTGTATTCAATTTTGCCCTTTCCTTAACAATATAAAGACACCACATTTTAATTTTATTTATTTTTTTGAGACCACATTTTTATTATTTTTTATTCTTTTTTCCTCCAATGTTTCTTTTATCATTTTAATTTTTTTATTAGATTTTTCTTTGCATCCTGGAAGAAATCCCTCTACATTATTCCCATTATTCAATTTTCATCATTTAATTCAACTGCTTCTAGGATGATATTTAATTGTTATTGTGCTTTAAGACTTTTATTTTATTCTAAATTTTGCATTTGTTGCTAATACTTTTTAAGTTAAAAAGTGATACATGCGGGGATCCCTGGGTGGCTCAGCAGTTTAGTGTTTGCCTTCTGCCCAGGGCGTGATCCTGGAGCCCTGGGATCGAGGCCCACATCAGGCTCCCGGCATGGAGCCTGCTTCTCCCTCTGCCTGTGTCTCTGCCTCTCTCTGTGTGTCTCTCATGAATAAATAAATAAATAAATCTAAAAAAAAAAAAGTGACACATGCTTAGTGTAACAAATACAACAATGCTATACAATTATCTGTCCTCTTTCCATCTACTCATCTATCATCTATCTATCTACTTACCTATATTTCATCTCTAGATTTAAGCAATGCTAAAGCTCTTACTCATATAAACACAAACAAGACATATACAAAAATGTTTAGGTCTTATTTATAAATAGACTTTTTTTCTAATTGCAATAGGTATAATTAACACACATATTCATATAACAGCAGTATTGTGCTTTTTTAACTTTTAATTTTCAAAAATGCCAATCCAAATAGTTTATAAAAAATAAACTGAAGAGCTAGCTATACACCCTTCATCTAGATGACAAATGTTAATATTACTATTTTGTGAACTAGCTGAAGTAATGGCAAGTATCATAACCCTTCATCCCTAAAACTTAGAACAAGAGGGAAAATCAGAGCATATGGAAGAAATGTATTATTGTTATTTTTACCTCATCAGAATTTACTGAGCTCAATACAGTGGTCAAATAAAAAAAACCTTAACATTAATAATGTATTATTTAATATAATCCATATTCACATTTTCACAAATGTTCTCATAGGTAACTTATAGTTATTTTTGTTTTGTTTTGTTTTGTTTTGTTTTTGTCTTTCTCATTCTGATCCAGGAACCAATCCAGGACCAAATATTACATTTATTTTTTATGTCTGTTAAGTTTTCCTTTCTCTGAAAACATTTCCTTGGCTTTCTTGACTTATTCTTTTTTTAGCTTTGTTTTGAAGATTTATGTATTTGAGAGAGAGAGAGAGAGAGAGAGAGAGCATGACAGACATCACAAGAGAGAGGGACTAAGCATAGAACTGGATGTAGGACTCAAACCCAGGACCCTGAGATCATGACCTGAGCCAAAAGCAGACATTTAACTGACCGAGCCACCCAGGTTCCCCTTTCCTGACTTATTCTTTTTTTTTATTTATTTATTTATTTATTTATTTATTTATTTATTTATTTATTTATTTATTTTTATTTATTTATGACAATCACACAGATAGAGAGAGAGAGGCAGAGACACAGGCAGAGGGAGAAGCAGGCTCCATGCACCGGGAGCCTGACGTGGGATTCGATCCCGGGTCTCCAGGATCGCGCCCTGGGCCAAAGGCAGGCGCTAAACCGCTGCGCCACCCAGGGATCCCTTCCTGACTTATTCTTAAGAGAACAGGCCAAATGTTTTGGAAAATATTCCTCAGTTTGTTTTTGTCTGATTAATTTATCAGGATTAGATTCAAGTCAAGTGTTTTTGGCAGGGATACCACAAAAGTGTCATTGTGTCTTTAGAGCATCATCTCACCCTCATTTTACCCCATTATTGTTCATGAAAATGTCGATCACTTGATTAACATGGTATCTACTGGATGCAACACAGTAAAGACACTTTTTCCCCTTTCCATAACATTTAAACTGTGGGGAAATACTTTGAAACTGTCTAACTATCCTTTTAACCTGGTAGTTTTAATATCCATTGTCTGGATCAATTAATTACTATGGATATAGTTATCTTTCTATTTTTTTAAAGATTTTTATTTGGGGGAAGGGCAGAGGGAGGGAGAAAGAGAAAAAATCTCAAGCAGACTCCCCACTGCAGGTAGAGCTCCACTTGGAGTTGGATCTTATGACCCTGAGATCATGACCTGAACTGAAACCAGGAGTCCAGTGTTTAACCAACTGAATCACCCAGGTGCCCTTAAAAATATATAAATATATATATATATATATATATATATATATATATATATATATATTCAAGAGAAAAAAAGAGAGAGAGAATTATCTCTTAATTTTTTATGTGCTTTCACCTTACCATGAACTTCTAAAGGAAAGCCACAGCTGAAATCTCAGGTTTCTTAGAAAATCTCTTTCACCTTCCTTTTGATTTCTCCACCTCTCAGGTAAGGTCTCAATATTTTCCCGGCTGCTTTCTCATCTAGGGATGATATTTATCTGCATTCCCCTAATGCTCAGTGGGGCTGCCTTCTCCTCTCCACTCAGTTTCTGCTGGACATTTGGTCTGGCCTGGGCTCCAGAGCTGTCTCTAGGGATTTGAGCTCTGCATTTCACCACTTGCAATGTAAACTAAATTTTCCACTGTTTTATTTCTTAGTAATCTTGTATGTCTGAGGGATGGATGATTTCCTTTTCTCTTCTTTATTGTCTAAAGAAGGATGTGTGGACATAATTCCAATTTAGGTAACTGCCATTTTCCTACTAGAACCGGGAAATTTCTTTTGTTTACAACATAAAGTAACCAAGAATAACATAAAACATCTTAAATGAGATGTCGTAGTTGAAAGACATGGAATACCTCCTGAGGGTATGAATGAATTTGAAAATATTTTCCTAGAGAACATGCAGAAGCTAGGAGGAGTCACACAGAGACAGACATAAATTAGGGACAAATACAGAAAATGAAAGAATTTGAAAGATTAAATAACAGATAAAAACAGAGAAAGGGAGAAGTAGAGATAGATAGAGATTAAGAGATGAACAAAAGATTGAAGGGAAATAAGAGGAGCATATGGGATGTACATATTATTTTTATTTTATTTCCTGTTTAGATCGGAATTTACTGAATACTTGACAATTTTAACAACTTAATTTGGCAAAAGTATCACCAAAAACAACAGTAGTTGTTTCTATAAGTCCCAGATGATTTTTCTTTTACTATCTTAACACTATAGATCTTTATTTGATAAATTATACAAAGATCCAGAATTTAAAATTATTGATGAATCCGAGTATAAAAAGGAAAAAATATAACACCAAGTAATTTACATGAACACACATCAGGAATTTGGAATGCAAAGGAAAGAAAAAACAAATCCTTGGTTTGATTCTAAGGTATTTCCCAATTGCTATGTAAAACTAAATGCTGTTTATAGCCAACATATGGAGTTTTAGGGGCTTTTCAAGAGGGGCATTTAGGCTCCGCTGATCTTTACTCACCCTTATGCTCCCACACTTAAGGAATTTTTCTGTATATATTAAACTTAATGTTTTACCAATGCATGAAATCCAACTTATTTAAATGATTCAATGACATAAAAATATTAAGAGTGTGGGAGTTGATGCTTTTCTCTTAAAATCTTCTGCAATAAATGAACTGTGACAATCAAGTTTCCAAATTCTGTTAAGCATAAAATGTAAAGCTTGCCTATTTTAACCTAGGCAGTAAGTTTAGGCTTTTTTATTTCACAATGGTGAGATAGTATCAAAATGGCCCAGTGTAACAGTTCACTTAATTTGCCATGTGAAAAATACATTTAATATCTCTGATGAAAAGCAGCTCTATTAAACTGAATGGCCTTTTCCTATTTTAAAATGTCTTAGGATCTTACATGAACTTCTAAAAATATCCTTCTGCTACTGAAATTGCTAGTGCATTAAGTGAACATTTCATTTACCATTCTATAGATAAATATACACATAAACCATGTTTTATTTAAGACACTTAGCTGGAGTGTGAAACATGGTTAAGTGAGAAATATTTAATGACCCAATTTCAAAAGGTCAGCTTTCTATTTTAATGCCTCAAAATACATAAATTCTTGACATGGCCAGTATTTAATGAAAATTTTATTGAATACTGTGAATGATCTTGTTACTACATCACATTAAAACATCAATTGTCTCTCAGGCAAACCCTGAAATTAGAGTCTATATTATTATGTTAAACAGTGCTATAGCTCTGGCCCTCAAAGAGATTTTAATCCCTGTTTGAATAATTTTTTGCCTGGTCTCTCTGTTTTTAATCTCTGAGTCCAAACCATTCTCCATGTTTCTTCAAGTTAAATAATTATTCAGATCACTTTGGTCATTTACAAACGACAGCTTTGTACTCGCTTTTGTCTATCTTCCTTATAAATTTTATTGAGATGCCCAATCACAGAGCAGTTCCCTCCTTCTGATAGCACCTAATCTAGAGTCAACTTTTACTTCCGTAAACCCTAAAAACTGCCTAGGTTGGTAATAGGCTATTCCTATTACCTCGTACTGAGATGATCATGGGTCCCCATGATTCGTGTTTCCCCACCCCCACTGCAACAACACACCTAGCTTGTCAACTACAGGCATATCCCTGGTGTTCATTGGTGGAGGGCACTGACACTCCTTCAATGACTGTCTTCTGTCTGAATCCATGCAATCCTTTGAGAATGGCTTGCAAGATCCTTCATGAATGGATCCTTTCCTACTAGACAAGCTCATTTGCTGCTTCTTTCCTCCATAAATAATCTATTCTCCCCATCAACTTTTCTACTCCCCATATGGCCATGCCTAATATTGATTAAAATAAAAAAAACAAAACTACTAAGTAACAAGAAAGGGTAAGGATTTTGGAAGAGAAAAGAAAGGTTAAAAAAATATATAGGGGGGGGGATCTCTGGGTGGCGCAGTGGTTTAGCGCCTGCCTTTGGCCCAGGGCGCGATCCTGGAGACCAGGATCGAATCCCATGTCAGGCTCCCGGTGCATGGAGCTTGCTTCTCCCTCTGCCTGTGTCTCTGCCTTTCTCCCTTTCTCTCTCTCTGTGTGTGACTATCGTAAATTTAAAAAAATATATATATATATGTATATATATACACATATATATATACATATATGTATATATATATGAATCTAGATTCACCATGCAGTCTTGTTTGAAAAAGGAGAAGGAGAGTGGGACTAAATGCATCATGGCTTTGGTATTATTTTTTGTTACAGAATCTGAGAAGAGTCAAGTTAAAGAATCTTACGATGTTTGTTTATCGCATACATAAAACTCTCGTGAACTAAAGCTTTATGTGGAAAATTATTACCTATCAGTTAGCCACAGAATACAAAGGCTGTACTGTAAACCAATAAAATCAGAGGCTCTGAGGGTGGATCCCAAGCATCATCATCATTATCAGAGCTGCCCAGGTAATTTCAATGTATAGCCAAGATTCAGTACCACTACTGTAAAGAGAAAGCAAGAGAGTAATAAAGAAAATATTCAATTTAGTGGTTGCTTCTGGTAGCCGGAGAGAGAGAGAGATGCATCCTAAAAGGTCAGAAGCATTTAAGTACCTTAGCAATGTTCCACTGCAAAGATAGGCAATGATATGTTAGGTTTTATTAATCTTACTATTTCAATTGTCATGATAATGGCTTATGTACATTCTATTGTTAAATGAGCTGTTGATTTTAAAAAAAATGATCAAATTCAAAGAATACACATGTGCCTTTTATTTTCAATAATCTACTTCAGAGCAGTTCTCTCAGCCATCATTGATAACATACATATGGTCACTTAGATGCCACTTCCTAATATATATATATATATATATATATATATATATATATATATATATATATATTATGTATATATGTATGTGTGTGTGTGTGTGTGTGTATATATATATATATATATATATATATATATTACACACTCTGTATATGAACAGCAAAGTTCTCAAAAAACCCCTTGGAATAACACAAAATGAGTTTTATTTTTATGATAATTTGTTGGATAGAGATAAATAAATTTCCATCAGGAATACCATGGTCTTAAAAAAAAACTTTATGCAATAAATAGCATGGAATGAAAGGAAACTTAGCATTTCAGGAATTTAGAAATTCTACTGTTTCTGAGTGGTTCTGATAATGCCAGGTAAAGGTTCATTCCTCAAGCTACTGGAGACCCTGCTAAGGAACAATTGGGATTTCATTCTTTACCCACAGGATACCAATATAAACACAAGGAACACTAATTCCTTGGCTCTTCTACAGACTGGCAAAGTGCTGTTAAAAATTTGCAGCTAAACCTTATGTTCCCCCATCATGATCAGGATAACACGGAGTCCCTTTTTATATCTTACAGAAATTACTTCAAATAAAAAAAGGCAGTTTATCTCAGGGAAACTTTTGAGGGATTTGCTGATTATGTCAAAACATTGTAAGTAATTGAGATAAATCTAGTGACATTGAAGTGATTATTCTTATTTTGACAGTGATGGCTGGGAGAATTACTCCTAATGTAGAAGTTACCACTTATTTATTTAAATTGCCATATTATTCCAATAAAATAAAGCATTTAAAAGATTATATATAATTACCACAAGGATGCTGTTGCTGTTGTTACTCTGCTCTGCTCTGTTTGTTAATGGGAAAATAATAGTAAAGAGAAAAGACAGTAACAAGGATATGAAGGAGAGTAGAATGGTATGATTGTCAGTCCAGGGTTGAACTGATTGATCCGGCTTGGTATGAACATGAGAATTGGAGCCCAATATCAAAGAGGATAGGATTCCAAGAGAGATAAATTCTGTTCCACATTCAAGAGCTTGCAGCTCCCAGTGTCCCAACAAAAACATACAGTCTCTCAATAGTAAATAGAAATAAAGAAGTCTGAAGTGAATATGTTTAATGTTGTCTGACTCTTAGTCTAAGGAGGTATCACTAGGCAGTACAGGGTCCCTCACACTGCACTCCATCTGATTTATGGTCTATATTTATAAAAAAAAGTCTTATTGGAACACAACCATGACCATTGTTTATGTAATATTCATGCCAACTTTCATGCTACAAGGATGGGCAGAATTAAATAATTGCAACAGAGAACTTTGTGCCCTGTAACCTAAAAGAATTACTGTCTAACCCTTTATAGGAAACATTTACCAATCTCTCAAGTAGTAGATGAGAGTAAGGGTTTTATTTGAATTCTGGCAGCATTACTTATAACTGTTTAACTTTGAATAAGTTGCTTATCTCTCTCTGCCTTAGTTCCCTCTTCCTGAATATTCTAAGGCTTATAGTGTAGTGCCTGGTATAGAGTAAGCACTACAAGTATCTGATCTTATTATGATTTTTGAAACTTGGGTAACATAATATATAATAGCCTGAGAAATGTACCAAGTTTATTTTAAGAATGCAACATATGAAGTGTCACTTGTTAATGCAATTTTATTAACCATAATTATTTTTACAGATTTCCTGAAAATGTCTGTTTTTGAAAACAAAGCAAAACAGCAGTTTTCATCTAATACAGACCATCTAAATTATGGGTCCAACATATCTAATTTACCAGGAAGATATGTTTTTAGGTCACATTTTATTAATCCTGTCCTTCTCTTACAGATGCCCATTCATGCTTTTCAGCTAATGAGATTCTTCCTTAACCCACGAAGATCTAACTGAATCTTTCTTAGTGTTTTCCCGTGTTATATTTTTACTTTATTTGTAAAACAAAAAAAGAAGAGTATTGCTGTACCAAGGATTATGATGTTTACTCCTTAGGCTTTTTTTCTTTTTCTCTTGTCCCTCTCTAGATAAAAAAGAAATATATTCTATTATGAATTTTACTGTTTAGATAGGGCCACATTTATATGATGGACTGATTCAGCCGGTGGAAGTTAATGGCGCAGGACTGTCCACACACTCCTTTTCACTGGACCCGTTCTCTCTGGCCCTCCTTGCTGATAAAAGAACACTTGGCAATGACATAGTAAATGGCAAGATTTTAACACTGCCAAGGGACTGTGTGAGTGCTTAATGAGCCATTTCACTTTGTTAATGTCTTACTCTTTGCTCTGTGGTGTTAGGTCAGTGGGCAAATTGGAACTATAAAGTCGAAGGCTGCCACACACATCTCTGGTAACAGAGTGTGGGTTCCTGTCTCTGTGTCCTTACTGTGGAAAGCATTTCCCATATCAATTTTCAGGAGACAATGCACTATCCTATCCGAACGGTGAGCATTGTCTTAATGGTTTAGTTGACCCATTATTGGGATTTTGGCACTTTCATTTTGCAGCTCTACTTTGTACTCAAATTTCATTACTCCTCATAATCCCTCAGCTCTGTTGTAAATAGCTTGTGGTTTTCATATGTCAGCTATGTGATAGTATTAGCAAAAATGAGATCCAATACTCTCTATCTTTTGGGCTACAATAGTAATAATTTTAACAGATACTAATAAAAAGGAAATATCCCAGATTACCAAACCTGATGAAGTCATTACAAAAATAAGGTACAAACCATATAATCCAATAGTGCTTGCAATTTTTCCGTTGTCATCTCACAGAAACAGAAAGCATCAGTCTATAGTTCTTTCTTGTCTTTCAGCTATTTCATTATCTTAGTAAACTACATTTCATGCTGAGGCAGTGTGGTATACTGATTAAGAGCAATGGACTTCAGAGTCAGACTTCTTTGTGTGAAATATTGTGTAGACTACTTAGGAGCAGTAAAACCTGAAACATGCTTTTAGTTTCTATAAACAAAAGTTTTATAAAATAAAGATAACACTAACATGTACTTCTTAGAATGACATGAATATTAAATGAGATGAAACATACACATTGCTTATTGTTACACTTGAACACAAGAATACCATAATTATCATTTAGAATACAAAAGGAGAGTTTGAACTAAAGTAAATCAGCATATTATCCCTCTTTCAACCTACTTCTATTTCTTTTACACATGTTGAGTCCACAGTAAATAAACAGAAGTCTAGCTGGTTGGATGACTGCTTTGCTTGAGAGAATTTCTCAATTCTCCTTAAAAGTCAAATCCTTCACAAAATGTTTCTTTAATATCTATCATTTGTATCTGGATTATCAAATTAGATGAGGCTAAAATTTCTCAATAATCCCATAGAGCACTGTCATTTTACTTCATGCTGGTCTCCAGAAGCCACACTGTTACCTGGTTAAGTATCATATTGTCATACTCTGATCAAGATAGCTCACCTCAACATTTCCTTTATTTTTCCTTTATTCTAAATTATAAAAAGTAGAATATTAACATTTGCAAATCTACACCCAGCTTTGGCAAATTGCAGCATTCTACAGGATTTCCTTTGCTTTTTTTAAAGAAATAGCTTGTTTACAATTAGAGTTGGTAATTCCAGCTTACTCCTCAATTCCTACTCTGGTCCCCTACTTCCTACCCAAATATGACTATCATCCTGCTTGGTGTTTATATCTTGTTTCTATAATTCCCAGCCATGTGTATTACTTTTACTTTTTACTTTTATGATAGATGATATATAAATAGAGAGATAGAAGATGGAAAATAAATAGCTAATATATATGTGTAAGTAGATAGCAGTGCTTTATATGTTTTTAGTATCATATCAGTCTTTTTAAAATTTATATATTCTTCTCCAGATCTCAAATATCATTCACAGTTTTCTATAGCATCCAACTGTAGACTATAACACACTATATTCATTTCATTCTTGACAGACATTGGGGATTTTCAGTTTTGGGAACATTATTAAAAAAAGCTGCAGTAACATACTTAAATAGATGTATATAAGCCTACATTTTTCTTGGCTAGAATTCATAGACTCTGTGAAATACACTCTTTCAATATTATTGGATATTTTACATACGACTCGTAATGTATGAAAGTTGCCACTACCATAAACACTTTCTAATACTGGTGTTAGACTTTAAATATTTACCAATTTGAGGAGTGTAAGACTCACATCTTTTCATTTTTATGATTGTTTAGAGTGAGCATCCTTTTATTACTTTCATGTTTATTAAAGTTGTTTCCTCTTAGATGAATTATATATATATATTATTTGTCTATTTTTAGTAAAATTTTTTCACACTAGTTTTTACAAGTTATTTATATATTATACGCTATTTATAGTATATATTCTATACTATCCCTTTGTCATTTTATTCATTAAAAAATTTTTTCTCCCACACTGACTTGTTTTTCCCGATATTTTTCCTTTCTTTTCTTTCTTTCTTTTTTTTTTTTGCTCTCACATCTGTTATTTAACTAAGTTTTTAACATATCATCTTTATCAGCAGGTGATAGAAAATATACATTATCTTTATTTTCTTTATTCTGTGGCTTCACATAATAAAAAAATTGCAAGATATTTAAGTATATTGATTTTCCCTAATTAAAAAAAAGTACCTGTTTATTGTAGAGAACTTGAGAGCTAAAAACAATATAAAACTTCCATATAATTAAAGATATCATTCTTGACATTTTGGACCTTACTTTATTTTGATATTTTCACTACACTGAAGATTCATAAGTAGAGACTTACTTACTAGTTGAAAGCATGTGTGCATTTTTATGGTTTTTGATAGATACGATTGGATTGCTATCCAGAAATGTTTTATCATATCATATTCTCAACAGATGTATATGTACTTTTTTGGTTCTCCACACATTTACAAAAAATTCATTATCATTATGTCTTTAAATAGTTTCACCAACTTGGTAGTGAAAAGGAAGATTTTTTTTTTTGCTTTAATTCAGTTTTCATCAATACTAAAACAGTACAATTTTCTTCTGGTTATTTTATTTTATTTTTTAATAAATCATCATATAGTTCATTGCCACTTACAATGAAGGCCTAAGTGGGTTTTTTCTATTTATTCCTAAGATGACTTTGTATATAAAGGATAGTAGCATGTATCAGTAATATAATTTGTATGTTTTCTGTTTTGTTATATGTGTTTACCTAAATTTCTTACTATTTTATATAATATTTTAAAAGTATTTTGTAGATAAGTATATTGACTATTTTTATTTCTGCTATATTTCATTCCATTTATGTTTAGAGTTGTTTTACATATTGAAATCAATGAATCATGGATTTGTATTTTTCTTAAACATTCTTTATATTTTATTTAAATAAATAACCAAATTTTTCAGTGCATGTGTTGCAAATTCCTTTATTATATAATTTTGTTTCTAGTAGCATTGATTTCATATCTATTTAGACTTTGAAACTTGTTTTGTTTGAACAGGCCAATAACCCAGGAGGAAATTGAAGCAGTCATCAAAAACCTCCCAAGACACAAAAGTCCAGGGCCAGATGGCTTCCCAGGGAAATTCTATCAAATGTTTAAAGAAGAAGCAATACCTATTCTACTAAAGCTGTTCCGAAAGTTAGAAAGGGACAGAATACTTCCAAACTCATTTTATGAGGCCAGCATTACCTTAATTCCAAAACCAGAAAAAGATCCCACCAAAAAGGAGAATGACAGACCAATATCCCTGATGAACACAG
Source organism: Nyctereutes procyonoides (assembly GCF_905146905.1). NCBI lineage: Eukaryota > Metazoa > Chordata > Mammalia > Carnivora > Canidae > Nyctereutes > Nyctereutes procyonoides. The sequence continues at coordinate 1,072,233 of NW_026575162.1, forward strand.
ATGCAAAAATTCTCAACAAGATCTTAGCTAACAGGATCTAATAGTACTTTAAGATTATTTACAATGACCAAGTGGGATTTATTCCCGGGATGCCAGGTTGGTTCAACATTCATAAAATAATTAATGTGATAGATCATATACACAAGAGAAAAAACAAGAACCATATGATCCTCTCAATAGGTGCAGAGAAAACATTTGACAAAATACAGCATCCATTCCTGATCAAAAGTCTTCAGAGTGTAAGGATAGAGGGAACATTCCTCAGCATCTTAAAAGCCATCTACAAAAAGCCCACAGAAAATATCATTCTCAATGGGGAAAAACTGAGAGCCTTTCCCCTAAGATCAGATCAGGAGCATGACAGGGATGTCCACTCTCACCACTGCTATTCAACATAGTACTGGAAGTCCTAGCCTCAGCAATCAGACAACAAAAAGAAATAAAAGCATTCAAATTGGCAAAGAAGAAGTCAAACTCTCCCTCTTTGCAGATGACATTATACTGTACACAGAAAACCCAAAAGACTCCACCCCAAGATTGCTAGAACTCATACAGTAATTTGGCAGTGTGGCAGGATACAAAATCAATGCCCAGAAATCAGTGGCATTTCCAAACACTAACAATGAGACTGAAGAAAGAGAAATTAAGGAGTCAATCCCATTTACAATTGCACCCAAAAGCATAAGATACCTAGGAATAAACCTAACCAAAGAGATAAAGGAGTTATACCCTAAAAATTACAGAACACTTCTAAAAGAAATTGACGAAGACACAAAGAGATGGAAATACATTTCATGCTCATGGATTGGAAAAATTAATATTGTGAAAATGTCAATGCTACCCAGGGCAACTTGCACATTCAAAGCAATCCCTATCAAAATACCATGGACTTTCTTCAGAGTTGGAACAAATCATCTTAAGATCTGTGTGGAATCAGAGAAGTCCCCGAATAGCCAGGAGAATATTGAAAAAGAAAACCAGAGCTTGGGGGCATCACAATGCTGGATTTCAGGTTGTACTACAAAGTTGTGATCATCAAGACAGTATGGAACTGGCACAAAAACAGACACATAGATCAATGGAACAGAATAGAGAACCCAAGAATGGGCCCTCGACTCTATGGTCAACTAATATTTGACAAAGGAGGAAAGACTATCCACTGTAAAAAGGACAGTCTCTTCAATAAATGGTGCTGGGAAAACTGGACAGCCACGTGCAGAACAATGAAACTAGACCATTCTCTTACATCGTACACAAAGATAAACTCAAAATGGATGAAAGATCTAAATGTGAGACAAGATTCCATCAAAATCCTAGAGAAGAACACAGGCAACACCCTTTTTGAACTCGGCCATAGCAGCTTCTTGCAAGATACATCTATGAAGGCAAGGGAAACAAAAGCAAAAATAAATTATTGGGACTTAAAAAGCTTCTGCACAGCAAAAGAAACAGTCAACAAAACTAAAAGACAACCTACAGAATGGGAGAAGATATTTGCAAATGACATATCAGATAAAGGGCTAGTATCCATTATGTATAAAGAACTTATGAAACTCAACAGCAAAGAAACAGACAATCCAATCATGAAATGGGCAAAAGGTATGACAGAAATTTCACCAAAGAAGAAATAGACATGGCCAACAAGCAAATGAGAAAACATTCTGCATCACTTTCCATCAGGGAAATACAAATCAAAACCACAAGGAGATACCACCTCACACCAGTGAGAATGGGGAAGATTAACAAGGCAGGAAACAACAAATGTTGGAGAGGATGTGGAGAAAGAGGAACCCTCCTGCACTGTTGGTGGGAATGTGACCTGGTGCAGCCACTCTGGAAAACTGTGTGGAGGTTCCTCAAAGAGTTAAAAATAGACCTGCCCTATGACCCAGCAATTGCACTGCTGGGGATTTACCCCAAAGATACAGATGCAGTGAAACGCCGGGACGCCTGCCCCCCGATGTTTCTAGCAGCCATGTCCACAATAGCCAAACTATGGAAGGAGCCTCGGTGTCCATCGAAAGATGAATGGATCAAGAAGCTGTGGTCTATGTATACAATGGAATATTACTCAGCCATTAGAAACGTCGAATACCCACCATTTGCTTCAATGTGGATAGAACTGGAGGGTATTATGCCGAGTGAAGTAAGTCAATTGGAGAAGGACAAACATTATATGGTTTTGTTCATATGAGGAATATAGAAAATAGTGAAAGGGATTATAGGGGAAAGGAGAGAAAATGAGTGGGAAATGTCAGAGAGGGAGACAAAACATGAGAGACTCCTAACTCTGGGAAAGGAACAAGAGGTAGTGGAAGGGGAGGTGGGGGGTGGATGGGGTGACTGGGTGACAGGCACTAAGTGGGGCACTTGACGGGATGAGCACTGGGTGTTATACTTTATGTCTACAAATTGAACTCCAATAAAAAAATATACAAAAAGAAAAAAAGAAACTTGTTTTGTGACCACATGGTTTTTAAAAACTACTGAAACTTACTCTCTTTTCATTCTTTTCTTTCTTAAAACAAGTTTTTACTTTCTTCACCTCCTAATTATTTTAATTAAGATCAATATATCCTTCCCCAAATACTTAAAAAAACATATTTGAGAGTAATTTCTCTAAAATTAAAAATAGGTGAGGGGCACCTGGGTGACTCAGTTGGTTAAGGGTCCCACTCTTGATTTCAGCTCTGGTCATGATATCAGAGTCAGAAGATTACAGCCCAGAGTCAGGATCTACACTGGGGGCAGAGATCGGGATTCCTTCTTTCCCCTTACTCTGCCCTTGCACTCCCAAAGCACCTGTGGTCTCTCTCTTTCTCTAAATTAAAAACAAAACAAACAAACAAACAAAAAAAAAAAAAAACACCACAAGATTTTCTTTGTCCCTCCCCTCTGCATGTGCACCCTCTCTCGAAATTTTTTTTTAAATCTTTAAAAATAGATGGAAAGTGGAGAAAAATATATTTAATCTAACTATCCAGGAACAGTTACCAGTATAAATCCATTACAATCCTCTGTGGAACTTTCAGTAAGTCCTGTCATTTTCTACATAAATCCTACTTTTTTCTTGGTCTTCATTTGTTTTGTTGCAACTGTGAATAGAAATCTTATGAGAATTTCAAGTATATAGGAAAGCTATTTATCCTTGCTCCTTTATTTGTTCTAGGAACGTTACCCTTTCTTATTAATTTTAAGCATATTTTATAGACTCCTTTTTGTTTTCTAGACATGTAAACATTAGCAGACATAATGATATTTTTTTCATTTTATTTCTAATATATTTTTTCTTATTTCTGTTTCATATGCAATAGATACTGGTATGGAAACACAAGGAAATGTTAAATAAAAATGAAGATTGCATTTATCTACCTCACATTTGTGAATTATGTCTCATTCACATTTTAATACTATGTACACTTATTGGATTAAGAAGCCTACTTTTGATTATGTAAAAGACAAATTATTTTACTGTGAACTGTCTTGGATTTTTATCAATAATGTTCGCAGGGATCCCTGGGTGGCGCAGCGGTTTAGCGCCTGCCTTTGGCCCAGGGCGCGATCCTGGAGACCCGGGATCGAATCCCACGTCAGGCTCCCGGTGCATGGAGCCTGCTTCTCCCTCTGCCTATGTCTCTGCCTCTCTCTCTCTCTCACTGTGTGCCTATCATAAATAAAAAAAAAAATAAAAACAATAATAATGTTCGCTAAATTTAATGAAATCTTGTTTAAGATTTCTAGATATGTAATTATAGGCTAAATTGAATTTTTGATCAACAACTATATAGGAAAGTATTTTAATAAATATTTAGCTTGGTTCTAGATATTTCAACTTGTACTGGATGATGATTACCAAACTTAATCTGAAAATTTACTACTTTAATGAGATTTTATTTTTAGTTTATTGTATACCTATTCAACCAGTCTGATTCGGTTGTTGAACTGTCCTGTAACAATTAAGGTCTTATAATTTTTCTTGTATTTCTACAATAGTGATTTATGATGTTTTGGCCTAACATTAATTGGTTATTTAGTGAATAAAAGTTTATGATTGTTACATGCACATTGTGGATTTTACATGTTAAGAATATAAAATGACCCTTGGAATTTTTTTTATCCTTTAATTGCTTTTGTATAAAATAATTATTGACATTGAGATTTGTTTTGTTTTTTGTTTGTTTGGTAGTATTTGCCTAGTAAACTTTTCTGACTATTTGTATTTAACATTAATTGTTAATTGGTGGGCATCTCTTCTCCCAGTATGCACCAGCTTTAAAGGGGCAAGTGACATTTCCACTCTCATTCTGTTGGCCAAAACAAAGGATCATGGTCAAACCTAACTACAAGAATGGCTGGGAAGTATGCTCTCAGGAAGGAAAAATCAGTTTGGTCAATAACTAGCTATCTTTACCAGTATCTTTTTAAAGTATCTCTTTGAGGCACTATGTTTAGAGTTTCTATGTATCTCTTCATCTTTATTTATTTAGTCTTTATCCAAGAGAGTACAATTTGTTATACTCATTTTCATTTCTCATTTACTTAGCCTTATTTCTGTCAACTGGTATTATGCCTTTATTTTCCGAGCTTTTCTGTCTTCATTTTGATTTTTTTTTTTGCTCATTTAAAAATATATTCTAATTGTTCCCAAGTGCTTACTTTAAGTTTTAAACAATAATAAAAACATTTTAATGAATTAAAAAATATAGAAAACACAAATATAATAATATAACATAAAATCTCCAAAGAATTTCAAGTATACTAACTCATTTAATCTTCAAAATAACCTTATGAGGTGGGTAATATTAAAAGTCCTATTTTAAGCATGAGGAAACTAAAAAAATATTTATTTTCCTATTAGATCTCAAATTTATATGCACCTAAAATATAGTTTCAAAGTGTATAAAACAAAATTGAAGGAATGTAAAAGAGAGATAAATGCACCATTATTGTGGGGGATGGTAAATATATCTCTTAGTAATAGAAAAAGTAACACAACAAACAAATCAGTTAGTATATATGAATATGAGCAAAATATTTAGCAAAGTTGACCTAACTAACATAAACACAACACTGTACCCAACAAATGCAGAAATGCCCACTTTTCTCAAATGTATAAGAATGATTTACAAAAAGTAATGATGTACTGATAGGTCTGCCCAGATGATGACAGTGGAGGCTCCTGAATTTCCCTCTTCCCACAGATGCAATGATTGTACAGTTGTACACAGAGTAATTTCCTCTGAAACAAACCCAGAAACTAGCTGAGAAATCGCTACACATCAGTAGAATGAGAAAATACCCACATTGAAATGGGTCAGAAAGGCTGAGACACACTTGCCGTAAAGTCTACCTCAGTCAATCTATTAAAAAATAACGGGCAGGGAAATGTTAACTCCCAATTCCTCCCTGAAGAGCAAACATTTTGAACTGTACATCTTGTGTGACAAATTTTAAGACTCTCACATGAGAGATGAAGCCCTAAAATACCTAGTTCTGAAAGCCAAGGGGGCTTGTGTCCATGAGACCCACAAGGACATAGCAAACAAAGAAGTGGCACTTGCTCTGACCCCTCCAAGGTTCAGCACAGAGAAAGCAGGCAAAAAATGCCCATCTCCCAGGTTTGCCCTGGAATGGATTTAACTGCATCCTTTATAAGTTGAGGCTGAAGGATCCAGCTTTGAATTTAGCACATGTCTACAGGCTGGTTGTAATCCTCCAGAGACTGGAGAAGCCAGTAGACATTACCCCTGCCTTCTCTCTCTGGCTCACTACAACAATAAAGCCAGGTTACCAGTATCTCCCTAAAAGCAATCTGTACACACTCTAGTGTTCTAGCTTTTGCAGCTGATAGTCAACAAAGTTTGGATTCAAAATCACCCAGATCTGATAGCCAGCAGTGTTTGCATCCACAGGCTCCATAAGATTGTAGCAAAGAAAGAAGCAGATTTTCAGTGGGCATAGCAGCATCTAGCTTTCCCATGGCTATACATCAGGGTTTAGCACAGAGAGAGCAGGTAAAAATGACCACCTCTATTGGTCCCTGGAAGGGACTTAACTACAGTTTTCCTAGCCTGGTGCCTGAGGGTTAGTCTTCTAAACCATCTCCATCTGGGTGCTAACTGTAAGCCTCCCCTTTGGGACACTGATGGATCGTGGCATACCCTCAACTACTGGAAGCCACTGGAAGAGAGAAGTCAGGCTGGAAAATCACAAAGGTTTGATAAACAATCAAGGCGCTATACATGCTAACATAGAAGATCATTTTTATTTCCATAGCATAGACATATACTGCTCACGAAGGAAAATTTTCTCAAATTGGACTACTTTCAAATGAATATGTTTTGGTCAACAAAAGATGTAACAAAAAGTGAAAAGACAACTCACAGAATAAGGGAAGATATTTGATACATGTCTATATCCACAATCTATTAAAAAAAACAAACCTGACATATTGATTTTTAAAGAAAGAAAAAGAAAATTTGACAACAGATTTGAATTTGTATTAAATGGTATTGTATATCCAAATGACAAATACACATCTGACCAGATGTTCACCTTATCTTTATCAGGGAAATGAAAATTGAAAGCACAAGATACCACCTACAGATCCACCAAAATCGCTAATGTTAAAAAGACAAATATCTGTGAAGATATAGAGCAACAGGATTGTGAACTCTTATAAGTTTAGAAAACTGTTTGACTTTACGGGTGTCTGGGTGGCTCAGTTGGCTAAGCATCTGCCTTCAGCTCAGGTCATGATCCCAGAATCCTGGGACTGAGCCTTGTGTCAGGCTCTTTGCTCAATGGGAAGCCTGCTTCTCCCTTTGCCATTCTCCCCACTTGTATTCTCTGTCTCTAACTCTCTGTCAAATAAATAAATAAAATCTTTTTTTTTATTTTTTTTTTTAAAAAGAAAAAAAAAACTATTTGACTTTCAAGTTAAGCATATGCATTCTGTAAGACCCAGCAATTCCATTACATAGGTATGACCCAACAGAAATTTGTGCACAAGTGCAGGAAGAGACATATATACAACACTGTTCCTGTTGCATTAACTATAATAGCCAGAAGCTGGAAACAACCCAAAAATTTATCACAGCCATCACTAAATGTTAATTCAATGGAATATAATAAAACAATGAAAACAAACAAAGTATATCAATAAAACATGGATGCTTATCATAAAGAATATTGACTGAAGAACTAGATAGATTAGAATATGTTTTAGGGTTTCCAGACCCAATTTCTAACATGCATAGGGTTCCCCCAAACAAAATACCAACCAATTCTTTGATATCAGCAAGGTGTCCAAGAATAAAACCAAATTTGAACACTATCTATCTAGAGATAGGATCAGATTTCACCTGTTAAGGGTTCAATCCTACAAGGCTACCCTCCATCCCTTACTTCAGAAACCAGTTGCAAGCCCCAGGCTGTTACTGGGCTTCTAACTGACTGGCTATAGATTGGAGGTTACAATGACCTCCTCCTTAGATTCAACTAATTTACTAGAGCTGCTTACAGAACTCGGGGAAGCACTTACTTATGTTCACTAGTTTATTAAAGGATATGATAAAGGTAATGAATCAACAGCCACATGAAGAGATATATAAAGCAAAGCATGGGGTAATGGAGGGGAACTTCCATGCCCTCTCCAAGTGTACCACCCCCCCAACTCCAGGGGTTCAATAACCTGGAAGTTCTTTGAACCCAGTCCTTTTGAATTTTTGTGGAAGCTTCATTGCATAGTTATGATTGACTAAGTCATTGGCCATTGGCTGATTCAACCTCTATCCCCTCCCAGAGGTCAGGGGATAGAAGTCAAGTTCTAACTCTCTGATCAAGGTTAGGCCTCCTGGCAACCAGCCTCCACCCTTAGGTGGAGTTAAAAAATTACCCTCATTAACATAACAAACGACACCTTTATTGACCTTATCACAAGAAATTCCAAGGTTTTAGGAGCTGTGAACCAAATATATATCCTTATAAGTCACAATATGGCAATAACACATTCTGTTATTTTACTTACATGAAGTTAAGCATAGGCAAAAATCAAACTGTTATTACAAAGGCAAGTTAACTTTAAAAACTGATGTTTTACTTTAAGAGTAAAGAGTAACAAGTGACTTTGTATTGTACCAACTTATTGAATATATTTGTGCTTGACTGTATTATAGATCAATTGCAAAGTGTGTTATAGATCAATTTGAAACATGTTTTGCTAATCTTTAGTGTCTTGTTTTGGATTGCAAGAATGAGAGTAAGACCAAACAGTTTAAGAAATCTTCCATACATTGAGAAAGAGGATATGATTGAAAACAATGATATATTTTCCCTTATCCTTATTCATATGTATTTCTGCCAGAAGTTTCAAACTATGAAGAAAGGAAAAGATAAATAATCTCAGGAATCTCATATAGAAATAATATCTCAAGGTCAAACACAGTCGGCCATGCCAAAACTAAGGTCACGTGAGCTGGAAGTATATCTGATAAGAAACAAATGAGTTGTGTGGAGAGGGAGCTAAATTAGTATCAAAAGTCTCAATGCTAAGAGGTGAATAAAAAATATAAAGTCAGAAAAATAGAACTGATCAGTCAGTTATAAAAGTTCAGAGTAGATATTAGGTAACATGTCAGAGGATGACATCTTTGTGAATAAAAGTCATAAGTATCAAAAATAGTCTGATTAAAAAGGTGTTAGAAAATCAAGTAGATAACATAATAGCAGGTTCAAGATAACAAAGACCTATGTAAGAGTGAGTTTCTAAATAAGGGCAAAGCATATAGTCAGGAGGAGCAAGTTGTATATAAAAGGAAAAATAAAGCAAAACAAAAACTTCAAAGAAGTGAGGTTCTATCAAATTCATTAAGCATCTTTCTAAAAGAAGAACTCATCTAAATGTCACTTGGTGGATCATTACTAAAGAAAAAAGTACTGGGGAGGAATTTATTGAGGAGCGGTATATAGGGGGCATGCAGTATGCCTTCACTGCTCTGAGCACCTGTGTGTGACTACGTGCATGCAAAAGGAATGAAAAAAGTAAGAATTCAATGTTTGGCCATCAATCCCTCAACAACCTGGGCTCCTGTCTCAGGTATGATAGTGTATAATTTTTGAAGTTGGTTAAATACGTAAAAAGTTCCTGCTTCCATTCCTTCCTCCTTACTACTGCTTAAGAGAGAGAGAGAGAGAGGAAGAGAGAGGGAGAAAAGGAAAAGAAAAAAAAAAAAAAGCCTCAAAGCCCCAGAAGGATCTGAGAATAGTCCTTTCATAACAAGAAGACATTGTGCGAGAACTTTTGAGGGCACCTGAGAATTAACTCCTTCTAAACTGGAAAAAGGATGAAACATTAATATCATCTAATCTGAAAAGTAGCTGAAAGTCTCTTTACTTGTCGGTATTACAACTTTCAGAGTCTCAAATTGTACCATGACTTCTGTCATTAGTGGGGAAGAAGGAAAAAAAAAAAAAAAAACCAGACAAAACCTCAAAACAAAAAAGTAATTTGCCATGGGTGCTTGAGAAAAAATGTGAATCCTGTGTTTCTTTAAAAGTTTAATAAAGTGCATAATCAGAAATGAATAAGAGGGAAATTCAGCATATAAAAAATTAAACTTTCTAAGTGAAAATTTTATTAAAGAGCAATTATTGCAGGAAGCACCGTGAAAAGCTTTGTATTAACTGGGGCTGAATAGCAATAAAAGTGTGATGTAGGGAAAAACGTCTCTGCTCTGAGCCCAAACCCTGGTGTACACAGAGTATCTTAAGCCGAAGACTTTCTCATAGAGCATCTGAAATATTCATAGGTCTCACACTAGAATAAATTTATTGCTACTATAAGATATATAAAAGGTTGATAAACTGCTTTCCTGACCTTGGAGAACTTTGCTGGCATATTAAGAGACTTTGATACATAGCAGAATGCAGGCATGCTTTGTGATTTGTTGGCTGCATGGTGCTGGGCCTGCACTATTAGGTGTTTGCAAAACCTAGGGGAATCTGGAGAAGGCAGTGGGAGCGTGCAAATGAGCCTCGCTCTCGCTGGCAAATGCAGCCAGAGAAAACTCGGGGGATTTGAATGTTAAACAACTCCATTTAAACCCCGCACAAACCCAAACTTTATGACATATATATTGTTCCCTGCAGTACGTCTCTTTGGTTTCCTGCTGTGTCTTTGCTTTCCTGACGGGTAACATAGCATTTGACCCTCCGTACCTTGTTTACAGGGCTGCCTCATTCAGCACATTGGGCCTCACTCTAATGAGTGACAGGCACAGCCAAGAGAGGTTATGTTGTAAAAAGTAAAACCAAGAGGAGTTTTAATAACAAGAGTGCTGAGCCCTGTTAGCTGCACAAAAATGTCCTTGAAACAGAAAGACTTGACTGACAAACTGGGGGATGAAAAGTGGGAAATGCTGGAAGGAAAGAAGCATTGGCAACATATATTGTTAAAATTCAGTTTTTTGTTTATAAACCAGAAGGCTCTTGTTAAAGCCCAAAACATCACTACAGGTTTTATAGGAAAAAGCTGTAAATTGTTTTGTCTGGTCTCTACCTAATATAGAACTTTCATCTGTTTTATTCAAAGGGCTTGAGTTTAAGGTTAAAAAGTATACAGGCAACAAAAATATAATTAGATTCACAAAAGCGATAAGACAATTTTAGTTTTTCTAACCCAGTCTAATGTATCATTTATCATTCACGGATTAGATCAGATTTTTCATTGCTTTCTAATTTAAACCTATCCTATTTTAGTGATAGTGGAACAGACTGCCCCAAAATAATATTTTCTTGTTTCTAGGAGAGGTAATTAGGGGCATTCAAAAAGATCTGTACTGAGAGAAAGGAGCATCGCTTCCAGGTGGACTGAGTACAATCGGACCACACCTACAGCTTTCTTACACCACAATTAGAAAAATAACAATGGATAAAATTCCCTCTCTTGTTTCTTGCTTTCACTTTAGCAAGGATTACCTTTCAACCGTGTAGGGTTTGCCAACAAATGCATTATAGGTTCTCACCATTTACCAAACAGCACTGCAGATGTGTTGATTATCTGTGGATGCCTGAGAAGACATTAGAGCGCTGAGTTTCTCTCCACTCCCATGCTGTTAGCAGGTGGATTCTTGGTGAAGATTCTAGGAAGAGGACATCTGGAACCTCCCCTTCTGATGTCTACAGCAAAGGTGTGGGCATTTATGTTTACCAGACCATAGTGAACTATTTCATTACTGGCTTAAGAAAAGAAGTCATCTATAACCCTATTTAGACAACATTGTTTTGAGAAACATTCTTTTTAAACTTTTGGAGGTTAATAGATTTGCCTTTCTCTAGCAATTGAAAGTTTTATGGACACAATACCAATATAAATTTTAAAGTTTAGAATGTTGTATAGTAGGGCTTTTCAATGATTTTTCAAGGGAATATCCCTTTACATTATCTTGGAAATAAGGTATAAAGTTACTATTACATTAACCACAATAAATTCTCTTAATTCCCATGTGAATAGAACAACAAAATGTTAGGTTATTAGTTATTAAACATATCAGTGTATAATGTCATTTACAGTAATTACTTCAGAAAATTTCATTGTTGAAATGTGACCTTGTCTAAAAAGATTTGTGTGTGAGCTTATATGTGCACGTTACCTGAATTCCTTGCTTTTGATACAAAATATGATCTCTACTTTATTACTTCTTCTATTTAGTAGGCTTGCCTCTAAAAATAATTAGACTTCTAGAAATTAGACTCTTGAATTTTTATTACGTACTAAATATTTTTGCATTTGACTCTTTAGATCCATGCTTTACTCTCCACTCTGCTCTGTATCCCAGGAGGCTGACCTGTATGGACCGATCAGCTAGCTCCCTTGCCCTCTCTGTCTTTCAGTTATGCTGTGCCAATGGGAAGCACCAGCAGGAGATTTCGAGGGTAAAGAAAAAAGTTTGGGGAATCCCTGGGTGGCTCAGTGGTTTAGCGCCTGCCTTTGGCCCGGGGCATAATCCTAGAGTCCTGGGATTGAGTCCCATGTCAGGCTCCCTGCCTGGAGCCTGCTTCTCCCTCTGCCTATGTCTCTGCCTCTCTCTCTCTCTCTCTTTCTTTCTCTCTCTCTCTCTGTGTCTCTCATGAATAAATAAATCAAATCTTTTTAAAAAAGAAAAAAGTTTTGCTAAGTCCTTCTACTCAAGAGCAAAGCATCTTCTAGTCAGCTCTCTTAACGCAACTGCAACTACACTTTAGTGACCAAGACCTCTCTGTCTTAGCCTTCGGTTTGCTGTTGCTCACTACTGTTGCTACCATAGACAAGGTATTCTGTGCAGGATTGCTTGTCAGTTTCCATAAACCTTTTTCAAAACATTGTAAGTAATCTCTTAATTATACTCTTTAATCACCCACTATGAGTGTGCAATTGGTTTCCTAGGACCCTGACCAATAAGGGTGACTTATTTTATTTTATTTTATTTATTTATTTGACAGAGAGAGAGCACAAGCAGGGGGGAGAAGAATTCACCCTGCTGAGCAGGGAGCCCAATAGGGGTCTCCACCCCAAGATCCCAGGATCATGACCTGAACTGAAGACAGATGCTTAACCAACTCAGTCACCCAGATGTCCCTAGGTATAACTCTTTAGAGTTCACCAGAAAACATGTTTTTGTTTGATTGATTTTTATGGTGAAGCCTTCACTTTTAGAACTTTGAAAAAGAGTGGTTTAAAAAAGTTAAGAAAAATCGACAATGGTAATATCTTAAGAATCAATTTTTACAAATCTCAAGTGGCTATTGGGAATAAAATGGTTCTCATTTGTACATCAAAGATACGGCTTTTTAAATTATCTACCATAATAGTGGTCAGATCTTATATTGGCCTCAGGGTTTACCTGGTAGTGTCTTGATAAAATCACTTTTTTTTTTTTAGATTTTATTTATTTATTCATGAGAGACACAGAAAGGGAGAGGCAGAGACCAGAGACACAGGCAGAGGGAGAAGTAGGCTCCATGCAAGGAGCCCGATGTGGGACTCTATCCAGGGTCTCCAGGATCACACCCTGGGCTGAAGGTGGTGCTGAACCACTGAGCCACCCTGGCTGCCTGATAAAATCACTTCTTAACAGTTGAAAGCATTAGATATTTTTTGGCATTCTTTATAAGTTGACTTAATTACAATTTATAATTGTGACCACTTTTTTTTTTTCCTTCTGGAAATAACCTCCTTTGTTTTATACAACTAAAATGTAAAATCAGGGGTTCTTTCTCAAAGCACTTACAATTTTATTCAGTTAAATAAACTATATAGTTATGGAATATTTCATACACTAAGTAAAACATTATACAGATATTGTATTAAATGGTTGCCGTAGGTATTAAATCATGTGCATGTTCATAGGAGGAAGACAGGAATATATAGTAGTACATTAAAATAGTCAAGAAAGTTTATCTCAAAGGTGGGTATTTATCTTAATGAGTTGGACCTTATTCAACAAGATCTGCATAGTTAAACAGTAAATGTAACACATACCCTAAGATGAACTCAATGATACCGTCAAAGTCAAGTTAGAAGGTATGGAAACAACAAAGCACCAGCTAGGTTCTGCATCTTATATTTGTAAACAATGAGAGAGAAGATTTCAAGAGTAACTTAGAAACCACTGAAATATTTTTAGTAGGAAAATTATTTTTTGAAAGCTGTAATTTAGAAAGATTAATCCAGGGGACCGAATAGTTGTATGCCATGAACAGTTGGAATCATAACCAACCCAAAGCTGCTTTACACCTAAAACAAATTCTTCCATTAGCTGAAAGCTTTACATTTTAAACAATGTGTTCTTTATTTTATGTAGTTCATACTCCCTGTAAAAAAAAAAAATTTAAACATACATGCTAAAGCAGGACCCATCTATTTGCTGTCTACAAGAGACTCATTTTAGACAGAAGGACACCTACAACCTGAAAATAAAAGGTTAGAGAACAATTTACCATTCAAATGGTCCTCAAAAGAAAGCAGGGGTAGCCATCCTTATATCAGATAAACTAAAATCTACCCTGAAGACTGTAGTGAGAGATGAAGAGGGACACTATCTAATACTTAAAGGATCTATTCAACAAGAGGACTTAACAATCCTCAATATATATGCCCCGAATGTGGGAGCTGCCAAATATTTAAACCAATTATTAACCAAAGTGAAGAAATACTTAGATAATAATACACTTATACTTGGTGACTTCAATCTAGCGCTTTCTATACTCGATAGGTCTTCTAAGCACAACATCTCCAAAGAAACGAGAGCTTTAAATGATACACTGGACCAGATGGATTTCACAGATATCTATAGAACTTTACATCCAAACTCAACTAAATACACATTCTTCTCAAGTGCACATGAAACTTTCTCCAGAATAGACCACATACTGGGTCACAAATCGGGTCTGAACCGATACCAAAAGATTGGGATCGTCCCCTGCATATTCTCAGACCATAATGCCTTGAAATTAGAACTAAATCACAAGAAGTTTGGAAGGACCTCAAACACGTGGAGGTTAAGGGCCATCCTACTAAAAGATGAAAGGGTCAACCAGGAAATTAAGGAAGAATTAAAAAGATTCATGGAAACTAATGAGAATGAAGATACAACCGTTCAAAATCTCTGGGATGCAGCAAAAGCAGTCCTAAGGCGGAAATACATCGCAATACAAACATCCATTCAAAAACTGGAAAGAACTCAAATACAAAAGCTAACCTTATACATAAAGCAGCTAGAGAAAAAACAGCAGATGAACCCTATGCCCAGCAGAAGAAGAGAATTAATTAAAATTCGAGCAGAACTCAAAGAAACGAGACCAGAAGAACTGTGGAACAGATCAACAGAACCAGGAGTTGGTTCTTTGAAAGAATTAATAAGATAGATAAACCATTAGCCAGCCTTATTAAAAAGAAGAGAGAGAAGACTCAAATTAATAAATCATGAATGAGAAAGGAGAGATCACTACCAACACCAAGGAAATACAAACGATTTTAAAAACATATTATGAAGAGCTATACGCCAATAAATTAGGCAATCTAGAAGAAATGGACGCATTCCTGGAAAGCCACAAACTACCAAAACTGGAACAGGAAGAAATAGAAAAACTTGACAGGCCAATAACCAGGGAGGAAATAGAAGCAGTCATCAAAAACCTCCCAAGAAACAAGAGTCCAGGGCCAGATGGCTTCCCAGGGGAATTCTTTCAAACGTTTAAAGAAGAAATCATACCTATTCTACTAAAGCTGTTTGAAAAGATAGAAAGAGATGGAGTACTTAAAATTCGTTCTATGAGGCCAGCATCACCTTAATTCCAAAACCAGACAAAGACCCCACCAAAAAGGAGAATTACAGACCAATATCCCTGATGAACATGGATGCAAAAATTCTCAACAAGATACTAGCCAATAGGATCCAACAGCACATTAAGAAAATTATTCACCATGACCAAGTAGGATTTATCCCCGGGACACAAGGCTGGTTCAACACTCGTAAAACAATCAATGTGATTCATCATATCAGCAAGAGAAAAACCAAGAACCATATGATCCTCTCATTAGATGCAGAGAAAGCATTTGACAAAATACAGCATCCATTCCTGATCAAAACTCTTCAGAGTGTAGGGATAGAGGGAACTTTCCTCGACATCTTAAAAGCCATCTACGAAAAGCCCACAGCAAATATCATTCTCAATGGGGAAGCACTGGGAGCCTTTCCCCTAAGATCAGGAACAAGACAGGGATGTCCACTCTCACCACTGCTATTCAACATAGTACTGGAAGTCCTAGCCTCAGCAATCAGACAACAAAAAGACATTAAAGGCGTTCAAATTGGCAAAGAAGAAGACAAACTCTCCCTCTTCGCCGATGACATGATACTCTACATAGAAAACCCAAAAGCCTCCACCCCAAGATTGCTAGAACTCATACAGCAATTTGGTAGTGTGGCAGGATACAAAATCAATGCCCAGAAATCAGTGGCATTTCTATACACTAACAATGAGACTGAAGAAAGAGAAATTAAGGAGTCAATCCCATTTACAATTGCACCAAAAAGCATAAGATACCTAGGAATAAACCTAACCAAAGAGGTAAAGGATCTATACCCTAAAAACTATAGAACACTTCTGAAAGAAATTGAGGAAGATACAAAGAGATGGAAAAATATTCCATGCTCATGGATTGGCAGAATTAATATTGTGAAAATGTCAATGTTACCCAGGGCAATTTACACGTATAATGCAATCCCTATCAAAATACCATGGACTTTCTTCAGAGAGTTAGAACAAATTATTTTAAGATTTGTGTGGAATCAGAAAAGACCCCGAATGGCCAGGGGAATTTTAAAAAAGAAAACCATATCTGGGGGCATCACAATGCCAGATTTCAGGTTGTACTACAAAGCTGTGGTCATCAAGACAGTGTGGTACTGGCACAAAAACAGACACAGAGATCAATGGAACAGAATAGAGAACCCAGAAATGGACCCTGAACTTTATGGTCAACTAATATTCGATAAAGGAGGAAAGACTATCCACTAGAAGAAAGACAGTCTCTTCAATAAATGGTGCTGGGAAAATTGGACATCCACATGCAGAAGAATGAAACTAGACCACTCTCTTGGACCATACACAAAGATAAACTCAAAATGGATGAAAGATCTAAACGTGAGACAAGACTCCATCAAAATCCTGGAGGAGAACACAGGCAACACCCTTTTTGAACTCGGCCACAGTAACTTCTTGCAAGATACATCCACGAAAGCAAAAGAAACAAAAGCAAAAATGAACTATTGGGACTTCATCAAGATAAGAAGCTTTTGCACAGCAAAGGATACAGTCAACAAAACTAAAAGACAACCTACAGAATGGGAGAAGATATTTGCAAATGACGTATCAGATAAAGGGCTAGTTTCCAAGATTTATAAAGAACTTCTTAAACTCAACACCAAAGAAACAAACAATCCAATCATGAAATGGGCAAAAGACATGAAGAGAAATCTCACAGAGGAAGACATAGACATGGCCAACAAGCACATGAGAAAATGCTCTGCATCACTTGCCATCAGGGAAATACAAATCTAAACCACAATGAGATACCACCTCACACCAGTGAGAATGGGGAAGATTAACAAGGTAGGATACAACAAATGTTGGAGAGGATGCGGAAAAAAGGGAACCCTCTTACCCTGTTGGTGGGAATGTGAACTGGTGCAGCCACTCTGGAAAACTGTGTGGAGGTTCCTCAAAGAGTTAAAAATAGATCTGCCCTACGACCCAGTAATTGCACTGTTGGGGATTTTCCCCAAAGATTCAGATGCAATGAAACGCCGGGACACCTGCACCCTGATGTTTCTAGCTGCAATGTCCACAATAGCCAAACTGTGGAAGGAGCCTCGGGGTCCATTGAAAGACGAATGGATCAAGAAGATGTGGTTTATGTATACAATGGAATATTACTCAGCCATTAGAAACGACAAATACCCACCATTTGCTTCAACGTGGATGGAACTGGAGGGTATTATGCTGAGTGAAGTAAGTCAATCGGAGAAGGACAAACAGTGTATGTTCTCATTCATTTGGGGAATATAAATAATAGTGAAAGGGGATATAAGGGAAGGGAGAAGAAATGTGTGGGAAATATCAGAAAGGGAGACAGAACATAAAGACTCCTAACTCTGGGAAACGAACTAGGGGTTGGTGGAAGGGGAGGAGGGCGGGGGGTGGGGGTGAGTGGGTGACGGGCACTGTGGGGGGCACTTGACGGGATGAGCACTGGGTGTTATTCTGTATGTTGGTAAATTGAACACCAATAAAAAATTAATTTATTAAAAAAAACATACATGCTAACACAAAAGAGCAAAGAAAACATACATTCCTCCATAATTTTACCACTTGTTTTGATATGTACATCTTTCTGTTTTTTTTATCAATACTTAGAGAGAGATCTCAAACTAAGTCTGAAGGTTCCAGGCATAGAACTTTAAAGAGTGTCTAAGATCATTTATGGCAAGTTGTGGAGTGAAAGCACTAGCTAGGCAGATGTGATAATAAGGATGAAGTGTTGATAGATCTTCCCAATTTTAAGAGAAACAAAGGATTGGGTTTTCATGTCTATATATGCGGGCAACAAATACTGTTTAAAAAATATGTGGATAAACACCTTGGAGGGCCCAGACCAAAAACAACCTATAAACAAAATAGTCCCTCAGTCATTTGCTGTATTTAGCTCAGGAATAGAGTATGATCCAATAAAACTTTAAGGCCTCAAGCTTTGGAATTAAATCCATCAAGTTCAAGTCCAAGTTCTGTTATATATTGTGTGAATTTGAACATATTATATCCCCTCCAGAATCCTTAGTTCCCTCATCTGTAATTCAAGGGTAAAATCTTTGAGTCACAGAATCATAAGGTTTAACTAAGATCACTGATGTGGAGTTAACAAACCACAAGGGATATGCTGAGTGGTCAGTCAATATCAGAATCATTTATATAAGTAGTACCATAAATACTTAATGTTTTCAATTCTACTTTTTTTGTTTTGTAAGAAGTTTTCTGAGCACCTCTTAATGACTACATAGCATTCCATCATATATATGTGGGCAAGTATTTATATTTAGCTGGTTATAGTGAGCTCATTGATAAACTTTTAGAAATGTTTCCAATTAAAGTTCATAAATTTTGCCAAGATTAATATATATAATTATATATATAATTATACATATAATTAATACATTATATATTAAAAAAACATGCCATACTTTCTACATACCTAAAAGTAGAATTATTTGTTCAATAACATATTTTCAAAGTTGTTCATGTTTTGCCAATTAATCCTTTACACAAATTAAAATATTTTATATTTCTGTCAACTACTTATGGGTGCTTATTTCTGAGCTTACACTAGGTGCTTCTTAATGTACTTTTGAAGTATTTTCTTGTGTTATTTGATCCTCTGAACACTAGAGTATAAATAAGCTCTTTCATATGATTGTTAAGGAATTTGGAACACAGATTAATTTTCTCAAGTTCACAGAGTCAGTTAATAAGAGAAGTAGGACAAGAATGTAGGTCTGGAGAAGTTCTTTTATTTGCAATATTTTACATGTTTCCTTGTTGCTTATAAAAATGATTACTTTTGCAATTATGAGATAGTTAATAGCTATTTTAAAAGTCTCAATTAAATTGCATACTAATGTCTTTTTATTTGCTAAAGACACACACCAGCATTTTGGCATACCACTGAAGTTTGGAAAAAATTGCTTTAGTTTGGGGAAAGTGACAGCAACCAGGATTAAGGAGACCATTCCAAATTGTTTATATTACACTTAGCTTCAAAGATAAACCTGATGCCAATTTTTAAATTTGGTAGTTAATTAACAATTGTTAAGTGTAAATAGCATGCATTAATTATTTATTTAACAAATGTTTATTGAGACCCAACCAGGAGTGAAATGCTATGGAAAGACATATAGAATGAGTCATATTCCTGCTCTCCAGGAATTTAGTTTATGAGATAATTGATATTTCCCTGTTACTCTAATATAAGAAATACATAGACACTATATTTTCTATTAAATACATTTTTTGATTAAAACAATAGATCTAATATCAGTATATAGTGCATTTTAAGATTCTTCATGTAAATGGGAGCCATATAAAATAAATGGGACTTGGAGCACCTGGGTGGCTCAGTTGGTAAAGCATCTGACTCCTGGTTTTGGCTCAGGTCATGATCTCAGGGTTGGGATGGAGCCTCACCTCAGGCTCCATGCTCAGCAGGGAGTCTGCTTGACTTTCTCTCTCTCTCTCTCTCTCTCTCTCTCTCTCTCTCTCTCTCTCTCTCTCTCCCCCCCCATCCCTCTCCCACTCGCACTTGCTCATGTTCTCGTCTCTCCAAAATAAGTAAAGCTTAAATAAATAAATAAATAAATAAATAAATAAATAAATAAATAAAATGAACAGGTCTTTTCTGAAATGAGAGGCCATAAAATGCACAAACACAGGAATTATAGGCAGTGCAAAATTTATAATGTAATCATCATGCTAGTTAGGAAATAAGACTGCCTGGAAACTCTGGCTGTTTCCTAGACAACCAAGTAGGCTATTCACATAGATATGCAAAAGTCCTGAGGTGGCTCTTTGCAACTCCAGGTTGTCCTTCTTTCTTGGCATTCTGTAGTAGTTAAGGATACATTGTTCTTCCAGCAATGACTACACTAATTTATACTTTTGTCTCAGAATTTCCAAGCCAAGCCCTCTGGTCTCCTACTCCTGTTTGTTCCTTTATTTGTTTTGTTCTTACCCCTCCACTCTTTATTGAAAGCAAAGGAAGAAAGACCAGAAGCAAGTTATCTCATAATTATCATCCCAGTCAGAGAAACATTTGCAAAATGTTTGTGCGCAGTTCTTGAAGCAATTACTTTTTAATAAATATGGAAACAGTAATATGGGGTGGAATAGAATTGATTTAAATCATTCATTTATATCACTACAGTCATCACCAAGAAAAAACATAAATAGATGAACCACTATTCCTAAAGTCCTGGGAAAACCTCAATGGAGATAGTAACTAATAAGTTGCTTCTTTAATGGAAGTAACCATTCTTACTTCATATTCATGGTAACATACATTCAAGCTTTTTTTAATAGTTTCCTGTCCTCTTTTGAATTCTTTTTAAATACAGGAATTCATATTATAAGCCTACTCTATCTGGATTTAAATTTGAAGGCAATTCACTTGAAGCTCAATTACACATTAAGTTTGTCTCAAGTTTTTTATTTTTGTTTGTACCCATAAAGACTGATTCCACGGTCACTCTTTGGAAGTTATTTTTTTTTTTCTTAAGGACAGCATCTGGGTTATATGTCATCAGGACAGGCAGCCGGTGTCGCAGGAGCAGAAATGCTCTGGCCCTGTTGCGGGGTTACAGTTCATAGACTGGGTCTCTGCGAAAGATATATGAGCACTCCAGCCATTGTTCAGTGTTCACTCCGGGAGTTTAACAGAAGAAATCAATGAGGCGCAACTGTGTAAAATAGGGGTCAAATATGTACAGCTGTGGCTCCACATATATCAGAGAGTGCTGTTTGATTTTCCTCTAGACAGTATTCATTATCAAAATGGGCTTCAGAAGCTTTTTATTAAAAACAAATTGATGTTAATTAATTCAGATTGCAGTGGCCATTAGTCAGCTATCTCATCCTGGAAACTGTATCAAATCAAGACTGTTCTGGCAATCTCTGATGGTTCACTATCTCTAAATCCAATTATAAATTGAGGTTCTAATATTTTAAGTTAGAGTGAGCTTTTCTAGTCTGGCCTTCTCTTGATTATCAGCTCTCTTTTTCTTTTATTACTTAACCTTCTTCAAAGGATCTGTATTATCTTATTTCACTGCATTCACTTATTTCAATATAATATGTTATCGCATAATATACGATTTATATTTACCAATTGATCATATATTTTTGCAATCAAAGAAATTATATTTATTTTCAATTAAATACTAGAGATTTTGAAATCTAAATGCATTTTTTAAAAGGCACAGTTGTTGAGTTCTTTTTTCTTTTTCTTTTTATCATTTTACAAGAAAAATATCCCCTGAAATTCTAACAACTTATTTCCCTGATGTTTTAACTATCCACATTCTATAATTCTTTTTCCTGTATATGATTCTTTTTTTCATGCATTATCTCTTTCTAACAAGCACACACGTGCATGAACAAAAAGAAAGAAAAACTAGCTTTCAAAGAATCTTTATTTTTTTTCCCTTTTCCTATAATTAGTCTGAATGAGAACCCATTCAATTGCCTTTTTTTCTCATTGTCTTGGCCATTTGTCTCTGGGACTGACTAACAAATTAGGTATAGGCAGATATGAAATATGCTTACTTTTTTTCTCACCTTTCTTTAGACAGATGAAGAGTGAAAAGCCACAAGTGGGAGGCAAAATCTCTAGAAATAGTACATTAGACAGAAAGGGTGTATATGACGTGTGTATGTGGCAGGGAGGGGTACGGAGGTTCAGAGAAGGATTTTCAAATGGTATGTAACAAAAAAGGGGATTATGGAAAAAGGAAAACCTGGGGATAGAATTTGCAAAAGGAATAAATTGAAGGTGATACAGAATTTGTAGATAACACTGCTCTTAGACGCTGCAGGCAGAACCTCCATTCTTCAGGTGGCCCCTACTCTTTGGGCCTTCTTCAAAATCTTCCACCTCCTATTCCATTTATTCCACTGTCTCTGAAAAACTGTGCTGTAGGCATCCCAATTAATCTAGACTGGATGAAGTACTCCAAGCCCAGACTGGGACCTACAAAGGCCCTGGTCTCTATGTTTATCTAATGGAGTGTCTCTGACCCTCTATAATCCACAAAAACTGGGGCCATCAAAATAGGCTGAAGAGCTCTAAGATTTGCAACTATGGGATCATTCCAGAGTGCTCTGACCAGGTCACCAGGTGCTGGTTCCTGAAGGCAGTTTGGCATGTGAATTGTTCCCTTTGGCTAGTTATGTATTCCTCTAATGGGATCATTTGAGATTAGATGGTAACATTGGTACTGACAAACTGATTTGAGGTGAATAACACTCTCATCAAAGAAAGAGTTCAGGGCTCTGAACTACCACCATAGAACCTTGGTCATACAGGTCCATGCATTGGATTTGCCTCTGTGCTCCAAGAATAATGTTGCCTTGGGATTATAGCATCCAAAGGTGATAGAAATTGTCTTAGACATTCTTTACCTGTGCCCTTCCTACTCCCAGACCAACACTGGCACCTGAGCCTCATCACACTTTGTACCATGTTTTGATCCGTCTTCCAGGGGTTGTCACTTCTATTTCTTCTAGTGATTTTCCAGACCATTGTTTTTTAATGCTAGTGAAGCCTTTTGATCAATATCCTCTTTTGCCTCCAATTTATATGGTGACTTTTTGCTCTCCTGGCCATTCTTAAGCTGTGCCAGATAAGGGAAGGGCATTCCTTGTGTGAATAGGACCATTCTTCTCACTCTATCCATAGACTCCTTTCCTATACTCTCCTCCACTGGTGGTGGTATATGAGAAAAGATCACATTTTAAGAATGAAACGATCACATCCTCAAGATTTTATGGTTGGAAGACATGTTATTCTACTTCTATGCAATAAAATTCCATATTTTGAATTTAACTTGATCAGATAACAAATGTATCACTCCCAATTTCCTGCATACTCTGCATGAGACTTGCATTTTTTGGTCATCTTCAAAATAGCACAGTAACATTCCCTGAGAGAGTCAAGCCAGTTGCATGGGCAGCATGATGGATGATACAGCATTATGAGTAATGTAAGCAGCACTAAATAAATGGTATTAGGAAACTGTGGTGGCAAGAAGATCTATATTGTTTCAATACAAACAGGTTCTGAAGAGTATGTCACTGAGAGTAATAACAGTGTTGCTACCTTTCCTTATGGTGGGAGATATGAAATTAGCCAGCTATGACACATTGAAAAGGAAGAGATGGTTCCTAGATCTGTGCAAAGAAAGCCTGCACCTGGAACCCCAAAGAATCTTCCAATACCCTGATAGAACAATGAGCAAATACCTAGTATCTCTTCCCAACCCATTGTTCAAAAATCTTCCTCAGTAAATCACTAAGCCTCACATGGGCCCATAAATCTTTTTAATACATTTTTAATCAAAATGTTTATGTAGATATAAAGCTGCAAGAGACATTTTCCCTAGGATTCCAGATACACTAGGGGCAGCCCCACTTCACCAGGTTCTCTCAGATGATCCATTCAGATACCAGAGGTGTGCATAATACAATTGTACTTTAAAAGTGGCAAGAGTACTTAAAGTTTATACTCTTGATAAAAAATCATTGTTTTCCTCAAGAGGAGAGCACTCTTTTCCTGATTATGGAGAAGGATGTATAAGAGAGACAAGAGATCATCAAGGAAGAGGAAAATCATGGCAGCAATTTTGCTTGGTTATTTCTTTCCTATTTTAAGCATTCATTCAAATATAGTTATGAAACTAACCATAATTCTGAAGTTTTAATGTATTTGCTTCTTATAGACTGAGTTACCCTGTTTAAATTGATGGGATTGAATGTATTTATTCTAACTACAGATATTATTAAAGGACCATGTAAAGTACCAGGCATAGAAATTTAAAAACAAAACAAAACAAAACAAAAAACCTTTGCTCTTATTCTCTACTTTGAGTTGCTGGTGGTAGAGAAAGTCATGTAAACAAATAATTACACAATGTGTTTTGAGAACAAACAGAAAAGAAGAAACTAATCTGTATGGGAAAATGGGAGCAAGCTTTACACGAGGTTTTTTTGAACAGTCTTATAAGATTACTAGGTGTTTCCAGGGATGTAAGCAGTACAAGTCTCATACAGGCCAATGGATATGTATGCAAATATTAACAGTGACTCTAACTTTCTGTTTCCCTTATTCTGTCACTTAGATTCTTGAGATAGGAAATATTTCTCAGTAACATTTAATTAACCTCTGTAGTTTAACATCTTTAAAGGAGTGTAAATTGGGTATTTTGAGGGATATTTTCCAAATTTCCTGACTCTTGCACAGGATATTATACACAATGTGTATAGCAGCTAGCACTCTGTATGTTGACAAATTATCTCTGAGCCCTAATTCTACATTCTACAGGAGTCAAACTTCCTGGGCACGTGGGTGGCTCAGTGGTGAGCATCTGCCTTTGGCTCAGGTTGCGATCCCAGGACCCTGGAATCGAGTCCCCACATGGGACTCCATGAAGGGAGCCGTTTCTCCCTCTGCCTATGTATCTGCCTCTCTCTGTGTGTCTTTCATGAATAAATAAAATAAAATCTTTAAAAAATAAAAAAATAAATTTTAAATAAAGAGTCAAATTTCCTTTGTAAAGTTGATGTGAATTACCAGAAGTTTACCTTTTGGGGTCCCTGACCTTGGCTCTTGCTTCCATACATGTTATGACATATGTGCCATACTTAAGAGGCTGTGAAACAGCCCTTTCCCAGTACCTTAAGAGACCTCACCCTCCTACCTGTTCATGTGGAATTACCAAGAAAGAAGGAAAAGAAACTTCTATTATGAAATCAGCAAAATTATTTTCTTATTTCCTCGCTGAAGACAGACATGATTTGGATTCTCTAAACTGGGAAAGTTTTTGTTGCTGTTGTTTTATTTTTATGTTTAAATAGGCTACATATTATTGAAGTATGTGTAAATATGTGTGTGGGGGAGGTGGTTTCTCTATAGGACTCCCACGATGAGATCTCAAATCCATGTGAACGAATATTTAAATGACTTCTTTAATAATAGAGAAAAAATAATTCCCAAATTAGAATATTCTTAGCACATTGTTCCACTATGTACACTATAAATGTAAAGCAGGCACCAGTGCTGTCTCTCCACAGGGAGAATTTATGGCATGGTACTATTATAAACCCTAAGATTTTATAGTGTTTCATTTTATGGTCTGCTCTGCCTAAAATGACCTAAGGTATAATTTTCCTCCCACTGATAGATGCCATCTACAAAGTGCCACTGCTATTGAAAGGTTGGGCTAAACTAGTAAGGAAATAATTCTCACCTTTATGTCTTTTGCTTCTAAGCCCAGGTGGTAATGAAAGGGTGGTACATCAGTAAAAGGTTATTCATTAAGTGCCCTTAAGCGTATTTGTAAGTACAGGGAACTAGAAAGACTCTAAGAACAGTTCTGACTGCAACTTTTGGTCATTTGAAGCAATTACCAGAGGTGATCTCTGTGAATGCTCCTAGAACAAGTGAATTGTCTAAAAAAAAAAAAAAACAAACAAACAAACAAAAAAATAACAAACAAACAAACCAAAACAATAACAACAACAAAGTGAACTCCTACGTGGGTTTTATGGCCTATGTGGTCTCTGATCCCATTAAACGCATTGTCATGCATGAGGCCAAGAGCCTGCTTATCTTTCCCAAATACATGTGTCTGTACTGAGTATGTGGAATCCTCTCAATGTCTTGCTCAAGGAAGGTAAAACCCATTTCTTACTAAATGTCTTTGTTAATAGCAAGTAAAGGAGTCTGAGGGGATGACTGGGTGGTTCAGAGGTTGAGCTTCTGCCTTCAGCTCAGGGTTAGGGTCCTGGGATGGAGTCCCACATCAGAATCCTGGCAGGGAGCCTGCATCTCCCTCTGCCTATGTCTCTAACCTGAGGAAGAATTCTGATGAATTTTGAAAAATTGATTTATATTTGCTTATGAACAAAATAAACCACTGGTGATACAATCAGTATATCCCAATTCAATCAGTGTATTTGAGTTTCAATTAAATCACTATAATAGATCAAGATTCATAAATCTTTAGTTAGGCCAGACAATCATTATCAGATGACTGAGCACTACAGATCTCATGTATTTAACCACATGCAAATGTGCTATTAATTGGAAGTTAGTCAATCCCACTGCTAAAAAAGAGAAAACATGGGTGCCGGGGTGGCTCAGTTGGTTAAGCTTCTGCCTTCGGCTCAGGTCCTGGAATCAAGTCTCCTGTCATAGGGATCCCTGCTCAGTGGGGAATCTGCATCTCTCTCTCTCTCTTTCTCTCTCTCAATCTCTCTCATAAATAAATAAATAGAATCTTAAAAGAAAGAAAGAAGGAAGGAAGGAAAGATTAAAAACAGGCACAAAATGAAGACACTTGTGCTAAGCCCACATCACCTAACCAAGACCTAACAAAATTACAGTTTCAACCTTTCCCAGAAATAGAATCTTAAAGCAGTCAATCAGAAGTTACCTGGTCAGCACTAGTGAGCTAATCAGCTTGATGAGGCAACTGCTGTCCCCAAAAGGAAGGTGAGTTTGCCTGAAAAAACTCCACTTTTGCTAGAAACTCCCTTGTCCTGCCCCCTTCTGCCTATGAAAGCTCTTCAGAGCTCCTTTCTATCTGCTAGGGGGAAATGCTGCCTGATTCATGGATAAAACCAATAAGATCTTCAAAATTTACTAAGTCGAATTCTGTTCTTTAACACCACCAATAAATAAGAACCACTCTTCTTCACTCTTCTCACTTCTTTAGTAATTTAGTATTTCTCATCTGTTATACTTGCTTTAATGTTTCCACTACTTGTCCCTGATTCTATCTCACTTTTTTTTTTTTTTTAAACAGCGATGATGCTCATATTGAAAGTATCCTGTTAGCTTGTTATGACCTCCTGGATAGATACTGTGCCTTCCTCTTTGCATAACATCACTGGACCCGTAAGAGTTGTGTCACTTGAGGGGGGCAAAATTGATATTGAGAAGCAGTTACCTTAAGCCTCATATCAAATAAAAGTCATACTCACAGAATTAAAAACTTGAAAATTTTGCCCAAACCAACCACTTAATATAGTCTCACAAGAAGTTATAGGAAATAAGAAAGGATGGTTACTTTAAGTGAATGATTGATTTTTTTCCTGTTGGCTGCAGGCCCTGGAAGGTGTGACCTGATACATGTAACCCACTCTAGTTGGAACATATGTTAACTCCTGAGAAGAGGTGAATAGAAATATATTGGTCATTTTAATTGTATGTCATCAAAAAGTATTGGAAAAACTAGTACCTCAAGTGTCCAGTGCCAACCAGCAGATATCTGGTGAAGAATTTTTAAAAAATATTTTATTTATTTATTTGACAGAGAAAGAGAGGGAGAGAGAAAGAGAGAGAGAGAGCATGCACGCACAAGCAGGGGGAGCAGGAGAGGGAAAAGTGAACTCCCTGCCCAGCAAGGAGCCTGATGTGGGACTCTATCCCAGTACCCTGGGATCATGACCTGAGCCAAAGGTAGACACTTAACCGATGGAACCATCGAGGTGCATCTTAAGGAGAGAGTGGGGAGAACATAAAGCCCCCCTAGATATACAGGCAGACTGATGCTTGATCCAAGGGGAATAAAGCTTGCTTTTTTTTTATTGTTTTCTAAGATATGAGTAGGCATTAACCCAAAATTTGAATTCCATACAATAAGACAAAGAATAAGCACTGTAATTTACTAATTGTATGAATAGGAGTGTGAAGCTTTAAAAGGCCTATTCTCTGGAGTATCCAGGTCTGAATCATTTTAACCAAGTGAAAGTCTAGCCAGATTATTTGGCTCAAATTAGGAGAAACTAAACTATAGGTAGTTTTCTCTACCATTATATTGATTGATATAATAAAAATTCACAAATTGTCCTCGATAATCTTCTAATCCTCACTCCTTGTAGGCCCTGCTTGCTTCTGAGTCACCTCTTTAATTGGATTACCCAAAAAAAGAAGCTGGAAATGAGGAGACTTCTTAGTCTGATAAATCCATATTCTTCTGATAAGCACAGATGAATGCATCAACTATTCTGCTCTCATCCATTGGCAGTTCTCAGCTATTCTAGAACAGTAGCAACAGTAAATCTCCTTAGGTAGTAGTGTATGACAATGATTAAATTCTCATACTTTAGAAGAAGCAAAAATAACCTTCAAATACACATTGATCTGTTTGGTTTCATGTAAAAAGAGAATAGTGCGTATCTCGTATCTCACAAAATAATACAAATCTTAACTGAGATACAAGAGTCTGACAGATAGAGGGTGCTCTGCAAATGTTAATTTCTCCAATTGTATTACCTTAACATAGAAAAATATATGAAAATTCCTATTAGATTCCATGTTTTTATACAGGAGAGAGAGAGAGTGACATATTTGTTGGTGTGTGGCAAGCTGCTACTTTTCTTCTCAATATCCTTTTCTGTCTTGGTAAGAAGAAACCTGATTTTTTTTTTCTTTAAGACTTTGTTTATTTATTTGAGAGGGAGAGAGAGAAGGAGAGAAAGAAGGAGAATACAAGAATAGGGGGAGGGAGAAGCAGACTCCGTGCAGAGCAGGGAGCTGGAAGCTGGAAGCTTGAGCTTTATCTGAGGACACTACCATCTTGACCTGAGCTGAAGGCAGACGCTTAATTGACTGAGCCAAAGGTGCCCCAAAACCTGATTTTTAACTGGATGGCCAATGAATTGTATGTGGGACTGTCATGTGACAACATCAGGAATTATTTAAAGAATAATTCTTCTTCATTCTCTTCCTCCGTCCTCTTGTTTGAAGCTTTGCTATAAAGGCTGGTGCTCTAGCCACTATTTTGGATCATGACAATGAGTTGTTATAGATCAGTAAACCACAAGAGTCTATTACAATTTTTTGGAGATGCCACGCAAACCCTGGATTGCTTAATTATAAATTCATTTTGTATAATTGAAAAATAAAATTTAATTTTGCCTATTACTTGGTAGAGAAAGGAACATCTGTGTTTTCTAACTTATTCTCATTTTGTTCTCTTTGTTATTCCATTATATGAAAACTTAATCCTAAATACTATCCGATACTTTCTCAAATTACCCTCCCCTGCGAGTGACTGGTATATACCAGAACCTGGTAGACAATAATAACTTTTAGAGAAGAAAAAAAAAATCTCTAATTATTCGTGAGTTTTGATAATTTTGATTATTTATTTATTTATTTAGTAAAGATTTTGTTTATTTATTTGACAGAGAGATAGAGAGAGAGCACAAGCAGGGGGAGCAGCAAAAGAAGAGAGAGAAGAAGCAGGTTCCCTGCTCAGCAGGGAGCCCGAGGTGGGGCTCTATCTCAGGACCCTAGGATCATGACCTGAACCACAGGCAGATGCTTAACCAACTGAACCACCAGGTGCCCCGAGTTTTGATAATTTTCAACATTAAAATAATTATGTATATTAAAAGTATAAAGGGAAGTTTTAATAAATTTATCATTTCTGCTGTTTTGAAATAGTAATACATGTTGTAGATTTGAAAACCAGACAGGGAAAAAAAAAAGGAAAGGAAAAAGAAGAATCAACCATAAGCCCATCATCTTTTGATATATTTATTGATTTTCTCTCCTTGCTCATCTTCAGAGAAGATGTGTGTCTGACCAGGATTAGAAGTTGAGGCATGTTTTATCAGAGATCACAAAGGTACTTCTTCAATTTTTTTCAAGCTCAGATAAAAGGACAAGAAAACATTAAATTTACTTTAGTTTTGCTGAATTAGATACATAGGAGTATTTAGAGAATAGAATAGAACAATAAGCAGAAGCGCTCTTTTGAGAAGTTTTACTTATATTTCTAAAAATTAATTCTCCTTGCTTACTGTGGCAGCCTGAAGTTAGGTAGGATAGTTACCCTTCTTCAATTGACTTTTTAAATAACTAATTTGCCAAAACTATTACTGTATGCTTTTAATGTTTTACATAACAACTGGAAGTCAAAAGTCAACCATGGAAGCCCAGTACCAATTGAGTAGTTCAAAATTTCCATTGCCATGCATTTGCCCTGAATTTAGCCTTTACCTCAACTCCAAGTGTTATCATGGTTCCCTCTGACTTTTTTTTTTTTTTTTTTTTTTTACCAGAAAAGCTTTCAATTCACATGTAGAAAATCACAAGCTCATGGGATGCCTGGGTGGCTCATGGTTGAACATATGCTTTCAGTTCAGAGTCTGATCCTGGGAGACCCAGGATCCAGTCCCACACTGGGTTCCCTGCAGGGAGCCTGCTTCTCCCTCTGCCTATCTCTCTGCCTCTCTCTCTCTCTCTGTGTCATAAATAAATAAATAAATAAATAAATAAATAAATAAATAAAAAACAAACCGACCAACCACAAGCTCATATTATTTCGGTAGAAATTTTCCAAAATACATAGTTTGAAATTTTCCAAGTTATCAAGGGTGATAAAGATCTTTTCCTACAATTATACCATTTGCTATTAGTCACATAATACCTTTGAAACATCGTAGAAAAAGTATTCTCTTGCTCTACACACTTCCATTGTATCTCATAGTTTTCTTTGGCATCACAGATTTAATAAAATTATTGTTTATTAATTCATTTAGTATGTATATTTCCAATAGAATATACTTTGCATCAGGGCATGGCCCAAATAAGCTGTTTACTACTATATCCTGAGTGCAGTAACTCTAGTGTTTAGGGTTACTGTCACCCTAATGTTTACTGGGCAGAGTAGTAGCCTCTATAAATTTTAGAACATCCTCTATAAATATTTACTCAGTGGCTAATTGAATTAATAGAGGTCAATAAATTTGAAATAGTAACTACATTTAAAAATGAACTCAGGCTGTCTTCAAAGACTAGAAGATTATGATTTTGTTTTAAAAATGGATCTCCATGGGGATCCCTGGGTGGTGCAGTGGTTTAGCGCCTGCCTTTGGCCCAGGGCGTGATCCTGGAGACCCGGGATCCATGATCCCTGCATGGAGCCTGCCTCTTCCTCTGCCTGTGTCTCTGCCTCTTTCTCTCTCTATGTGTATCATGAATAAATAAATAAAATATTTAAAAAATAAAAAATAAAAATGGACCTCCATGAAGTGTTTGGGAGTAGACAGGGTGAGTATGAAGAATGAACTCTCCGATGTGCAAAGTTGTTGGCTGTGTATGTGACATATTTTATGTTTAGTAATTAATTCATCTTCAACAATTAAATTAATATTTGTTGGTCACATTTCTTACCAGAAATACATCATGTTAAATAGAAAATGGAGTGCACAGTACAGGTGAGTTTTTGTTAGGGAGAGGATTGGTCCCAGGATATCACCAAGACTAAATGATGCTGTGCGCCACTCTCAGGTTGCTAAATAATTAATGTTGTAGCTGGACCTGACCTTGAAGTTCTTATTATGATTGCAAGACACCCTCACCAATAACCATCAGGAAACTTTTAAAAAGTTTATTACTTACAGGTCCCAGAAATTACATGGCACCAAGCTACCCAGTGAGAGAGCGGCAGGCCTGGGGTACTGCTTTTATTGGGGTCCAGAGTAGGGGCCTAGGGTTTCATGGGTTCACTTTTAGTAAATTTTAGTAAATTTAAAACACAAGAGCAGGAATTTAAAGCAGGAAGTGAAAAAAAAAAGTGGCTCAAATGGTCAGTTTTCAGAATCTACTAAGATCTACAAAGCAAAGGAGCCTGGGGGGATAGTGAGAGAGGGAGCACACGTGCATATGAGGTATGGAGACTGGCTCCTTATCTAGTCCTGTGGCTGGTGATCTGTTTATTGGGGGTAGCCATCTTTGAAGTGGATGCCTCAGCAATTAAAGCTTAAGTCAGGCACTTTCACTGTAAAAAGGAAAAAGCCAACTGTCAGGGCTTAAACTGTAAGTGGACTTATGTAAGATGCATTAGGTAATTAAAGGGCAATATCAGTGTTTGGACACATGAATCCTTACAGATGGGTAAACAGTAATTCTTAATTGCCAATATGCTTAATGTAAATGTATACTAAACACTTCATATGTTTTATCACATTTAAAGATTGTACCAGCTCTCTGAAAATTGTGGTTCTATCCATATATTGCAGATTTGGAAAAATATCACAGACATTAGCAACTTGCTCAAGTCAGACAACTCCTGAGAGCTGGTGCAAAGATTTGAATTAGGGTCTAAAAAGAAGGTATTTTCCACTCCATACAAATCACAACAATAATACATATATGCACTCCTATTCATACCAAATGTATATAGCACAATCTTGACACTAGATCAAGATTGGAAAAGTCATATTCTCCAGTGACTAAAAACAGAAGCTCTGGAGACAAATTATTCATGTTCAAATGCCAGCCACAACCTTCTAGCTCTGCAAATTTATATAATTTAATCTCTCAGTCATCCAGGTAATTCATCTGTTAAAAGTAATTCATCTATTAAAAGGCGATAATAGAGGGTGCTTGGGAGGCTCAGTGGGTTAAACGTCTGCCTTCTGCTCAGGTCATGATCCCAGGGTCCTCATTGGGCTCCCTGCTCAGTGGAGAGCCTGCTTCTCCCTCTCCCTTTCCCCCTCGCCCTTGCTTGTATGTGCTTGCTCTCTCTCTCATAAATAAATAAATAGGAGGGAGGGGCAAGATGGCGGAAGAGCAGGGTCCCCAAATCACCTGTCCCCACCAAATTACCTAGATAACCTTCAAACCATCCTGAAAATTTACGAATTCGGCCTGAGATCTAAAGAGAGACCAGCTGGACCGCTACAGTGAGAAGAGTCCGCGCTTCTATCCAGGTAGGAAGACGGGGAAAAAGAAATAAAGGAACAAAAGGCCTCCGAGGGGGAGGGGCCCCGCGAGGAGCCGGGCTGAGGCCGGGGCGAGTGTCCCCAGGACAGGAGAGCCCCGTCCCGGAGGAGCAGGAGCTGCACCAACCTTCCCGGGCGGGCGGAAAGGGGCTCGCAGGGAGTTGGAGCAGGACCCAGGAGGGCGGGGATGCCCTCGGGCTCCCGGGGACACTAACAGACACCTGCGCCCCGGGAGAGTGCGCCGAGCTCCCTAAGGGCTGCAGCGCGCACGGAGGGACCGGAGCAGCTCGGAGGGGCTCGGGCGGCGGCTCCGCGGAGGGGGCTGCGGGGCGGGAGCGCGAATCCCACAGCGCAGGCCCCGGAGCACAGGGCGCAGGGACACAGCCCAGGATCCGGCCTCCCCCGGGACAGGCAGAGGCCGGGAGGGCCCAGGACAGCGAGGACGCTCCTGCCCCGAGCTGAGCAGATCAGCGGCCCCGCCCCGGAGCCTCCAGGCCCAGCGGACGGAGAACCGAGAGCCCCGAGCCCGGTAGTTCCTGCGGAGGCTGAATCCAGGCTTCCAGAGTTGCCATAGCAACTGCTGCTGTTCCTCCTGGGGCCTGGCGGGGGTAAACAACCCCCGCTGAGCCCGGCAGCAGGCAGGGGCAGAGCAGCTCCCCCAAGTGCTAACACCTGAAAATCAGCACAGCAGGCCCCTCCCCCAGAAGACCAGCTGGACGGACCAGTGATACTGCCCCGTGTTCCAATACAACTTGTTTTTGGCCACTCTGCACTGAGCAAAATGACTAGAAGGAAAACCTCACTTCAAAAGAAAGAATCAGAAACAGCCCTCTCTCCCACAGAGTTACAAAATCTGGATTACACTTCAATGTCAGAAAGCCAATTCAGAAGCACTATTCTACAGCTACTGGTGACTCTAGAAAAAAGCATTAAGGCCTCACGAGACTTCATGACTGCAGAATTTAGATCCAATCAGGCAGAAATTAAAAATCAACTGAATGAGATGCAATCCAAACTAGAAGTCCTAACGACGAGGGTTAACGAGGTGGAAGAACGAGTGAGTGGCATAGAAGACAAGTTAATGGCAAAGAGGGAAACTGAGGAAAAAAGAGATAAACAATTAAAGTACCACGAAGACAGATTAAGGCAAATAAATGACACTCTAAGGAAGAAAAACCTACGTTTAATTGGGGTTCCCGAGGGCGCCGAAAGGGACAGAGGGCCAGAATATGTATTTGAACAAATCCTAGCTGAAAACTTTCCCAATCTGGGAAGGGAAACAGGCATTCAGATCCAGGAAATAGAGAGATCCCCCCCTAAAATCAATAAAAACCGTTCAACACCTCGACATCTAATAGTGAAGCTTGCAAATTCCAAAGATAAAGAGAAGATCCTTAAAGCAGCAAGAGACAAGAAGTCCCTGACTTTCATGGGGAGGAATATTAGGGTAACAGCAGACCTCTCCACAGAGACGTGGCAGGCCAGAAAGGGCTGGCAGGATATATTCAGGGTCCTAAATGAGAAGAACATGCAACCAAGAATACTTTATCCAGCAAGGCTCTCATTCAAAATGGAAGGAGAGATAAAGAGCTTCCAAGACAGGCAGGAACTGAAAGAATATGTGACCTCCAAACCAGCTCTGCAAGAAATTTTAAGGGGGACTCTTAAAACTCCCCTTTAAGAAGAAGGTCAGTGGAACAATCCACAAAAACAAGGACTAAATAGATATCATGATGACACTAAACTCATATCTGTCAATAGTAACTCTGAACGTGAATGGGCTTAATGACCCCATCAAAAGGCGCAGAGTACCATGGACTTTCTTCAGAGACTTAGAACAAATTATTTTAAGATTCGTGTGGAATCAGAAAAGACCCCAAACAGCCAGGGGAATTTTAAAAAAAGAAAACCATATCTGGGGCATCACAATGCCAGATTTCAGGTTGTACCACAAAGCTGTGTTCATCAAGACAGTGTGGTACTGGCACAAAAACAGACATATAGATCAATGGAACAGAACAGAGAACCCAGAAGTGGACCCTGAACTTTATGCTCAACTAATATACGATAAAGGAGGAAAGACGACCCACTAGAAGAAAGACAGTCTCTTCAATAAATGGTGCTGGGAAAATTGGACATCCACATGCAGAAGAATGAAACTGGACCACTCTCTTGCACCATACACAAAGATAAACTCAAAATAGATGAAAGATCTAAATGTGAGACAAGATTCCATCAAAATCCCAGAGAAGAACTCAGGCAACACCCTTTTTGAACTTGGCCACAGTAACCGGAGAAGGACAAACAGTGTATGTTCTCATTCATTTGGGGAATAGGAATAATAGCGAAAGGGAATATAAGGGAAGGGAGAAGAAATGTGTGAGAAATATCAGAAAGGGAGACAGAACATAAAGACTTCTAACTCTGGGAAATGAACTAGGGGTGGTGGAGGGGGAGGAGGGCGGGGGGTGGGGGTGAATGGGTGACGGGCACTGAGGGGGACACTTGATGGGATGAGCACTGGGTGTTATTCTGTATGTTGGTAAATTGAACACCAATAAAAATTAATTTATAAAAAAAAATAAATAAATAAATAAATAAATAAATAAATAAATAAATAAATAAATCTTTTTTATAAAGTAGATAATAGAAAATATCTAATTAATAGGGTTTCTTGGATTTTATTCCTTTATGATATAAAGCTAACAGACCACGCTTGCAGTGTAAATTCCCGATTAAGGAGATAAAATCTCCTAGAGCATAACAAACTAAAATGTACAGCTGTCTCTCTGGAATATATTAAATTACAGGCACCACAATATTGCTAGATGTTTCCAACCTACTGAAGTTCCTTGTCATATCTACATTTGCCACCACTAACTGACATGTCTGAAGTTTTTTATGCCTTCCAGATTAAGTTGCCATGACCATGACATGGGCTCTTTTACCTCTTTGCTACTCAGACTGTAATGTGCCCAAATATGTAGAATAATCAGTATAAAAAATCATAAACTAGAATAACTATAAAAACTCTGACTAAAATGTTTAGATTCTAATATCAAATTTAATAAATTTTGATTGATTTGATTTTCATTATACAGGAAATAAAATATTGTCATCCACAACTCATTTGCTTCAGAAGAAATACCATTTTTAATGGTTGCACCAAAATATTGGAATAATATTAGTTGGGAGATGATTTGGTTCTCTTTTTTACAGTATCTTCTCAAAGATTATACTTAAGAACTCTGAGACAGAATTTCAGTTCTTATAATAACTTTATTTTAGCAACACAAAAACCAAGCGTAAAATATGTATAGGTTCAGTTGCCTAGTGCTGTACTAGCTTCAACCAATTCTTAGCTAAATATACTTTTTACTGTCCTAGAAGAACAAGCACAGCCTTTTATGTGCCAAAGTCACTCCTTATAAACATCATTCCCATGTTTTCTCATGGTATAGGAGTAGCCAAAACATGGCAGATAATATACCATACAATATAAAATATAAGCAATACATAATATATATTAGACAAATATGAGTTTTTCTTCTATTAATGACATCTTCATTAATTGAACCAATAGAATCAAATTCTTGGACTTATGTTTTGTTTAACTGCTCATCTATCTCTTATATTTTGTCATAAGTCTTGCCAATTATTCTGTGAGGTATCAGTGGTATTTATACTTTTCTTTCCATTTTTGCCACTGTCAAACTTGCCTAAACCTATATCAACTCATGCCTGGCTATCTGAAATAAACCAGCTAGCTAGCTGAGTTCCCAGAATCTAGGTTAAACTGCCATATTTCCCTCTCCTCCCAATCCCCCACCCCAATGCAATGATTTTTGCATATCACTGACAAATAAAACTAATGGTCTTCCCCAATTCTGAAGTTACTTCTAATTTTGAAAACTTTTGCCAATTTTACTTATTTTTTTTAAATTTTCAAGTGCTTTACTCTTCAAACATCTGCCAACTATTTTAAAACTCATGTAAGCAATGCTTCTAGATGTAAGAAAATAACAACACCAATCAAGATGGCATCAGAGAGTGAATGTCTCTCTGTCTTATTCGCCCACTCCCTCACCCACATGTGGCTCTGTAGAGTGAATTCTGAGTTCTTTGAATTCTTTTCCTGAAGATATTTGTATACCAGATGGGCAAATGCTCTCATCAGTTCCCCTGCAGTACAGGCCATGTCTCTCAGGGCAATCTTCAAGCACTGCTATGGAAACAGTTGGCTTGGTTTCCTACTGGCCATCTTTATAGGATGAGCAAAGTGAAAGTAACATTTAAAGAATTTAACATGTGGGAAATGAACTGACAATGATGATTGACCTCTAGCATTCTTGTTACCTGTGTAACACTTTGAAGTATTATTAGCTATTTATTCCAATGTTGCTGCTTATTTTATGCCACATAAAAACATAATCTTAGGATGAAAGTGTTAGTGATGCTGCATATCAATTTTCAGTACATTAACACACTGTTGTGGTTTTGAAAAGCAATTTCCTGAAGTTCATTTGAAACCAAGTTTTGGTACTAACTAGTGGTTAGATTTTATGAAAATTAGTATTTATGCCTCAAATATTTCTAGACAAAATCAAGAGGTTAATTTAGAATGTTTTTATATTTCCAGAGTTAATCTTTCTACTGCTTTCAAAGTTATTATTCAATTTGACAGTTCCGATTTAAAGAGATAATAAGCAATGTACTGGGAAGGCTCTAGGGAAACCTGTCCAATCCCCATCTGTCCCTTTCTCATTGTTCTGATTCCTCCTGCCATACTTCTATCCTAAGCTACTAGCATCTCCCACCTGGAGTATTAGCTTGTCTTTTAACTCATCTCCCTTCTTGTACTCTTGCCCCTTGGGAATCCACTTTCCATTGGCGAATTAGAATGATGTGTGTGTGTGTGTGTGTGTGTGTGTGTTTAAGATTTTATTTATTTATTCATGAGAGGCACACAGAAAGAGGTAGAGACATAGACAGAGGGAGAAGCAGGCTCCTCGCAGGGAGTCCCATGCGAGACTCCATTGTGGAACCCAGGGATCATACCCTAAGCTGAAGGCAGGCGCTCAACCATTGAGCCACCCAGGAGTCCCAGAATGATATGTTTTAAAAATAGGGTCAGATTGTGCCACTTCCCAACATAAATCTTCTAAGGGCTTCCTCCCATTGTATTTCTAACAAAATCTTAAAACTAGTATTGTTGCTGTATCTCATATCACTCCCCACTCATTTATTAAGTTCCAGATACTGGCTATCTTTCTGTTCCTAAAAAAAAAAAAAAAAAAAAAAATCAAACTTGTTGCTGCCTTAGAGCTTTTGTACCTGATTATCAATCTGTCTAGACTGTTCTGGTAACTGGTAGCTTCTTCTCATCCTAGTCTCAGTTCAAATGTCACTTTCTCAGTGTGTGGCCTTCCCCTACTGCACAATCTAAGTACCACAGCAATAACTTTAATAGTACCCTATTTTATTCTTTTCGCATATATTACTGTCTGAAATTATCTTAATTCTTTTTTTTTTACACGTTTACTGTCTGCCTCTTCCCCCAGAATATAAACCCTCTGTGAGCATAGATTTTCTCATTCTTACTCATCATTGATAATTTACTCCCCACTATATTACTGGATAGGTAATAGCTACTTGAAAAGTATTTAAGTGTATAAAAATGATTAATTTTATTAACTTTTTTTGCGTAATCTTCAAGATATATCAATGAAATATATAAATAAATAGCTCAGGTTAAAGTTGGATAGGCTCTCAAAGCTCCATAACCCAAAGTAAGTTTGGTAATCATTGGTTTAGATGATGTTTAAAATAAATCTATTTTAGGGATGCTTGGATGGCTCAATGGTTGAGTGTCTGCCTTCAGCTTAGGGCGTGATCTCGGGGTCCCAGGATAGAGTCCCACATCAGGCTCCCTGCACAGAGTCTACTTCTCCTTCTGCCTATGTCTCTGCCTCTCTCTTTCTCTCATGAATACATAAATAAAATCCTTAAAAAATTAAAAGTAATAAATCTATTTTAGACTGGGTTCCCTAGAAAGTGGTTGTGAGACAAGGATTTAAAAAACTGATACTTCATTTGAGAAATGCAAGCCTAGAGCAGCCACAGTGAAGATTAAAGGAAATAAGAGAGGAAAAATGTAAAGTGATGCAAGGTGATGTATTACCATGTTGGTTATTGATTCACAAATAATCATGAAATACACAGTGGATTCCTTATCATCTGTATCTATGGAACACATGGGAATTTCTATCAACAGGCTTTAAGGCAAAATCATGACAGCGCAGTCCGGGAAGAGAAAAGAACTTATGACTCTGATTCCCTACTTTTTCCTCTTTCTAGAGGTCAAAATTCACCCCATGGGTTTTTAATTCCTTTGTCATCCTGAATGGCAGAAGTTCTTTTCTCCCTCTTAACAGTGATAGATATCCTGCCTTATGGTTTGGCATTTTATTCCACCCCAGGAGAGATACAGGAGGCCATAAACTCTGCACCTGCAGCTGGTCAGTCTAACTAAGTGGCAGTAGCCAAGGAGGAGGATCTGACACTCCCAGGGCTGATTCTTCTCAGCACATCATCATGAATTGATTCCCTGAGCAGAGAGAATTTTGCTCATTACCTCTTTTTCTATTTCAAATCATTCTCTCCTCCTATACTGCCATTCTTGGTTAATCATGCCATTGTAATCACACCATTGTCTTCTCAAAGTCTGATGGAAAATGAATCTCATTCCCTCATCCAGTGTGTTACTAATTCCTGGTAATTACGTCACTTGAATATCTCAAATTCTTCTCTGCCAATATCCTCAATTACTTCCATAACTGGCTCAGCCTCTCTTACTTTGATTAAGGCAATGATTTCTTAAATGTTGTGACTTGAAATGTGTCCCCAAAATGATATGTGGAAGTCTTAACTCGCAGTTTCAGTGAATGTGACCTTATTTAGAAATAAGGTGTTTACATATGTAATCAATTAAAGACTAAATGGTACTGGATTAAGGTGTTCCTGACTCAGTATGATTGGTGTCCTCATAAGAAGAGAAGAGATACACAGCTGCATAGGCATAATGTCATGTGAAGACAGAAGTAGAGAGAGGAATAATACAGCTGCTAGCCAAGGAATGAAGCACACGATTGATGCCCAGCTCCTCTAGAGCTTTCAGAAAGAGCACGGCCCTGCTGAC
The DNA here is from genome assembly GCF_905146905.1 of Nyctereutes procyonoides. NCBI lineage: Eukaryota > Metazoa > Chordata > Mammalia > Carnivora > Canidae > Nyctereutes > Nyctereutes procyonoides. Next base: position 1,112,536 of record NW_026575162.1, read on the forward strand.
ACCTTGATTCCAGACTTTTAGCTTCCAGAACTGTGAGAGAATAAATTTCTGTTGCTTTAAGTCACTGAGTTTGTGATAACTTTGTCATCATAGCCTTAGGAAACTAATGCACTGACTAAACTCTAGACCTTCAGTCTTACAGATCTCATGGTCATTTACCACTTTCCAAATGGCTACCATGTCTCATGAGCTCTTCTGTGATCTGGCTCCTTGCCTATTTCTGAACTCTAACATCCTGCAATGACACCGTACATTATGTAGGTGAACCATTTGAGATGGAGAAGAGCTTTGACTGAAATTGTTTGTATTCACCAGACAAAATAGTCAAATGAAACAAACACAGTCACTAGCTTTGTTTATTCCTTTCTTTTTTGTTTTCCTGCTTAAACATTTTTAAAGAAGCTGAAATCAAATGACTACTAGCCACAATCATGAAAATCAGGAACAGACTCTACTACATGAATAATCATGTAAAACAAAAAAACACAAGACAATGCAGAAGGCCAGAGCATACTACTGTAATCAAATATAATTTATTTTAAAAATCTGACATGTTAATAATATGCATAATTGCTATTTTGCATATCGTAATCAGCAATAAATGGCAAACACTGTTTTTAAATGCATTATAATTAGTAACCAGGAAGTTACGAAATTTATATATGTACATGATGATATTGTGATTCCATCAGTAATTTTGACTCCCCTTCTGGAGCATCAATTAGCCACCATCCTTTGAATAATTTACTAAGTGTAAACTCAGATCATCAGAGAAATTTAAGACTACTTTCTGCTCTAAGCAGGCTTCAAAAGCACTTGACAGAACCATAGTAGACAAAGACTGTGACTATTGAGCTCAGTAAGATCTCATCTCAAAGTGTTTGGACTTGGGAGAGGGGTGGACTGGTGCAGTGCATAACAGAGAGTGTGATAAAGATGAATACAAATTAATATTGGATTGCCGGAATATGGGGTTCTTGAGATAAAGATGGTAAAATAATGCTTGGATATGGAGGTGAGAAAGAAAAATAGCCAGGTAAGTAGACCTGGGCTCAAAAATGAAAAGTTACCCATCTTAGGGACAGGAATCTTTATCTTGGAAATAGTCTCTGGCATCCAGTCTTCATGGCAAAACACATAAGAGCATTTGACATGATTAATACAAAATTATATTTTAATGTGATAGTGAACACTGAAAAAACCAGGACTACATTGGGAAAATTAGTGGATTTCTTAACTAAAGAATTAGAAGGAATTTATCTTTATTTTTAGTTTATTATTCTCAAGAACGACACTATCAAACTCTTATCCAAATGTCCACACTCTCTGGTTGCATACACTTTTTAAAATGTTTTATCAAAATGTCAAACATACTACTTTTAAGAAGGCTTTTACAAACCACATATCACATGCCTCTGTCTTCCCTGCTCTATGTCCCACTTCCCAGAGGCAGTCCCTTTTAATAATTAAATTTCTATAGTTAGGATATTCTGATGATTTGTCCCTATATCTCTAACATACTTTTAGAAAACAATTTTTCTAATTGTAAAAATATTACACATTTATAGAATCTTTACAAGGCACAGGAATTTTAAATAAGAGACTGAAATCAGTTTCTCTTTATCACATGAAGATGATTATAAGCATGTATAAACATGATGGTTTGTTATTTTCTTATTTGAACTGTATATGTGTGAACATATATTTTATGCCTAAATACTATATATATACACACACTTTATGATGTTCACGTTTTACAATTATTTTAATATTTGTATAACATTCAACCAAATGAAGACATTAAGTGATTTTAATTGTCCATAGTTTTTCTCCTCCACATATACTATGTGGTCATGCACTCTTTCCATTTGATTATCCTTTTGTAGTATCCTGAAATTATTGTTATCTTTCCTGCCAATCATTCGATTTTCTATGATGACAAATCTATTCTTTTATGCCTCTATTGTAAGTGGTAAAACTTTGATTGCATTTTATTTACTTTATAGTTTCATATTACTTTGCCCAATCCTTTCTTCTTCTAGAAATAATTTCTTCGAGCATATTTTTTTAATCCTTTAATTCCAGAGTCTTATTTTTCTTCTGTATCTGTTTTATTTTCTAAAAGGTAATTCTTCCTAAGGCCTATTAGACACATTAAGTAATTTTATGAATTTTACTATGCTACTGATAATAAATACTTTTCAAGCAGAACTCTTTCCTTTGGTATTTTTCTTTTCTAAAAATATTTCCACAGATGGATGCCACCAATCTTAATTTTACCTTTGCTGAAGGTGAAATGAAGACATTTACCCAAACTCCATGTTGCCTTTGGACAATCCCATTTCTTTCCCAATTGTCTACATTCCCTCTCTCTTGGATGGCTGTCAAATGACCTTATCACATCATAGTTCACAAATTGGTTGTTTCTCAACCCTTTGTTCAGGGTCATTGGGGATTGATCTACCATGATTCTGCTGGACCGAAGTGAGATTGTTTCCTCCTCCCATTACTTGGCTTTATGACACTCTGAGATAATTGAATGCCCAAAACATATGTCCCTATGATGTAATATCTCTAATGCTCTTCTTGTCTCTGCTGTCCACAAAAATGATTCTCACATAGTACTTAGTGCTCACAGTGTAGAGATTTCCACTGACAATCCAACACCACTTCATAGTTTACTGCAATTTCCTAGGAAGTACAAAATAAGCATTACTCAAGCTGTTATCTAATGTGGTGTATTCACAGAAGTCATTCAGATTAATTGAATTAATTAGAATAAGTAATTATTTTTATATAATTTTGGTCTGGAGTATTGTCATTTGTGTTGAATATTTTTTGAGCAGCCACTAGGTATAGGGTACTGTCCCATACAAGTTGGATTCAGTTTTAAAGTCAAAAGCAGTCATGTAATAATATTTGTTAGATCACATATTTATTTTATGTATTAGGCCTATGGCCGAATGTGTTTTGGAACACAGTTCAATTGTTCCACTTTCTCGCTGACCTAAAGGAAATCTAGAGGTCTGCTTTCCATTAACTGAGCTGCTGTTTGCTTGTCCACTGAGGAACGATGTGGCATTTATGTAAAGTGACAAAGCTATGTGATATTACCATTATACTGCCCAGTGAGCTGTGGCACTAGCCATTGCCCAACAGACAACTAATTACTATATGCATGTGGGGAAGTACAGAACACTCATTCCAGAGATTGCTTTGAAAGAAAAATAAATTATAGCATACAGCTTATATTAAAAATCATTTGATGTAGTTAGAAAATAAATTTAACCACATTTCAGAGTCACTGAACTTTGAATAAAATATAAGACCAACCCATTATGCTGTGTATTTATTTTAGGTTGTTTAAACTAAACAGCTTTTAGTTGTTTAGATGAAAAAAAAATAGATTACAAAAAAGATATTTTTTTCTCTTAAATATAACCAAATGTCAACAGATTTGTGATATTATTTTTTTTATCTTTAATAGAATGCATTCTCTCACTAGTACACTTAATTACCTTAAATGACTTAAATACTTCTTAAAATAGTTTGGAATGCCTAGTAAATCCCTTTTATTGCATCCAATTTTTTAATCTATTATTAATTAAAATAAAATCATGAATATGTTATGGAGTGATAGTGTCTAAACTCATCAAAAGTCTAAAATTAATTAAATGTGAGAAATAATATCTAAATTGTTTCACATTGGTAAAACACTGTTCTCTGTAGAACTTGTTCTTTGAGTAAAGAAAAAGAAAAAAAAGAACTTGTTCTTAGATATTTCACTATGACTATATTGAACTTTAGCAGAAAATTAACCAGTTCTTTTATCATTGTCATTGGCTGATGATATTAGATTCAGAAAATTCAGATGCAGATCACAATATCTAGTTGCTAGAAATACCTAGTGACTTATATTTTCCCCAAATAGTTATTGACCAATATCTAACTTCTCTGAGTTCTTTTGGAAATAGAGATGTTAATCTTGTGTCAGTAACCTCAGTACAATTGATTAATATCATAAATGTTCCCATTTCTTAAAACAGTAGCAGCTTTTATGAACCTAACAAAACTTTACCAAGCCCCTATTATATGCCATACTCTGTGTTGCATAGAAAATGATTTCACATCTATGTTACTTTTTTTTTACATCTATGTTACTTTTGATCATCCACAAGTTGTAAATTTTCCAATATCAAAAGGTAAGAGATACTCTTTTTAGAAAATACGGTTTAGAGTATGAGTTAATGTAAGGCTTCAACTTCCTTTTGCTTCATTTATATAAGACTCCTATTAAAAAGATGATGTTGGAAAATTGTGCAAGTTACATGTTAGGGGTTTTTGTTGGTGAGCAACAGACATTGTCTCTGGCAAAACTAAGAAAGATAATTAACAAGAAGGGCAGAGAATAAGGTGCTTATAAATTCGAAGAGAAACTTAAAAGAGCTGGGTTTAGAAAACAGAAAATCAACACTATCCTCTCAGTAACAGGAACTGAGTGAGAATCTGGGATGACCCAGTGAGGATGAATTAATTTCATCTATTTCTTCTATTTTTGCAGCACCTAGCTCAAGATCCAAATTTCCAGGTGACAGAAATAGGAATTGGCTAAGCTTAGGTTGCTTAGTTTTGATAACTGAGCTGTTGAATGGAAAGATGTAGTAGAAGCAAACCTTAGATATTCTAGTAAGATGGCAAATGTCAGACTTTACAATCCCATTTTAGTAGCACAAAATGGAGGAGGGTTAATTCATCAGAACGAAACTGGGATGCTGTCTAATAGGTAGAAGCATGGGAGCCGAACTGCTAAACATAATTCAAAACATTTATGATGGTTCCTGTTCTTTTCTGTTGTAACCTCTTCCATATATAAACCCCCACCAACCACATGCATGTATGGCATGCTCAGATCTCTAATGAATTGCTTACTGTTTTCCAAGAGAATTGAACCTCTGATTTAGAAAGCTACTGAGTATACAAGTGGCAATGCCAATATGTGACCATCAAGTAACAAATAAGTAGAGGTGCTAATGTCAAGCAAACATTAACTTCACAGCAGCTGAAAATTAAATGGACTATTGACACTCTAAAACATTAATATTGCTCATGTTTTTATATGGTAGTTAATATATCAAAGTAACCAATAGGTACTGGTGAATGTAGAATTGTAAAAGTACTGGCACTTGCCTTTTTAAGAGGACATTATATGTAGGGAACAAGATCATGCCACCAAATAAGGAACAGTTTCTATGGCTTCTGAAGTGTGCAAGCTACTTGATAGAGATCCCTTTTTGACAAAGTACATCTATCATTATACATGTAAATGATGACCAGTCGATGCAAAAAAAAAAAAAAAAGGTTGGGAAGAAATTGGGTTGAAGAGAGAAAAAAAGTTGGGACTCTAGGAACAAACACTAGTTTTTTTCTTTGATTTTCTTATTAAAAAGACTCTGGAAGCTATAAGAAACCAGTCAAAGAATAAACTCATATTTAGGAAAGCACAGGGATAATAAAATGTTCTGAAGACAGGTATATAAATTGTACCAGAAGTACTCTTTTTGTCTCTGAATTCAGTAAGTCCTAGCATCAGTCCTGAAGGTGAGCTCTCTTGAATGGTAAAGCATCTAATGAGTGATAAAGTGGGCACTTGAATGGGTCTAAGTGTCTTTGTTCAAAGCTCTAGGGATCACTTAAGGAGAGGTCAGAAAATTATTGCATATTTGCATACGAATTTTTAGAGTTTGGGTTTTTCAAACACTGATAGGGTTTTAAACGTACTTTTTTAAAAAAAGATTTATTTATTTATTATTTATTATTTATTATTTATTTGTTTGTTTGTTTGTTTGTTTGTTTATTTCAGAGAGAGAAAAAGTGTTCTAGAGCTAGCCAAGTCGGGGGAGAGGCAGAGAGAGGGAGAGAGAATCCCAAGCAGACTCTGCTCTGAGTGCAGAGCCAAATTTGGGCCAGATGTCATGACCCTGAGATCATGACCTCACTTGAAACCAAAAGTCTGATGCTTAACTGACTGAGCCACCCAGGCACCCCTAAACTTACTGTTTGAAGTTGTTAAGACAGGAGATACCTGGGTAGCTCAGCAGTTTCAGCCCAGGGCATGATCCTGGAGTCCTGGATTCGAGTCCTGTATCATGGTCCCTGCTTGGAGCCTGCTTCTCTCTCTGCCTATGTTTCTGCCTCTCTCTCTCTCTCTCTCTCTCTCTCTCTCTCTCTGTCTCTCATGAATAAATAAATAAAATACTTAAAAAAATAGTTAAGACAGATGCACTAACTTTTGAAAATGAATTGGTGATGACACGCTACAATGGAACACAAGTTTTAGAAAATACTTATTAATATTATTTTCATGGTTCTGTGTTTCCTCAAATCATCTAATGATGATTGATTATGAGACACTGAGTAGAATCTAACATGATTAAAGGTTCTTATTTATGAAAAGGATGGCATGTCATTTTCATTTTTGCACAATCTTTAATGAATAGTCATAAATATTTTTCTTTAAGTAAAATATCTATGATTATTTCAGGTAAATAATCTCTCATAGACCAGTAAAAGAAGGATTTACTATTCTGGAAGGTCTCTGTCTGAATTTTAAAGACACTTATAGGTGGCTATAGTTTTAACTAGGTTTTAAAGGAAAAATGTTGGGATAGACTCTGTCTCACTAGAGAGAGGAAGTTAATCTGGAAAACTGGTTTCAAAAAGGCTTAGACATTTTGTAAACATTTCAAGTACATTTGCCTTCTATAAACACTCTTTCTTTATGCAGTGATTTCATGATTTGGAGGTCCAGGTGGTTTGATGGCAAGTAAGACAGGACCTATTAAATCTAAAAAGGATGGCTCCTTTGCATTTCTTAGAGAAGAAGAGAAAAATACAATGGATACTAAAATTTGAAAACTGGGAAAAGAGAATTTTAAATATTTTAAGTGTTTAGAGTTTGTTAGAGTACCTTCAGAGAATTTTTTTTTACCATCTAACCAATAAAATAAAGTGATTGCAATTAATAAAAAGGATACCTTAGTGAAACCCTACTGATATTATTTTCCTTGAATTTCCTAGGAAGTACAAAATAATTAGGAAATAATGAATCCATGCTCAAAGGATATCAGCATCCTCCTGTTACAAATTTAGGATACACGAGGCTTTAATTTTCAATCCAGAAACACTTAGGAACCCCAAAGTAAGGGATGCTTAGGATGCTGTACATGCTATTATTCAAACAGTAGGTTCTCAATTTCCTTGCACAATAATGCATTGCAAATACAGGATAGTTTCATCAGAAATATAAGACCAAAAAATCTGTAAAAAATAAGTTTCTGTTAGTTAGGTATATACCAAATTCAAAGAATCTTGACAATTTTTCTTAAAACTTGAGTTTTAATTGCCTTAGCCTCAAGGCAGCTTAAACTTGAGAAGTGACAATTTATATGGATTTTATGAGCCTATTTACTCTGTTATTCATGAAAAAAGTTACTTCAGCAACTGATGTTCCTTGTGTTACTTATACTACCTATGAATTAACTAATATACTCTTAAGTAAAAAGAGCTTGTATGAAGAAGGCAATATATTAGCAATGTATGTTTGAAATCAATATCATTGCATAATTAAGAGTTAATTTAGCAGAAGACTTTCAACAAAAGGACATTTGTGAGAAGACTGTGGGCCATGGGAAGCTCATCTGCTGTAATTTGATTTGCTCACCCAATCAACATTTATAGGACATTCAGCACATAATAGAATAGGTACTGGCTTATAAAAGATGTAAAAGCAACTCTTCCTGCTTGAGATGCTCACATTCTAAAGGAAACATTTCAAATCATTCTCCAGCTGAGAATGATAGTGACTTTTTTTAATTCCTGGAAATCTATAACTTCCTATTGAACAAATAAAGTTATGAATCAAATTTGTATCCCATGCTAAAGATGAAATTGAATTTCAATCACAAATACAGAATAAAAATTTCTATATTAAACTTGCAATACATATATTTTTTGATGATTAACCACCATGTCACAAACTGGTGATAATTTTTTTAGCTTTCAACCCCTTTGATTCTAGTTAACATTGGTGGACATTCCATAAACAGCAAAAGGTATTTTTGGTGTTTGACATGAAAAAATTTGAGTAAATACACAATGTGGCAGAGAATAATGTAACATAATTTTTGCTTGAGGGGGAAAAAACTAGGTTTAAACTCTGGATCTGCTGCTTCTAGCTAGTTGAACTAGGGGGCAGGGTGAGATGGGGCACTTCATTTACTTAAGAGTTTCTTCATGTTTATAGTGATAATGATAATAAGTGAATCTTTGTCTTATAATTTTGTGGTCATTATAAGGATTAAATAAAGGTGACATATGTAATATAGTGAAGTAGCAATTAAAATTTTATCTTTATTGGGATGCCTGGGTGGCTCAGTGGTTGAGCACCTGCCTTCAACTCAGGGCGTGATCCCAGGGTCCCAGGATCAAGTTACTCATCGGGGCCCCCACAAGGAACCTGTTTCTCCCTCTGACTGTGTCTCTGCCTCTTCCTCTGTGTCTCACATGAATAAATTAGTAAAATATTTTTAAAAATAAAAATCAAGTTAAAAATAAAATTTTATCATTATTGATACTGAAAAGTTCACCAGAACGTAAGCTCCTGGAGAACAGGGATGATAGTTCAATGCTATGGAGCAATATGTACTGTCCAGAGACCAGACCAACAACATCAGTATTACTTGGCCCGTATTCCAAGCCCTTTGGAGTAGAATCTCTGTGTGGGACCCAGGAATCTTTGCTTCAACCAAGCTGCCATGCTAAATTTTGAAAAGCCTTGCTCTAGTCTACTCTCAGGTATATTTCCAGTGTCTAGTGTCCAGAATTAACAGCAGGTAATAAATAATATTTCAATTAATATTTGTTTAGTCATTCTATCATTTTTTTTCTTTACCTTAAGCCATCTTTTGTGACTGCTTCCCCTCATGCTTTTGGGAAGCACATTCTGACAAAAGCTGGCAATTTTCTTTTTGTGTGTGTGTGTTTTTTTTTTTTTTTTTTTTTTTGCAGAAAAAAAATAAGGAATCAAAATTATATTTTCAGATATTTTATATTGTTGGAAATTCCCTTTGGGATGACAGTAATAGTGGTGTCCATATCATATGGCAGTTGTGAAGACATTGGGAAATGCATGTGAAACATTTAGCAAAATTCTTGCTATTATATTGTGTACACACAAAAATAACATTGCATCAAACTCTGTTGGTCTTTTCTTCCTAACTGAGCTAAAAAATAAATTTTATTAGAAATATGAATATATAGAAACTTAACAAAAGGAATTCATCTTGCAAGAATGAGATAGAATATTGCCTTTCTTTACTATTCCTTTGTCTCAATTCTCCTTTTCAACTTAACATATACTATTGTGATTTTAAAAACCTCCTTACTATGCTAAAGATAAGAGAGTTTGAGCTGTATTTAACTCTTTTATTATACTATAAGATATGGTGAAAATAAGGATTAATAATTTAAGCAAATTACTACTGCAGATCTCAATTCAGAGGTTTTGCATGCAATATGCATAGAAATGGAATCTTTGGAAAGGAAGGCTTGTGTAAGTTTAAATGTGGTAATAATCATGAAAATGAAGAGTAAGTTACCCATTCTACAAACATTTGATTCTCTCAGCTAATTATGTCTAATGAAATACATGTTCATTACTGAAGCATTAGGACTTTGAGTCTGTCTGTTTTCTTTTGGTCATTGGTTAGGTGTAGATGCAATGCATTCGATGACTTCCCACTGAAAGAAGAAATAGGATAATATGCAGTTATGCCTGCAGTTACAAAAATGGTGAGAAGCCTCTTGTAGCTTAAAAAGGTTTTCCTCTGGGAAATACACTTTTAAAAGCTTCAAAGAATGTTAAAGATTTTCAAATAAGCTATAAATGGACATCTGCAGTCTATGCTGTACTTCAATAAGATGAGAATGGTTGTCATGTCAAATCTCTACAGGCTGTCTTTGCTCGTGTTTTCCTGGTTGAGAAATTCCACTCAAGCAGAATGAAACCTAACCTTTAATATTACATTCTGTAGAACAGGCCCCAGTGACACGTAAGAGGATCTTATCATGGTATCTCAATGGATGTGGTTTAAAACAGCTTCTTTTTTGCAAGACAGATATCAGATGGGAGTTCTCTTCAAGAGAAAGAGCCCATTTCCTCTTCAAAGTACAATCTGAAAAATGAAAAGTTGTTCAAAATAATCACAAAAAAAGCAGACAAGGATATTAGCATCACAAAATGCTTCATGCAGTATGCAAGGCTCAAAAACCTACATTGATCTGTGAACAAAATATATATTTGAAAGATGTCCTAATCTATTTCAAGTTGTAACTACTAAGCTATAAAACTCACAGACCATCAAAAGTGAATAAATCTCATGTAAATGCATGGTAAAAATACATATATATGTAAAGCTCAATGATTTGAATAATTAAAATTAAGAATTATAAAATAAAACTAAGATTGTCATCAAACACAATAAATGTATTTAAATTGATAATAAGTTTGATTAATTTACTAATATGATTTCTACTCACTTATTAGTCATTTGATTTCTTACCTTATTTACCCTGGAAATTGAGGTGGAAGTTGTTAAGTTCTGAGGCAAAGTATAATTTCTTCTTTGATCAGAAGAAAATAGATGTGAACTTGATATTAAATCTAAGTTTTAGAACTTTAATAAAAGATTATTGGCTATGTACATTAGCAATGTCTTGCCAAAAAAAAATGTGAACTTGGGCAGAAATTATTTGGACAATTACTAACATTAATTAAAAATATTATCTTTTGGGTAGCTCGGGTCTCTCAGCAGTTTAGCGCCACCTTCAGCCCAAGGCGTGATCCTGGAGACTGGGGATCGAGTCCCTCGTCAGGCTTCCTGCATGGAGCCTGCTTCTCCCTCTACCTGTGTCTTCGGCCTGTGTGTGTGTGTGTGTGTGTGTGTGTGTGTGTGTGTCTCATGAATAAATAAATAAAATCTCTAAAAATATATATTATCTTTTTTAAAATGTGGATTTTTGTATCTGGAGATATCATGTGATAACAATTAAAGTAGATCTTTGGGTATAAGATCTCTCTTGTGAGGAGCACCATATCTCGATAGAGAAATAAAATGAGGATATAATTAAACTGTTATTTTGATGTCTGTAGGCTTGAAAAACAAGGAACTTAAATTACCGAACTTACTGTGATTCTTGAATGCATTGTCAATATTGATTGCATGAATAGGAAATTTCAAAACTTTTAAGAAGTTTAACAAATACTTACATAGCAGTTACTATGTATACAGATACACAGAACTTTAAGCACTCTGAAAATATTAGCTCATTTAGTCCTAAAAATAACTCCTTGAAATAGATATTACCATAATCACCATTTTTAAAACATTTATCATGAGAGACACAGAGAGAAAGCCACATAGACAGAGGGAGAAAACAGGCTCCCTGCAGGGAGCCCGATACAAGACTCGATCCCAGGACCCTGGGATCACTACCTGAGCCAAAGGCAGACGCTCAACCACTGAACCACTGAGGCATCCCATTCAAGATTTTTTGATTAGGGAAACAGAAGCCTCAAGTGGCCAGCTACCCCACCCTAAGGTCACAAAGTCATGGGGCTGGTATGAATCCAGCCAGTGTGCTGCCAGGACATGTGCCTTTAACCCCCCACATTAGCTGCTACTTCAGGCAGCAATTCGTTTGTTAAAGCTAAATTTTCTTATAGAATACACTTTAATTGAATGGGTTAGAATTTAGGGATTTTCAGAAATATTTGTCTGGTTGACTTTATTTATTTATTTTTTTATTTTATTTTTTAAAATCAAAGTTGCATATCATCTGTCTTAAACTCTGGGGGGAAATGAATGTGTTGATAACAATTCAAAATCAAGTTTGTAGAAAGAGGACGTGGAAGTTCGATCAGTTTAAAAACAGCAATATTTTCCACATACAGAATACAGGCCCCAGCCCAGTTCTCGCGAGCTCCAATTTGAGATTTGTGACTGAAAAATGAATTTTGAATTAAAATCTATGTGGAGTTTAAGCTAAACTGTAATATAAAACTTCAGGGAACATGAATATACTTTTGAAATGTTATTTTTAAAGACTGGTAACTGATCATGGATATTGGTAGAGGCATGAATCATTGCTTGTGTGAGGCAAAACAATGAGACTTCTCATGCTGACAAGGAAACTTGAGAACAAAGTTTTAATTAAACACTGTTATTTCAGGATGAGGGCATTTTGTATTTATTATTTAACTTTTGTGAATCCTCTGAAAAGAAAGGAAGAGCCAAGGTCATACATCAGGGAGAACATAGGAAAGAATTGTTCAACTCAGTTGTTCACTGGGCAGCTCAAGGTTCAAGGTGGCAGAGCTGCGGACTGTGATAAGATTTTTTTTTTTTTTTTTTATTTATAAATTAATTTTTATTGGTGTTCAATTTACCAACATACAGAATAACACCCAGTGCTCATCCCGTCAAGTGTCCCCCTCCGTGCCCGTCACCCATTCACCCCCACCCCCCGCCCTCCTCCCCTTCCACCACCCCTAGTTCATTTCCCAGAGTTAGAAGTCTTTATGTTCTGTGTCCCTTTCTGATATCTCCCACACATTTCTTCTCCCTTCCCTTATATTCCCCTTCACTATTATTCATATTCCCCAAATAAGTGAGAACATACACTGTTTGTCCTTCTCCGATTGACTCACCATACACAAAGATAAACTCAAAATGGATGAAAGATTTAAATGTGAGACAAGACTCCATCAAAATCCTAGAGGAGAACACAGGCAACACCCTTTTTGAACTTGGCCACAGTAACTTCTTGCAAGATACATCCACGAAAACAAAAGAAACAAAAGCAAAAATGAACTATTGGGACTTCATCAAGATAAGAAGCTTTTGCACAGCAAAGGATACAGTCAACAAAACTCAAAGACAACCTACAGAATGGGAGAAGATATTTGCAAATAACATATCAGATAAAGGGCTAGTTTCCAAAATCTATAAAGAACTTCTTAAACTCAACACCAAAGAAACAAACAATCCAATCATGAAATGGGCAAAAGACATGAAGAGAAATCTCACAGAGGAAGACATAGACATGGCCAACATGCACATGAGAAAATGCTCTGCATCACTTGCCATCAGGGAAATACAAATCAAAACCACAATGAGATACCACCTCACACCAGTGAGAATGGGGAAAATTAACAAGGCAGGAAACAACAAATGTTGGAGAGGATGCGGAGAAAAGGGAACCCTCTTACACTGTTGGTGGGAATGTGAACTGGTGCAGCCACTCTGGAAAACTGTGTGGAGGTTCCTCAAAGAATTAAAAATAGACCTGCCCTACGACCCAGCAATTGCACTGTTAGGGATTTACCCCGAAGATTCAGATGCAATGAAACGCCGGGGCACCTGCACCCCGATGTTTCTAGCAGCCATGTCCACAATAGCCAAACTGTGGAAGGAGCCTCGGTGCCCATCGAAAGATGAATGGATAAAGAAGATGTGGTTTATGTATACAATGGAATATTACTCAGCCATTAGAAACAACAAATACCCACCATTTGCTTCAACGTGGATGGAACTGGAGGGTATTATGCTGTGTGATAAGATTTTTGAATGGCCTGGCCACTGTCCAACTCTGGGTGACCGCTGCAGGGCATCAGTGGGACCACAGAATTGGCAGATCTTCCAAATTTCAAGAGAAGTTGAAAAGCCAACTTGTTTCCAAAATAACGCAAATTTTTAGTGATAGTTATAGACCAGGCTGTGACCTCCTGTAAAATAAGACCTTTAAAAATACTTTGCTGGATATTTAATGTGTACATATAATTAAGGGCAGGTAGAGGAGGAAAAGCTTGGAGAATAAACATCACTGATGAGAAAAATAAAGGGATAACAAAGAAGAGTAGTGTTTTGAGAACAAGGAAAAGGAATATTTCTAAGCAGGACCAGGTTACCGTGCAAAAGCAGTAAAGAAATCTTGTAGATCCCTCTGAGAAATGTCAAATCACTGGATTTGAAAATTAGAGAGTTCCCAGTAACCATGAATATTCAGTAGAGAAATTCAAACAGCAGCCAGATTGTGAAACCAAAATTCTTAAACCTACAGTCTATAAACAACCTCAAATTATATGTAAAGTAGATATTTTATTGAGTGATAAAGAGTGAAATAATATTCCTAACAGCAAGGTTGGTGCTTACATGAGGAGAAATTTCCTGTGCTTATAAGTAACTTGGAAGGAGCCATAGAAAGAAAGAGACTGGAAATAAGAGGGGATTAATTTATGGAGAAATAGTCTTGGAAGACAAAGAAAGATGAGATCTTGATCATAGAAAGTGAGTTAGCTTTGGAAAAGCACCAAAGGAACTGATACGCTTGATACATGATATTCTTTTCACTCTATTGCTAACTCTCTGAGGGCAGGGTCTATGTCTATCTTATTTGCTTCACACCGTATTAAGTGGGAGGCACAAAGATCCAGGATTAAATGTTGATGGGAATGATTACTTGGATTTGTTTGAGGTCACTTAAAAGTTTGCAACTGAAACAGCAAACAAACAGTGCATGGGTAAGACTATAAGGGGGTGGATGCCTCTTTCCAATGCTTCCATTACACAAATTCATACAAGCAGTCCATGCCCAAACTTTAGTCATCAATTTGCCTTTTTAGTATAAGAAACTTTCCAGGTCATAATAGTTCCAAACGATAAGATCACTTCTTCCTCTTCCTCTACCTCCTCTGCCTCCTCCTCCTCCTCCTCCTCCTCCTCTTCTTCTCCTTCTTTTTTAAACACTATAGGCTGTAGGAAGGATAAAGAGTAGGTACATAGGGTAGTCCTGGGGGCGCAGCGGTTTAACGCCACCTGCAGCCCGGGGTGTGGTCCTGGAGACCTGGGATCGAGTCCCACGTCAGGCTTCTTGCATGGAGCCTGCTTCTCCCTCTGCCTGTGTCTCTGCCTTTCTCTCTCTCTCTCTCTCTCTCTCTCTGAATAGATAAATAAATCTAAAAAAAAAAAAGAGTAGGCACATAGATGGCATGATGTATCATCAACAACAAACAACTCTTCTCATGTGAGGAAATGTTAATTAAACCACTGTTATGTATTTTTGAGAGTTTTTCTTATGTATTACTGAGCTTATTCTGTACTTGGAACTAATGTACTTTTGGAAAAAAAAAAAGAGTATACTAAAGGGTTTTGGAGGTTCAGCTGCAATTAGAAGTCACCTCTATTTAGAAGTGCCCATCAGGACGGCATTATTTTCTCTGCCAATGCTAAGAAACTTGACATTAGGCTTAGGATTTAGCAAAGCAGATGAGAGAATTTAAAATATTGGTGATAATACAGTTGTAACAGCTGGGCATGTATGGGGAAGAAAGTAAGATTCAGAGCAGGCTGATGGATTTGAAAAATAAGAAGCAGTCAAAGAATCACATGTTGAGAAAAATAGGAGAACAAGTTCAGTAGGTGACATTGACAGAAAGGATATTCCCATTAGACACTAAACTCAGAAAGTAACATTGCTAATATATCATATCCAGATAGTGTACTAAAGACTACAAGTGCATTGAATTTTCTTTCAATTCCATCAATAGTCTAATCAGAGAGTTATTATTCTCTTCTTATGGTCAGGGTAATGGAGGATTAGAGAATTTAAGTAACTTTTAATATAGGACATGATAAGAAAAGTGTCAGAGCATGGATTACACACTAGATCTCTTTGAATTTAGATTTTTAACTTTTAATCACTTTAATTCTGTTATCTGAATTAAAATGTTTTTATTTGAAAAGAGGTAGCCATGTAGAGGATCACTAGAGTGGAGTATAGAAATTATCTTTGTAGATGAATGAGCCAATGTTATAATACACAAATTGAACATGAGTGGTGGCCAGAATGATGGCAAATGATATGACAAAGAGGAGAGTGGTGAGTTACATGCCTAGATCCAGAGAATATGAGGAGTGCTGATACAGAAATTTATAAAGACAGAAGAAAGCAGAATAATTAGCAAAACCTTCGGTGAAGAAAGCTGGTTTTAAAATAATGGTTTTAGAGAGTCAAAAAGTAAATCAGACTCAATGTTATCATTTCATTCTACTTAACATGTCTGTATTATGAAGTCTTCCAATTTATTAGTTATCTATTGCTGTGTAACTACCACAAACAAATCAGCTTATGTCAGCTTAAAAGAAGCACACATTTATGTAACTCACAATTTCCGTGAGTCATTTATCTGAACTCAGTTTTGCTGGGTTTTCTGTTTTAGGGTTCCCCCACAAGGCTGCAATCAAGATGTCGGTCAGGGCTCAGAAATGTCAACTGAAGAAAGATCCATCTCAAAGGTCACATGGTTGTTGGCAGGATTCAGTTATTTTCTGGTTGTCACACTAGGGACTTCATTTCTTTGCTGGTTGTGAGCTGGAAGCTGCTCTTAGTTCTTTGCCAATATGCCTCTTTAAAGAGTTCACAACATGGCAGCCTGCTTCATAAAAGCCAACACGATAAAGAATTTGCTAGCAAGATGGAAGTCAGAATCCCACATAATCCATTTATGGAAACAAAATCTCATCACCTTTGCTATATTCCATCTGTTAGAAGCAGCTCACATGTCCAGCCCATACTCAAGGACAGTGGATTGTACAGAGACATGAATACTTCTGAGGTATGAGATATTAGGACCATCTACCACAACTTTCTAATAATAATCCTCTTTTGGAATGACCTATTTTCTGCTCGTGGTGGGATGAAAGAGGAGGGTAGAGAAAAACTTTATAGGCAAATAAGCCCTATCTGCAAAAGGAAGGTCACAGAATATGATTTCATGACTCCCAGTTAATGATTGTTGCCTCCCCTCTGCTCCCACACATTTGTAGAAATGAAGGCTATTCTCTCAGGGAAATCTTATTTCTTGCTAACTTGACTCTTGGTTTGCCTTGCAATTTATTTCCTACTTTATTATTGATAAACTGTTTCATTCTCCCCTTTGCTATGAGAAATTTTAATCCCAGATCAAAAACCTACCAGTTCCTTGGGAAATCACTTTTGATTCACAGTTCACATTGCTGATTTCATCGATAATTATAACAACTCCAGCTATAAGGGCAATTCCCAAAAATAAATTATCTAGCAAGTGTTCATTATGTCCAAATGCCTTAGATAAAGAACATATTTTGTGTTGTATTGGAATAGCCACCAAACAGCAAGAAATATGAGTCCCAGTAGGTATGAGGCTTAATATGCTATGTGTTTAAAAAAAAAAAGTACAGGTTTTAATACTTACAACATTTAAGGCCTCACACAGTTACCAGTAATTTTACTACAGGAGAATTTTCTGTGAGGATAATAAAGCTTAAGTTCCAAGAACCTTCACTTGGACAGGCCTCTTCTAAGTCTAGTACACTCTACTCCAGAGACATGGGGAGTGCAGGAGACAGCAGGGAACAAAATACCCAGCTCTGGGCTGAAGATACAAAATGCCCTACGCAAGGTATCACCTTCTGCACCCTGGTGCTGATTTTGAAGCTGCCATGCAGTGGTTCTATATACACCTGTCCCTAACAATTATCTGTCTTTGGGAGTCATGAAGGGACACAGTTGTGATCAAGCACCTTTGATCCCAAGGAGAGAGTTAGGAGCAAAAGAGACTACTGCACTAAGGTTCCCTGTGAAACGACCTGGAAGGATCAACCCAGGGGAGGCAGGAATCTGTTTGTGGTAGGCAATAGGGAACTAGGGAATGGCCAAGATAAACACACTCCTCTGTAAGAACCACTGAAAATCACATCCACAAAATCCAACATGTGGAGGACTCTGGGAGCTTTCCTTAGAGCAAGAACCATTGCCTACATAAGTAACTGCAGAGCAAATTACAGATGTGGCATCTCCAATAAAGAGTTATGAAGCTGAAAGAAACTTTTCTAAGCTATAAATAATTGTTTTTCAATAAACCACACTTGACTGAGTTAACTTTCTATTCTCCTATGGAAAATATTTAAAAATTGATGCATATGTAGAGACGAAGGGCGTGAAGCCAAGAAACACAGATGTGTTAGACAGCTAATTAATAACAATACATTATTTTTTTGAATGTTGCAATGTTTGTGATATCGCCAGTTTATATTATAATTTGTTGGGATTTATCATCTTAAACAAAATAATGTTTACACTAGAATCTTGTTCTTTATTTGTAAATTTGTCATTTTTTTTCTTTAAAGAATCCCCTAAACAATATAAGCTTCTGCCCACATAAAACCTGGATCTACCCTGAAAACAAGGAAGTTTTTCACCACTGTGTTTGTGTGTCTCTGTGTGGAGTAGATCTTAGATGCCTAGATTAGATTTATTGACTTACAAAGATTTTCAAGATAATACCTATTCAGGAGGCTCATTTTTAAAATCTATAAATGAGGGCAGCACGGGTGGCTCCGCGGTTTAGCGCCACCTTTAGCCCAGGGCGTGATCCTGGAGACCCAAGGTCCAGTCTCACCTTGGCTCCCTGCATGGAGCCTGCTTCTCCCTCTGCCTGTGTCTCTGCCCCTCTCTCTCTCTCTCTGTCTCTCATGAATGGATAAACGAAATATTTTAAATAAATAAATAAATAAATAAATAAATAAATAATAAATATAAATACATGAAAATAAATGAATGAATGAATAAATAAATAAATAAATAAATAAATAAATAAATAAATAAAACCTGCAAATGAGAAAGGAAAAATTGGCTTGTCATCCAAGTTCAGGAAAAACTTAAGAGGTTCTTTTTTTCTTAGTAGGGATTTAAAGAAAATCTCCATAATCCCATTGGCATAGATTGCAAATGTAATCACCAATAAGAATAAGGTTAAAGGCTCTGAAATGTTGGGCTATGCTGCTTTGGCAAACAAAGATCTCATTGTTCAGAGAGCAAAATGTGGCTTCTGGGTTTCTATTAAATGGTGTTGAGCAGAGAAGCATTCTTAAACCTGGGTCAGACTAGCATTAGCACCGTTTTATAGCCAATAAAATACAAACTATGATAGATATTGTCTTCAGAGAAGAGAAAAGACTAAAATCTTCCTTTACATTCCTACTTCATATCTTGCCTTACTTGATTCTGGCAGCCACTTCCAGCAAGGCTCACAGAGGTTTAATTGATATCTAGGGTATGGAAAGAACATAAGGTCTCCCTTAGTAAAATATGTTGTTTATAGTGCTCAGGAGAAACACCTTCATAATTCATTAGGCACTTCTGGGAATGAAAGCCATTAAGTTAGTCACAAAAGAGGATTCATGCAATCAAATTAGTTTATTTTCATTGTGTTTATTCCTCCTTCCAAGATTGGGGGCTGAAATTTCTAGAATGCCTAAAACAAATATATAACAGGCCAAGAGGTGCCTGAAAGATTAGGTTAAGAAAATAAGCAAAATAAAATAAATACTACTTTTGCTACCATTAATTCTGATTTCACTCTGATTTGGAAATGGTGGGTGGTATTTCAAAAGCAAAATCCAATTTCTCCAGTCTGGAGAATTACATGCATTGAGCATTAGATACAATGAGTCTTGGAGTCAATGCTGCACTTCTGTGTTCTTAATAATCTACTTATAAGGCCCACTTGAGTATCTCGAGAGTATGATAGAGATTTCAAATTTTCACTCTTATTGGAAATCCCAGATGAGTGTGGGCATATCTTCTTTGGAGTTAGCATTTTACTTTCACCGTTCACTTTTATTTAGATTACTTACTTCCTCTCCTTCTTACTACTTACATAAGAGCCATAATGTGAAAACCTTTGGAAAATCAAAATTCAGGTGGGAAACAGTAAAGGGTCAGTTTATTATGCATCTTACTGAGAATCTTAAAGGTTCAAAAGACTATTAACCACCTTTCAGAGATGATGCCACTAGACTAAGACAGTGGCTCACCAAGCTAAACTCACTGGGGACGTGCATTCAGGCAGCTGCAATCCAGGGACAGGCAAGTCACTTACTTGCTTGATGACTGCCCCCCCCCATCTGTAAAATGAGGTCAATATTGCTGCAAACTGAGAAGTAAATCTATTACGTGTAATGGTAAAGCTCCTTGGCAACATAAAGGTAATATGTAAATGCTGGAAGGCCCAGGTGGCACACTAATGAGCGCATAACATTTCTGAGTAGGAGGGAAAGGTTTTTAAACCAAACAGGTGACTGAACGGATTGAGCTCACTGCAGTAGGCTCTCAGCCATTAAAATGAACTTGAAAGACAAGAAAAGCAGGAGTGAAGAGCACAGAGACTGAGGGAGGAACAAAAGGAGAGGAAGGGAGAGCTAGCGGGGATACTCAGGGATTACTACACATGGTGAATACACTAATGAGTCAAATTGCTTTATCCCCCCATTTTTTAACTTTCCTATGGTGCCTATTTTTATTGCCCATAATAGAAACCCATAAATTTCCTCACCTCAAAAATACTGTCTTCTAGAAAGACTTTATTATTAATTCTCCCCTTTGTGATCACTCTACTTAAAAAATCTCTTAAATGATATTGATTCTGACTTTACTGATATGTTGCTTGACATTATGCTTAAGGTAAAATGTGCATATTATATTTTGTGTAAGAAGTAATTGGAAATAAGAACATGGGCATGTTTGCTTAGTTTGTTATAAAAAAAAAAAGGATAAACTAGAAACTAATTAAATGCTGATTTGCAAGGGATTAGTGGAAACTAGATGAAGAGCATAGGGATATAACCGAGGCTTTTCTGCATATATCTCTTAATATAATTTGGTCTTTTGAATTATATCACTAATTAATAAATGAAAACACAAACAAGTTTGAATTTCTCATCAAACTGAAAAATATAATACTCCAATGATAAGAATTGATTCAAGGAAATTTTGAATTCAGGATCCTTACTCTATACCCTTAATAGTCATAAACACATACATCATATGTACACATAGGGAAATCTTAATCTTATTTATCATAGCTCCTTGCTCTGCTTAGTAGTAAAATGGGTATGAAATTTTTGCATGTACTGATGGGTAAGCATCAATCTGGATTGGAAAATCAGCAGTAGCAATAGTTTAAAACCATGTCACTGCTATAAGGATGTACTTTTACAACAGTGTCCACAACGACTACCCATAGAAAGAAGGAGAAGTTATCTGGCTTGAGTGGGCAGTAGTAAATAACAAGGATGTTTGACCCATGGTTTATACTGCTTACAATTTAAAATACATAGGCATGAGGTCATAGCATATAGTACTAATATAGTTATATCATACGTAGACAATAATTTTTAGTGATTTACTGGCATTCATCCAGTAAATGGCACATAATTTCAACTACATCACCCATATTGTTAGGAATAATAACTATGACAACTCCCATTAAGCACTATCAAGGACTGCCTTTGTACCAGGCACTGTGCTAAGTTACATTATTTAGTTACATTATCTCATTTAATACTAAACATAGCTACATGATGCAGATATTAACATTCTCACTTTACAAATGAGAAAACTGAGCTTGTAAGAAGTCAGGTGAGTGGAAATCCTGCCCTTGTCATGATTTCTGAACCTCAAACTAAATATATCCCGTACATCTCTATTATCAGAAGTGTCTGTGAGGCACTTTCACAATTATATTAAAAAAAAAAAAAGCAAATTATAGCTCACGAATGGATAGAGTATGCCGATAGTTTTAAAAAGCTTCTTACAGCATAAACTGTATTATGGAAATAGAGCTTTACTATGTGTGAACAGCTTGGATAGGGGTGTGGAGATGCTATTTGAAAGGACAAACAGCTTCAGAAATAGGGCTGCTGTGTCTGACAAGTTGCTTTCAATGGTTAAATAACAAATAGAATAGGTAACGGATAAATGCCACGTAGGCAAAATGCTTTAGAGATACTGTAATCACTGATTTATGGGGAATTTGTGCTGCAGCCTTGGAATTTGTGGTCACTGAATTATGCGCCAAAATGGATGTGGAAAACTAATTATGTCTAGATGAAATGGAAAAGCAAAATGGATATCTGAAAATTTTTCAGGATTAAGCAAAATTGAGCATGACAACAGAGAAACGGACACAAAGATTCAGATATTACTTTGGAGTTTTAAATGTCATTTCTGCTCACTTCAATGGAGGCAATACATCAGCAAATCAAACATGTCAACATATGACTCTTTACAATTTGACAGTGGAGTTGAGTATTAGTGTATAGTATCTGCATCTGCTTTCCAGATATTCTATAAATCGGATGTTTTCTGTCAGTGACAGAAATATTTTAAAGTGCACAGATCACCATATACTCCAATTAAGAAAAGAGATAGATTCTTTCTGTATTGCAATCATGCCAAGGCATTAACATTTCATTGTAGTTCTGTTGTTAATACTGTATATATTCTTCACAAAAAAATTTTTCAGATGATCTGTTTCATTAATAAAATTTGTTTTGCATACTTAGATTGCAAGAAAAATTGCAAAAATGACTGGTAGACCAGTATATAAGGTCTATACATTATTTTATTATATTTGAAGCTTTTATTTATTGTATTTATCAGTCTTCATTGTAACTATATATATTTTACTCTCGTAAAATAATTTTTTTCACAGGATTTGCATAAATATCCCATGTCTAAAGAGTTGCTTTTCCTCAGAAAGTAGATAGGAAAAAAAAATTATATGGCTAGGAAGAATTCACAACCACAGTAAGCTAATTTTGTACAATCTATGTGTACCCTATATGTAAATGACCTCAGATATCATGAGAAAACTGTCAGGATGTAATGTGGGATAGCATTTATTATAAAGACTTTCTTGAAACACTTTTAGATATTTGTTCTACAACTTTGGTTGGTATAACTAATACTTTTTAAAAAGAATTTGACTAAAATGATACAATAATATCACCTTATCATTAATTTGATACTAATAATAATTGGAAAGATTTGACCTCAAAAAAAATGCACACATTGTATTTGACTTCCTTCAGTTATTGGAAGTCTAATATACATAATGAACTATGAGAAATGTACAAAATATCATGCATAGTTGCTAAATTCAAAGTATTTAATCTGTTAAGTCAGATGCAAACACACTGATACAGTAACCACAAGGGTCAATGTACATAGTATATGCAGTGTTTAGGAAAGACAATGATACAACTGAACCAGTCAGGAAACACTATATAAAAAGGAATGAATTAGGTAAGAGTTTAAGGACAGGTGGAACTGATGATGAGGGAGCACTCCAAGCAGTTGAAATTGTATTTGAGGTAAGGAGGTGGGACATTGGAAAATGTAGTCAGAGAACACAATGTTAAATAAACAATCTGAATTAATAGAGTCAAGTTGGGCATAACTGGAAAGGTAGGGTTTTACACTCTACATCTTAAGATCCATATACCAGCCTTTTCCACAGTGGAACATTACTCTGGAGATAATAATAGGTAGGTTCTTTTGAATGAAGTCTCCTTCAGCCAGATCAAGTGGGATAACTGCATATTTTGTCCTCCTAAAGGTTCTGAGGTTCACAGAGTAAAAATTCCCAGTATTCTAGTTATTTGGCCATTGAACCCCACCTATTTTTGCTTTTTCTGTTCTCATCCGGTGCCTTGCACAAATAGAGCTGTAGGCAGTGAGAAGCCATAAGCCATTGGTTTCAGAGCAAATGACTTGATAAAATCAATGAATTCAGAGGAATCATTTAATGAGTGTGCTATGTGGAAAGAATGGTAGAAAAGCTAGAGGTGGAGAGCAGAGTCAGAGACCGGAGGGAAAATTAGCAAGCTTATCAATGCATTAGACCTAGTGTGATAGCAGGGAGAATAGATAGGAGCATTAAGAGCACAGAATAAAGAGTCTCTTATAGTAAATTAAATATAGAAGTACAAGCAGAAGGCCAAGTTCAGATAATTCAGTGAAGTAAAACATCAAAAATCAGCCCTCACATATTGATGCATGCCAAAAAGCCTCCAGAACAAAAGTTCCACATCTACCCTAGAACGCCAATGTTTTAACAACTCTGCCAGAGAAGTGCCTGAGTGTTAATCATTCTAGCTATATTTCATTCCTTTTGTGCTATTTCAGATTGTTTCAAGTAGATTTGAACGCTTTAGAACTTCTTGTTCAGCTAATTTCTCCTAACTTGTAAAACACAAAATAATTTGGTTCTTCTATAAAATGACTGAAACAAAGACCTTAATTAATATTAGGGGAGCAGCTTGCCTATATTTTCTACATATGGTTTTCAAGTCATTCTGTACTTAACTAAATTAGGAGCAAAGAGAATATATTGAGAACCAGATGTACAGGTTTACTTTAGAATACTTCCAACATCTTTGAAAATCTTTTCTTTGATGTCAATAAGTTACTATAACCCAGAAATGTGGGACCATTTTTTTTCTCTTGATACCAAAATGTGATATAAAGGAAGTGGATTGAAGAGGCATTTGACTACCTTGTTTAAATCCTGCCTGTACTACTCATTAGGCATATGACTTTGGGCCGGTCATTTCAAGGATCTGTATCTTCCTCCCTCCCTCCCTCCCTCCCTCCCTCCCTCCCTCCCTCCCTCCCTTCCTTCCTTCCTTCCTACCTTCCTTCCTTCCTTCCTACCATCTTTCTTTCTTTCTTTCTTTCTTTCTTTCTTTCTTTCTTTCTTTCTTCTTTCTTTCTTTCTTTCTTTCTTTTTCTTTCTTTTCTTTTGTTCTTTCTTTCTTCTTTCTTTCTTTCTTTCTTTCTTTCTTGATTTCTTTCTCTTTCTTTCTTCTTTCTTTCTTTCTTTCTTTCTTTCTTTCTTTCTTTCTTTCTTTCTTCCTCTAAATCACTATGCTGTAGAGGTAATTATGTTCACCTTGATGACTACAAAATGTGTTTATTATTGCATGTGAAGTGGCTAGCATGGTGTCAGGAATATAGTCAGTTATCTGTATCCCTGAGTCCTCTCACTTCTCAAACTTTGAGCCATGTGTTAACTGAATTTTTAAACAGCATATCAAGTATTTTGGCATTAATTCTTACTTAAATCATTTCGCTGCTTTTCATCTTTGTCCATTTTATGATAGTGATTCTTTCTCTGTAGCACTTTTTTTTCCCCCAGGCACACGAAGACCAGGGTTTTATAGATTTATCATTCTCCTTCTCTTTATCACTGCCATCATTGCCAAGGTAAAGAAACATGTTTGTTTCCAAAAGAGCTGATTCAGTTTATATGAAAACTTAGGTCCTGACTTTTGTGGAAAAGGCCAGTTAAGCTGGAATGTGTGTTTTGGGATGTAAATTTAGTTTCATAGTCCTATAGACAAGATAAACATGTTCATTTTGTAACAGATGTTTTTCTGAGAATGTCAGTCTAAATGTTCAACTACAGTGCAAGATAGCAACTCTTCACAACCAACTTCCTTACTAGAACTTAGAGCCCCCATACAAAAATTCTTTCTTTTAAAACACAAGAGTAGAGACAGCTGTAATTCCTGATATATACCATAGGCTGCCATTATATTTTATATCATTTTTTACAGCCTGATGGCCTCCTGGTCCACTGGAATAGGAGCTGCCAACTACCCTAATGTACCTGAGGATCCAGCAGTACTGAATACTCAACTGCTCTGCTAGATAGGCCCACTGGTGGCTTTTGCTTGTGCTTCTCTCATGCAGAGCATGGATGATAAAAACTTAACATTGATTTGTTACAAAAGTTCCCCATCTCTCATCTTTCCTACTTCAGCAGGACACTGGCCTCTGTCCTTTTCCACTTTCTACTCATACCATAGAGGAATGCCTTTCAAAGAGTTGAACTTAGCCCTTACCTGCCACAGCCAGAATCTACCACATCTGGCAGGGGTTTGGGCTACTCTGATTCATCTGCTCATTCAACAGAAGTTACTGAGTTCTCACTACACAATGGTCAGGTAACAAATGTGGTCATAGACAACAGGTTGAGAAAGAACCAAGGTCCCTGCTTCCAAGGGCTCTTGTTTCTTCAGACAATAAATAAGCAGAAACTAGAAGGGAGGCTTCTTAAGCATAGATACTTCTGCTTTGTTGTCTCATCTTATCTGAAGGCCCAGAACAGAGCCACACATTAATGAAGCCTCAACAGATATTTGTTGTCTAAAATAAAGATATGATATAATGTAGAAAGTAGTAAGTATAATGGAGTACAATAAAGCAGAGTTAAAGTACAGCATGCCAAAGGTGACACAGGTTATTTTTCATGGACTCTTCCACTTCTCATGAGTGTTCTGCTCTAGCAAGTAAAGTGGTCCACTGACCCACACAACAGTCTTCACTGTTCCACATCCCTTTAGCATAACTCTCTTTATGTTGCTTGCCTCCCCTATAAACCACTGTTTGTCCATATTTAGGTCAACTCTCTCCTTCCAGAGTTAACAGTATAGATTTGTCTTAAGGTTTTGTTTCCCTTTGAAGTATTTTCTACATTTTTAATTTAATCTAAACACACTTTAATAGATGAAAGATCAGACTTTTTCATTCTTTGTAAGCTTGCAGAGAAGAGTGGTTTGCAAAAGCCTGCCAAGACAGAGATTTCACTGTCCCCAGTGAAATGAAATATATGAGATCAATATATTAAGTTTTTTTAAAAAACTAAATTTATTGTTTCTAAGAGGCCCCATCTGCAACTTTGACATTTCCTTCATTTTCAGTTTCAAAATACCCTTTATTATACTATGATATTCATTTCAAAAAGCAATACTGTTCTTCTGGTTGCATAGTTAGCAAAAATAAAAGTGAGCAATACTTTATAAATATCTAAATTTAGGGAGGATAGGAAGTTTTCTGATCTATAAAATCAACATCATAAAATTATTGTCACTGACAGTCCAGTGATAAAGAAGAATTACTATACACACACACACACACACACACACACACACTCATTTGTGACCTCACTGGGGATAGAGATGGACTGTATATTTTACATTTGAATCCTAAGTATGTGATGCTTGAATATAATCATGGTCATTAAATGCTTGTTTACTAAGAAAAAAAAAACCTCTAGGCTACCATTAACAAGGAATATAAAGAAGGAATATGGAATAAAGTAACATGTACGGGGTCTAATAAATAACTGGAATCCTATGGAGGTGCTATCAGACCAGTAGGGACAGAAAATAAAAAATAAAAGAAATTGAGATATGGGGCACCTAGGTGGCTCAGTGTTGAGTGACTGCTTTCAGCTCAGGTGGTGATCGTGGGGTCCTGAGATTGAGTTCTGCATCTGGCTCCCCACAGAGAGCCTGCTTCTCCCTCTGCCTATGTCTTTGCCTCTCTCTGTGTGTCTCTCATGAATAAATAAATAAACAAATAAATCAATAAATAAATCTTAAAAAAAAAGAAATTGAGATAATGGATCTTTGTGGGTAACAAATAATGGATAAGAAAGAAGAAAGAGGAATTTTTGTTTAGTTAATCCCTTCCACTCCACTCATTCCAGACTGGTTAAAAGATAACTGTAAAGTTTTGCTAAAATCTATTTATATCTTATACATACTTTACTACATGGGAATGATGAGTAAAGCAGCTATATAAGCTAAAGCCTTCTATAGGTTCAAGTTGCAACATGGAAAATCACACATTAGATCACACTTAATTAATTATGAGCTTATGTTGTATTTGCTTTTTCTCTCTGCATACTATCGGGTGTCCTCTTCATAGCCTAGGTTCTTATGATCTCATACTATCTAAATCATTGTTTCCATGACTAGGTCCCTAATGTTGAATATGAAGAGGTGTGGGGATATGAATGAAGGTACTCTGCTGGAATTTTACACTTTTGAGAGAAAGAGAGATAAAGGAATTGGTACATCAACTCTTGTCTGTCTCTTGAGACAGTAAATTTTTAAAATTACTGTATTTGAGGCTACTCCTATCTAGCAGTCAGCTATACTATTCATCAAACACTTTAACACAATAAAGTTGAAAAATAGTATAAAGAACCTGAAGACAGAAATAAAGCTGAACAGGCACATCGGCACTAGTGTGTGCAAAATTAAGACACGGGAAAAAAATAACCGTCACTTAAAAGCATCCCAAATGGTTCAGAATGCAACTGAGATAATGATATGCTATTTCATATAAATATCTAATGGCTCCAACGTGAGCAGCTTAACTATAATGAACGGTCTTATTAAAATATAAAAATCACCGAGGGAGCATGTAGGAGCAATCCAATCTCAGCAGCACACTTTATGGGCAGTTCTCGGTTTGAAAATCAGGGAAGACGCCAGTGCTTCTTCATTTATGGTAAGCCCAATAATTTGCGGTCCTCTGCAACTTTTTCTCCTAACAAAGCAGAACTCATATGTTGAAATGAAATCAAAGTAGCACAATATTATTTTAAGGTGTTTGCACTGAAATTTAATTAAAACATCAAATCTCATGAAATACTAAAGACTAGTTATAAATAAAGCTTTTAGGCACACATAAATTAAATTTAAATCGCAAATAGTAGTTGAAACTTTATACTTTGGCTCCAAGCAGTGTTTGTTTGTTTAAAGGTAATTGAGGAAAAACATGATATTTACACTTTCCATAATTCATACTGGTATCACTGAGCACACTTGAGACTATAATAAAAATAAAAACTAGAGTGCTTCAGCCAGCATTGACAGATTTTGCAAAGAAAATTGTGGGATGCCCAGGAAAAATCTGAATTTCAGATAGGCAGTAATTTTCTTTTTCATATAAGTCTGGCCCATATAATTTGGGGGAATATTTTACTAATAATTACTTATTGTTCACCTGAAATTCAAATTTAACTGGCCATTCTATATTTTATCTGTCAAACCTAAGGTCAGCCAATGATGATAAAGATATATTGTATGTATCATTGCTTTGATGAATATTTTTTAAAAGGACTGTTTATATATTATCATTAATTTAATACTCTTTTATCCTTAATCACATCAAAATAATGATTCTAAGTAGATGATAATTGAGAGAGGCAATATTACAGCTCAGCAATATTTATATTTTATTTCTTCTTCCAGGAAACATCAATGGACATCACTGTGTAAGCCCCTTGGATTTAGGCAAAGCCATGTGATTGAGATCTAGATAAATGATTGTGGGCAAATCAATGTTCACCATTTCTAGTCCTCTCTTTTTCTTTTTCCCCCTTGTCTGACAGCTGGAGGCAAAGAGTCTTATGAAAAATGCTGAGCCTCTGATAATACCAGAACCATAGTATGAAAGAGGCCTGGGTGCCTGATAAACCACATGGAGTAGAAGACTGACCCCTCATTCCCTCTTACCACTAATGCCCAGTAGATGGTGATATGAATGACAAAGAAACAAGCTTCTGAGATTCTAAGGTTGTTTTAACAATTAGTGCAATTTAGCCTGATGCAGATATTAGTACCTTGTAGTAGATTGTTTTTGCAATTGAAACTTCTAATATACAATAATTGGCTTCACAGCCTGGGCGTGGGTTATGAGAGAACGATTCAGCAGGCTGAACAGCTGCACAACAGTATCAGGCAGTGTCAAACATCTGATAAAACAGTAAATGGGAAGTATGTGTCTACTGGACTCTACTTTCAGGAAAAAAGGTTGGTAAAAAGAATGTTATAGATATCTGTTGGATATGGTTATTGAGTATGCTGGGCAATGTACTACCCACTCCCCCCCCAAAAAAAAATAATTTTAGGAAAGAATAGGCCAATTGGCAGCATTAAATAAAAGGAAATAGAAAAGGAATCCAGAAATTTGGATCTTTTAAGTTTGGAAAGTCTACTTGTCTAAACTGCAAACATTATAAAAAAAGAAGGGTAGAGGGGGAGAGTTAAAAAAAATCTTTGATCTACAAAAATCAAATAAGATTTCTTAGTTAAATGAAGTGACTCAATTCTGTGACAGATTTAGATTAATAGTATGACTATCACATCTATTGCTTTCGGATAGTCACCAGGTCATTGCCCTTAAAGTTGAGAGGTCTCAGTGGTTGAGTGTCTGACTTCAGTTCAGGTGGTGATCCCAAGGTCCTGGGATGGAGTCCTACATCAGGCTCCCTATGGGGAGCCTGCTTCTCCTCTGCCTGTGTCTCTGCCTCTCTCTCCATGTGTATCTCTCATGAATAAATAAATAAAATCTTAAAAAAAAAAGAAGTTGAGAGAAGGGAATGTAAGATTGAGAAAGCAAATAAATATGTCTAAGATAGGATTTTGAATATAGCTACTGTCAAGTCAATGGCGAGTAAATAGTTTAGGAGTCTACTAGTACTTTAGAAAATCTTCTTCCCTTCAATCGTTAAATCTGTAGCACAAACTGGAACTCCGATCTTGCTTGTCTAAGAAACAGGCTGCAAAAGTCATGCAGGATTAGTATCTGCCCAGAAGACATGGATAAAGACAAAGTGTCAAAGACACAAGAAAGAATCTTCCACGGCCAAGTCAAAGAACCAAAGAGAACAATGGACGATGCTGTATTGCCCAGAGATCTCAGACTTTGATGCATTAACTAGTTGTGACTTTGTATTGACTCCCTTTGGGAGGGGCTTTGGGTATTTCATGGATAGGAGTCAATGGAATAAAAGGATATTTGATGACTAGAAGGACAAAAATCCACATATTCCCTCTTCTTTTAAAGATTTTATTTATTTTTTTGAGAGAGAGAGCACATAAGCAGGAAGTGGGGGAGAGAGGAGCAGAGGAAGAAGCAGACTCCTCGCTGAGCAGGGAACTCAATGTGGGACTCAATCTCAGGACCCGAGGATCATGACCTAAGCCCAAGGCAGGCACTTAACTGACTGAGCGATTCAGGAGCACCCCTCTTCTTCTTTTATTTTTATTTTTTTTAAGATTTTATTTATTCATTTATGAGATATACAGAGAGAGACAGAAGCAGGCTCCATGCAGGGAGCCTGATGTGGGACTCTATCTCGAGTCTCCAGGATCACACCCTGGGCCAAAGGCAGGCGCCAAACTTCCCAGCCACCCAGGCGCCCCCTCTTCTTCTTTTAAACAATGAATTTCCCAGTGCCTTTGCAGTCAAATGAGGTCACATGAGTTCTCACTAATAGAAAACAGGAAGAGGAATATAGCACACTTCTGTAAAAGGCAGCATGTAACACATACTGCCTGTCCCTTTATCTCGCAGCTGAAAGAGGAGGAGCCAAGGGAAAATGGCAAGGCATTGACAGAGAAGCCGTGGGATGGAAAGAATTGGGAGTGAATGACAGCACAGAGCACACAGCACTGTCTCCCTTGACACCTCATATCCTCTAGGGCCCCATAGATAAAGGTATATTTTGGTAAACTAGTGAGATTTTATCATTACCAATTGATTTGTACTGATGAACACAGTAATGAAACAAATATAATCCCACAATATTGTATGGTGATGTTCATACAAGGTTTAAAAATCAATTTCAATGCATTTGAAAAATAAATCTTAGGTCTGGTGATTTAGGACACACCAGCCAAAACGGTCTCTCATTTCTCAGAGCAAGCACAGAAACTTCAAGCTTTACCCTTGATTTTGGACTATATCTTTTATTAAATCTTACCTTATATTCCAATTAGATCATTTTTATTCATTTCTATGGGCAATAACTTTGAAATACACTGTTCTTGAAAACTAGGTCATTTTATACTCTTCCCTCTTGAAACATGATGAATTAATCTGATTGATTATTTTAAAACTTTTTTCAAAGTTTTATGACTTGTCAAACCTTGTATCATGTTTATTATAGTCTTAAAGAGAAGTTTATGTCACAAGACAAAATCACAACAGAATGAGCCAGTTCAACAAGCTATTGTTGACTTTATTTATATAAGAAAGGAAAAGGGATTAGAGGAGAATCTGCATGGAATTTGGCTACGCCAATATGCAACAGTCTATAGGTGCTGTTTGTAAACCTAAAAAATTTGACAA
Organism: Nyctereutes procyonoides; assembly: GCF_905146905.1. NCBI lineage: Eukaryota > Metazoa > Chordata > Mammalia > Carnivora > Canidae > Nyctereutes > Nyctereutes procyonoides. The sequence goes on from NW_026575162.1 coordinate 1,144,471, forward strand.
AATTAATGGATTACTCAAGAATCAAAGTTAGAGAACCTTCATTTCATTTATTTGATCAAAACCCTTAGTAACTTCCTCATTTATTAGTCACTCTGTTTATAATTTCATACTGCAAAAAAAATGTGAATATCACCACATTCAATACAGGTGATTTTATCATTCTGTGTTTGGAAGTTTGATAATTTTTCCTGATGCCAGACTAAATACCTTTTAACGCAGTGGTCTTCATACTTTATCCATATTTAATCCACTTGAGAACCTTTAAAAATTGCCAAGGCCTCCAAATATTCTGAGTTAATTGGATGCAAACAGGGTATCCGGAATTTTTTTAAGATTCTCAGGTGATTCTAATACTCAACATAGTTAATCATCAGCAGAGAAATCACTGTTTTAACTATATTTCTGGTCTCTATATTCACCAGATTTAACTTGGAGGAAATAATATTATGAATTTTTTGTTAATGTCTTTCATAAAGAGCCTTGAGGCAGGTTTTATAACTCCAGTCTACCTTAGACAGTTTAGCTAAGGTAAAATTTCAGAGTTATGCTGATAATCACAGTCAATTTGAAGAACAGCTAAACCTCCTTTAGATACGAAAATACAATGAGAAAAAATGAGGCCTATTGTGATCAGTAAATGTTAAATAATATCAATTTGGTGTTGGTCATCTCCTATGTATTTTTATGTGAACAGGTTTTCCCTAAAAGGGACCATCTAAAGCACTGATTATGCTTTTTTCTTGTGATGGAGGACAGTAATTAATCATAGCAGAGTCAATAAACATGGCTGTTACTAAAAGTAGCTAAAATGCAAGTTTGAAATTTTTAGTGAAGCAAAGTTACTTAAAATAAAACTTCTATATTATGATGGTCAAGATAATTCTGTTCCCTTATGAGCAATAATGTATAATATATGGCTTTCATACTGATTTTCAATTTTCAAGATATTGGGAATTTTTCCTCATATAAATCTGAACATCTTACTTCCACAATAATTTTAACAAATACATTTGGCAACAGAATTAAATTTAAGCATGGTTATAAATTTGCTAAGTATCAATTTGTTCTGGCAAGTTCTAAATTTTTGGATGAAAGTTCTAATGAAATGTTGCTAACATTTTCTTTCTTTTGCTGTAGCTTTCTCCTTTTCTAACAACTTCGTACTTATTTCTCCATCTGACCTTCCCTCACAAGAGGCAGTTACAGTAAATCAATCATATTTTCTTGCTGTGCTTGAGTGAAGATCATGTTTTTTCATTTCAGAAATAATTTCCTGAGCTGTATTTAAGTGGCACATTTTATGCCAATGGAAAAAGCAGTGTGAAAGAATGAGAACAGGTCTGAGTTAAGAGAAAACAAAAATGATCTGGTTTGTGACTTCCATATATATTATCTTTGTGACTCTTTTAGTGAGAAGGTTCACAGTGCTTTCTCTATGCGTGTACTTATTTAAGTATTTTCTTCATGACAATATCCCAAGATATTAAAGACATTAAATCAGTTAAAGACTTCTTATAGGGCAGCCCGGGTGGCTCAGCGGTTTAGCACTGCCTTCAGCTCAGGGTGTGATCCTGGAGCCCTGGGATCGAATCCCACGTCGGGCTCCCTGCATGGAGCCTGCTTCTCCCTCTGCCTGTGTCTCTGCGTTGCTCTCTCTCGGTGTCTCTCATGAACAAATAAAATCTTAAAAAAAAAAAAAAAGACTTCTTAAATATATTAGTAATATGATAGCAAACGTTACTCATATCTTCATCACAAAGACTATACCAAGTGAACTACTGAATTGAAAAATTATAGAGGCACTGGATATATTAGAACTCAAAAACTAAACTTAATACTTCACAATAATAATCCTGCACAGATTTTCCACTAACATTTCTCTCATTTTAAAATTACATTATTTTCTTGGTTTTACCTCTATTGATAGGAAAACAATTATGGGAGTTAGATCTGTTTAGTACCTTATATTACTTTATTTCAGAAAACGCAAATATTATTTTTATTTTTAAAGTATACTAATCTTGGGGAAAAATAGGAAATTAATGGGGAAAAAGTTCCTCAAAGCGTTCACACATTTTCCTGGTCAATTTTGGCCAAATTATTAATTTTGAAATAGCAATTTATTAGGTTAATGATTTTCTTTTCCAAACAAGGCCACACACCTATGTGTTGTCTAAATGTTGGAGTTTATGGTTACAGCTTGTAAATTAGTGGGAAGATTGATGATTCACACTCAAGTAAGAAATTTGCAGTCTCTTATTGTTAGAAAAACCCTCAAATATTATTTTGAGTTAGAGAAATTATAAATATTCAGAATTGACCAAGATGCCCTTAATGTTCCCTCCACTTGGCTGAACTGTAGATAGGTTTCTTCCTGACTCTAGGTCCTTGACCTCCCTTCTCTCAGATCATTTACTTGAGAATACTTACAATGAAAACTTGTTTCTCTGCTCCTTGGAGGTATAAACCCTCTCCCTGATTCTTGCTAATCCACAATTTAAGAATTCTTTCTCAAAGACCTGAGCTCTGTCCCTCTGAAATGTAAGCATCAAAAGAGATAAGCCCCTCCCCACTCCCCCAGGAAGTCTCCAGGACTTTTCCACAAGCTCTCCCTAGTGCTTAAATTCCCACTTTTCCTTTCAAGAGAATTGACTTGAATCTCCCTCCACTATTTCAAGAGCCTTGAATAAATTCTTCCTTCCCTTTTTTAAAAATTCAATTTCATGCAATTTTCTTGGACAGAGTCAATGCTGTCTCTCTGACAGTCTCACAGCATGTGTATCTTAGTTCTGTTTTGTGGTTTATAAATAATCCTTATTGGTTTCTTTTTTAATTATTTATTTTTAAAGGACTTTATCCATATAATGTGAAAGGTGTGGCTCTGAGGACTGATGGAAGATACAAGCAGGTAGAAGGTAAATGGAAGCATGGGCTTCATGATTAAGAAAACAATATATGTGTGTGTGTGTGTGTATTTAAAGAATGTATTTATTTATTCATGAGAGACACACAGAGAGAGAGAGAGAGAGAGAGAGGCAGAGACACAGGCAGAGAGAGAAGCAGGCTCCATGCAGGGAGCCCAGTGCGAGATTCCATACCAGGTCTCCAGGATCACGCCCTAGGCAGAAAGCAGGCACTAACCCAGTGAGCCACCCAGACGTCTCAAGCAAACAGTATATTCATTTAAATGACACAAAATAACAAATAAAAGTTTGCCTTTAGATATTGAAAATAAAATTGAAAACTTCTGTAAATCTGCATAAGTTTTACTTAGGAAAAGTATCCTAATGATCTGAATATTTCAAAAAGACTTCAAGAACAAGGCACTAAATTATTCAGACACTTGCTTCATTTCTCCACTTTACTTTTCATTAAATACAACCACAGTACCTTTCCACAAGATGATTTTTAATCCTTTTAGACTGGAAATGGGAAGTATAGTGTACTAATTTATGTAAAATGCTCCAATTGCTGAGATAACTGACTCCTTTTAACATTTTGTCATTAATTATAATAGATTTTTAATTACCATTGGAAGGTTTTGTAATTAGTACCATCTAGCTTATATAATCAGAGACTCTAAGCTCTGTAATTGACATAACACCTAAAAATTATTCAAAGTGTGTTGTAATGTTGCTTCATGTCAAGAAATTGGATCTGAATTACACTTGTTTTGGAGAGGATGGACTTGTGAAATCCATCAAGGATGCTCTGTCGCTCAGTGCTTTTTGGCACACCTACATTTGTCCTTGAAGAGACTAGAAAAGGAAATTCACAAAAAAAGAGTTTGGAAAAAATGGATTTATATATATAATGTACCCATTATTAGCTGATTATTAAGCTGTCATCATAGAGAATTACAAACCATCAAATTATAACAATATATACTTTTCAAATATATATATATATACTTTTCAAAGGTACAAATAGCAAAGTTGAATTTAAATAATAAGAGTAATTTGTTACCAAGATTCATTCTTTTCCAATTCTTGTAGCTTTTGAACACTGATAAATCAGATTCTAAGAAACAAGAATTAGTGAAAATCTAGAAGAATTTTGATGAAGGGAGTTGCCATATGCAGTGATGGTTTATATTCTATCTGCATTTAAACATAATACAATTACAGTTCTGTTTGAACTCAAAGATAAACAATGTATTTTAAGTACATTAAAAGAATGTGGCCACTTTAATATAATTAGTTCTTCAGGTAACCATTTCTCACAATGTATCACACTGAATTCATTTAATGAAATGAGCTTATACATTAGGCAGCATTTACATTTTACTTTTTACATTTTACAAGGCAATTTCCAGGATAATGCTTAAATATCACTAATGGGTGTTTTTAACAGAATGTAACGCTCTACAAAATGGTAGGTTTTTTATAAGTATTTCTGTAATAAAATTTTACTAAAAGTTTAGCAATATCTCAGAATATGTTTTCAATTGTATGCAGTTGATTTGGTACTTAAAACATTGTTTTTTTCAAAGCAATAAAATTTGATCAAATAAACATTGCCTTTAAAAGGAAAGATAAATGACATTGTTCCAAAATTTTCTCATCATCAAAATAACTGTCTAGAATACTTGCAAGATTTATTTATATATTAATTGTTATATATAGTTTCACAAACAATAAGCTGCAAATTCCCAATACTTGGAAATATTTTCTTTAATAAGTATTTATTTTTTTAAATATCCTTTTATAACTTTTTGTATCATCTTATTACCACCTTCTCAGCCCTGGCTTTGGGTTGGTTAATAAGAACATGGTTTTTAAATATTGAAAATTAAGCATCATATTCATTTCTTTTAAGATTGTATTTATTTTTTCATGAAAGACACACAGTGAGATAGGCAGAGGAGACATGGGCAGAGGGAGACACCCCACTGGGAGTCTGATAAAGGACTGGATCCCAAGACCCTGGACAAGACCTGAGCCAAAGGCAGATGCTCAACCATTGAGCCACTCAGGTGCCCTGAACATCATGTACTAAGAAAATTTCAGTGCAGTATAAGCATTGTTGAATATACTTATAATATAATCATTGGGATCTTCTCATATCAAATTGGTTATGTGCTTTTTTTTTTTCAAGATTTTATTTATTTATTCATGAGAGACACAGAGAGAGAGACAGAGACACAGGCAGAGGGAGAAGTAGGCTCCATGCAGGGAGCCTGACATGGGACTCCATCTGGGTCTCCAGGATCACGCCCTGGGATGAAAGCAGCTCTAAACCCCTGAGCCATTCTCGCTGCCCTGTGCTCTTTTTACAGTAATATCTAAAGAGCACACAAAAAATAAAAAATAAAAAAATAAAAAATAAAGAGCACACAAATGTTGTGGTAAAACCCATATATTTATGTGCAGGGTAAAAACAGTGATTATTCAGTAAAAGGATCTATACTATCAATTCATTGAGAAATGGAAGGTTATATGATGTTTCTCTTATAGAGCTGAAAATTTATTTTAATTTATTTATTTATTCATGAAAGACATAGAGAGAGGCAGAGACATAGGCAGAGGGAGAAGCAGACTCCTCGCAGGGAGGCTGATGTGGGACTCCATCCCTGATCAGGCCCTGACCTGAAAGTAGATGCTCACTGATCCATCCAGGCGTCCCTAGAACTGAATTTTTCTTAAAGCTAAAATACTTTGGGGGCACCAGGGTGGCTCAGTGTTTGAGGGTCTGCCTTCAGCTCAGGTCATGATCCCGGGGTCCTGGGATCAAGTCCCTCATCAGGTTCCCTGCAGGGAGTCTGCTTCTCTCTGCCTATGTCTCTGCCATTCTGTCTCTCATAAATAAATAAGTAAAATCTTAAATTAAAAAGAAAGCTAAAATACTTTTAACAACTTTCCTCATTATACTTGTAGAAGAATTACAAGTAGTATTATTCTTAAGTCTATACTGCTTTTGGTGTCTATGAACAAAGACAACATACAAATATTTCCTCAATGTTTATCAGTGGTTTACTAGCTGATACTCTGAACTTTTCCACTGTGATTCTTCCCCATTGAAACTGCAACAGCAGAGTTCAGAAAACCTAAATGTTTCAAATATAGAAGAAATGACTAATAAGACTCAATGATTTCTTTTAGTTAAAAACACATTAAATTGAAATTACTTAAAAATTTGTTCTTTAGTGCACCTGGGTGGCACAGTCAGCTAAGTATCTGACTCTTGGGTTTGGCTCAGGTTGTGATCTCAGGATCCTGAGATTGAGTCCTGCATCGGTCTCTGTGCTTAACATGTGGTCTGCTTGGGTTTCTCTCTCCTTCTCCCACTACCCCTTCCCTTTCATTTTCTCTTTCTCTTTCTCTTCTTCTCTCTCTCTCTAGTTCAAATAAATCTTATAAAAATCTAATATTTGATACCAAAATCTAATTTCTTTAAAAAACTTCTTCCCAAAACCATACAGAAAGTGGTTTTATATAGTAAGACATCTTAAAAATATCTGAGTAATGGTAACCATATAGATGTCATTTATCTAGGATAATTTTAGCCCCACAGTGGATTATTTATTTATCTCTAGAAACTTATAGACTTAAATATAGTCCTATGAAGAAACTATATTCATTACCCAAATTAGTGAATATACTTTATTAATACAGATAATCTTTTTAAAATCATGAAATTTTTTAGCACTATACATTTAAATCTCATTAAATTCCAGCATATTAAGACATTCCTACAAAAGAACCTCTCCATCTTTTGTACCTCCTCCTTAATCTGAATCAAGGTCACACAGCAGAAAATGGCAGAGTCCAAATTCAAACCCCTGCTGAGTTATCTTACTCTCAGTTTGACTTACCCCATTAGAGTTAGCACTATAAAGAGAATAAGTGGGCCTGTCCCAGAAATATATGCTAGACAACAATTCTTAAAAGACTCAGGAGTAAAAGTGTCCTCTCTTAGAGGACCCTATTTGCCTAAGCATAGGTTTCTAGCAGGGACCCATTTTCCAGTTCCTCCTTGAATTTTCTGCCTCAGTAAAGACTAGAATTCCTCATCTGTCTTTCTTCTCAATCTTTATTTTCATTTTGAGAAATTTTGTGAAGACATAAAAGATCAAAAGTTAATATGTACCTGTGTAGCCAACTTGTGAATAAAAAATAGTAAATATCATGATATTTACTTCAAGTATTGTTTTATAAAAACAAATGCAGAATTATGATACAAATCGAAGTACATTTTGTACTGAATTCCAGTTTTATTACTTACTGCCAACCATATACAGTGTATCACGCATACAATTAATTCACCTTCCTTAGTTACCTTCATTTCAATAATCTCCCTTATTTTTCTTTCCTTTTACATGCCCAGGAGCTCACATACATTTTTAATTTGGGGGATGGGGTGGGAGGTGGGGGGAGGAGGTCAGCTTTGGAATAAGCTTACTTTGATATGATACGGCATTTGTATAAAATAAAGGCAGCATGTTCACGGGGATAAAGGTGGACCTTTTAATAAATGAGAATAAAACAATGAATGGAAACATTGAGATAGAAAAGTTGGCTTCATACTGCAAATAAAGATCAAGAAAAACACCAAATGACTCCAAGTTTCACATGTAAAAAGCATATATGAGCACTCATAGAAGAAAATATGAACAAATTCCTCTAGCTCCTTTGTGTGAGAAAGTCTTGCTTATCATTCAAAATGTAGACACCTTTGACTAGAAGTTATTCTCATTACTCCACAGATGATCTCTAGAAATAAAAAAAAAATGAACTAATTCTAATAGAAAATTAGTAATATGTAAACAGAAAAGAAATCCAAACGTCCTTTACAATTTTAAATGATTTTCAGACTTATACATGAGAATAATACAAAATAAAACCCACTGAAATATGAGCTCACATATATATGATTTAATTTATCATCAAAATACATCAACATTGACTTCTGTTGGGCCATTATAATATTTGCTGTTTTTGTTTGTTTGTGGGTTTGTTTGTTTGAGAGAGAGAGAGAAAGCATGAGCAGGGGGAGCAGCAGAGGGAGAGAGAACCTCAAGAAGACTCCTGGCTGAGTGCAGAGCCCAGTGTGGGGTTCAATCTCACAACACTCAGATCTTGGTCTGAGACAAAATCAAGAATCGGTTGCTTAACCCTTTAAGCCACCCAGGTGCCCACTTTGTTTTGTTTTTTTGTTTTTTTTTTTATAAATTAATTTTTATTGGTGTTCAATTTACCAACATACAGAATAACACCCAGTGCTCATCCCGTCAACTGTCCCCCTCCGTGCCCATCACCCATTCACCCCCACCCCCCCGCCCTCCTCCCCTTCCACCACCCCTAGTTCATTTCCCAGAGTTAGAAGTCTTTATGTTCTGTCTCCCTTTCTGATATCTCCCACACATTTCTTCTCCCTTCCCTTATATTCCCCTTCACTATTATTCATATTCCCCAAATGAGTGAGAACATACACTGTTTGTCCTTCTCCGATTGACTTACTTCACTCAGCATAATACCCTCCAGTTCCATCCACGTTGAAGCAAATGGTGGGTATTTGTCGTTTCTAATGGCTGAGTAATATTCCATTGTATACATAAACCACATCTTCTTTATCCATTCATCTTTCGATGGGCACCGAGGCTCCTTCCACAGTTTGGCTATTGTGGACATGGCTGCTAGAAACATCAGGGTGCAGGTGTCCCGGCGTTTCATTGCATCTGTATCTTTGGGGTAAATCCCCAACAGTGCAATTGCTGGGTCGTTGGGCAGGTCTATTTTTAACTCTCTGAGGAACCTCCACACAGTTTTCCAGAGTGGCTGCACCAGTTCACATTCCCACCAACAGTGTAAGAGGGTTCCCTTTTCTCCGCATCCTCTCCAACATTTGTGGTTTCCTGCCTTGTTAATGTTCCCCATTCTCACTGGTGTGAGGTGGTATCTCATTGTGGTTTTGATTTGTATTTCCCTGATGGCAAGTGATGCAGAGCATTTTCTCATGTGCATGTTGGCCATGTCTATGTCTTCCTCTGTGAGATTTCTCTTCATGTCTTTTGCCCAATAAACTTCATCTAGCTAAATTCTTTCCATTCCTAATTTCCAAAGTTTATATAAAAGCTCAGAGTGAAATTTTGAAAAAGTATTTTCCGTACCTATTGAGAGGATCATTTTTTTTAATTTGTTAATGTAGGCAATTGTGTTTTAATGGATTTTCCCTTAAATTCCTCTGACACTTGATGAATCGGTATCATATTTTTTACGTCTAACTAATTTTGACTTGTGCTATTTTCTTTTTTGCATTGTCTGGTTTGAGAATCAAGGTGATACAGGGCTATTAAAATGTGTTTGGGTAGCTTTCTTTATCTCTATAGCTTTGTAAAGAATAATAAATTAGCTTTTCTTTGCACATCCTTTAAAATGTGCCTGTAAAAAATATGACCCGTATATTTTTTTTTATTTTTTAAGGGAGAAAACTTTGTTTACCAAATCAAAATTTTAATGACTATTATGTATAATTGCTTATTTCCAACTTCTACTACAGATGCATTTTCCTTTATTGTTTTGCTTGATGTATTTCAGCCATATCCCCTCCCACAGCTCCAGTTCTCAATGGATTCTAGCCAAATGGCTCCTTTCCCCTCCAGCTGGAGGTGCTAACAGGTTTGCACTGTTGCTACATGTTGTGGGCTTTTCCAAAGAGGTTGAGTGCCTTACCTCTGCCCCATCTCTGCTCAGAGACTCTTTATCAAATTACCTTCCCTTAACCCTTTGGTATATGTTGTTTTTCTGTCAGAATCCTGTTTAGCAGAGGCCATTTCGAATGTTCTATTCCTTTCCTTGAGTCAATTTTAATAATTTATAATTTTATGCAGCATGACATGATATCTTCATCTAAGGTTTCAAATGGCATGGAGTATAGTTGTTGATATTATTATTTTACATTTTTTATCTTTTACATCTCTAGGTATCTTGCTTCCAAAAATCTTAATTTTGCATTTCTTCTTTTCTTCTTTCTTTAAACCTTTGCCTCTGGGTTTCTACTGAAATAACATAGTTCTGAGGAGAATTATCTCTGGAGCTAGGACGTCTGTTTGAAATGTAGCTTCATATATATTGGACTAATGACTCTTTTTTTAAAAAAATATTTTATGTATTTATTTATGAGAGACATAAGCACGAGAGACAGAGGCAGAGACACAGGCAGAGGGGGAAGCAGGCTCCATGAAGGGAGCCCGACGTGGGACTCAATCCTGGGTCTCCAGATCAGGCCCTGGGCCGAAGGCAGGCGCTAAACCGCTGAGCCACCCGGGTGCCCTTGGACTAATGACTTTTTATGACTTAATTTCTTCCTTTTTTTTTTTTTTTAATAAACTAGAGATATGACCAGCACCAACCTCACAGGGTTTATTCTTTTTATTTTGTCTGTTTGTTTGTTTAAGGAATAACCGAGTTAGGTTGACATAGAACACATGTTTTATAATCTTAACTGTTACCATTATTATTTGCAAAAGTGCATCATTCAATGAATAAAATTATTGTCAGTGTAGGGCTGAGGGCAGGAATTCCTTTTACATTTTGTATGTTAGGAAATACATTTTTCTCTCATCTTTGACTAAAGATTGGTTGAGTACAAAATTCTCAGTTTGCAAATAATTTCCTTCAGCATCTTGACAATATTGCTAACTTAATTTCTGATATCACTTGTTACTGATAAATCTACTCACATCCCAATGACTGTTTCTTATCATTCATTGTCATTTTTGTCTGAGAGCTTTTAAAATTTTTCTCCTTAACCATAATATTTATTAGTTACTCTGGGTTTATATTCATTTTTATTTGTGTTTTTTGGAAACTATTTATATTCAGTCTAAAAATGACAAAAGCTCAGAATCACTTACTCAAATACTACTTCTCTACCAGTCTTTCCATTCTGGCTTATGGATATTTGAAACTCTCATCAAATCATCTATTATTTGCATAGCATTGTTATGCAAAAAAACTTTTTTGTTATGATGGAAATGTTCTATATATGCATTGTTCAATAAGGTCACATGTGTCTAGTGACTACTACACTGGATAATATAGCTGTAGAGTACTAGTTTATCTATTACTAATTTTCATTTGTCTATATGTGCTGAATTCTGAATAAATTCATAAGTACACTCTAGATAAATTCGTAAGTATATTTTTCTCAGTCACTAATTCTTTCCTTGTATTCAGTACAGAGTTAACCCTATCAGTTTCATATTTTCAGTTATTATATTTCCTCCAAGATTTCTAATTAATGTGCCTATACATTTTGCTCTTGTTGCATTTTGACTTATATTTATTTTGTTGCACTTTATTAAATGAAAATTTTGAGAAAAAAATGAAAGTTTGTTCTGAGTGGATCTCATTTAGCAATTTGAACGTACACATGCTTTGAAGTCTTTATTAGATATTTACATAAAACTGGCTTTCCCTGAAGCTTATTCATTTTCTAATTGTTGATTCTATTGACTTTATAAACAACTTATGTGTGCATATATTTTAAATGTATCTAAAAATTTCAGTAAAGAAACATGCTTTTTTTTTAAAAAAAGAAAGAAACATGTTTTGAGGATTGTTTTTCCTTTTCATTTTTGTTTGCTTTTAGCTCTGTCTGACATCCTTCTAGTTTCCTCTGTCTCCTCCCTAGACTGTACAATCAAAAACAAATTTTAAGGTTTAATTTTAGAGTTCTTTTGCCAAGATTAAGTCAATGATATCTCAGATCCAGATTCTACAGATCTAGATTGCTTGGTATAGTTTCAGATTGAATAGTTTAATCTGTGCCCTCCTGCTTTTCTGGGTCAATCCACCTTGATGGTGGTAGTTGAAAATAGTATTTGTCTGTTTATTTATTGATTGATTTATTCCTTTCACAAATAAGGAGATCCACTTGTGCTTCTGATTTCAAGCAGGGGATCAGGGACCTATTTTTAAAAAAGACTTTTAAAATCTTTTTGCCTTGGATGAAACAAAGCACCAGTTTTTATTGCCTTTTTCTGACCAAGAACTGGGTGATTCCATGGTTTGATCCCATTCACAATTTTTGTAGTTTCATTTTATTTCTGTTTTGTTCTGAACTTATTTTTTTTTCTTTCTGGTTTCTACTTATGTTTATGTACTGGTTTATCTGTCATTGAATTTGAAGGGATGTATCAAATACATTCTTATGAAGTCATCCTAATGGAAGTCTAAAATGTATGTTTATAAAATAAACCCTCTTATCTGTTGTCTGTTATTAAAGGACACACTGAAAATCACTGATTTTAAATCACATTATATCTCTTTATATCGAGGATGCCACTTGAAACTTAGAAAGTGGTTTCCTCATTATTGTAAACACAGCAAAAAAGATAATTTATTTTACTCTAGAGTTTTAAAAAAATATTTTTGAAAGGTTGCTTTTGGCCTGAATTTACTATTTTCCTAGTCACTGTAATGACTAGTGTGAGAGACAATATAGTACTAAAATACACCAATCATAGATGAGTATATGACTTACAGTAAACCCTTACAGAAATGAAATATGTATTTACTAAGAGTTTAATTGAGCAAATAAGAACATTTTTAAATTAGTAATTCTCCAGGAGAATTCTGGGTCGAATAGGGGATGTTATGTTAATTTTGGCTAAATGTATGTGAAAACTTGATTTATATTGCTTAATATCTTTTCAGTACCTTAGGACTTTCTGTTTATAACAATCTTCTTTAAATGATCAATACATTCTGCTTTAAGAAATAACACATTAAGTGTGTATGTGCATACCTGAAAAGCCTTATGATTGGTAAAATCAATGCACGTATAAGAATTGCTTAGACAGTGGATTTAATGTAAAAAGTGATGAGTACTCTAAGTTTGGAAATTCTGCTTTTCAGGCACATGAAGGACGCAGCTGTAAAAAAAAATTGGCTTCCAGGTGGAAGAACTGCAATTTAAATGTTTACCAACCTCAGCTTTCTAACCCCTGAAATTTAAAGGACAGTAGCTATATTTAATACATTTCTATTTTCCTCAGTGGGGAAGTACATTTTTCTAGGAACAATCCCAGGATTTCCTGCAAAATTCTTCGTGACTACGAAAAACCATATATACACCTGTATATAGTTGCAAGAGGCCAACTTTTGTATATAAAGAGTTGCTCCTTGTACAGAGAAAAATTGTTTGAAAAATGTACAGGACCTACAGTGCTATACTAAATTGCTTTCTTATCATAGAATTTTTCCCTGCTATTCCTTAATAAAGAAGACAGGCATTAATAATCATCAAGCACCAATGATAGGTCAGGAACTGTCCTAGACATTTTATACATGTTCTTTCATTTAGTCTTCAGAAGAGCATTCAAATCTCCATGTTATCTCTATATTTGGATAAAGAGAGGGAGGCATAGCCAAAATTAAATCTGAATCTCTAAAATGAACTTTCTAACATAGCAATGATTATATGTATATGGCTATTGACATGGATAGTTGATTAGCCAACTTTGTATCAGAATCTATTTCTCATATTTAATAATAATTAAAGAGGATAAAATTGTTTTATACATTTATTTTAGAAAGAAATTTTATACCAAAAAATGCAGTGAAGTTTGGAGTGAGGGCTTCCACAACAAAAGATAGAGTCAATGAACAAAAAGAGAGAGGTTAGATTGTTTCACTAGCACAAAAACATTTATATTCTGAAATGAAATTGTTCAGCTCCTAGAAGAAGGGAAGATACTATGGCAGACATTTCATAAAATGTAACAAACTCCATAAAAGAATAAAACTACAAGAGAAAGCTGTGCTGCTAGAGGGTTTTTCTAGGAGGATTTGGTGGAAATGCATTCATTAGAACTTTAGTTTGTAAAAAAAAAAAAAAAAAAGAACTTTAGATTGTTCAATTGATTGACTAGAAGTGAAATTTCCTTATTGTGAGCCCAGGTCAATCGTAGTTGTTGTTTTTTTTTTCCTACTTGTAAGCTATTGCCAAATATTTTCTCTGTTGCAGGGTGAAGTGTAAGAGTGGGTCCAAGATTGCTTCATGTTTAGTTAAGGCTCAGATAAGAAGAGAAGCTTGTTCAAGTTCACACCATCAGTTGTGCTGGCTCTCAGAGTCTATGTTCTTGTTACCCTCTCCTTTGGCCTCTCTGACCTAGGTTTGGCCCTTCCTACCACCCTTCTTGCCGATCCTGCCCTCCTTTATCAACTTTCTATTTTTTAATATCTTTGAGGGTAAGGAAAATAAGAAACATTTTGGAGGCCTCATTACTTTTCCAAACTGTTCTTTGACTCCTCTGACACTTTCTCCTACAAATGCATTTTCTCCCTTTGAGAGTTCTTTTTAGTGAACTGACATCAACCCCATTTCTCTAATTTGCTCTGTGTCCTACTTTTTAAATATTTTATAAAGTTGAAGGACTGAAGATGACTATCAAATTAATATAATAAAGGAGCGCATTTTTAAAAATAAATTAAGCAATTTAACTGCATCTAGTATCATAAACCTTAGAACTAAAAGAAATTGCTGGCAATTATTACTTTAGAAGAAGAAAAAAAACAAGATAGAGTGACATAGATAAAGTTAAAATGCATGACTGATATTAGCCTAATTTATTTGGTCAAAGCGAAAATAAATTTTATTGAGAGATTAGTCAAATTTGACTCTATAAAAAAACTATAGTCTAATGAAGGTACAGTACATGATTTCACATTTTTGATGAACTTTAAGTTCAAGTGACTGGAAGAACTGAAACCTTGATTAAGACATCAAAAATTATTTTTATGAGACAAATCAAATTTTTCCTTGGTGCTCTCTAGTTAATTTTGGGTGTTAATTTAGGAATAAATCAATTAATATTGTAGAGTTAAATGTAAGAAAATGTATTAAGCATTTGTCTTCCTTTTTCAGCTTCTTTTGTCCAAGATGAGCTTTAATAAAGAGAATATGATTTAACAAATTATAAATGCTGTTTGAAACCATAACAGCTATGCACATAAGGGTGAAAATAAACAAAGGTAACTAGAGATTAGAAAGAGTATAGTATATTATGTTGGAAATTTTAAATGAAAAGGAAGCCATCATTTCCTTTTTATCTAAGACATTTTATAAAATAATGCAGAGAAGGAAATATGTAAACTAGTAATGATATCTGTTTTAATTAAAATATTTTATTTAAAATTTAATACAGACAATTCTGGCAGGCAACTGGTTATGAATGTGTTTCTTTTAAAACAACTTTCTAGTCCACAAAATATATGAAGTTCATTTTTGGCAAAATATAAAGAGCATATCCTTATCTGTGAACCACTCTTGCTTCTATCTATTTACTACCACTATTTCCAGAATTTATTGTTTCACATTTCTCACCACCTGCACAGTGTAACTGCTGCCTTTGTAAAGACCTATATATCGCTGCAAGTATAACTGAACAAGCTACCATTGTTGCTGTTAGTTGTTGTCTCCCTTGTTTAAAGACTTGGGCTATTTATCTCAGTGTTCACACACAGAAATTGAAATGTATAAAAGTGGACATTAGTAAATAGAGACCCACAGGATACCTGCTCGAGTTGAATGAAGACCTTCCCAGGATGCCATTTCAGCTGCAGTATCTCAAAAGTCATACAGCGGTGAAGCCAGAATGACCATATATGGGAAGAAGGGTTTAGGAGCTGTGTTCTAGTTGGGGTGGAAAAGGGTGGGTCTCATACCCAGAGATCTAGTTAGAAAACAAGTTCTGATTTGCATATCTGGAGTGGAGTCTGGGATTCTCATTTCTAGAAAGCTCCAAGAACTCAAAATGCTCCAGGAACAAACGTTAAGTAGCATGGTCTAGTAAACTAATTTAAAACTGCATATGAAGCACATGGTACTTTCTTAGGTTGCTGTTTATTTGGTGTGGTTGTGAGGGGGTGAGAATTTAAAGTGTTAATGAGGAATCTAACTTATATTCTCCTGAACCCTCTGTCTCTCCAGCTACCTCTTATTCTGGCAACTGAATTCTTGAAATCAGAACTCAAACTCAACTTTGACTGAATCAGAAACTATTATGAACTAAATTATCCTCCAAAATTCATATGTTGAAACTAATCTGCATTGTGATAATATTTGGATGTGGGGACTTGGGAAAGTAATTAGGTCATGAGAGTGGAGCCCTTATGAGTGAGATTAGTGCCCTTTTAAAGAGACCCCAGAGTCTTCCCTCCCCTCTTATGCCATTTAACAGCACAGCAAGAGGAAAGCCATGTATGAACTAGGAATGAAGCCTCACCAGATACTGAGTCTTTGGCACCTTAATGTGGAAATCCCCAGCCTTCATTACCATGAGAAATAAATTTCTGTTGCTTATAAGCCACCCAGTCTATGGTTTTCTGTTGTAGGGACCCAGACAGACTAAGACAAAAATATCAAAAAGAATAAAATGTGATGGAGTTTACACCTCTGTTCAAGCCTTGAGTGATCAACAACTTTCTCAAAAGTGGGTGAGGTGTGATGATTTTTTAAATATCTCCCTGATTGAGCTCTGTACGCGCCTTAGATTGAGAAATAATTAAATAATTATCATGTTTTGTGCTGATGTAGAAAGAGTAAAAAAGGCAAAAGTATTGCCAAACATTTTGAAATAAATGAAAATCTGTTTACGATGAAAAAGTTTTTTTCTTGGGTAGTACTATTACTATTAAGATTGTTTTTGCTTCTGTAAATTAGCTTTCTGACTGTGCAGTGTAAATTTTACCTGCTAATATAAGTACCACTGTAGCCAAGTCAGATTTTTTTATGTTAGTTACAGTCTAAGGAATTAAGAAGATAAGAAACATGCCATTTATAATGATTACATTGAAAGCCTATCATTTAAGAAAATAATAAAATTGAACACCTTTGTCACTTTTTTCCATATCAAGGGCTAGAAGTTAGTGTCAGAATTAATGGATCATTTATAAAAATATTAAATGAATATCTTGATAAGCCAACTGAGAAAAAAATTAAATAAATTAAATCTATGTACTATTTTTCTCTAATTTTATGTGGTCCAAGCTTGGGTGCTTTTGTCTTATTCCTAATCCCATAGACTCTCTCCTTAAATCTCCCTCTTTCCCTCATTCAGACTGTTAATTGTCCTCTTTTACCCCATATTCTCGTATTTTGGTGGTATAATTGTTAACTAACCCAGCTAGGAAGTTTTTTTGTGATAGTGTGCCAATGGAATCAGGATAGTGCCTTTCCTGTAGGTAGTATTCATGCAATTTTGGTTTTCCCAATATAAATCCTCCAGGCTTTCCAGTCCAAAGAAGAGATGATTCCACTGGTGGCACTCTCAGCCCAGGCAGAAAAGAATAACAGTATCGTGTTAGGTTGATAAGTGACATTAATCTTGTATGTGTGTATATAGACATTTATTCTATTAATTCCATTGTTGCACTTATATAAACACCAGTATTGGTCCCTAACTTTTGTAGGTCACATTCCCCTTTGAGAAACAAGTGGGAATGAATGGGAAAATACCTATTATCTACAGAACTTTGCAAATAATTTGAAATATTCCCAAATTCACTGAAATCCATTCATATACTTTAGAATTATAGGACTCCATTAATAATCATTTATAAAATGAAAGGGGATCTATATCAAGGTCCCCCTTAACAGCATGTTTGAAACAAAAAAAGATGCTCCAAAGTGATCCAAACAGTAATTTTAAAATAAATAATTATCAAAATAACTTTTATTTTTACTTTTCTCATACAGGCATAAATTCTTTTTGAAAGTTATGAAATTTAAGAAATACTGTAATCACAAACACTCAGCATTTCAAGAATTGACGAAGCTTAGAAGTAACTGTAAACAAAATAAAGAAAAAAATCTTTACTAATATTTATATGTTTGTTTTTTCACCCGTCAATTCATTTCGGTATTCTCCTTCCATTAGAAGATACTGATTTTTTTTTTTTAAGTTTTTCTCCTCCTTTTGATATTTAACTTTAGCAACTGTGTTTGAGAGGTTACAAATCTCAGCAACCACGTCACACGATTGTTCCGGCTCATGAAGAAGCAGGTGCAGCGTAGTGTATCATGACAGACTGAAATGGATTCCAGCCATGGGAAGGTAAATTTTCCAGCCACACTCGCACAGATTGAAATAACTCACTCTTGACTGCTGCCGCAGAAAGCATCAGTCTGTATCTCAGACTATAGCTATCAACTTTGTACTGCTGCCTCTAGCAGACACCCAGAGATTCCAAAGTAACAAGGGGAGGCTAATGCATTTCCCTAAAGTAACTCAAAACTATTTAAACAGTTTCACTCTCCACTTTTCTACCAAAAATTCTTGTCTCAAGGACAAGAACATTTTTTTTTGTTATATTGGGTAATATATGCCTATTACGGTGTACGGATTTACTCTTTCTTGTTTCTATTGAAACTAGAGGGATCCCTGGGTGGCGCAGCGGTTTGGCGCCTGCCTTTGGCCCAGGGCGCGATCCTGGAGACCCGGAATCGAATCCCACGTCGGGCTCCCGGTGCATGGAGCCTGCTTCTCCCTCTGCCTGTGTCTCTGCCTCTCTCTCTCTCTCTGTGTGACTATCATAAATAAATAAAAAAAATTAAAAAAAAAAAAAGAAACTAGATATGGGGCAGCCCTGTTGGCTCCGTGGTTAAGTGTCTGCTTTCTGCCCAGGGCCTGATCCTGGGGTCTCAAGAATGAGTCCCCACATGTGGCTCCCTGCATGGGGCCTGCTTCTCCCTCTGCCTGTGTCTCTGTCTCTCTCTCTCTGTGTCTCTCATGAATAAATGAAATCTTAAAAAAAAAATACTAGATATGTATTTTTAAATTGTATTTTGACATGAAGAAGTAAGGAAACAACATGAACAAACTAGGATGCTTAATCATATTTCATGATGAAAGTTAACAGTTAAAATTTTGTATATGGTTTATGTTTCTTAGCTTCAATTAAATTGCAGAGTAACTTTTACCAAAAAGTTTCAGGTAAGCAAGAATTAACCTTTTCTAAAAGTAAAAATGTTGATACTTTATAATTGGCTTTTAAGAAAAATTAAGACATTAAACAGTGGTGTGTTAGAGTCGGTTCTTATTAGAATCAGGTCTTACTGGCCCTTGTGAGCCAGTTATGCACATATCTTCCCGACTCCCCGATCAGTGATGTCACTTTGAGAGCTTGAAGTAGGTCATGGTGGGAGTATTTAAGGCACAGAAATTGTGAAGATTCCAAAGTTCCCTTACCTTCCCAAGCCATGTGTTAATCATTTGCCAGCATACTATAGACTATCATAAATAGTATAGAAGAATATATATAGTATCATACTCTAATATGCTGCAGATAGCATACTATATATATGTGTATGGCTATACAACATGCATTAGGTTCTTTAGATAACTGTCAATATACTTGGGAGATTAGAGGTGAAAGGTTAATATGCTTTTATCTTCTACAACTTTGCAGTCAGATGTTATGTTACAATGAAAATGAGTCTTGGGCCATACTCTGACAATCATGTACACATTAATAAGGAAAAAATAGTAATATGACCAATTCTTCTAGGCTCAGTAAAGATCCCAGTCCGTATCTACAGACACTCTGGCAAGAACGTTCTATAAAAGATGTGCTCCCAGGGGAACACATCAAGATGGCAACACTATTCAAACTTCTAAGGTGTGTTAACAGGGTCCTTTTAGATAAAGTGTGAAAACAAACAATCAAAAATTATTCTCTTAGAGTCCTGCTCTAAAAAATGTAAATTCCTTTCTAGCCAATTACATGTGTTAAGCCCTATTCATTTCACCAAAAAAAAAAAAAAAAAAATTGTAAGACCTCTTGTGCTCATTAACATTTCTGTGATGTAGATTTTAGTAATATCTGAAGTACTCATGTAGCTCCCCTGGAACAGAGATTCCTGATTAAGTTACCACAAATACTCACTATAGATTCCAATCAGTATATATACACACATATATAATACAATAGCATTCATTACCAAATGGACAATGTGGTATGATGTCAAAATATCTATACTAAAAAGTTACTAATTCTGCATATGAAGGGATTATTCTCCATGGTCTTTCTGCATGCCATTTCAGCTTTGGCTCTGGAATATCCTGTCAAGGATGTTTGTACTAAAAACAGCCTTGGATGATATAGAAAATGCCCCCCCCCACTGCCCCCAGGCAGAGGGCAGATTTGTTTCCTGATTACTATAGTCAAGATAATGTCTTCCTTAGGGGTAAAGAGTAGGCAGGTTTGCTAGCAGTTTTAAAGATTAGGAATTCCTAAAGTCAAAAGTCTTTAGCTGTGATACAAATACACATGTGAAATATCTGGCTGGACCTGATTTCACATCACTCCCTACAGGACTTGAATGGCAAGAAAACTGATGAGAACATGAAGATCATGCTTTGTGATAAAGTCCTTTGTCTCTGGCCCCAAGTCTTGTGTCTTCTGCTAGTATCAATAAAACTATATTAAGAAAATATATTAGCTTGTAAGTAGTATGAAATCTCAGGTCTTTAACAGGTTTTGATACTGTAGACAGATAAGTATAGAATTTATGATTTTATCAAAAGCCAGATTTTTTTCTATGTTAAATAACACATTTTATTTTTCATTTTCCCAAAACATTAAATAACACACGGAGGAGTAATTTAGCACACAGAGAGAGGCAATGAATAACACCGAAAATGGTTGTTTTACTTTAGGACTCCTTAAAAACTCATGCTCTTAGGTGACCTTGATTGGAGTTATCAACAACCAGAGGGTTTACCTCAGAAAAAAGGTTAGTGTAAGAGATACCTCTGGTCCTGGAAACTGGAAATGTTCTATAGGGGAAATAGGAGGTCTGTCTCCTCAGGTCTGTCTCCCTGAGCTACAGCAGATGGTCTCAAGCTTGTTTTTATTTCAAGTGACACTGCTAGGGCTCCTTGTTTGAGAAAGGATTATACTAAAAGAACCAATCAAAAAATTGAAGATATCACATTTATAAACTAGTTATAAATTAATTCATTATCTTTGTCTTTACTTTTAATTTATAGACCTAATGTAAAAATCCTATTTAATCATTTCTTTCTTTTAAACATTGGGGAAAAAAGGAAATTTCAGAAAATTTTAATGATTATATATGGGCTCAGCTTTATTATTAGATTCTGTATCGCCAAACTTAAGACCATTATAAAAATGCAAACAGATATTTTGACACTACAATATATCTTTGAAAATATTCTGATATTTAAGGCAACACTTGTCTTATTGAATACATTTCATAATTTTTTCATGAATAATTATTAGAACTGACCAAGATAGCCTTAACATTTCCCTCAATTTGACTAAACTTTAGAGAAGTTTCTTACTGACTATGAGTCCTAATTTTCTTTTCTTAGGGCATTTACTTTAGAAAATTTGCAATTGTAAATTATTTCTTTGTCCCTTTGAGATGTAAATCTTCTCCCAGACTCCCAGTCTTATAATGCAGGACTGTCTTTCTCCAGAATCTGAGAGCCATCCCTTTGAAATATAACCATCAAAAAAGATAAGGCCAGTACATGAAAAGATGTTTAGCATCATTAATTATTTGGGAAATGCAAATCAAAATCACAATGAGTATCATCTCACACCTATCAGAATGCCTATTATCAAAAAGACAAGAGATAGTAAGTGTCGGCAAAAGATGTTGAGAAAAGGGAACCCTTGTGCACTATTGATGGGAATGTAAATTGGAGCACCCATCATGGAAAATAGTATGACGATTCCTCAAAAAATTAAAAATAGAACTA
This sequence comes from Nyctereutes procyonoides, assembly GCF_905146905.1. NCBI lineage: Eukaryota > Metazoa > Chordata > Mammalia > Carnivora > Canidae > Nyctereutes > Nyctereutes procyonoides. The sequence goes on from NW_026575162.1 coordinate 1,166,207, forward strand.
CTATATGATCTAGCAGTTCTGTTTCTGGGTATTTATCCAAAGAAAACAAACACTAACTCAAAAAGTATATGTGTCCTACTGTTTGTTATTTACAATACCCAAAACATAGAAACAACCTAAGGGTCCATTGATGGATGAATGAATAAGGAAAATAACACACACACACACACACACACACACACACACAGAGAGAGAAATATTATTCAGCTGTTAAAATGAATGAAGCCTTGCCATTTCCAATGACACAGGTAAACCTTGAGAGCATTAAACTAAGTGAAGTAAGTCAAGTAGAGAATAATATCTCACTTATATGAGGAATCTAAACAAAAAATCAAAAAAGCAGCTCATAGATGTAAAGAACAGATTGGGGATTGCCAGAGGTAGAGTGTAGGGGGCAGGCAAAATGTATAAAGGGAGTCAAAAGTAACTAACTTCCAATTATCAAGTAAGGTAAATCATAGGAATGTAATATACAGCATGGCAACTGTAGTTAGTAATACCGTATTGTATATTTAACACTTGCTAAGAGTAGATATTAAAAGTTCTCATCACACACACACAACTGTAACTATGATGATGGGTATTAAACTAGATTTACTGTGATGATCACTTTGCAATATTTACAAATATGGAATTGTTATGTTGCACACTTGCAACTAATATGCCAATTATACCTAAAAGAAATTCAATAGAACAAAGAAAAAGATAAAGCCCTTATTTTCCAATCTCTGTGAAAGATAGGAGCATAACTTTTTTAAGTACCAATTAGCAAACACAGATTGCCTAATCACATTGACCAACCTTCCCCACAAAAGTCATCCAGTACTTTTCCACTAGCTCATCCAGCGATCAAAAACTCTCCCACCTTTTGTTTCAAGGAGAGTTGAATTCACTCTCTCTCTCTTGTTGTGATAGTCTGAAATAAAGTCTCCTTTGTTTAATTTGTCCAGGATAATTTTTCTTTATCAGAACCCAATAAAAATGAACATATCTTATAATGAAATCATAAGAAATTATGTATACACAAGTATATAATTACTATGGGTCATCTTAAAAAAGGACATTGAAATATTTTTTAAATGACAGAAAACTATTTTAACAGGAATAAATAAGTTAATTTTCAGGTCCATAATCTGGTTTTTAGTCTTTAAAAATGTAATATGATTTTCTTTTTTGACAAGATCACCATAAGAAGAAAAAAAAAACAATATAAAAGACAAATCACATATGGAGAAAAACACAGGTTTAATTTGTTTAAACGTGCAAAGGAGGATTTTGATTAAGTTTTTCATGCAGTTCCATTAATAAAACCAAGGAAATCATAGGGAGAGAAGTTAAAGTCTGATTAAAAGATAGGGAACAAAGAAAAGGCATAATTAGGCAATTCTCAGGACACAAAGAATTTGCCAGTGGGGTGCCCAAGGGATCAGCACTACACACTGCAATTCAATATATCTCTAAAACGTCTGTAACTAGGAGGGAAATTTATGCTTTAGTTGGTTGGGACTTTGTGTAATTTCTGGAAAGACTTAAAAAACCTAAATAATTGGTTTTGGGACAGCAAATGAAATTCAACCCAAGAGTAAAGTATGTCATATTAGAACGATCAGCTTAAGCTATTTATAGTGACTTGTAAGTTCTAAATTAGTTGTAACCTCTCAGAAAATTGACCCCAGTCATCTCAAGAATTCTCAATCAAGACATCTCAAAGTGAAATAGAGCTCATTTATATTAACAGTCCAAGCACAAGTGAGTTCATCTTTCACCATGACAGCCATGGTCAAATAACGAGGAACACTCAGGCCGACAGATTAATTCGAAGGCTGTTGGCAGTCTCCATTCTACTGCTAACCTATGTTCTAAATTTGGGAAGCCACTCTGACATTCTTAAAACTCTGAGAACTAAACCCGGCTGCCAAAACATTTCCTAATTAAGAAAATAGTAATAGAACTAGTGATTGGGCAATTAAGATCCCCATGACATTTTTTTAATATTAATTAAAACAGTAATTCAGCCTTAATAGACACAAAACACTCAGCGTCAGATCTTGCCTTTTGTCTTGTCATTTGCTCATCTGTTGACCAGAACAAATTAATTTGCATTACAATGCAAATGGAATGATACAAAAGATTTGAAGTAAAATTTTAATTCCAAGGGAGGATGAAGGGGAAGGTTCTGGTAGCAATGCAAAGTCGCATTGCTATTTTGGGGTAAGAAAAGTGGCTAAAATGTTAAACTTATTTGAAAGAAGATTACCAAGCTTCCATATTCTAATATTAAATAATTTAACAGAACAAATGTGACTTTAACCTTGAATTAAAGTTTTCTTCTTGGAAAAAAATTATATGAGTTCTGTCCTATGACATTAATTTCTGGTCAACAAGGAAAAATTACTTTTATTTGAGAACTGAGGTTTTACCTTTTAAATATGTACATCTGATATATATATATACGAAAAAGTGGATTTCATGTTCTTACTAGAAGGAGTCTTAAAAAAAAAAAAAAAAAAAGGAATACTTCCAGGCCACACCAAAAGCAAAATAGCCCTAGTACTATAGTCTTGTGAGTCCTCTCCCTGCCATTTCTAGTAAAATAGCACCTTTGGCTATGGGGTCTGAAATCATCACAACTACCTGGCTAACAAACATAGTACCATGGGAGCTGCTAATTAAGGGCACAAAGTATAGGAGCACAGAAGAATAATAAGCACAATAGCACAGAAAATAATAACAGAAGAAGAAATGATATGTCTTCCAGAGCCTCACCAGGAAAAAGGCAACAACCTGATATTCCAAAGGTTCTGCAGGGTGGGACTTCAATCTAAATCCAAAAGACTATATAACTGAATGTTTCAGGCTAAACAAATATCCATCACCAATAATGGATTTCTCTCTAAAATGTTGTTTCTGTCACAGGAAAAACCTGATCATTAGGTATATTTTTGACCAAAATCTGAGTTGGACTTTCCACTCTGCATATACATCGGCAGTGATTCAAATTTTGGTTGTTTGGTACTCACAATGATGGGGGAACAAGGCTAGCTGAGGACAAGGCATGAGCCTGGGGCAGCACATTGACAAGTCCTTGAAACAGGCAAATGGATATTCCTCTGTGGACCCAACTGCCTTGATGTTATTATTTTGCTAAGGGCAAAAAGCAATCTTAGCCCAACCCCCAGAATCCTGTAAGTCTACTTTAACATATAGAATTCCTTTAGAAATTTCCCTTTATGTCTATTCCCCAAGATACATGGCAGCAATCATCCCCCAAGCACATGGACCACTGATACACATCTGAAGGGTCTCATAACTAAGGTTCTTTAGATGATAATAGGTGACCTTTTCCCAATAATAGCTAGCCTCCTCAAGGTCCTGGAACCTTGCTCCCAAACTTCCTTAGAGAGTACACCCTCCCAACTTCCAGGTATAAAATCAGCTGCTCCTCATGAACCCTGGGCACCAGCTCTTCCTGCCCATGGATCCTGTCCCCGTGCTTTAATACGACCACCATTTTACACCAAAGATGTCTCAAGAATTCTTTCTTGGTCATTGGCTCTGGACCTCACCCCACCAAACCTCACCTATTTTCCAAAACTTCATCAACTCTACACTAACAAAAACAACTGCTGGTTCAGAGTTTGATTTGGTGGCATGGCACTATTATAGTCATTACCCACCCTGGGTTTTCAGACTTCTTGGTGAGGTTTCAAAAAATCAAGTTCTTATCCTGTTTTTCCTCCCCACTGTGTTGTCTCTAGCTCCTAAAGAAAAAAAAATACCTGGTATTAAACAGAATTCTATGTCTGGAAAAGCCAATCATTGAGAAAAACGACAGGAGATAGAACTTTTTGCTACTGACATTTGAATAACCAATGTGAACTGATTCATTTTTATTTCCTGTCTATAAAAGGAAAGTCAATATTGGGATAGTTGGCCTGATATTTGATATAAGAAATATTACTGATGTGGGATAGTTGGAAGAAAGGCAAGCAGGGATAAAGAGCTCCCACCCTAAGAAGAAACCACCCCTAAAAGCATTTTACACCACCCTGGAAGGAGCCCTCTCCCCTTCACCATGAGATAGATAGATGACAAAAACCTGATGGATGACAAGCACAAGGAGGGTTGATCAGATTAAAACAGCCGTCCAACAAGCCTATAAAACCCCCTAGACTTAGAGACTCCAATGGCAACCCTTTCAGATCCTCTTCCTTGTTGGGAGCTTTGTACTATTGCTCAATAAACTTTGCTTTGCTGCCCACCATGCTTCATCTGGTCTATCACTTCATTCTTCAAAGTAGTGTGACCAAAAGCCATGGGCAAGGAAGGAGAAGGAAATCCTGTAACATTATGTTTCCTAAAATTTTCACAGTCCCGAAGTTTATTTTCCTTAAAATATTTGGGCAATTTTGTTAGCATGAAGTATAAATTGTGTAAACAAAAGTGTCATGACTGGGATAATTAGACAAGTCACTGGAACAAAAATATTTTCTTCTGGAATAGTTACTAAATAGAGGTTTATTTCAATTTGCTTGAAATATTTAGGCAATTTGCTACCTACAGTTTACTGTGTTAGTATAAATTAGACATAGTATAAATGAGAACTACATCAAGCTAATTAATTTCATTGGAACGTAGTTTTCAAAGGTTAGAAAGAAATGAAAAATATCTCATAATGAATTCATCTAACATGTCCTTTGCTTCCAACTCCACAACATGGCCTTTAGCTGACATTTCCAGAAGAAGAGATTTTCCAAATCAGTTAATTTTAGTTAGCTAAGTTTCCTCTTACAAGCAACCAAATATTTTGACAGAAATATGTCCATCACTGCCATTAACTGAGGTTAGAGAAAACCTAAGGCAGTGAGCAAAATGGGTTGAGGAAAAAGAAAGCCACTAAGATACAGGAAAAGCAGTAAGGACAAAGCGAAATAAAATTGAGAAAAATTAGTTATTGAATCTGTGATCCCCTGCTTTCTCTAATAGTATATATTTGATGTAATTTAATCTGTGCACAATTATTGATCATCAACCCTATGAAAAACCATAAGAACTGAACTGTAATACAGTTATACCATAGGAGTTTTGCAGTTATATAAAATATTAAGTAATTTTATGTTATCCTTTAATTTCTTTTCAGTTTTCCAGTCCGTTTTTATGGGTTTTCTATCACCTGCCTCATCAGAAAATTACCAGCAGTCAGTTCTCTCTGCTGACAGTATCCCTGCCTATGGCATTCCTATCACCTTCTCGTGTTCTGTTCTAAATGTATTCTGAGCTGAGACATTAGATAAGTTGTAGTGACGTTGGTTGTCTATTTCTTTGCAATATATGAATGCTTCACACATATTCTATGTTCTATCATTTTCCTGTGAATACATTGAGTTAGATTACTGTTAGCTTGCTGATTACTGAATTCTTCGAAGTCACTTAGAATCATGTCTAAAATAATATTAACTAGAGAATGAGAGATGCTCTCCTTTGAGTTATCTGCGTGGATTTAGTGCATGAGTTTTGTGTCATCTTTGAGCTTATCTATGACATTTTTCTGCTTATTTTTAAATCCTCAACCATCTTTGGTAGTTGAAGTTATTTCACTATTAATAATGCTATGGATTTGAAAGATGAACCCGGTAAAAGGACTTTGAAGATTTGAGTTCTATTTAAATAATTATAAAATTATTAGGTAAATGGGAGAAGATTAAAAACCAGCAGAACTTACTTTGAAATGTTCTATTTTACAATATCAGTAACTTTGCATTCCCAAAGAACTGCATTTCAAAATGACATTTTCTGGAAGAAAAGATTTAGAGGATGATACAGTTCTCAGTCCACTAGAAAAACCACACATCAGAGTAGCTTTCACAGGACAGAGGAGAGTGAATCATTAGTGTGCACACCATCAGCAAGGAAGCAGTTTCCCTCACACCATCTCAGTGTTTTATTTTCTTGGAATATTGAAGGAAATGTGTGCTTTTTCTCTGTTCACTTCATCTCTATCATCATTGTGAAGCCTTCATATTTCAATTTGTTGGCTGAAACAACTTTGCTTTAATGAAGCTAGCCAAAATCAGTGGGATACTTAGTTATTCCATTTTTCTAAAAGATTCTTTTTTTTTTTTTGGTTAGTTTTTTTCTCTTTTTTTTCCTACTCTCTAAAACTGTATTCTGGGGGCACCTGGGTGGCTGAGTTGGTTAAGCATCTGCCTTTAGATCCCAGGATCCTGGGATCAAATCCCACATTTGGCTCCCTGTTCAGAGGGGAGTCTGCTTCTCCCTTTGGCTGCCGCTCCCCCAGCTTGTGCTCTCTGTTCTCTCTCTAATAAATAAATAAAATCTTTAAAAAAAAAAATAAAACTGTATTCTGAAATGGGCTGTCAGTGAGCACTCCCATACTCAGGATTAGATTTCCATTTCAACTCTAAATATACTCTCCATGTTTAAGGAATTCTCAATCCATCATTACTAAGCCTAATTCTGACAGGCCCTATATAGTACATAAAATTTCATATAACTGTTGTGCCCAACATTGTAAATCCGAGGAAGCCGACACAGATGCAAGCGCACCAGGGTTTATTAGCAAGCTCGAGCTTGGGTCCAAGTATGCCCGACACAGCGGAGCAGGGACTTGGACCCCAAAGTGGGTTACAGCTGGGTTTTTTATAGGCTGGTCTAGGGGATTTTCAGAAGGGGTGGAGGAATTTCTCAAGTTCTGTTTACATTCTGATATGGGGCTTACGGGCATTGAGCTCTGTTCTCATTCTAATATGGGACTTTCTACCACAGGCGTGGACTCTGTTGTCTTTCTGATATGGGATTCTCTGCCAAGGACATTGAGGACATCCTGCAGCTTTTCCCATAAAGTTCAGCTCTTATTCACAAGGGCCTAAAATGGCTGTACTTGTGCTAATGCTAAACTTTAGGTGGGATGGCCTTAATTTTTCTCAGCCTCCACAATAACATGTAACTATATGAACTACATACATGTAAATTCAACATATCAAAAAATGAATTTAACATTTTCCTCCTTAAAAATGCTGCTTCCCCAATTTCTTTATAAGAAGGATTTGGGATTAGAGTCAACAACATGTTTAGATTGAAGATTCAGGAATTTAACTTGGAAATATACTTGTTTGACAAGCATATATTGTTCCTACATACTTGTATGGTATGTATGTGGGGAGTGGAGGCAGGGGGATGGGACTTCAAGGACCGCTGAAGCTATGTTGTTATTTTGTTTTAGGAGGAATGAAGTGAGGATGCAAGATTAAGCACACTTATCTTAAACCTGCCCTTGGCCTTCTGTTGGCCCTAACCTTGTTAAAATCACAATCCTTCACTCTTGTTAATGGTGTGATTGATTTTACATCTCCAAAGCTAGAATCAAAACATTTTTAATTCCTTCTTTATTCCCTTTATCTAAACAGCCACTTTTTCAGTCTTGCATAATCCTGTCACTTGACCCTGAGATCATAGTAGCCTCTAAACTGGCATCTAATGCTAAGTTCTTTGGGTCAAATTCCTCTGCATTTGACCATCAGAAGTCTTTATTGTGTATCATCCTTGGGCGGGGGGGAGAGAAAGAGGATCCAGGGAGACAGAGATAGAGATTCTTTATTTCCAAGTTGATCTTAATTTCTCATGTCTTCTAACTGAAATGTAAAGAGTATGAACTTTAGTATTAAATAGAATTGGACTTCTGAGTTGAACAAATAGGTGAATTTGAAAATACCTCACCTATAACATTTGAAAATGAAATTAAAATTACATCTTTTCAAAGAGCATCCCAAATCACCTCAGGCAGAATTAGTCTCATATTTTTCATTGTTCATTAAGAATATTTGCACTTGTAGTATTAATTGCATATCCTTTATGAAAAATTTTTGTAGCTTTTTGTGTCTCTTCAAGTAGTTTATAAATTTATTTTGGCAAAGGTTTGTCTTGTTAATTTTATCTTATTTTTAAGATTTTATTTCTTCATTTTTAGAGAGAAAGCTAGGGTGTGAGTGGGAGAAGGAGCAGAGTAAAAGGGGGAGAAAAAAATCTCAATCTTAGTGCACACTCCACACTAAGCGTATAGTCCAACTCAGGGCTTGATCTCAGGACCCTGAGACCATGACCTGAGCCAAAACCAAGATTTGGATGCTTAACCAACTGAGACACTCGGGCAACCCTTGTCTTGTTAATTTTATTTGCTACTTCCCCTCTTTCGAGACATGTAAAATGATCACCACATAACATATGTATTGCTCTTTATGGACTGTCAACATCAAGGGTTACAAAGAAATCAAATGTAGGAGTTGATAGGGATTATACATTCATTTAATTGATATCTTGCTCTCTACTATTATACAAACCATTTAATTTTTCTCCACTGTGTTTAATTAATCTATGAAGAAAAAAATAATGTCATTACTTTTTAATTTCCTCTTGGATATACTGTGTGTGTATATATGGTAATGGAAGAGGGTGTCATTTTGGAAACATTTAGAGAAAAAATGTCAAATGAATTTAAGTTAATATTTTCTCAAAATGTTGCCATTATTGGCATTTGTTCACTAAACATTTTACCTCATTGTACCTTTTAAGTGTTGTGTGTTATATCCACTTTGATTATTTCTTTCCAAGGAAAGTTTCAAAAATGATTTAATGTGCTTTGTTATTTTCTGCAACAAATGATCATGTTAGAGTGTTTTACAGTTACCAAGTAAATAATATATAATAAAGAGTTTGTATCTGTGATGCTGTGGCACAGGGTGCCTGTGGCAGTTGGCTCAGCACTGGAAGTGTTAGTATGTGGTAGGGAGTATCAAGGGTAATGTTCAGCAAGTGGGGGATATGAGCTAGTGGAGAATGCTTTAACTCTTCCTCATTTGGAGACACTTTAGGTACAGTCTGATCACTTCTTAGAAGGTCCTGGAGGCATCCGGCACCAGTTGACCAACTTGATCATACACTCTCACTTAGCTTCCAGTCTAACCCTTTTTAGTTTCTCAGCTCTTAAAGATCACTTCTGCAAATCAATTATCTGCATGTAAGTCCTCACCTCAGCCTGGATCTCAGCTTTCAAGTGGATTCAAGATTAAAAGATTATATCCATATAGAATATAATGAGAAAAAACTATGGAAGTTTAGAAGCATTTTTACTAAAATTTTATATTCGAGGACACCTGGTTGGCTCAGTAGTTGAGCATTTGCCTTTCCATTCATGGTGTGATCCGGGGTTCTGGGATTGAACCCCACATCAGGCTTCCCACGGAGTGCTTGCTTCTCCCTCTGCTTCTGTCTGTCTCTCTCCTTGTATCTCTCATGAATAAATAAATAAAAACTTAAAAAATAAATAAATAAAGTTTTATATTCTTAAAGAAAATGTTGTTTTGAGTTCAGATATAATTGAAGTAAATGAGGCAAATACATTCCTTTAGTAAAAGGCAATATACTTAAATAAATACATTATTTAAATAAGATATAATACTAAACATGTTATGAGTTGGTAATAACTACTTTGAAAATTTGGAAAATAAGTAATATTCTTGACTTGATAAAAAAATACATATATGGTGGTATGTATGTGTACTTCACTTACTTCAAATACAAATTCAGAGAGCTAGTGATACTTAAAAAAGACAAATATTTTTTTATTAAAACTAAGAAACTTAAAAGAAAAGGAGCATCGATAGATTGTTCATTAAAGAAGAGACACTATTTTTTTATTTAATTTATTTGTTCATGGAAGACACACAGGAAAAAAAAAAAGAAGACACACAGAGAGAGGCAGAGACACAGACAAGAGGAGAAGCTGGCTCCTTGCTGCGAGCTCCATGTGGGACTCAATTCTGGGACTGGGATCACGCCTGAGCCAAAGGTGGAGGCTCAACTGCTGAGCCACCCAGGCATCCCAAGACACTAATTATTAATCAGCTTATGAAAACTGTATAGTTTTGGGACACCTGGGTGGCTCAGTGGTTTGGTGCCTGCCTTCTGTCCAGGGTGTGATCCTGGAGTCCCGGAACCTAGTCCCACATTGGGTTCCCTGTGTGGAGCCTGTTTCTCCCTCTGGCTATGTCTCTGCCCCCCTCTTCTCTCTCTCTCTCTCTCTCTCTCTCTCTAGAATAAATAAACAAAATCTTTAAAAAAATGTATAATTTTAAAGAAGTGAATGTAAAAGAAAATAAAGAAGTGAATGTAAATTAAAGAAATAAGAGAAAATTTTCATCTATAAAGCTAATAAGATCTTAGAAGCATACTATGTAATACTCAGAGCTGGTTAGGATATAACAAAACTGTCTTCTCTTACTGTTATGGGACAATACACTTTGACTCAGTTATCATACTTCTAAAATATATCTCAATAAAATAACGCAAAACTCAGAACAAAAAGTTACTTAGCTTTGTGAAAACATTGTCCCCAACAATACATATAATACAGAAAAAGGGGAAACAAACTAAACATTCACCAGTATGGTGACTTACTAGTTTTCTCTTTCTACTATACACATTATCAAAACATAATAACTTAAAACAACACAAATTTATAATCCTATAGTTTTGTAGGCTATTCCAGACTCTTAGTAGTTGAACAATCCATTATCCTGGGATTCCATCCAATCAGATGAGCATCCCACCCCTTGCAGAGAAGTAGGGAGGGAGATGCTGTGAAAAGGATAAGGCTGCTTAATATATGTTTATGGTATAAACCTAGGAAACTACAGACCAATATCTCTTACAAACATAAATGCAAAAATCCTCTACAAAGTATTAGCAAGATAGATCCAACAATATATGAAAATAATTATACATTACTACAAAGTGAGATTTATCCCAGGCATGCAGGCTGGATTAACATTCAAAAATCAGTTAATGTAATCCATTACATCAACAGAGTATAAAAGAAAAATCACAGAATTACATCAATAGATGCAAAAAAAGGCATTTGACAAAATCCAAAACCTATGAATAATAAGAATTCCCAATAAACTTCTAATAGAGAGGAACTTCCTCAATTTGATAAAGACTATCTATGTAAAACCTACACCTAACATCAAATTTAATAACGAAAATGCAAAGCTTTCCCACTGAGATCAGAAACAAGGCAAGAATATCCTTTCCTACCTATCTCTCCTACCTAGAAGTTCTAGGTAATGCAGAAGACTAGAAAAGGAAATAAAATGTATATACATGGAGCAGGAAATAAAACTGTCTACACATAATATCCTAAATAATTGAATTTAAAAAAAACTGGTACTAATAAAACAATTATAACAAGTTTGCATAATACAAGGTTAACATATGAAAGCAAATAATTTTCCTATATACTAACAATAAATAAGTGAAATATGAAATTAAACACAATGCTACTGGCACTTCCTGTATTAGGAACCCTGCAGAACTCTCTTAAATAAATTCAAATAACTGAAAAAATGGAGAGATATTCCATGCTAATGGATAGGAAACCTCAATATTGTCAAAATGCCAGTTCTTCCCAACTTAATCTCTAGAATCAGTGCAATAGAAGTCAAAATCCCAACAAGTTATTTTATGGATATCGATAAGCTGATTCTAAGGTTAAATGGAGGGACAAAAGACCCAGAATGACCAGCACAATACTGAAGGAGAAGAACAAGGCCTTGGAGGATATATTCTACCTGACTCCAAGGCATCCTATAAAGCTACAATAATCAATAGTCACAATAGTCAGTGTGATGTTGATGAAAGAATAGACAAGTAGATTAATGGAATAGAATAGAGAACCCTAAAAAAGACTTCCACAGGGATCCCTGGGTGGCACAGTGGTTTGGCGTCTGTTTTTGGCCCGGGGCGCGATCCTGGAGACCCGGGACCGAATCCCACGTCGGGCTCCCGGTGCATGGAGCCTGCTTCTCCCTCTGACTGTGTCTCTGCCTCTCTCTCTCTCTCTCTCTGTGACTGTCATAAATAAAAAAAAATTAAAAAAATTAAAGAAAAAAGAAAAATTAAATTAAATTAAAAAAATTAAATTAAAAGAAAAAATTCCACAAATACCGTCAACTGATCTTTGACAAAGGAACAAAGGTGATACAATGAAACAAAGATAAAGTCTTCAACAAATGGTGTTGGATCAACTACATATAGACATACGAAAAAAAAAAAAAAAAGAATCCAGACATAACTTTACACTCTTCACAAAAATTAACTCAAAATGGATGGGTCATAACCTTTATGTAAAACACAAAACTATCAAACACCTAGAAGACATCACAGAAAATCTAGATGAAAATCTAGATGACCAATGACTATTTGGACACAACATCATGAAAGAAATTAAGGATAACATGGACTTCATTAAAATTTTAAAATTTTCTATACAAGGAGCAATGTCAAGAGAATAAGAAAATAAGTCATAGAGTAGGAGAGAATGTTTTTTCAAAAGATATATCTAAGAAAGACTATCATCCATCCATAGTCTACAAAGAACACTTAAAATTCAACAATAAGAAAACAATCTGATTCAAAAATGATCCAGACCGCCTGAGTAGCTCGGTTGGTTAAGTCTTCAATTCTTGATTTAGGCTCAAATCAGGATCTCAGAGTTATGAGATAGAGCCCCACACTGGACTCCACACTGAGCATGAAGTCTGCTTGATATTCTCTCTCCTTTGCCCTCTGCACATCCACCCCCCCACCCCCACCTCCTGCCCCCAGTTCTCTCTCTAAAAAAATAGGGGAAATATAATAACAGAAACCTTGCCAAAGAAGATACAAAGAAGGTAAATAAGCATATACAAAGATGCTCCACATCATATGTCATCAGAGAATTACAGATTAAAATAACAGTGAGACACTACTATGTACCTATTAGAATAGCCAAAATCCAAAATAGTGAAGCACTGAATACTGATGAAAATATAAAGCAACAAGAACTTTCACACATATCTGGTAGGAATGCTAAATGGCACAGCAACTTTGGAAGACAGTTTGGTAGTCTTTTAAAAAGCTGTACAAACTGGGGATCCCTGGGTAGTGCAGCGGTTTGGCGCCTGCCTTTGGCCCAGGGCGCGATCCTGGAGACCCGGGATCGAATCCCACGTCGGGCTCCCGGTGCATGGAGCCTGCTTCTCCCTCTGCCTGTGTTTCTGCCTCTCTCTCTCTCTCTCTCTCTCTCTCTCTCTCTGTGACTATCATAAATAAATAACAATAAAAAAAAAAGCTGTACAAACTCACCATATGACCTAACAATTGTACTTCTTGGTATTTATCCAAATGAACTTGATATATGTTTATAAAGAAAAAATCTCCACACACATTTAGAGCAGCATTACTTGTAATTGCCAAAACGTGGAAGTAACCAAGATGCCCTTCAGTAGATGAATGCTGGGTACATCCAGACAATGGAACTTTATTCAGTATTAACGAGAAAGGAACTATCAAGCTATGAAAAGACATGGAGGAACATAAAATGTCTGTTAGGAAGTGGAAGAAGTGAATCTGAAAAGGCTACTCTTTGATCAGTCTGTGTGATTTAGACTATACGATAACTGGAAAAGGCAAAAACATGGAGAAACTAAAAAGATCAGTGATTGCCAGGGGTCAGGGTGAGGGGAGGCATGGATAGGTGGGACACTGAAGATTTTGAGCAGCATATATGCTCTGTATGATGTTATCATGGTAGATACATGTCATTATAAAATTTGCCCAAACCCGTAGAATGTGCAATACTGAAAATGAACCCTAATGGAAGCTGGGGACATTGGGTAATTATGACGTGTCAGTGTAGGTTCACTGTTTAACAAATGTACAACTTTTATGGGAGATTCTGATAATAGGGAAAATTTTATACATTTGTGAGAATGGGGCACGTATGGGAAATCTCTGCATCTTCCTAATTTTGTTGTGAATCTAAAACTTATCTAAAAAAATAAAAGTTTAAAAATGCTAAAACTAAAAACATAAAAGTTTGATTCATTCCAACTGATTTTTAAAGGAAACTTTTGAGACAATTGGGGAAATTTATTATGGACTGAACATTAAGAAATATTAAGAAAATGTTGTTAATATTATAATGAATGCTAATAACATTATTTTTAAATGGCCACTTATTATATAAATGTATACTGAAGTTTGTGGGGTCATATATATATCTCTTGCTTAAAATAACTTAAGCAAGAGAAATAGATATATCTAATGCAGCCTGCAACTAGTAATTGTTTGTTCTGAGTAAAAGGCATAGATGAAAATCTCTCAACAGTGTATATTTGAAAAGTATAATAAAGCTAAAAAAGAGGTAAACAGAGAGAAGAATTAGCTTTAGTAGGAGTGGAGGATGTTTATCTATCCAGGATATTAAGGTATACTAGCTCCCAGCTACAGATGCCTTACCATTCTTGTGGCACCTTCTGAGAACATGTTATCTTTCCTAATCCTTCAATTTAGTAAAGTTGTGACTCTTCAAAGAACTTAATATTGGCAGATATAAGGTACCATTTATTTTGACTATTTTTGAAAATAGATGTATTTTGCACTATCACAACTTCTAGAGAGGGGTAAGTTTGCTACTATCATTTACTAAGACCAGAAATATTTCACCAAAAATGCTGATAGCACTCCCGTTAAAGAACTCTCTGTAAAATGAAATAATTCTCAAGACATCTTGAATGGAATTCTTAGGTACCTGAAATTCTTGAACTCAGACCTAAAGAAGCGTCCCCAACCAATAGCACTGTTTTTACAAACCATTCTGTTTTTACAGATCTAGATATTCAGTTCTTCAGAAATCCTTCAAAAATTTCTACCATCATTGGTATTTTAAAATTACAGACCTTTCGCTAAGGGTTAACCAGGGGTAAAGCACCTCACCTAACACAGACTCAGGCAGATGGACATAAACTACTGCCTTATATTTCTCTCTCCAAACTACTAGTCCACATTGCCATCCTAAGATTTACTTTATTCCTTTCTCATTTGATTTCCTGAAAATAAAATTTTGACTTTAGAATAGTTTCATATTTATAGACAGTACAAAAGGTTTCTCACATTGTTTCCATTTATTAACATCTTACATTAGTGTGATATTTTCATCTCAATTAGTGAGAGAATACTGATATTACTTATGATATGTGGCCCGTACTTAATTCATATTTTCTAGTTTTCAACTAATGCCACAATCCTATCAATCCTATTTACTATTCCATGATCCTATCAAGGACACCATATTATAGTCAGTCATTATGTCTTAGGCTCCACTTGGGGTGAGTTTTCAGACTCTCTTTCTTTTTGATGATCTTTACAATTTTTGAGAGGTATTGTACAAAGTAGTATAAATACTTTTTGGCAAAATGGGCTTCATTTGGGATTTGTCTTGTTTTTCTCATGATTAGATTGGAATTATGAGTTTAGGGAAGGAAGATCACAGACGTAAAGTACCATTCTCATTACATCATATCGAGGGTAACTGCTATCAGTATGACTAATCACTATTGTTATTAATCTTGTCACTTGGATGAGGTAGTGTTTGTCAGGATTCTTTACTGGGAATTTACTATTCCTCCATTTCTATAGTGTATTCTTTAGATGGAAAACATTTCATACAGCATACATTATGGAATGGGCAGTTATTCTCCACATTCTTGAGGGCACAGTAACTATGTAAATTAATTGGAATACTTCCGCATAGGTGATTTGTCTATTTCCCCTATCTATTAATGTAGTCAAACACTATATCAATATGAACACATTAATAATTGTTTTATATTTTAGGCTAAAATTCAGTAGTACTTTATTTTACTGATCAAATTTTCCCATCACAAGCCATTGGAAACTCTTCAATTGGCTTCTGTATCCCTTGGATGTATTCTCCTCAGTCTGTGGGGTGTGTGTGTGTGTGTGTGTGTGTGTGTGTGTGTGTGTGTGAGATAGCACTTCCTCACTTTCTTGATGCTTCAAGAACTTCAAGAAAATAACTTTCTTTCTTTACAACTCAATCCTCCACACCCCTTTTATATATTTCCTGCCCTAGCCCTAGATTCAGCCATTTCTCCAAGGAACCTTGCTTCTATGCATTGGAGAATGGTATTAGAAACCAAGATCCATGGGATCCCTGGGTGGTGCAGCGGTTTAGCGCTTGCCTTTGGCCCAGGGCGCGATCCTGGAGACCCGGAATCGAATCCCATGTCGGGCTCCCGGTGCATGGAGCCTGCTTCTCCCTCTGCCTATGTCTCTGCCTCTCTCTCTCTATCTTTGTGTGACTATCATAAATAAATAAGAATTTAAAAAAAAAAAACTTTAAAAAAAGAAAAGAAACCAAGATCTAGGAGCACCTGGGGGCTCAGTTGGTTAAGTAACTGGCTCTTGATTTTGGCTCACGTTATGATCTCAGGGTCTTGGGATGACTGTTGAATCACATGGTTAGACTATGTTTAGATTTGCAAGAAATTTCCAAATTGTCTTCCAAAGTGGCTGTACCTTCAGCATGAATGAGAATTTCTGTTGCTCTATATTCTTATCAGTAATATCAATTCTAATAAGCATGTAGTGGTATTTCTTTGTTTCAACTTCATCTTTTAATGATGATGTTACATGAAAAGAAATGATGTTAAGCATCTTTTCATTTGCTTATTTTATATATATATAAAATAAAAAATATACATGTATGTGTATATATATGTGTGTGTGTGTGTGTATATATATATATGTGTATATATATATATACACACATATAGCCTGTCTGGGCTAAGCATATATATATATATATATATATATATATATATATATATATATGTATATATGCTTAGATCTTTTACTCATTTTTTATGAATTGTTTTCTTATTGTTGAGTTTTAAAAGATTTGTTTATGTTTTGAATACAAATTCTTTTATCAGATATACTCTGCAATTATCTCTGAGTACTTGAGATAATTTTGATTCTTTTAACAGTTTATATATCAGAAGCTTTAAATTCCAATAAAATCCAGCTTATTAATTTTTTCTTTCATTGTGAGGATAATGCTTTTGACATTATATGCTAAAACTCATCACCAAAAAATAGATTATATAGATTTCTCCTGTTATCGTCTAGAAATTTTATAGTTTTATATTTTGCAATATAAGAATTTGCAATATATTTTTGCAATATAATTTTGCAATATAATAATTAGTTCTATGATGCATTTTGAGTTATTTTTTGTGAAAGGAGTAAAGTGTATGTTTAATTTCTTTCTTTTTCTTTTTTTGTTTGTGTTTTGGTATTGAACATCTAATTATTCTAGCACAATTTGTTGCAAATACTATACTTTCTTCATTGAATGCCTTTGTCTACAGCCATACCACCCTGAACATGCCCGATCTTGTCTGTTCTCAGAAGCTAAGCAGGGTCGGTCCTGGTTAGTACTTGGATGGGAGATTGAATGCCTTCGTGCTTTCATCAAACATCCATTGACTATATATGCTTCAGTTTACAAGGTCTCAATTATATTCTGTGGATCTTTATATCTATTTATTTCCTAATACCACATTGTCTTGATTATTGTAGTTTTATACTGTCTTGAAATAGAGTAGTGTGAGTCTTCCAATTTGTCTTTCTTTAGTATTCTGTTGGTTGTTCTAGGTCTTTCACATTTCTGTGTAAACTTTAGACTCTGTTAATACCTACAAAATAGCTTTCTGGAGTTTTGATTGAGAATGCTTTGAATATACAGATCAAGTTGTGACAAATTGACCCCAATATTGAGTCCTTAAAATATGAATCATGGTTTATCTCTACATTTGTTTAGATCTTCTCTGATTTCTATTATCAGTGTTTTGTAGTTTTCTGCAGATAGATAACTAAATAGATAGATTTTGTGCACATGTTGTTAGATTTATACCTAAATATTTTTGGTGTGATTATAATCCCTTGTTCAGTTTCTAGACTTGAGCCATTTTTCAGTTCAAAACTCATGGTCTGAAGAGCTCACCAGATCCCTAGGAGGAAGGACCCCACAACACTGTAGTAAGATAACTTATAATAACTCCCAGCTTTCCCTCAAAGGGATCTACTCAGGTTACTGACACTGAGGGAAGGGAACTACTTAGAGAATAATTAGACAAAAGGTCTGAATTGACAATGATTTATGCTTGACCACAGGATTAACATATCATGCTCCCCCTATTTTTCCATAGATAGATAGAATGGAGGCTTATAGAAGCCAGGTAATAAATAGAATTATGTATAAATCAGTGGATCTACTAGGTCTGCAGATACATCAGATGGTCCTTCCCTGGTGCCTGAGTCCATAATTTGGAATGAAACCTGGCAATTGGTACAAACTTGGGGTATGTGGTAAGAGCTATCATATGGTGGAAGACCAAGTAGAAACCTCTGCAATCACACTCCTCACTACCCAGGCCTGCCTTGGAAAGCATAGTAAATCAAGAACAATATATCCCAGGGAAAATGACAGAGATTAGTGCTACCCTTAAAAATCTAAAGAATTTATGGAAGCATATATGGAAGCTCCATTATGGCTCCTTTTAATTTGCCAGTCTGGTCTCTGTAAAAACCAGATGGAACCTGGAGAATGACTGTAAACTATAGCAAGCTTAACCAAGTAGCAGCTCTGACTTTAGTTGCTCTGCCAGATGTTGTATCCTTGTTAGAGCAGTTTAATAAGGTCTCTGATACATGTAATGCTGCCATTGATTTGGCATGAGTTCCTTTCTATTCTGATCAGAAAAGAGGAACAGAAACAGTTTACACTTACATGTAAATGACAATATTTATTTATAGTTTTACCCATGACTCTGTTAGCTTGCCCTCATAATCCAAAAATACCTGAACCATCTGGACATTATTACACTGATCCATTATATTGATGACCTCACACTCTTCAGAAATATGAGCAAAACTGGGTAGAACATCGGTGATCTTAATAAGATACATGTGCTCTGGAGGATTAGAGATAGTCTCCAAAAAGATTTAAGAATTTGAGACTTTATTGAATTTAAGAGACACTTTATTGAATTAAGATCAGGGGTGTGATGGTCTATCTGTCCCATAGGAAAACACAAACCATTGCATTTGGCATTTTCTGCCACAAAGAAAGAAACTCAGTGCTTTGTAGGCCTTTTTGGTTTCTGGAGGCAACACATTTCCCACCTATAATATAGCTCTGGCCCAAACACTATGTGACATGACAGGCTGCCAGTGTCATGCCCACCAGAAAGCATTTTCTTTGCAATAGGCAGTTTACACTAACTAGACAAAATGGCTAATCCAGTTGGCATTAGCCACTTTTCCTCATTATTCATCCTGAAATTTGCACAATAGGCTCATGAATATAGTTAATGCTTAGCTAACTATTGTTACTGTTGAATATCCAACTTGCCAACAATGGAAACCAGTGCCATGCCAGTAAAATGGTAATAATCCTGAAGAGACAAAAACCAGACACCAAGATACAAGTCAAATACATTGGTCTCCTTTCTGATTTATATGGGCAATCAGTTTTTTCTTACAAGCATAGACACCTATTTTGGGTATGAATTTCCTTTTCTTGCTTTTGGAACTTTAGTCAACATGACTCTTCAGGCCTCACAGAACTGCCTGGTTCACAGGTGTAGAATTCCACAAAATATAGGATTTAAAAAAAGGATTCACTTCACAGTGAAGTAGTTGTGGGAATGAGCCCACAACCATGGGACACTCTGGTCATACCAAGTACTGCACTATCTAGAAGCTGCAGAACACTACAATAGCCTACTGAAAGTACAGCAAAATTTACCTCTTGGAGGCAGGCAAGTCACTGTAAGTACTGAGAGCCATACTTCAAGATGTTGTATGTGCATTGAATCAGACACTTCTGTGTCCCCAGTAGAGGAATACGTAGTGTTGGGGATAAAAGGGTGGAAGTGGAGGGGCTCAATTTACCATCATTCCCAATAATCTACTGAGGTACTTGGTTCTTGCAAATCTGGGCTCTACAGAGTTAGAGGTCCTAGTTCCCAAGAAGGGTATACTTTTATCAGGACCCAGCAAGGGCCGCATTGAACTTCAAATGAAGAAAAGATTTACTATCTTGACAAGATTTATGACCCCAGTTAGTAGAATGAGGTGAGGAACCTTTTATGTAGATCCATAATGATATAATGGAATAAATATGTAATTTAAGTGATCAATTTGAGTAACTTTTTGGATTTCCTTGACCAAACTGTCACTTTGAATGGGCATGTGAAGCAGCTTGGTCTGACAAATTGTAATTACCATGTGTTAGATCCCTGAGGAATAATTACCATACATTCTGATCCTTGAGGAATCAAAATTTCAATTACACCACTGGGTAAATCTCCAATGCCTGTCAAAGTGGTAGCAAAGGTTAACAGGAATGTAGAATAGGCAGAGGAAGAGGGGGAGGTATAAACACCTTGATTATACAGTTGCAGCGATGAGACCACCTGCTGTGGTGGGGGGCTATAGTTCATTCCACTTATGTCCTTCTTTAAGTTGACCCACCAAAATAGGGGTCCATGAAAACCATGAATGTGCTTTTCCCAAACACACATAGAGCAGTGGATCTATGTGTAGCAAGGATGGATCCTGATGACCATGGAGATACACTGCTTAGATCTTTTCAAGAGAACCTGCCACAGGGAGCATAGTTTTATGACAGTTCATTAGCCTCCATTTTGGCCCACCACACTGCTTCTAATGAGGCTACACTGCTCCTAGACTACCTCTAGCCAATGACTAAGTGTGGTACAGGGTTTAAATCTAGTTAATTCCTGCCCAATATGGGACTCCTCCAATGGTAACCTTTGCTTAGATATTCCCCACCAACAGAGCTAACTTTCTCAGAATGTTAATGTTGGTCCAAGACTTTTCATACCCAATTCTTCTTTTTGTTCACAAGTACCTATATCATGTTATGAAGGCAGTCCCTGCCTTTTTGATCTGTCCCCATTTCCTGCATAGATGTTTCCCTCAATATATCTTATCTCTTATATATTTAATATTCTCCTGGTTCCTACTTCCTGCAGGGCCTCAACTGACACAACTACAAAATGAATCTTCTCACAAAATGCATGAAAACACACAAAGTAAAAGAACAAAGTGGATACTTTTAAGAGCTCAAGTATAGACCAAAATAAAAATAAAATAAAATAAAATAAAATAGTAAAATAAAATAAAATAAATAAGATAAAATAAAACAAAACTACCCTGAAGATTGCATAGTGCCCCTATCACCTTCCCAGAAAAGTGGTTGGGCATTCTTAGAGAATACAAGAACAAGTGTCAGATAAGACCAAACCATCAAATCCCTTCTGACTCTTCCACTTTTAAACTATGTAATTTAGACCTAGTTAATTGGCATTATGAGGCCTGAGCTTCCTGAATTTAAAACTAAAAATCATAATATTTATCAGAATGGATATTTTCTAGAAACATCAGCAGTGTCATAATAGTGATTTAAGGTAAGCATCCATTTTAGGGAAGTTGTTAAATATTTTTATAAAGAATATTTCCTTGACAAGACTGTGAGGAATACAATAAGACAAAACTACTAATTTTTATCACAATTATCTGAATAGGGTTAAAAAATACAAACATAGTTAAAAATTAAAGGTGCCAGATTAAAAACCAGCAGATTAAATACAGCCACAATTTATTTGATACTCTTGCAATTGAGAGAGGTAAGATTTATTTTCTTTTCCCATGATCTGGGCTGGCCTGTAACTGCTTTGGTCAATAGTGCATGGTGGAAGTGACTCTTTGCCAGATCTGAGCATAACTTATAACATAACATAACATAACATAACATAACATGTTAACATAAGTATGGCTGCTAATACCTTGGTCCATCTGTCAGAGGCCACCATGGAAAAAGTATGAATACCCAAGACCATTATTTGTGAGGAGTTATTTGGAGAGAAGGAAAAGACAAGAAGCATTGAGGTGCCAGATATATAAGTGAAAAGATATTTTGAAAGTGTATCCTCCAACTCCAACTGTCTCAGTTAACATCATATGGATCAGAATCTAACCACTCAGCTGAGCCCTTCCCAATTTCTTGCACAACAAAATCAAAAGGAAAATAAAATGTTTGTTTTAAACCATTAAAGTTTGTGGTAGCTAATTATGTAGCAAGAGACAACAAATAGTTATTTTTTTAAAATTTTATTTATTTATTTGAGAGAGAGAGAGAGAGAGAGCATGAGCAGGGTGGAGGGGTTGAGGGAGAGGGAGAAGCAGACTTTCCACTGAGCAGGGAGCCCAACTCAAGGCTCTATCCCAGGATCCTGAGATTATGACCTGAGCCGATAGCAGACTCTTAACTGACTGAACCACCCATGCACCCAGAGACAACTGAAATAATTATTCTCTAATCAAAACTAGAAAAATAAAAAGATTAAAGAGTTGTGAAGTAAATTTTAAATACTAACACTATTGAAAGGTGATTTCTTAGACTTTGTATTTGACATCAAGGAAAATAGCATACGTTTTCACAATTCCTGATACCAAATAAGTAGACTGAAATGAGTTTAAACCCCAGCTTTGCCACTTGCTGACTGATTGTACATTAAATAAGTCTCCAAGGCACAGTTTGCTCTTTACTAAAATGAAGATATTTATGACTTCTAAGGTAATTGTGAAGGTTTGGGGGTAGAACATGTACACTTTGGTGGATTTTCTGGCATGCAGCTTAAAAGATGGTCTCCATTAGCAACTATAGCTTACTTGGTATTTTATCTCATCTATTTTGGAGATTTCTACTTGAGCTCAGAATCACCATTCCTACTTCATATTGTACCCAATTTGTATTCAGAATCATTCCATATATTTCCTGAAATATTAAATTGGTAGCTAATGTATTCTATAGATAATACACATCAGATAGATCATTGCCCACTTTCAACAGAAAGAAAAAAATTGTTTCTGATGATTACCCTTACGAGTCAACACTGGAGACCTGGTAGATAGTGATGATTTATAAAACTGAAGAAAACAATGGCTTCCTTTTGAAAAAGATGTGTTTTTTTTCTTTGAAAACACTTTTCAGTAATTATATCAATGACCTGTGTCAAGAAGGAATGCACTGCTTTTCAGATTTTGGCACCATTCAAAAATATGATTCTATCAAATGTTTTTCAAGAAATCTGTCATGACTGCCTGTATTAGATACAGTCCAACGGGACATAAAGATGTGTTTGGAGTGGTAATTGGAGAAAGTTTAATGGATGGATAATTTACAGAGTTCGAGATAGGGTCAAGGGACTCACCAAGACTGGTAAAGCATCCAGAGACTAGCAGCTAGAAACTATTACCTCACCAAGACTGAAGGGGCAAGGAGATTGAGAGAAGCATTTCCATCCTCCAGTAGCTCCTGGGGATTTCTTTGGCCAAACCTAAATTGAAACAGAGCTAGAGGGGTCAGATGATGTCAGATAGTATGTATCATCAACCTCCTGAGTCACAGAGCAAAACAGCAAAGAGCAAATAATGTTCTTCAAGGTGCAAGCAGAAAATAACCAGTGAATTGTCTGACCATTGATTTCAATAGCATGTGTTTGCTTGGCTGCTCTGAATGACAAAGAGCTTGGCCTGATGTGGAGTAGCTGTCAGACACACTTGCGCTATTAATATTCTATTGCTTTTGTTCAAGTCAGCATTCATCAAAGACAGGGTGAAGGGAAGTCAAAATACATGTATCTTAGAGACAACAATTCAAATAAAAGTTCACTAGTAATCAGAAAAATGCAAATTAAACTTCTCATGAGATATCATGTGTATGGATCACAAAAGCAAAATTATCAAATTTTATATTACCATGAATTGGTATGAACATGGTCCCCAGAAACTCCCCTAATACTGTCTGTGGGAGTGTAAATTCTTTTTTATATTTAAGAAATTAAGAGAAGTTTCATCCATCACAGCAGCCCCCTTCAGCCATATAGGAGTAGACAAAATTGGATTGGCCTGTCTAAATCTAGGGGGCCCTTTAGCTCTCATGTCAGGCTATGGCAGGCCTCACTCTCTCAGGGAACTGTGACCTGTGAGTTCTGAACTTAGCTTCCAAGAGAGCCACTTCCTCACCTTGACAGCTGGTTCTCAGTTGTAGACCTCCCAGCACCAGAAAAAAATGACACTCTAACCTACACTCTCATCTGAAGTTTGAGAAAAAATTATATGCTCTAACAACCCCTCAGGCCCTGTCAACAAGGTTACCTGAGCAATTATAATTTCCGAGGGGAAATTTAGAAAGAAAGTGTTATCAACATGTGCTCCTGCCATTTATCCAGAATGCACTTTTCTGTGAAAAAGACTTATTTTGGGGTGGAGGAATTTTTTCCAATTTTTCCATATCCATGGCATAAATCAACAAGCTATTTGAAATATACAGATAAGTCTTTTTTACCCACTTTCACTAATTCTATATATCAGGGATAAAACCTGAGGATACAGTATTTTTAAAAATCACTGAAGTCATTCTAATGTGATTATAGGGAACTATTGATCTATAATCTCTGTTCTCAACAGTTCATATTGTATTTACAAATTAAGTGAACCATTGGTAAATCATACTGTAAAGATCTATACAAAAGATACAGAAATTTAGGAATTATTAGCATAGAAATAAGGGCTGATAATCTTCTACCTGATAATCCAATTAAAGTTATAGATGCTTTCCTTGAAATCGTTTGCAATATTTGGCATGCCTGGTTACCAACAGCGTTTACTAATCTAGGAACTTAAAGGGTCATTTCAAGTATATTTATGTACATGGTAAAGGCCATGGATTCTAGATTAATAACACCAAGTTATAGCAGAGCACCTAAAATCATGCCCTTCAGACAATCCTCTTTAACTCTTAATTTTTACACTCAAATTTTTTGATGATGCTTAAATGAAAAGTATGAGATTGCAAATTCTGACAAGAAAAGTGAGAATAAACATTCTTTACTTCCAAAATCAAGACTATACCCATATTACAAAATATCTGTGAAGAGAGTATTTTTTAAAAAGGAAGATACCTAAAAAATAATAATAATAAAAAAATAAAATAAATAAAAAGGAAGACACCTAATTAAGACTCATGTATAGATATTTGGCGATACTACTTCTGCCTACAGATCCCCTGAGGGCACCTTCTGGCAGATCCTAAAACTTCCTATGATATAGTCCTGGGTCTAGTCTAACTCATGCAGATCTTGCTTTTCAAAATAGGTGTTACCAAATGCCAAACTATCAATACAGATACTCTAAAGTAAATACCCAAAGCTAAATAAATTTTATTAAATTTAAAGGGGATAAAAACATATTTGTTATTAATCTAGTGTGGCTTTAAAACACAAGTGAGTTAAAATAGGCATAAAATGGAGGAATAGCCTTTGCAAATCCAAAGACATTAACTGAAATTTCTCCAGTTTTACCAAATATGGTCAATAAGAGATGGCAAGTGTTACCTATAGGTATGCATATTAGTTGTAATAGCATGAGATTTTAGTAACTATTAGGATTTTAGTAACTATTTCCTTGTCCCCTTGGAAGTAATTCTAAATCCCACCTGTAGTATTTACCTCTTGTTTAGAAGCACAGCTAGGAAGGAATCTAATTTTACTAAAATCTCAATTGTTTTTTAACTTCTCTACATGCATTTATTGACAAATAACCCTGTAACATATAGGAAGAAATTCAATGTGATCTAATAACATTTATTAGGATTAGAAAGTATTTATTTAATGTTCCTGAGAAGGAGGAAGAAGGCTTGTTTTTCTTCTTCAGTAAATAATTTCTATTTTTTTCAGATATGCTGGAATAAAAACAATCTACCACATGTTTTTTTGGCCATCATCATACATTATATATAGACATTATGTAAACTCATTAAGAGGATACTAAACATGAAACTGAATAGCAAACAACTGTTATATAAAGTCTTTGGATTTTCAGTCTAAATAAATGAAAGTTATTTTATAATAAATTAGAAATTAGGCTCTTTGATATCGTATCATTGCTACCATTATTAAGTTATTAAGTTACATTGTCATTTAATTAATATGCATTATTCTGCATATTAATTTCCTATTATTATAAAATAGCAGGCCAGCACAATGGTCAACCTTATTCTTTTATAAAATTCTATGATATGACAGAAAGTTGGTCTCTAAAGCAATGGAATTATATATATATATATATATATATATATATATATATATATATAGCAAATTTACTCAAATGTTTGTGAGAATTCTTCATATTTATACTTTATTTCTAAATAACATAACCAAAAATAAAACTAAATTTGGGGATATGTAAGACTATCCATATGAAGTCAAAATGGAATAAAAACTTAAACATAAGACCTGAAACTGTAAACATTGGTTTTGGCAATGAATCTTTGGGTATGATACCGAAAGCACAAGCAAGGAAAGTGAAAGTAAGTGGATTATATAGAATTATAAAGCTTCTTCACAGTAAAGGAAACAACAAAAATACAACTTATGAAATGAAAGAAAATATTTTGTAAACCATATACCTGATAAGGAGTTAATATCTAAAATGTATAACTCAATAGCAAATCACCAAATAACCCAATAAAAAATGAGCAAAAAACCTGAACAAACATTTCCCCAAAGGAGACATACAAATGGCTAGTAGGCTTATGAGGGGATGCTCTGCATCACTAACCATCAGGGAAATGCAAATCAAAAACAAGAAGATATCACCTCACACCTGTCAGAATGACTATTACTTTAAAAAACAAAATATAATAAGAGTTGGAGAGGATGTGGAGAAAAGGGAAGCCTGTACAGTATTGATGGGAATGTAACTGGTGTACTCATTGTAACAAGCAACTACATAGGAACCAGCAATCCCAGTTCTGGGTATTTATCCCAAAAAATTGAAATCAGGGTCTTAAAGAGATAGCTGTGCTCCCATGTTCATTTCAGGATTACTCACAATAGCCAAGATATGAAAGCATCCTGAATATCTACTGATGGATGAATGGATAAATGTTGTATGTACATATAATAAAATATATAATAAATACAATAAAATATTATTCAGCCTTTAAAAAGAAGGAAATACTGCCATTTACAAAAACATTGAGGGACCTGCAGAACAGTATGTTAAGTGAAGTAAATCAGACAGAGGGAGACAAATACCATGTGGATTTCATTTATATGTTAATCTACATAGTAAACTCATAGAAACAGAGAGTAGAATGTTAGTGGGAAAGAGGGAAATGGGGAAGTGATATCAAAGAGTACAAAGTTTCAGTTATGTAAGCTGAATAAGTTCTGGATCTACTATATTACATAGTAGCTACAGCTAATAATACTGTACTGCATACTTAAGTTTTTTTTTTGCTAAGAGTATAGATTTTTGTACTAAATGTTCTTATCACATAAAAGAATATAATAATTGTAGGGAATTTTGAAAAGTAATGGATATGTCTATGGTCTTGATGATCGTGATGGTTTCACAGGTGTATATTTATTCCTAAACTCATTGAATTATGTACATTAAATATGTAGAGCTTTTTACATGTCAATTATACTTCAATGATATTATTTTTTAAAAGCTAACATTTTGAAAACCAAGAAAATTTAGCATTATTTACAAGATGAAGAATACCAACGTCAGCTTAAGGCCAATAGAAATTTGAAAGTAGCAGGGAAAGTTTGTTCTCTAGAGACTTCAGAGGACACATAGACCTAAAGACACCTAAATTTTGGTACTCTAGCATCCAGAAGTGTGAGAAAATTAAATTTCTGTTGTTTTTAGCCACCCAGTTGGTGATTATTTATTAGGGCAATCCTAGGAAATGAATTACAATTGAAATTACAGATTAATATTTTTAGACATCCAACAGCTCATCTTTATTGAAACAGTATTGATATGTCACTTTTACACAATAAGTATACTTCTTTGGTCATGTAAATCTTGATTATGAAGTGTTTGGAGAAACATCTAAGTCTAGAAGTTAAAACAATTACTATCAATGTATTCTTTTCATACTATGTCATCTATACCTAGCTTCAAATGCACTGCATTAGCCATGGTCACAGAATAAGTGCTTAGTAGTTGGCAGAGGTTGGTTGTAAGTTTCCCCTCTATTACAGCTTCTAAATCTAATCACAAAACATTTTGACTGATAGAATTATTTTAACTCTGAGAGCTTTAAGAAAAAAAAAAAAGTAATAGTTGTTCCTGGGGGAGCAATCACTACTTGAAGACTTTTTAAAGTATTCTTTTATCAACTTAATTAGTGTAACGTTGCCAACACAGTACCAAAAATGGAAATTTGACTCCTATTCATTAACTATCAAGGCCGAAAGTAAATTACTAAGCTGGGAGGAGAGTCCATGCTAAGTTTTTAACAGTGCTTATACTCATAACCTCAATGTATAAGCACTGTGTCTCTTCAGTACAATTCTAGCCTTCTTGCTGCTTTTATTTTTTTTTTATTTTTTTATTTTTTTTAAATTTTTATTTATTTATGATAGTCACAGAGAGAGAGAGAGAAAGAGAGAGGCAGAGACACAGGCAGAGGGAGAAGCAGGCTCCATGCACCGGGAGCCCGACGTGGGATTCGATCCCGGGTCTCCAGGATCGCGCCCTGAGCCAAAGGCAGGCGCCAAACCGCTGCGCCACCCAGGGATCCCCTTCTTGCTGCTTTTAATAAAAGACTTATGCACAATATTAAATGCCAATTAATAGGAAAAAAAACATTTTGCTTATTTAAATACATTCCAAGCATAACTGACTTCCAACTTTAGAATTTATTCATGCATATAATTTTTCCCTCAGTTCTGGCATAGACAGAATTAAACACAGCTGCTTTTGATGACCATCAGTATTGTGACTGAGCTTTGCTCCTGACCCAAATTATTGTTGAAAGGACTAAAATGAGTCAACAAATATTTGTATGGTGTCTCATGCTAAAAAAATTGATCCTTTTTAAAAAACTCTGTTCTTCGTTCTGCTCTCATTCCTTTTATCACCATTGTTGTTGTCATTGTTATCATCATCATCATCATTATCACCATCCTCAATCTGCATATTTTACTTGGTGTAATTGATCTAGGCAATAAGATTCCAACAGTGAATACTGATTTTACATTTGCTAAGGAAAAACAAAATGGACAGTTGCAATAAATGTGATATGTGATAGATATTACATGGCATTACAGTGTGCTAAAAGTCAGTTCACCTATATTTGGAGGTTCATCATTTAGTCAGAATAATTCCTATTTACATTTCTCATCTCAGGTTAGTGACTCTTCCATTGAAGTAATATTAGAACAATGACAGTAAGGGAGAGGATAGTGCTTTGCAGAACCAAAGGAATTTCAATTTTAGTATATGTGCTGCCTAAGCGAGCATGCAAAGGAACTTTAACATAAATGTATCAAAGAAAACAATGGAATTCGATGTAGCTTAAGGACAGAGTTCAAGCCTGGAAGTTGCGATAACTGAGGCAGGAGATGCATTATGGTGCTAGATCATGCACTGTTTTGTAAACTCTATTAATGTATGTAGATTTATCTTCCCAAACTAAGCTGAGCTGCTTTAAACTACTTAAGATTCCCTATGGTCTCTTTTACCTCCAGTCTGTGCTTATTGTGGTTCCTCAGGCTATGATGAATCTACTCTCAATCTGCCTGCAGAACTGTAACCCATCTTTTAGGTCTCAGTTTGCATATTACTTCCTCAGAGAAACTTTACTGTGACATGCAGAATCCAAAGATGATCTACAATGAACCATACTCTGTATAATTTCCATTCCTTCAGCGTGAGTAAGAACTATGAATACAATGGGATACCACTCAATGATTAGGCTACTAATCAGTTAATCCAAGGGGATACTATCCTGGGTGTACTTAATTTATCCAGATGAGCTCTTAAAAAAAGATGAGGTATCAGATAATTTCCTCTGTATAGCCTAGAAAAAAGCAGTCATATTATGAATTCCTTTGGAAGGAACCACAGGGAATCTCAGTCCTACAGCCACAAGGAACTAAATTCTATAAGCAATCTGAGGAAAAGTGGAAAACAAAAGAACAAATAAAAACAACAATAACAACAAAAACTACTGAGCTCTAAATGAGACTACAGACCTGGCCAACATCTTGTCTTCGGTCCTAAAAGATCCTGAGCAGAGAAGACAATTAACCCGTGCCTAAATGCCTGCCCTATAAAAACTGAGATAATAAACATATGTTGCTTTAAGCTACTAAATTTGTGGTAATGCTTACAAAGCAATAGGAAATTAATATACTTCTCAATTCATCACACTTGAGTTTCTCCTTATAACTATTATGGCACTCAGTTCTTGTTCACATCTGTACCAAGTACTGTACCTGGAACATAATATGCATGAAAAATAAAATGTATTAAGCAAATGAGATGTAGGGAGCCTTTGGAAAGTTTTAAGCATTTGAATGAAATGGTAAATACCCTGAATATTAGTTATAATTACAAACAATTTTGTATATGACATTCCCAATGTATTTGTTAACTCCATCTTTCAACATTAGTACATTGTCTAACCAATACCACATCTTTAGGCATTTGTCTGACATTTGTGTATCTCTCTAGATGCTATTTCTCTGATGATACATTGTTTTCTCACTGTCCTACCTCCACTTACTTATTTTCCCTATTTTCTTGTGTTTACTTGAGAAACACTCACTCCTAAATCCTTCCCACCCTTCACTAACTCAACATACCATGTGACCAGAAAACCTTATTCTTTACCTATGTTTTCCATGAAAGTCAACTTTAGTATGCAGAAGAGAGAAATGTTCTCTTAGTGTTCCCAAAGTTAGAAATGATTTACACTGATGTCTATCTCTGGTCTTTGACAGAGTGAAATATCACCTGCTTGTTGTTTTTAGGCGTAGAACTGGTCCACTCAATAACCAGAAACATCAATCTTAGAAGCTATTCAGCAACTAGTGGCTAAGAGGGAAAAAAAAGTAAATATTTTCAATTTGAATTCAGATATCCATCAGATTAGATTTAGAGAAGACGCTGATTCTGATACAGTCTTCTCTGACTTTTATGGACTAAACACATTTCTGTTGCTTGCATATGCATGTTTTTTTTTTGTTGTTCTTTTTTAGAGCTGCTTTTAATATAAGCAGTATACATTTAAACTTTGCATGTTTATATGTTATCATGAATAAACTTCAAAAGTTGGTTCTACTCCCCCCAAAAGTGTCTTTTTAAACTTTCTTCCCCCAAAATGTTTTATGTGCAGTGGAAAATATAATTTACCGCAATTTTGCAGCACCATATTCCACTTTACTCTCTTCTTCACTAATCATTTCCCATTTCCTTTCTTTTGTGATGTCCCAAATATGGCTGCAAAAATCATTACATAGCATGTAACCCCTTAGGTGAGGCTATTACTGGCCTATAATTTCCTAAGAAGTGGTGGGTCATGAGGCCCTTTTAAGCAAGCTGCTTGAAAATGCACACAAATGAGCATATGTTATTAGTGAATAGAGTCCTCAGAGAGCCATTGTGGTGGCTAAACTTTATATTATAGCTCATTCTATGTAATTTAATTCCAGAGTAGTTATTGGAACTAGGAATCTAAAAATGAGAAATTTTTCCTCTTTCAAATCTTTCTTTCTCTCTTTCTCTAAGTCTTTCATCAATACAGATGCAAACACAGAAACTACAAGATGTTAGGAACAAACGTGGAGCTTGGAGCTTGTGAATCTATGAGCACTAGGATTTCCGGTATTTGTCCTCTCCAAGAAGGGGGAAGTATGGGTCAATAGAAATTGAAACAATGTGCTCACTCTGGGGAAAGAGTGCCTGCCATTGTAGGGGTTATACTTTGCAGGGCACAGGATGAGTATGGCAAAATGACCAAATCGTGCATGATGTAATTATTACATTAAAGGCACACAATTCAACAAGAAAGCATAACAGGATATATTTTTATGTATCCCATCATGATAGATTCATCAAGGAGCTTGTTCCTAATAATACAATCTTTGTCACAGAAAATAACTTATTTAGCAAAAATTTGCATTAATTTAGTATAAATACTTGTAGAATACATATGTAAACACAAAAACAATACAGTAACATGAAGTATCACAAATATCTCTACTCAAACTTCTTAAAGTTTTTTTATATTTTAAATATTAGGTAGCTAAAATTAAAAAAAGATTGTAAGAATAAATAAAATCTGTAAATACAAATAAGATTAATTAAAGGAATGATTTCAGACATTCAGAAAGAGCTGATTTCTCCAAGATTGAAAACATTTTCTAGTTCACAGCAATTATAGTCAAAGTTAATAAAAACAATTTTGATTTGCACTAAAGATCAGCTAGCTAATTTACAGGCACAGCAGAACTCTACATCTGCATTTTGCTTCAGTCACAGGAAGCCAGGATCAAAATATGCCAGGTAAAATGTCAGAGGTCTTCATGTGCTACATGACCAATGGGTACCAAATAGAAAAAGGTGGATGTCATGCTCTTTGTGTAATTTAAACACATGCCACTAATTGTCATGCAGTTGAAACTTTGTAATGTTTTACTTTGAAAATAAATTTACATCTTTGAGTTTCTGATAAAGAATAGGCAAACTAGCTAGAGTTCCTGAAGTCCATTTTGTTCAGAAAATGGTGGCTGAAGTCTGGTGACTACATTTTCATTTTCTTTTATACCTCTATCAATTGATGCAAAGCTGAAATGACTTTAAAGTTAATGAAATTAAACTCAATAGGTGATTCAGAGCAAACAATGTAAAAGAAAATTCCTGGTATTCAACAACGTAGTTGTTGAAAATACTGATTGTCGAGAAATTTTATTCCCTCAAAATCAAACATACCCTGTGGTCCATGTAGATGGTATTTTCAATTTTAATTTCTGGGAAAAAAAAGAAGCTAACATGGTAGGGAAATATATTGTTGATATTTTCAAAGTGTTTTGATTTTTAGAAAATATAATTTTCTCTTTCCTAATCTATAGCTCTAATTCAAGCAAAGCTGTCTTTAAAAAACTGGGAGAAAATCATAAGTATTTATGAAACTTAGGACATGTAGGAAAACCTCAGTAAAAGCTTATCATGGGCTAAAACTATGTCTACACATTGATAAAACAAAGATAGGGCAAAGTGAAACCCTCAAAAAAACTTCAGTGTGGTGTAACAAATGACATATACACAGATATTTTAATATGATATGGTGGCATAATAAAGCTATACATGCAGTGCTGACAAGTTTTAACATACTATTTGTTTTAAATGATGTGCATAAATAAGTGAAGAGTAAAGGGCAGCTTGGGTGGCTCAGAGGTTTAGCATCGCCTTCAGCCCAGGGCCTGATCCTGGAGACCCCAGATCAAGTCCCACCTCAGGCTCCCTGTTTGGAGCCTGCTTCTCCCTCTGCCTCTGTGTGTGTGTGTGTGTGTGTGTGTGTGTGTGTGTCTCATGAATAAATACATAAAAGCTTTAAAATAAATAAATTTATAAATGAAGAGTAAAAAGTCAGGCTGTGGGAACTCAATTGTGGAGATATTCCAAACAAAGCAAAAATAGTGCCATAAAAGTGAGAAACACTATGCTATGTATAAAAAAATGTTATTTCAGTTTGTCCAAAATATGGAATATAAATTAGGTATATAAATTGTAAATTGTGACCAGATAAGTAAGCAAAGATCAGATTATGAGACTTTATAAACCATGATAATGAGTTTGCTAATTTTCCATGACAGAGTTCACTAGTTACATTTTTACATTTTGCTCTATAATATGAGATCACATTAATGACAGATAAGAGGGAATCAAGCAAGATTCATAGCTGTTAAGAGACT